>NC_056485.1:10233324-10933295 GCF_008729295.1 Plectropomus leopardus | reverse complement strand
GTTAATCATGCAACTCATTGCATTTTTTTTCCCTTCACCTCACAATGGCAGAACTATCATACATTTTGGAGACGTGTATCAACAAGGAACTATGCAGACGGTACTTTTGTGCTTTCACCAACAGACAGTAAATGAGCAAGCGCATGGTCACCTAACAGCAGCATTTCCTGCTAGGTAGCAGACGTTGCCACAGCAAAGAGTAAAGTCGACAGTGAGTACCGCTGCTTTCAGTAGTGAACTGAACGATGGAACCATTTGATGTGAAAAGCAGCTGGCTCCCAGGCATCTGCCACATGATCTAACTAGCCCCCATTAAAAAAAGTTTGGACTCCAGTGATGTAGTGAATACGTTGAAATTTTACGTTTCTTCAAAATTCAATAATACTGCAGTAAACATGGGGTTAAGTTTTGACACAAAAACCAATTGGTCATGTTAGAAAAAGATCATGTATTGGCTTAAACTACCTGGTTCTGATGACACAGTCTCCACTCGAAATGGGCCACATTTAGTGGTTAAAAAGCTATTGGAAACACAAAGATTCCTTGTTTTCCTATTGCAAAACTGTACAATGTCAACATTTTCTGTTGGCAACTGGGCTGCTACTTTATGTACATGTGTGACATAGACAACAGGTGCACAAAGACTCCATCTTTGAAATCATTTGTCCTTGTCCACAGACCTTATGAAAGTCACACACTACACAGAGATGTCCTGTATAGTGTGAGATGGTATAGATAGACTGTCAATATTTTCATTGGCCGAGTAAAGCTGCCGCGAACAGTGCACAACTGCAATTTCAGCAGATACTGCATCCCATTTAATTAAGAGGACATTACGGTCAAAGCATGTTGGGTTACACATGTCGAGGTATTGATTTGGTATCAAGGGGGGGAACATTGTAATGCCTCACCATATACCAGTCACACCACATGTTGATAAGGTACAAGATATTTAACGTCCCGCATCTGCCTTTTCCATTAGTGTCTCGTATATTGTCGCCGCTAAATGGTGGAGGGAGACAAGCCTTGGCGCAGAATGGAATGGCAATAAACTTTCCATTAAGACGGTCCTTGTAAATCCCCTCATTTTAGTGTGCAAAAAGCAGATATGTGGTGCAAGCTATAGTGTAATAGAATTAATCCAACTGATATGTGGCCTTTTAGGTCAGTTTGACATCAAATACAACCATGCTATTTGCCTAAATCATTCTTGCACCTCCATTACACTGTTGAAGTCACAGCTTATATCTTTAAGCAACATTAAAAAAAGCACAATTAACCTCAACTTTCCTGTGAGATTCTCACAAAAAGCACTGGATCAGTTCCTGGTGTATAAAATGTTATGGCCTCTTTTCACCTCTTTGGCCACTGGGAAGTACAGTAAGCCACCTGTGAAGAGTAATTTGTCTTCATCATCAGCCTTCTGTAACAGACAAACTGGATGCATTCATGTGGAGCCTGGCACAGGGAAAAACCCAACAGCCAAGTATTATCATGCATTAAGATGGATTGTCAAATGACAGCAGAAACAAAAAGCAACATCTATCTCTTTATGAATAACCTTGCCGGTTTCAAATTGGTGTGAGCTCGGGGGACAGTTTGGATATATGTGTGTCTGTGTGTATGTATGTGTGTCTATATACACACAAATCTAGCTGTAGCCATGAGAGTGTTCATGCCTAGCTCTTTGTTCTTCATAACAAGAACTGTTGTCTTGACAAAAAATGATGCCAAGTAGATAAAATCAAAGATCCATCCATCTTCATGACAGTCACTATTAACCAACAATCCACAGATTTCAGACTCCCACTGATTAAGATATTATGTACTTTGTATGGGACTGGAATCCATTACGCCCAGCCATGAATCTAAAGTGACGACAGACAGCCTCAGCTAAGAAGGTTTTTAAAGCTTTTAAATGTTTCATTCAGGGCTGGGTGATAAAACAATAATAATTAGTCCAATATAATTTTCCTCGATAGCGATACAATACATGTTTGGTAAATCCTTGATATATTGAAAACAACCATACCCCATAGAGAGGGGTGGTAATGCATCTTAAATGCCAATAACTATCTTCCATTAATCAGAAGAGGAGGACTGAGCAGCAGCAGCAGAAGAAAGCTGGGGGATCTCACTAAAGCACACGGTAACAAGTTAAAGTGTGATCGTTATGGCCATGAATAACAAAGCACTGTGATGGAATTAGCCTCATAACATTAGCTACACTCACTGTAAAGTTTACTAATCTAATGCTAATGGTAAATTAGCAAGTTAACATAACTGATTAATCAACCATTTCATTACAGTGAAATAACAAAAGATGACTAAGGTAACGTGAATAAAACTTTCATACATTAACACATTTGTAAAAATGATTTCTGCCTTAGTCACGTCAGATAAACTTTCATAGCTACTTCACAATGTCATCAAAGTCTGTTTTTTGTAATTGGTTTGATTGAGAAATGACAGAAATTACATACTGTGGGTGTGAAACTTGTACAGAAAATACTGCTCAAAGTTACGATTTTTTTTGTTTTGTCTATTTAGTCTGTTTTCACCATCAGCTAAAACGCAAACAAAACTTTTAAACCGTCTGTCCAGAGAGTATGACATGCAGCTGACCAGAATCAACATCTTTGTGTCTACTTTTTGTTGTGTCAATAACATTATATTGATATAGTTGTTTATAATCCACCTCATATTTGTAAAATGTTCTGCTGTATGGAAAATGTTGTGTTCTGACAATAAATAACAGTTTAAAATACCATTAGCAGTATGGTTTCTTCAACTTTAACTAGGGCAAAAATCAGTCTTAAAACTTAAAATAAGTATATTTGACTTTTTTTGTATAGCATCATTGATATTGAGGGATGGGAACGTTTTTATCGTAGTTTACATTTTTAGCCATATTGGCCAGCCCCAGTCTCATATCTACAAAGAGTGTCTTACACTCAAACACCTTATTTTTGTAGGGAGTAGATTTAAAATACATGGTGACCCTAGATGTCATTGCGGCTTCATCCTTTAATGGACTACAGGCTCAAAGAGGCAAAGTCAGATTGTGGCTCTAAACTGCATGACTCTGTGGCTTACAAAGATTGGACGATCACTCGAGTTCTCTTCCACAATGGGGACAGGAGAACTAAGTGACAAGCTAACTGTGCCTGAACACTAGTGTGTAATACCACAAGCTGCCCAACCTAAAACCATCACGTCTGACTGCCTTCAAAATGGAAAAAGGCCCTGAGAAGCATCCACAAATCCACGTGCATCATCAGGACATATATGGGATGCAGGTACCCACTGGAGTATTTACTAAAGCTTAAACCTGGATACCACTCTCTGAAAATGGATCCAGGGTAGAAGCAAAGCTTATGGCACTGTACACACCACTCTCTTCTGAGTGGAGATACTGACAACCAGTGCAACCAAAATTCTGATCTGCTCTGCACAGAGAACAAAATTCATCTCTCAAGAGAGAGAATAACTACATCAGACAGCTAAAACCGATTCTACAGAGTTGCAGATGCATATAATGTGCTCTATTACAAATATTTTGCAATTTCAATATGAGTCTCAATTTTAGATGTAACGGTCATTTTTACATTTCATTTTCACTGATAAAAATATGAAAATGATTATTTCTGCTCAGGTCTGTATTAAACAAGCGTGTTCCCTTATATTTGGGATATAATTTGTAGGCCATTGCATTTCTTCTCTCTTTTTCATTCATGAGAGATTATCAAAAAGTTGCAGCTCTTGGAATTTGGATATTGCTATTTGCCAAATTGTGATTTTGAAAATATTATGAATGACTGTGCAGCCCTACCCTAAACACTAGACCTGGACAGGGGTGTAAGAAAATACTGATACACTGATACTGCCCCTGAAAAACACTTACAACATTTTTTGGGGCACCCGGTGGCTCAGTGGATAGAGCGGGTGCCCCATGTATGGAGGCTGTGTCCTTGCTGCAGTGGCTGCCGGTTCAATTCCAGCCTCGGCCTTTTGCTGCATGTCATCCTGTCTCTCTCTCCCCCTTTCAACTATCTAATCTAACCTGCCCTACAGAATAAAGGCATAAAAATCCCAAAAAGTAATCTTTAAAAAAAAAAAAAAATTAATTAATGATTTGCATGCAAAGATTCTTGGCAGTGGTTCATTAAACCCCCGATTGTTTGATAGCAGTGTTAATATTTATCTTTGGCTATTTGACTCTTCCCCTCCAACCAAACAAAATATCACTAGTGTGTAAAGAGATTGTGATCCATCAGCTCTGACTGCATAAAACTAAATATTACACCAATTTTATGCAAATTGGACTGTGTTATTTATACTATGACAGCTTTTCTTCAATTAGATTTTTTTAAAATCGCAATATATTGCCTTAGTTACAATACAACAGTATATCGCAATATATTGTATCTCAACCCTTGCATCATCAACATATAGTATCGTACTTGTTTATACATAGCCCAGGATCTCAGGGGCCCATGTATAGTTGGCGGCAGAGGGCCACAACTGTACCACCACGCTGCAACCTTCAAGACTGAATAAATAAGACAAGGAATGGCAGTTCCAAAAACTGCAGTTTCATAAATGGCCATTTGAGGCTGGCTCTCGAAGCCAGTCAATCCCCAGAGACACCCTTTGTGTAAAAATGTCCAACTTAACTGCAGAAATAAACATCTTTACAGCCTGGTAAAAAAATGATCTTGATCTCTATAGCTCATTTCTCCCTTGTCCCCTTTGACAACGGTAGTGTACATTTTGATATATTTCACTCATTTCTATTTTAATAAGGCTCAAGGCTCAATAAGGCTCCCTATAATTAAGGGTGGGCTGCTTTAAATGACAGGGTGTCTGCCGATAGTGTCCTCGGCTTCTCTGTCAGCTCCACCCCTCACTCTGCTAAAGCACCAGCCTCTTGTCCAAATACAGTCACAACTGATTCCACTGCCCTCCACTGCATGCCACTGGTCCCATTCAGAAAATTTACTTTGTAAACACAATGAAGGGAGAACAATATGAAGACACAGATTGCCTCTTCTGCACCATACCACGTTTTGGCTCCTTGTTTGCTAGTCTGGGGATGGAATCCTGGATGCATTAAGTGGAGCCAATCCCCTGTGTTGCCCGAGTGGATCATGGGGTAAGCTCTTAATTACTCTGAGGGACAGTTCAGTGGCATTATGAGCTGTGTAAACACACACAAAAAAGGAATCAGGACTCTGAGCTAATAGGATGAAGATGCATCTCACACACTCACTCCTGCACACACTAGATAATACATATTTGACAGCATGCTTTAAATTTTGAGTGACACCAGATACTCTTGCTGGAATCTGAAATCATATGTCTCCTCTTAGAATAAAGAAAATAGTATTATGTGTGTGCAGGATTTGGAGAAAGCACTAGAAGGTATCCAAAGGCCAGCATCAGCTTATTGAGAAGATAAAATGGGTCGTATTCACCTGTGTCACTGCCTGCACAATTCTTAAACATACCAATAAAACTGTATTCATAGGAACCGAAGGCATGGAAAGAAAGATCAGTTCTCTCCACAACTCAGTGAACAAGGTGTACAAAGATTGCGTTCTCCTGGTCTGACATCATTATTCATCTCCTGGTTGAAAGTGCGCTCATGTGCATAACTGTACAGATGTTTGGGAAGAGTCTATGTTTGCCAACCCCAGAACACAGTGGCTGTGTAATGAGCTGAGTGGACAAAAACAAGCACAGCAAGTACAGTAAATACTTGGGTTTTTTTTAATTTTTTACAGGATGTGTCATCTAATTTGTAGCACTGAACCAATTTTTGTGTGATCATTTAAATTCCAAGTAATATTCACCAAGGCAGACATGAATACAACAGCATGTTCAAGGTGACATCATGTGAACCAAGATCCCTGGGGGGGATTTTAAACTGGTGCTCTCCAGATTCTTTGCTGGGTTCATTTCCCACCAACACATGTCGATGGCCTTCACTCATCAGTGCCCTCAGAAATCTGCCGCCACCAGGCCCGCATGGAACAGCAACAGCAAAATCAATAACATGTTTCTATACCTCAAGAGAGCCGGGGGTGGTGCTACATGTTTACTGCATTGTACTGAAAACAAAATCCATCATGCATTGTTTTAGCTGCCTTCTCGTTCTGGATTTGTTTTTTCTCTCAGTATTTAAAGGTCCAGGATATAGGATCTGGGGGGATACATTGGCAGAAATGGAATATAACATAAGAATGTTTTTTTTGTTTGTTTTTTTAAGTGTATAATTGCATGAAAATAACAATTGTGTCTCTGTTATGTTAGAATGAGCCATTTCTACCTATGAAGCAGGTCCTCTTCCAAAGAGTCCGCCATGTTGCACCACCATGTTCCTACAGTTGCCCAGAACCAGGCTCTTAGGAAGTTCCCCCGATGTTTAAAGCCAATTCTCATAGTGGCACATCACGGAATTACAACTTTGAATACGTGACTTGATGCCATTGGGCCCAAAAACACTTTTTCCCATTGACCCATAAACTTACACTTGGAAAGGGATGTCTATAAATCAGTGGATACCTTTTTTCCTTAAAATGACTCGTTTCACTATCAGGATTTGATTCATTCAGTCTGATAACATTTGGGAAGTCTGGAGCTGCACAATTCAATCTTTTTCTCCTTATTCACATTAGCAAAATGCTAAACCAGAAGTAGCCAGCTCAGCCAGTGAAAGTCTCTGTCATGCTTGCTCTACAGGCCCAATGATGCTGAATCAGCCACATTATTTTTTTCCTTGAATGTTTTTGGCTATATGTGCCACTGAGTACTTTCAATGGGAATGAACAGGGTATCACCTCCAATGCTGTATCTTAATACATGCATGCTCAGAATGGACATACAAAAACGCTGGCTCTAGACAGGGCCATTCACATTCTGCTTCAGCCACCTTGGTTAGCTAACCCTCCACGCAGAGCAGTGCTGGAAAAACACTGATTTTTTTTTTTTTTTTTTTTTTTTTAATGCGAAACTGCTTTATTCAGATGCTTTACCAGTTTAAATCACTGGGTCCATTTGTTTTGGAGAGTGAGAAATCTGTGTGGATAATATAGGTCCAGGTAAAATCCTCCTGAACATTGACGGAGTCCTCACAGGGGGTTCACACTTAGCACATGGGAGAAGTTTCAACTGGTTGCAATCTGCAATTCTCACCACTAAATGCCACTTAATCCTATACATAGTTCCTTTATGATAATATTTATGTAAAAAAAAAGGGCCAGGGTTATTTGAAAGATACATAATTACATAGATATGCATATTGGTATACATGCTTATATTTGACTTGCAAAATGTCTGTGTTTTTTTTTCTGCTAATGTTAAGATTAATGGTTTCAGTTCAAATAACACTTTGCAGATTTTCTTTCAGTTTAGTAATTGATAGAAAATGAGTACACATCATGTGCAGGGATTAATTTGCTTAATTACACTGCAGCATACACTACGAATGAGGAATATCATAATACGCCTTGGTTCCAGGGATTACTTTATCGCAGTAATGAGCTCCAATCAGCTAATCCAGTAACTTGATGGAATTTTATGTGATTTAGCTATATTAGAAACCTGCAGAACATCATGCTGGTATTAGATTGCCACCTACTTTATTAATATTGCATTAAAATAAACAAAAATGAGATTGTATTACAGGTATTAGGTATTATTGTATTATTGTATTATTGTATTGTATTGTATTTACACGTTGTATTGAATTAGTCCAAGATCAGTAATTCTGCACTTCCTGTTTTAATTCTAAAAGCCTAACCAGGAACAGGTGTTGCAAATTAATCTCGGCTACAAACCCGCATGCATTGCATCAACTTTGTATTTTATATATGAAGCAATGTTTTATGCATTTTCATTGTCAAATAAACAACTTTATTCAAACTATTAATAATAATCTCTTTGTTGCACATGTTGCGAGTAAACTTACTACTCTGTAACACAGGTAGGCAAAGGTTCAATCTCACTGTCCACATTATGTTCAAAAGTAAAGGTCTTCACTGTTGCAGAAATTTGGACTTGATCCGAAAGGATACAGGCCACAGTCAGACCTGAGCCAAATATATCCAAGGATAATTACACTTGATCCAAAGTGTGGTCATCCCGAACAGACCCTAATAGAGAGAGAACACTGACACTGGCAGCAACACTGACACCGCACCATCTACAAAGAGCTGCAGTCAAAAAGGGTAGCGATCATTGTTCCCAGCACCTCACAGTTCACTCTCCACTGCGCTCCACTACAAACAACACATTTTTCTCCTGTGATAACCACTTGATTGCTCTATAATTTGAACATAATTTTGACTCAGCCTGACTAAGATACTAAGCACTGAGTGGATCGCTGCAGACCTGTAGTCTGAACTGCTGAACCCTCACAACATTTAACTGGTGCCACTTAAGTGCTAAATGTGCGCAAGATGACTGCAAGATGGTGTAAGGTACTGAAATGGAAATATGGTAAGAAAGAGACAGCACTTTGTGACATCAAATGTTATCAGGGGCAAAGGAATTTCTCAGGCCTGTGAAATCAGGCTCTTTCACACTCACTTTAAACTGCAGTTTCTTGTTTGCTGTGTGTTCAGCGGGTACACTAAAGTTGTTGGATCAAATGAAAACATTTTTGGAAACCGTCAAAATCCCATGCCAGGATGAACAAACACGCACAGTGCTGGCTAGGGCACTATTTACATCTCTTCTTTTTCTTTTTGCCAACTGCTCACATGAATTCTTACAGATTCCTGAAAGTGTGCATAAAGGAACTGAAGTCTTCCTGAAGAGACTTCACGCACTTGCTGATTTCACAGTTGGACAGCCGTGGGCCCATGTTGAGTTATCAGCAGGGAGCATCAAAGTGTCTAAGTCTGCGATGGCGGTCATTAGGATTAGACTTATCACTGACACTTACACGTACCTGCAGGTCATTTTGAGGATACTAACTACCTCATGCAGCTTTAGACTGTAAGATGCAACAAGCATCAGGTATTTTGAGGGACAAAAATCATTCCTCCAATAGTATCTTCAGGGTTTCCCACACATTTTTTTATTTGTGGCAGCCTGCGATGATTACAGCATCTGCCACCATGTACTGATTTTATATTTTTCAAGTTGGACCATTTATTAGGAGTGCTATTATAATACCATTTAGTTACTGACTCCACCACATTCTCAGAGCGCAGAGCGTACTTTGGGCACAGACGGAGCAGTACAACATCAGGCACAATGAAAGTGAAACTTAACCGTTAATTGTGTTAATTCTAAAAGTCTGCAGCAGTTGCTCCCCTCATTCATAGATCTGACCAGCTCTGAGTGGATCGACAGATCAATTATCCATCCTGCGACTCAAACTCTTCAAACTGCTGCTGAGGAAAAAAATCATTGTCATAACAAGTCGCCTGCGCTGCATTTACAGACCCCAAAAAATGTCCTGATTTAGAAAGGGGACACAAAATGATAAAAAAAGAAATGGACACAAACACACACACGCCCAACTCTGCCACAAAGTGATTCTAATTATGTGGGAAATACTGATCTTCACACTGATTCTATTATATTCTAGATAAAACAAGATTAATACAGTAATTGTATGACCCATTTAACTGTGAGCATTGCCCCTCACTTCACAAAGAAATGAAATAAAGACATTGAGGTTATGCTTATCAGCAGGATGCGGCGTGCTGGAGTGACCCAGTATGAGGTAATGTGCGATACTTACATTGATGTGACATGCACCCCCATTCTGACTGTGCCCCACTTTAATACTGCATGGATGCAGAATGATGATGTTCCCTTTTTCTAAAAGTTTGTAAGCGAGGGGTGTCTGTGTGTGCGTGTGTATGTGTGTGGGCAAAGCCTTGTTTCTGTTCTGAAACATATTTCTAGACCCTGGTGCTCGAGCTGTGGGGGAAGAAGAGAGGGGAGATTGAAATGTAAGGAGCTGCCGTGGTGGCGCCACAGTGATCTGAGGGGTGCCATGGAGACGCCTGTCATGGGGGGGTGGGGGGGAGTCCTGTGATGTTGACGTGTCTCTGTCTGCAAAGGCTGACAATCTGCTAAAGTCAAACTCCTCAGATGAGTGGTGTGTGTGTATGCAAACCTATGAATATGTGTATACTCTATGTGTATGAGCGTGTTTGTGTATAAGTTTCACTTACTGCGTAGGTGTGTGCCTGCTCTTTGTAGGTGTCTACTTTCATTTGAATATATCCAAAGAAGGTGCTGCCTGCAGCACAGTGATAGGTTCAAAGGCAAATCGACCCAATTAGAACCGGAAAATGGTATTCTCATTTAGAACCCATGAGTACAAGTAGATGCAGCCACAGAATCATAATACAAAGCAAATTATTCTTGTACGGCTCGACTGACAAATAACAGGAAGACTTGTATAATTCTACTTTAGTGGCTGTGAGTGAAGAAGTTGAAGCGGTTCGCCATAGGATCTGAATCGATTTTACATTCTGTCATCCGAGGTTGGACTGTGCCCGAAACTACCAAACACATTGTTTTGATCTTTTTGAAAAATGAACTCAAACAAACTCGTCATGAATTATCAATGCTCAAGAAACCTGTGTAAACCATGTCAGTGCATTTGCCTTGACACCAAAAATTCATTCATGTTCTCAATCACATGGCATTGGTACAAATGTCAACCACACTGTAATTTTCCAGACTGGTTGTCTTGACATTTTAATTAATTTAGAATTTTTTTGAGTGGTATTTCATGTTGCTTTGAAAAGCCCCAGTAGGAAGCTTGATGGTTCAAAGTAGTTTGTAAATCATACCACAACTTGATGTTCAACAGAATATGGGCAACTGTTGAAAAGGATTTTTTACATTTTTGTCTACCCCCCTGTAATATTCCTTCCCTCTAACCACAGCATCTTTCTCAGAAAAGAATCTTTATTCAGTCATTTTTAGTCACGATTCAGTCCGGCACTACCTGTTCCCCGAGTGCTCTCTGAACTCTTGATTTGTGGTTTGATGTACTGCTTCCTAACTCCCAGCCAATCTCACCCATATTGCTAAATCAATATGAGCGCTGACGAATGCTCGCCCTGACAGATTGTGGGTGACAAAAATCAACTCAAACATTTGCTGGCTGTCCTTTTAACAATCTATTTGTATATGGAGGATGAGGTGATGGTGCTCGGCTCGGGGACACTATCCCTATTTCAATTACAGGAGAACTCTCCAAGGATGAGGTTGAAATAGAGTTCACGTCAAGAGAAACATAGCCTTTACTTACATGTGTTTTTTAAATAATGGGAAGTGATTTTAAGCAATTAATTTGCTATGGGATATGTTTCTGTTGGATGCGTTACATTCAGTACATTCCAGTCTCTGAACTTGTCGGCTATCGGTCTGACAATGAAAAGCCTCTGGGAGCAACAGACAATGTTTCTGGTTTAGCAAGTGGATATCTGGGCCAAGACTTTTGCCAGATGCCGGTCATTTCAGCTCATCTCCAGAGGCGTGACTTGGGAGTGGCCATGGGCCACTTCTGAATTCTGATTAGTCACTGCCGGTGCCATCCCATTATGATTGGCTATCTGCCCAGTCAGTTTGAACTGTTTGATATACAAACTAAATTTATAAGTGCAAATCAGTCTTAAACCTGAGAGGCAGTAATGTGCCAGAGTGGTGTCCAGCCTGACTTACCCCAGTAAAAAAAGTCTGGACGCTGCTTATCTCCTTGAACAAATATCTGCAAATAAATGCAAATAAATAAAAACAGAGCTAAAATAAAGCTAAATTGTCCAATGGGTTCCAAGAATGCATTTCGCTAAATGCTTTCCACTGCTCCAAATGGACTGTTCACCTGCCGCTCAAACATGATTGGTCAACACAACTTTGACTACAAACCGCAACGCTTCTGACGTCAAATCCTCTACTTTTGCCCACAGATGAATTTACATACAGCATAATGATCACTTGTCTTAATTTGCAAACTTCTGGTCATGCTAAAGGTATACTATGCAGGAATACTCAGCTACTGTTTGCAAACAGTATCCCAAATAAAAGTTTAAAGTCAGAACCAGCTTTGTGTGTCTGGCTTTTTTTTTTTTTTTTTCACGCTTTGTGAATGATTTTTGTTGCCTGTCTATGGTCTGGTACCTGGTCGCCACCTTTTTATAAAGTCTCAACCTCACCTGCAAGCTGCACACAGTGGTGGGTAATAAGTGATGACTGAAAGGGATTACTTTACATTGTTTTTTTATGGAAAATCCTGCACTGTATAGCTATTATGCAAATGTCTATACTAAAAGAACTAAATTTTCCAGAACCTTCACCTTGATTCAACTATTAATATAACTAGCATCTCTTTGCTTTTACATGAAAGGAGTTTTTTTCAGAGTTAACTTATTCTGAAACATTCTTATGTGATGCTGAAGTGTTATGGGTGTGCAAAAGAACAAATTGTGAGTGAGAATGTGTGAGAGTCAGCAGGAGGAGGCAAGTTATTGGTGAGAAACTGTGTAATTTTTTTTAAATGTCTGACTCATCCCTACAGTAGGAACTTGTACCTCTATGACAGCAGGAGAATTTTCCTGTGTGACAAAAAGCTAAACATTTAAAAGTTCTAGCAGTAGACCTCCACACACTGGTTTAGTCCTACACTGTAGTATATTAGGGCAACATTCATAACAGTCCCTGTAGTTGCTAAAAAATGGAACAGCTACTAATGGCGTATTTATGACTGTATGACTGCCTTGATGATTGTAGCACAAGAGAGCTTTTGACAGTGAGACTGCAAGTATCTTGTTTGCGTCAGACATGTTACCTCACTTCCATCCGCCAATGATATAACAAGATAAAAAAAAAAAAAAGATTAATCACTAAAAGTGCCTCTCTCACTCTCAGTTGCAGCAGAAGTAGCCTCCTTACATGACAATACCATCATCAAAATCTTGAGGGAAACCTGCTAAGTCTGGCTCTTTAGGGGGTCTCAGCGCGGCCTGGGCAGCTCCTTAGCCGGCAAAAGGAATTAGACACAATAAGTGAGCAGACAAATCTGCCATGAGGAGGCTTGGCTGGCAAAGACAGCCAAATTCTCCAGTGTAGCATGAGCAATTCTCTACATAAGCACATCTCTGTGTCTGCGGGGGCCCAAAACTGAAGTCCAATGTCCTCACAGCTAATGCAGCCAGCAGCCATGAACCCAAACATTAGGCTGAAGATGCAAACAGAAATGGAGAAGATGGAGAAAAAAAGTCTTGCAAAGAAGTGGGTTGGGAAACAAATGCAGTCTGTATTTTTAAGGTCCATATATCAAACATTTGTTTCTAGGCTGACAGGAGTAGCCCTACCTCTGTAAGCACTTGCTGTTAAATTTGCTGAGGCTATTTCGTCTCCACAGAGAAAATTATGTTGGAAAAGGACAACAGTCTCATAAAATTCATGAAATAAGCACTCAGTCAGTAGAACTTTATTTTACAGTCCAGTGGTCACTTAATATAAGCTATTGTAAGGTATTACTTTAACAAAGTAATAAGAATGGTAATTAGATAGTGAATACTAGATGATTGTGTTGTATTTTAAAGTGCGTTAACAGCCCATTTTTAAAATACTAGCACAATGTGTTATTAGAGACCACAATGGAACAGCGGGGTATAGTAGAGAATATTTGTGTTCTGGATGGGTTTAAAAAATAAGAAAAATAGTCTACAGCAGGTATACTCAACTTGCTTTGCTAAAGGGCCACTTTTGCAAAATGACAGGAGACCAGGGACCAGTTAATAAACAAACATAAATAACATTAATTGTTATGTTTGTTTGTTATTCATTAATTGTTCAATGTCCAACTCATCTTTGCCAAGAGGCAAATCCAGTCGCAGCAGTCTCGCACAGGTCAGTTATACGCAGAGGCGTTTGTAGGATTTCAGGAAATCGGGGCTTAGCCCCTCTGTCAGGGGGTCTGAGGGAACCTCCCCTGATAAATTAAAAAAAAATCCATTTTGACCCTTTTTAATGCACTCTGGCATCTCACCTTTATTCAAGAAAATCCCCAGTGTGAATCGGCTATTTTTTTTGTGTGAATTTGGCCCACGGCCTTGAGTTGAGTATCACTGGTCAACAGTCATGCTTGTGGCTCTCTGAGGCTTTACTTTGTTATAGTGGTGCTTTGAGCTAAACACTAACATCAGTTATCTCTCATTATGACAGTGCTTTCATGTTTGTATTTGGCAGGTAAAATACCTTCCATCCAATAGCTGTCCAGATGCCCCAATTCCTCTGAAAAAACCTGGAGCCCTCTCCTAAATTACATTGGTTCTCTGACCTCCCTGCCTGGTTGTGACGACTAAGCCTCCTTGTTTGTTCACCAAAACAAAAATGTCAACCTTGTGGTGGTGCTAGGGGGAAGGGTTATTGACCAAAGTTAGAAGGATTCATCCTCGAAGGGACATGAACATCACAAAAAATTTCACCCCAATCCATCCAGTAGTTGTAGAGATAATTAATCTGCACCAATGGGGTTGGATTTTCCAACCAGCCAACACTGCAATCCCTAGAGAAACACTTCTCACCTGGCTTATAAAAACATGTCAGGTAATGATGCCTTATTATACACTGTGTGAAAGGACACCACTCATTAACATGTGATCCAGCCCTCCAAGCCATAGTCAGACCAATTAATACTAATGGAGATTCATTCAAATGACAAAACATACTATACAAGAGGCACCTAAATTACTAAAAACGCACTGTAGCTCACTTGTGCTGCTCCAATTACTCATATTTCTGAATAAACTCGAATTTGGCTGAAACATTTAACACATGACATCTGCAGACAACTTTATGAGCAATACCGAACATTTTTCGACACACAAATAGACCCTAAAAAAAGGGACTCATGGGTCCATGCCAGCATGCCAAAATGCACTTTCATAATGATATCAATGCTAAGTGCATGACAGACCTGTGTGTTGGTGGGGGCAATGTGTAAGTGAGCAGTCCTGAACTACTCCTGTCACACACTCATCTGCATCTGTCACATTCTCCGTTTACAGGCCCCCCGGTCATGTCACAAAGACTTGTGAAAATAGTTGTTGAGAGAAAAGCAGGGTGGGAAGAGGAGGGAACAGGGGCTGGGAGTGAGAAATCAAGCAATGATGACATGAAAGGAAGCGAGATAAACAAGGGAGCAAAATAAAGACAGCAGAAAAGTAAAAGCGGAGTAGGAGGGTGGAGAGAAAATGCGTAGCGAGTAAAGAAAATCACAAAATCAAGTTGACAAGGAGTCTTGATAGCTGTGCCAGACAGCTTCCAATTTAAAGCATCTTAACTTAACTGTAATTTAGACAGCATGTCAAAGGATTCATTGTATTTTTTTAACTTGCACTCAAGCATGTTAAATCTTTAACAAATCTCCAGATTTCTTACATGCTCAAGTGAATTATGTTTTGGATGTTCAAGAACTGAGATTTGGCTTTTTAGCTCGAGCGAGGTTTGCCTCTTTCAATAGAATTTATTAAATAAATTCTGTGCGTCATAGTGAAATAACCAGTTTCCTGTCCCAACAGAATAAGAAATGAACTCAAGGATGTGGAGTATTGAAATGATGATGTCACACAATGTTTTTATAGATATTAACAAGCCACTTTTGCGTAATTTAAAACGGATGAGCACATCCTTCAACTTACAAGACCATGAAAAAACTGCTTAAAATATTAAAAATCTTCATCAGATGCACTCAACTGGTTTCTCAAATCAGAGAGCAGCAAAAGCTCTGACATCATATTGACACACCAATTAGAAGAGTCATGTAACACCCCCAGTAATATCACCAGACGTAATTGCAGAGCTAAAATAGAATGATGGCTGGATCAATACAGAAAACCTTAGAGGGAGAGTGCATGTGTGTGTGCGTGTGTGTGTGTGTGTGAATGCAAGGCCGCGCTTCATTGTGTAGAAGTCGATCTGTGGAAAGAAAAAAGGTGGGAGAGAGTGGTGGGAGGAGGGTTCCCAAAGGATACCACCATTTCATAGCACAGCGCCCGGTGGTACCTCCTGGGCTGGAACTAATTGGTGCGAGATTAACTTTCCAGTGGGATATAATGACCCGGAGCGCTCCCACACATCTTTGGATCGGTGACATCGGAAGGGGCCGGTTTCCGCGCTGCACGCTGAAAGTGATTATTTGCTCCTGGACTGTCTGGCTACCACTTTAGCCCTGATGGGACAAAAATAGCACGCTTCTGAAACCACTGCCGGGGCCATGATATCTGTTTATGAGAATGTGGGTTGTCTAAAAGCTACTGTGTGTGTGTTGCACCTGCAGCAGCTGCATGGTGGTTAAATCGATAGCAAACAAGAGCACAAGAGCAGGGAGATGGTCTGTTCAGAAGTTGCTGCTCACTCAGAAACATTTCAGAATAATGAGAGCCATGAATTACATCAGTGAGTTTTTTATGTCATCTATAGGAGAATGGTCAGAGTAATGCTTATGGACTCTAGTTTGTGGAAAGTAGGCAAATGGCATCTCCCTGCAGAGTAAAAAGTTGAGGACAAATTGGTGTTCTCATAGCTGCGCACACACTTTCTGATAGTGCTTACGCGGCATTGTTTTTTGGTTACATTAGTCCTCAAAACAGCTGCTTGTTTTGCTCACACCCACTCCCAATCTCACCACCTGATCTACACACCCCGAGGGCAGCAACGGTCAATTCCGATGTTGAACTTATCGGTCGGTGTCGGACAGGCTTGTTGTTGACATGTTGATCCCCGCCACCTTCGATCCAGCCTCTGTTTGATTATTGGATGACAGCTTGTTTTGGCATGATTAGGACTCCAACCCACAACTTCACCCAGCTGCACTGCTGTTTGTTCTTTGTAAAGTTGGTGTTGATTCACATCGTAGCAGAGAGCATTTCACCTCTCTGACAAAATCAACACTATTGTTAAAAAAATCTCTTTCGTTGTCCTCCAACTTTTTTCAAGAGTGACCTATATTGAAATAAACCTATCTAGGGAGCACAACGATGAATAAAGAAGTATTTTGCTGCTGGAAAGATGGACTTAAATGCAGTAGAAAGGTGATACATTTGAAATTGGTGCTACATGACCTGAGAAAACAAAGAAAAATAAGTGTGGCATTCACTTCTGCTCAAGAGGTAGAAAACCTACAACTACCACAATGCACTGCGCCTCACTGCTGGTGGATGACATAATGCAGGCTGGGACATTTTTCCACAAGAATCAATATGTCAGCCAACTGGTAAAAAACAATCTTGATTTAGTTATACGGTGCAGTTAAATGTTTCTGAAAATATTTTAGGTGAGAAATAGGCAAGGCAGTACCAGAATCTTGGTTTATTTTTGATCAGCACTGCTTCGTTTTACCATTTGATCTTAGTTTTCCTGCCTCCGCTTCATAATACAGTAAAAAGTAAGCTGCCAATTTCCAATTCACAAACTCTCATATTACAGCCAAATAGTGCATTAACGTATGCTCCTGAAGGCATTTTAGGTGAGAAATAGGCAGCACAGTACTATAATCTTGGTTCACATTTGATCAGCACTGCCTGGTTTTCCAGTTTGATTTGAGTTTGGTCTGCTTTTGAGAAAAAACGGGCAAGAAAGGGGCAGCTCTCTCTCGATCCCACTGACTTAACTTTCCATCCATTCTTTGTGGCGGACATACATAAATGTGGAAGTACAATCTGTGGTTCTAGCAACAGCCCTAGAGCCAGCACAAATATACTCTGGAGTCAATTCAGCGAATTTGAGCTGAGAGATGAGCTAAGAGATCTGGTAAAATGGTGGTAAATTTTACCATAATTCATTTACACATACTACATAAATTACTATGATACAGTACAAAACTGGCTGAAAATCGGCGAGGAACCCTTGTAGCATAAAAATAAATTCAATATTTTAGTAACACTCATCCTTACTTCAATAGATCTGGGACCTTGCTAGGTCTTATTTTTCCTACGGCATATAAACAATCAATTTAAGTCGTATAAATATGTGATTATAATCCAGCTGCTGGAATAAAATAATATCTTTGTTTTGAAACAACACTGCGTTAAGCTGATTTAAAAACTGGATATATCTCACTCTTTCTGCCCTCTTTGGCTGATCTCCTCTCGTATCTTTCCTTTCTCAACATGAACATTAATGGAAACACTCAGAAAAAAACATGCATAATTGCTGTCCCCTTTTCTGCCATTCTCATCTTTTTCACACCATCACTGCTCCTCTTCAGCATGTTCCCCAGAGGCGAACAATTGTCAGTTTTACCCAAGATGCTCCTGCACATAATAGGCCTTTTGACGGGATGCATAGTGGCTATAGAAAAAAATCATTCATCCAGAGAAAGAAGCCGTCTTCTGCTAACGGTTTGAATTTAAGTCAGATGTCCCAGTTATCACAGCAGACTTGACAAGGTGCAGCTACCGCAACTCATTTCACCTGTCACCGGCGGGTGTATTGACACATGGAGGGAAGAGGGCGTTTTCACGGGTGAGTGGCACACACTGGTGGAAACCATTCAGCGAGGTAACCAGACTATTTGTGGGTCATATCCCCTTTCAGGATGTGTAGCGCTTCATACCGCTCCACCAGCTCCTCACTATCAGTGAAATTATTGTGTTTGACTTCCACCATGACATCCTATCTTTATTTCTGTAAAACCACCATGCTGAAGCCCCATGGAAATCAAGTCAACTGAGGTCAGTGTTATCAATGAACAGGAAAAAAAAGCGATGCTGTTCAGGATGACGCAGAACAAGTTGGAAAGTTTACACCATCTTCAAGGGGTGGTCAATAAGACAAAATATTCTTTGTCTTGTCATTCCTGCACTCCCAACGAGGTTATATTTATTTTTTGATTACAGTAACGGCACGTAATCGTATGAAAAACATTGATTGTTCTTCAATTCAGTTAAGGTTCAAAATAACTATACCGTATTTAAAGTTCATTAGATTATTTTCTGTAATTTGGAACTTCGATACACACAAGAAGCAACTGCCTCACATGAGACAACACTTGAATGACGATGGCAAGATTATAAGATCACGGAAGAATCTCGAGATTGGGTGAGAATAGGGCCCTCATTTGATTTAATTTGCAATGATTGGTCAAATTTATGTAAAAGTTTATATTGCATTTCGGAGTGGATACTGGTCATTTTCTCGCTGAAATATGCTCATGCTGGGAAGACCTGTCACTTGCAGTATCAGTGTGTTTTTTTTGTCCTGCAGGAAGAAGACACACACATATGCACATATAACTTTCGGTACATTGCTGGAATAATGGTGCAACCAAAATAAAGGCTGATGCTTTAGGAGAGCAACTAGAAGGCTGATAATGGTGCATTTCTGCAAATGCTTCGCTATGCTAAAAAAAATGAAAGTGTCTTAATGTTGGTTTCAGTGATGGTGTTTTAGGTCTGGTTTGGTCTCCCAAACCCACAGAAAAAAGTCCTTGACTCTTTGTTTGCTAGGTTTTCATTTCTCTGCGACTTATTTACAGCAAAACGAGAAAGTACTAAATGTATGGAGCTGTAGACTGGACTGTTGATTCTCAGTAGCATTTGCAGGACAAGAATCATTTTTAAATTAAAAGGGAAGCATTTGATTCAGTGGTAAAACTATTTCCATCATGCAATTTCCCTGACATATCTATATAGGGAACAGAATAACTATGCTGTTTTTTGTGCATTATTGAGTGTTAAAAACCCAATTTAGGGTATAACTATGTTTTAACAGCCACATTGTGCCAAAGTCACTTATTGTGCCTTTAGACTTGGGCAAGGGGGATTATATAGAGAGTGGTCTGAAATACACTGGTATATTCAGTATATTTACAGACAAATAGAAAGAAGTTAGATTGCTGTAGTTGGTAAAAAGATAATAAGAAATAACATCAAAATAAATTATGATTCATCTGGTCGGATGAGATATACTACGTTGTAATAATTGCATAACGCACAGTTACACTAGAAAATGAAACAAGCCATGCAGGCTGAGATGGTGGCAACAGTACAAGGCTTTTATAGATGGGACATATGACATAGTGGTACAAAATGCATATCCATGTTGTGGTGATTTATTAAAGTCAGTTGTCTCCAGTTAAGTCTGCAACTTTCATAACTGCAAAAATGACTTAAGTACTATACATTTAATTTACCCTCTTGAATATGGGAGGCAGTTCAATTCGGTTCTCATTCAAGACACCTATTTGCAAAAGTCAAATAGCAACCGACCCGTGTTCAACCCCAAGCAGGAAGAGGGTTCCCAAGCGAAGTCAGATAACTTTCAAATCAACCAGAACTGAATCAAATGAATGGGGCTTTACACAAGTCCAGCCTCTTCCTTGACTTCGTCACACTCTGTGAAAATCGATTAAAAGGCCAGGCACAGACCTCAAGACTACTGCATATACTGTATCAAGGCTGCACTACAACTAACTTTGTTCAACAATTATTCTGTTTCACAAAGGATTCAACCTGTAATAGTGCTCAGTGGGCTGCATGCATATTTATTTACATCCATAATTCATTAGTTTGTGATCCAGAGGGGAACTTGGTATTTTGTGTGTTCAAAAACTGTCTGTAACACAAAATATACTTTGTTGACAAACGTTGCTGATATACAATTTAAAAAACACCATCTAAAAGATTTTTACCATATGACAGTTTCTTGATCTATGTATTGCCATATAATACTGACCAATCACTTTGGGAGTGATAACAGTTTCCAATCTCAAATCTCCGATTGTCCCTGCAACACCTGGACATGGTGGAGGGTTAAAGAATAGGGTTGGGCCTTCGTAAAAATGCTCAAAATGGTTTGATATTAAGCCAAACACTGGAATGGACAGTTATAGCCAATTTTAAGGCTAGATATCATACTCTACTCAGCTACCGCTTCAACATGGAACATAATACATTTTGGCTCTGTTACTACCTCCGCTGCTAGATTACTGATATTACCTCTCCATCTTGTCTTGTCACCCCAAAAAACACATGTACTTTCAAGTAAACAAACACAACATGGAATTAAATCCCCTTCACTTTGCCAGCCTCGGTCCTGCAGTAAATTGTGCAATGCCTGTGAGACACTGGTGGCTCCGTTACTCCGTTTATTAACAAATATAAAATGATGTTAATCACGTTGTCACATTCCTTATTACTTATGTGAAACAAGTTTCATTTATCCCTGTGATGCCATCGGCACAGGTTGCTGATGTAGGCGTAGCAACACTTGGTCACCCATCCAACAGCAATAGACATCTGGTCCTGCTACTATGGTACCCACAGGCAAGATGGTGTCAGCAAGCCAATCAGCAACAAGAACAGTTCGCTCAAACAGAACTGCAGGGAATAATGCTACAATGACAGGAACATGGTAAATTATCTTTTACCCCTTGCCTTTTATTCCTGCTTTTTATCAGTTTTTTTTTCTTGTGCCATGACACTGTTGTCACAGGTTGCTGATGTCAGCTACATTTTAATTTGTCAGAATGCGTCATATTAAATAAATGCCATAAAATCAAACGAGTTTAAGCTCCTACACCGGACCAGACTAGAAACTGAAAAAAATGAAAACCAGTCCAACTCATTTCCAGAAATAACTTCATTATCAAAGAACATCTAAGCATGTGTTGATTCATACTTGATGCTTGTGTGAGAATTAGAAATCTATTACCCTCAGTTATTAATTCACCCTCTATCTTGATCAGCATTTTTCAATACTCTCTTACCTGATTTAGTTAAGAGACAAACCGACCCGAGGAGAAGGGACAGAAGACACACACAGATAAATCTTTAAAAACACCTTCTCTGAGGAGGTGTAAAACTCACTTACGTAATGGCCGTGCATTTAGGAGACGGCTGAAATGTGACGTCAATGCCAGCAAAGTCGTGGCGTCAAATCTAAGGTAATTGTGCTGAATTAATTATATTTCCTGGTTTTCTGAAGTGAGTGGAAGATGATATCTGTGTGTGTGTGTGAGACTGTGTTGACACACACTAAAATACATTGACTTGTGAATAATTCACAAGCCTACCAGGCTGAGGTCGTTGGGCCTCCCAAACCAAAGATGAGAAGAAGAGTGAAGTGTCTGAGGAATGGAAGGACTGACATAAGAGTTCTACACTATCCTGTTGTACTGTGCTTTGTTGGGAACTAAAGAGTAGTTCACTTATTTTTATGACAATGGATTTTACCACAGTTTGGTTAATATTGTGGATTTTTTTAAAAATATATATACAGTCAAGACAAATATAAGTTTTTCTGAATTTCTTGAAATTGGAGGGGCCAATTATGCTTGTGCACTACTGCCAGTCTTTCCACTGACAACTTAATGACTGTCATTACATTTGGCCACTTTTATAGACCCACTACTGACCTTTTTTCAAAGAAAATGTAGCAGAAATGTAGACTTTCTGAGCAGGAGCGACATTCCTGTGCTTATAGCTCTTAACCTCACCTAGGAGCCGCTGATTGCTGGTGATTGACTGAAGTTCAGAGAGCCAGGTTTGGTTATGTGCTCAGTCACTCATTACCACTGTCCTCTTCTTCTACATTATTGAAATATGCTTTTTTTTTTTTTTTTTTGCTATAATAACAATGAAAAGGCTAGTTTTTCATCCTGGTTCTCTTTGCTTTCCTAGTTGACTCTATCCTATTACACTACATAATATTGAACCTGCTTCATGTTTGTTTATTCATTACAAAAAAATCTCTCTTCTCAATGTAACTCATTATGCCTGTCATGGAAAAATGCTAAACTACATAATTTAGAGATTTCAGCAACTTGAAGCAATGTGCACACTTTGTGCACTGCTAAGCAAATAGAATAATTATTTCGAATTATTTCAATGTAATTGCTTACTTCAGACAGACACTAAAATATTTAGTTTCTTTTTTTATGGGTGGAGTGTGTTTGACTCAGAGAACATTAACTATGTAGAGGCTCAGAGGAGCAGGAGAGGTACACTCTCTGACGTTGATTTTAAAGTTGTCTGCAAAATTCTGCAAAGATATGCTACACCTTATCATATTATGGAAGGGAATGATATTTTAATGTTAGCTCTACCCGTACAGATAAGATTGGATGGACAAAGTAACACTTCTTACAATACGATTAGCAAACAGCACCACAAACTAAATGATCAGAAACTTGACACAACACCTGAAAGTGTCTGCACGAACAGTTTGTACATTCATGCATATACCTACAAAAAGAAATGTACTGAAACTGAAATGCACTGGAACTTCCACGTACAACCCACATAATCAGGACGACTTCGATCATGTGTCCAGTGTATGACGGAAGTCAATAAAAAAAAAAAGGGATTAGCAGACAGCACGAATGTTTGCACAAGCAGGCAAGTTGGGATGATGGAAAGGTCCAAAGGTCCTTTGAGTTATTTTAAGGGTCGTTGTTAAAAAATTTTCTTTTCCTAAATCTAATCTATGTAACTTTATTTTCTGAAACCTAAGCTACATAACTTTACTAGCCTAAATCTCCACTTACCTAATCCGACCGATGTAGCTTCACTTGCTTTAACATAACCTACGTAACTTTGACTTTGTGATAAGTATGTAATGTGATGACGTTATTTGTGGGACTTTAACTCATTAGATATCTTACAAATGTTGTGTGCATTTTCGTAAGATATCATACAAACCTTTGCATTTGAATATGTTGAAAAATTGTCTCCAGTGAAGGTTCATTTTCCTGACACCACTGTATTAATCATACAACGCCAATACAACAGAGTTATTGGGGTGCACGATGTACAATGCTGACTGTTGGGTCCCTAGGGTCAAAAGGAGCCAGTAAAAGAGGTAACATTGCAACAATAAACCTAATCCAATTTCACATCCAAAGACAGCCAGACAGCAGCTTGAATGCTGACCCTGAGATCAAAAAGGCCAAACAAGCCAGGATTTGATTACCGCCATACACATTTATCAGACAGCATCAATACTTCCAAACTCACTGACAGATATCATTATAAACCATGTTATTTTTACAGAGTTTTATGTCTTAAATTTTTTCATGTTGCAAAACCTTCAGAAATGTACCTCAGTTGTGACAACAGCAGTCATATGAACCTATTTCTAGTATTTGCATAGCGCTCAATAAATGGTCTTTCTCCTTCTGTTTCACCCTCACTGTCCGACCTGAGTACAGATAAGCAGACAAACTCGACAACTGACAGCTGTATTATCTATCTTCCTTATTGAGACGTTTCCTTCAAAATGTCAACAGAGTAAAACTGGAGGAAAACAATAGAGCATATTTTTTTCAGCTCTTGGCTGTGGTGTACCACATATGAATATTACATTTCTATGTGAACATATTTGAATACACTACAAAACATATGCAAAAAGAGAACTGCCATATACATGCAGCCCATACACATACATTTGGTATGTGGAAAAGTACTGTGTAATAAATACTTGAAACATAATTGGGCAATTTGCATAAACGGAACATAGCTGCACATAATCACCTCGTAAGAAGCAAACAAAGATGATGCAAATTCTGAAGTTACATACAGCTATGCTACGAGCCTGGACATCATTAACTGCATCCTGCAAAAAATACTTGTAATGCCAAAATATCATCAAAATGGCCTTTAAGATATGTTAATTTCTGAAAATACAAGATTTTCATTACAAACAACAAAAAGGATGAATTCAAATTCAGCCATAACAAATCTTACCTTTGTCCGTGTCACCTATAACTGAGCATGCAAGACCTTTGAGCGCAGACCTTGACAAGGCCAAATGTCTGATCTCGTAATCTCAAAGGTACAATGGACTTCACAAGCATTAACACAGCAGCAAACCACTATTTGGTATATAGTCGAGTAATGATGCCCTGAACAGAGCGTAAAATTATGCTCCCTCTGTGTGTTTTTTTTCTTTGGTAACTACGCTGGCCGTGCACTCATGATAGTGGATGTGCATTGCATGGGACAGAATCATACAGTATCTCGGCAAAGCACATCACAAGATCATTACAATACAAAAACATGATACCACTACGTTTTACAATGTTTACAGTCCCACATAAATACAGCCAGCAATATTCACATACTCTGAAAAGCTACATGAAAAATTTGGTCCTGAAGCTAAGATTTCATAGGGCCTCGTGTCTGCGGAGGGTTCATTGCCAGTTATTCATTAATCATTTAAACAAATCATTCAAATCATGTTTGTCCGGAAACACTCACATTAAAACCACCAGGAGGAGAGCTAGGCATCCATTGATCTCAGGTCTGGCAGTTTGATCCACAGCTAGTCCATGTTAAATACCCCCCTTTACACCACACATTGAAATGCATTTTGAGTGATCAGATTGTAATCAGAGAGTTCTTCACCACGTGAAAGTCGAGGTGTAAATGCAACCAAAACACAGAGGACAGACTGTGATCCAAATGACCTCCAGAGGTGCTCAGGGATACACTGTGACCACATTGAGCAGAAGTTCAAATGCAATTGTGTTTTCAATCCACATACAACAACTGTGTTCAGAAATCCGTAATCATGCACAGCCATTCCAATCCAGCGAGGTAGCAGCCATTAGCTGGTTAGAGAGGTGGAGAGCTAAGCTTCAAGACACTTTTGGTCGTGGATGAAATTTAGAAGAGATCAAGTGTGTGTTGTGATATGATTTGTCCTGGATAGAGTGATCCGATTTTAATTTAAATTTTTAATTTTTAATTAATTTGGCACTGGAGACACATAATAATACCAGATGTTATGTAATCAGTTTAAACCATATTCCGATAAAATCTGGATTAGGGACGGTAACAATTAATTGAAAATCGATTAATCGTCATTAATAATTTAATCGAAAATGTGAAATTTAATAGTTCAATCCATAAGCTTTGCAATGCTGTCAATGTATGCAATAAATTGCTGTGAGCATTTATTGAGGAAAACACACATTGGATAGTGTTTGAAATAAGCAACGTTTTTGTTTCTTTTTTCAAAATAATGATTAATCGATTAATTGAACATTAATTTTACAAATAATCGTAGGAAAGTGCTTACGATTTGCAACCATAATCTGGATACATGATGCATTTTCTTGCAAAGTGTTAGGGTGGTTACTGTGTCCTTCAGCAAGACACTCAACTCAAAATTGCCAACCAGTGAGTATGTTTATAAGTAAATGGGTAAATGGGAGCTGAATTTTAAAAGTTGTATGTAAATGAAGTCCATTATCATAACTCTTATGTTGTCTAGTTAACAGCAAAATTTACCTTTGGATTTCAATGCTTGGAATTTTTATGCAATAACTGACTAAAAATGAATAATTCTAATGATAACAGATGCATAATTGATTCTTTTTTTGTTGATTGAGTAGTCAAATGAATCAAATAACTAATCATTTCAGCACAAACATGTATGCATTGATGTGCTTGCTAGACACTCCAGAAGCTAAGGTAGAGGGAGTGTGCAGTTTTCCATCTAACTTAATGCTGGCAGGGAGCTGCTGTTAAAAATAGGCACAAGCTGAATACACAAGTTTCCTCCTACTTACCTCACACCAAAACCACACCACAGCATACACCACAGAACTACATACAGTACCTTTGCACAGAAAGATAGATTCTCAACCTGTACTGGTGGAGGTGCAGTATCGCTATCCATATTTGTCTTTGTGGTGTACTACACCTGCTGTGTCTGGCTGCATTCTGAGGTGAGTGCTGCCTAGTTTGGCACAGATCTCAGACAAAATCCACATGCTGCAGGAGGAAAGAATGCAAGTTTACCTTCAGGCAATCAAGTGATTCTGACTACTCATGAAATAGCCGGATCTTTCTCATCACTTTGTTGCACTTTATGTCTGAAACTGTCAAAACAGAATTAAAAGAAAGGAAGAAAGAGGAAAATCCAAGACGCAGTCAGTCTCTTTCCAGGGTGGTATTCAAAAGAACAGAACTGATGGTTGTTAGCGCTCGAGCACGTTAGCTGGAAGAACTTTGGCACTCAAGCAACAAAAGACAAATAGATAAGAAGAGGGGACCAAGTCGAGAGGGCAGCAAAGGGAGGGAGAGAACCAATTTGAGGTGCCAATCTGCCAGTTTAAGAACAGAAGCGGAAATCGCCACACTGATGTAAGGAGTTTGAGTCAAATTAGTCTAACAATGTGTCCGGGATTCATCGTACTCCTCTCTCAGTGATTATGATGACACCCAATCATGCAAGAGATAGTTCAGTCCTTGGGCCACTTATAAGACACTTTCTCAACCTCCCACACGCATTTCAATGTGTCAAAGTCTGACCTCCGTTTAGTGAGCACCACCCGCTGACACATCAGCGTCTTATAGTAAATAGCAGCGTTTACCACAGATGGGCATCAAAGACTGTAGAAGAGAGGAACAGAGGTATAACCTGAACTTTGGGGCACATTTTGCACTAAACAAGGACTCAATTTCTTACATTTGAGTCATGCTAGGAAATGATCTTTTTACTCCCAGTAGGGAAAGGAGCAGGACGGATTACAGCCAATAATGTACATACAGTATGAGAGTGTGAATATTGTATGAAGATAGACTTGGAAGAAAAAAGGAACCTATACTTTGACCAAACTGCCAAAGCCATAGGGGAAATCAACACCTAGCCTTTAAATCAACGACTGAAGGTCAAAAACAGCAGGTAGGATTTTCTCCCGATTTCCTCCTGATTGCATCAAGTCCACAAGGACCAAATGAGCAGCTGATCAAACTGCCAGAATTTGTGTGCCATATTTTCAGACACATATTTCCTATTCTCTTTTTTTGTACTCATGCATCCAAAGACTCATTTTTTGAATATCCTGGTAAACTAAATGCAGACAAAAATCTTACATATCATCATACAGTATAATACTACATATTAATTTACTTAGTACACTGTTTTTTACATTTAATACACAAGAAAGGAAAAAAAATATTTGAATTTGCATTGGTAACATAAAATAAAATTAGAAAAAATCACATTTTCTGAACTGTTATCATATCCTGACAGTAGTACATGAGAGAGTTTGTGAAAAAAATCACGTTCCTCGAACTCCAAGTGCCACTAATCGCATTTGCAAGAATCCATCGACGCTAAATGAAAACAAACAATCAGAACTGCGGAGTCTCTAACGTAGCTGTCAATCGCAGGGTTTCCCACACATTCTTTTATTTGTGGCAGGCCGCCACAACTTATTCATCCACCACCACACCGTGATTTTTGGAACTGGACTGGTTATTATGAGTACTACTGGAATTTGTATACCAGTCACTTATTTACACTGGCATTCTGTGGGAAACAAAATCATGTACATGACTGCTTGCCTCAAATATTTTCAGTAACATATTTCAGTGTACTGTTTAGCTCTAAAAAGAGAAAGTTTGTAACCCAGCTGAGGCCTACTTGAGCCAAAACAAAATGCCCAACCCCCTACTTTGAGTTTCCAAAGTTTCCAACTGTAGCTTTAATAATTTAATACAGGAAATTATATGATACAACTGCCAGAGCAAGTCAATCAGACTGTAACTTTAGAATGTCACTGCCAATTAAACTCTAAAAACAGACATCAAAGTGCTGGTTTAATAGTAATTTTTGTGCTGTTTAAAAACCATCCACAATTGGGAAATAAATGCAGCTGTGCACTGCTCTTCCATTACCTCTGAAGAATTATTTTTGGGCACTATTTCTAAATGCCTGTAAACATAGCTTTGAAATGTTTGTGCTACAATTTGTTGTTATTGGCTTATGTATGCCTATATCTACAATGAGCAAATATCACATATTGAACTGTCTAATTTATCTTTTTGGCTCTAAAACAAGCCAATCTAACAAACTACCGCCTAAAACTTTGACTGAGACATGGTGAGGAAGAAATACCCAGCAACACAACCCACACAGTCTAAACTGTCATCACCTCGTCAGATGGCTATTAAGCAGATACCCATGTGATGCTCTCAGACACAGAAAATAACAACTGTTTACCTAAGCTGTCGGGAACTTCATCGCTATGGCACAGAAGAGGGCAAAATGATTCATCCACTGCTCCACTAGAGAAAATTGCATCTTTGTTACTGTCGCAAAAAATGTGTTTGGTTTTCTGTCCTAAGTACTGTAATAACAAGTATGGGCGACACAGGAAAGCACAGAGTGTATTATTTCAACAACTGGCCTGCTAACATAACCGAATCTCACCAGATGAGGTACAACTCAAAAATGTGGAGACAAGTATGCAAGTGACATGAATGTTTTTAGCATGAATGATGACAAAATGCTCATACGCTTGACTTCACAAACTTTCTGCAGCAAAAAGGGCCACTCAACCCTCCGCTTTACTTAGGGATACAGTACATGCTCATTAGTTTCCATGGTCCAGTCTTCTGTATGTAACGTCATACTGAGGTCAAGTGTTTTGTTTCTTGTGTGTGTGTGTGTGTGTGTGTGTGTGTGTGTGTGTGTGTGTGTGCGTGTGTGTGTGTGTGTGTGTCAATGAGAGATAGAGATTGGTGAGGAGATAGTGCCATGTTTTACCACTCGCTGTTCTTGGCTCTCTTTCAGAGACTCCTCTGCTCCCCCGTCACACACACAGACACACACACCATACATCAAACTATGCATTTATGCCAAGCAATTGAATTCTTATTGGATATAAATCTAGGCAGTGACAAATGAGGCCCCTGTCTGTGTCTTTGCCTTATAAACTGACATGCATCTCTCATGACTGATACCTTTAATTAGCACAGCAGTCTGAGAGATCCATGGCTCTCTGTCTTTCACCTCTAGAGCCGAGACACACTTACCGCACGGAGTCACAGATAAGAACCATTTTGTTGCCAAGTTAACTAGAGCCGCGAGGCACTCTCAGACCTTCTTTTTAAAGCAAATTATGAAAAGTTTAAGGTCGAGCTATCTTAAAAGTGGAACGCATGCATTGAACATATCCCTGCTTTTGAGAATTTGAATACATTTGTATTCAGTTACTACTACTCAATTAAGATATTCAGAATGTATGGGAAAATACAGATTAAGCAACACTACCAAAATTCTTAATTCAACAGTTTGAATGTATTTTTTTTTACTGATTTTGAGCAATTTGATACACAACAATAGTGGATCTGTATTTGTGTATTTGTGGTGTTACTGTGGTTCTGTCTAGTGCACGATACTCAACACTTCAGCAGACAATCATAGAGCTGAAAGAAGTAATTCGTGGATTGACAGAAAATTAATTGGGAATTAACTGAAAAAAAAATTTTTAACCCCCCCCCCCCAAATCTTGGAAAAATGCCTAAGTGAATCATTCTCTGATTGCATCTTCTAAAATGAAGAAGATTTTATACTCTTTATTCAGACAAAAGAACCATTTAAAGATGTCACCTCAGACTTTTGAAAGACTGATGAGCATTTTATTTTATTGTCTGCCATTTAATAGCCTAAATGATTAATATAATAATAGAAAAAGACAATAATCAACATATTAGGTAATAAAAATGATGAAAATAATAATTAGTTGTTGCCCTTAACAATGGGCAATTTTGATATATCGCAATAGAAAAAGTATAGTTGTAAAATAATAAATTTAAAAGAAGGTCTTTTCGCAATGGTATCCCTCCATGATACAGCAATCAACAACTTCAAATGAATGTGAGCTGGGGGCATAAAGTGGGGGAGCCAGTGGCCCCTTCCATACTTCCCACCCCCTACCTCCTGCTCCCTTGCCTGGACAACATCCATCTATGAACTTGACCCTCATTTTGATCTCTACTACACACCTGTAAAGTTCTTGCACTGTTACAGCTACAATTGTTGTCACCCGGACCACATTTCACCATGATGACCCACACACATACAAACTGACAAGGTGAAAACACCAGCTGTTGCGACGCTGTCACGGCTGGTAACCAGCCATTGCTACATTGTCGTGGTTGGCTATTATGGCTGAATATCATGTAGCTGCATTAGTTTTAGGATTCTGGTAATATGCATAATAGCACAATGTCATAGCCTACTGTATAGAATGTAGCCATTGTTATGGCCATGTTGTTGGTAACTCGTGCATTTCCTATGATCAAAAGTTAAAATGCCTGTTATGAAAAAAATACCTATTAATATTAGTATGCGATTTGGGGATTCTGCTGGTATAGGCCTTTTAGTATTAATTATTTGTGCTGGCTTTCATTCTTTGATGTGATTTGGAAAGAGTGCAGAAGAAGACTCCTGGGCTGCCTCTTCTGAAGAACCCTTTAGAGGCTAAGAGACGGGGCACGTCACACCCAGGCATTTCACCAACTGGTGCCATCAATGTAGAAAATAATTCAGAGGTGAAGGGTGGACTTTGAGCATTTGAGCAAGGTGGACTTTGAGCATTTCCTAAATCCCAAAAGACATGCCTGCTAAACAGGAAGCAGAGCTGGAAGATTTGGAGGGTTTTCAGTCCATCTCTATGGTTCAGGTCACTGAGGTAGTCAGTAAGCTCCCTTGGGCCAAGACAGCAGAGTTGCTGGAGATTTTCCTAAATTACTGCAGGCTTTGGATACACTTGAGCTGTCATGGTTGACATGTCTCTTAAACGTTGCAATGGATTTGAAGAACAGTGCCCATGGATTGACAAACTTAATTGGACTTTGACCTCATGTGCAGTAGAGCGAGTTTGAGTGAGTAAAGATGTAAATCTGGGTTGATTTCCCAATCCAGATGAAAAGCGAGCATCTCTAAGCGGATGAGTTCGGTATCTCGGGATCTTACTCAGAATTCAAGGTAAAAGGAATCGTAAGCTTGGCAGCCGCTTAGGGGCATCCCCTGCATCACTGCAGACTTCAGACTGTAGTGAGAAAGACATTGCTGAGCTGTGAAGCAAAGCTCTTGATTTGACCTATGCTGAGAAGCTTAGGTAGCGACTGAGAAATTTAGATCAAGGGTACAAGAAATCAAGATGAGGTTGCTCAATAGGGGAGCTGGTCTTACATAAAGTGTTAGAGTAAGTTGCAAATGGTTTTTGGCATCTCCCCTTAACATCAAAAAGCACTACTTGAGAAGCCTCTGGCACTAAATATGGATTTTTTCTTGTCCACTTTCCAGTTTGCAAGTGATCCAGATGTGACCTTACAGGAGGTCACCCTGATGTAGACCTACAACAACTGGAGAAGGCTGCTAGTCAAAAGGACATATGGGCTGCTCTGTTTGCCCTGTTGTCACCGCCACCCTGACCAGGACAAGATAAAAATATCCATCCATGCTTGTGTACAAAGGTCCCACACAGTCATTACTTCCTTTATGTGATGCAATTCTTGTTGAAATAGGTTGTTGGCTTCAAACAGGACAGGGAGGGATCAATCCCAAGTGTAAACCATCAGGCTATGAGTTTTGGAAAGGGTTTGGAAGTTTTGAACGGGATGTATAAAAAAGCACTATTGCTTAGACATCTGTTATGACTTTGTTGTTCGGACTTCTTATTTAGACCCTCTGTTGCAGCATGTGATCATTACTGCTTTACAAAAAGTTTTTTCCAAATGTTCAAGTGGTTTTTCATCGTAATAGTAGTGCTAGGAATGTTTTTACAAATTCAGAGAGTAATTGCTCATCTTTTAACTCATGTTTGTCACTTTATGTAATTGAAAAACATCACTGTCAAGAAAATATGGCACATTTGATTGATCACAGTAATTACAAAAAATAAGGTGAGGCTTTTTACCACCCATGATGGCCAAAATGATTAAACAAAATAAAAGCCATTTTATCTCTCCCTTTGGTGCAAGGCTACACTTAATTTTTTTGTGAAATCATCATTAAGTACTGCTCACTCTTTCTATTGTATTCCCTTCATCTCAAGTGTGTGTCAATTGCATGCACAACTTTGATAACAAATCCTTTGATGCAAAGCACAAGTCTGGTGTGGCAGTTTTAGTATTATGAGTGAAGCAGGGAGATTTATTAGAACCTGAATAGGGATCATGGCTACACAAATCTGTCCACAAGGCTGCAGAAATCTCTCTGTTTCCAGCATTGCAATTCTTGTATTTTTATTCAAGGGACTTTTCAGGGTCATGTTTGAGAGCCTTGCTTGCTTTAATTCATTTCTTGTCATCAAAGCATAATTACCACAATGTATGCAAAAGATGGACATAAAGCTATGCATAACTTTTTTTTTTGGCTAAGTCATAGTAATCAAATTATTTTCCTAATAAAACCATTTTCTTCCAAAATCTCAACATGTCAAGAACTACAAACCACAACTGATAGATTTTGGAGTGGGTTTATGAGCCTGAAGTGACAAAATCAATATTTAAATTCATAAAAGACATAAAAAAAAAAAAAAAACATAAAAATTGCCAACTTGGAGATGAATTTAACTAAAAATTAATTTCTCTTTTTTTTCTCATTTATCCTGGTTGTGGAATGCAGATGGTTTATTAAAATGGATGACCATGGTAATGCCATGGACTTTATTTGCAAACATCCTCTAGAGGCAATACTTTCATTAAAACTTCAACCAAAAGGCACCATGGTTGTTGCAGAAAACCAACAGAAGTCTAAAAATTACACAAGTACCTTCAGCTCAAGTAAACAGAGGACTGAATGCAGGAGCACAACATTTACAGTTTTTTTGAAAATGCACTCTTGTTTCAACAATGTAAAATGTGAACTAGACAGAGGCCCTTTGGATGGTGGCAGAGGAGAGTCGGAGTAAAGCAGAAAGAGAAAGAACCTCTATAATCTCTTCCTCACCACCTTACTTTGCCTTTCACTCTTCCTCCCTAATCGTCCTCTCTTTTCCTTGCTGTCTCCCTTCCCTTTCCCACCTCCCACTTTCACAAGCACGCAGGGATATACACCCAAGCGCCGATGCTCCTCTCATTTACGCAGGCCTTCATAGGGCCAATCGCAGCCTGACATTTTGTCTCACAGTTCAGTGCGTACTATTCCCAAAGGGATCTATTAAGTTATGGTACTCAGCAAGCCAGGGAAAAGGAGAGCCAAGCTTCCGAGTGGATTAGTTAATCAATAATATGGGGAAGCATTAAAATAGATGCATTCATACATTGATATAGAACAGGGGCGGGGAGCCGTCTGGCTTTCACAATTCTCTGAGGTATTGATCATAGCAAATGGTAGGTGGACACTATTTTCCAGGTAATTGTTAGCTTTGATATTTATGCAAGTCGCCTCTAAAAACAAGCATTTGTCTATTTGTCACTTAAAATCACATTCACCTCTAAAAAAATGCATTAATGATGTCGAAAGAACATGTTATTGTTGCAGTTCTCATCTACAGTTATTTCTATCTGAATGTATGGCCTCTGAGGGCGCAATGACCGTGGAGTGATTTTTCCTTTTGTCCTCATGCAAATGATACTATCCTTTAATTCTCAGGGGTGCAAAAGAGGCACTAAGCTCATTATCATGCAACTTTGCTGCATTACTGCACCACTGAACTCTTTTTACCATGGCTAACATCTAACTGAACCTATCCTGCTCACCTCGTTCCTGGGCCAAATACTCCAGTCCATGAAAACCCCCAAGGGATGCTAAACAGGAGCTCAACTGGGACTTAGAAAAAAAGCTATACAGATGATAAAAGGATATATAACACAAGCAAGCAGCAATGGTAATCTTGAGCCAGGGGGCATTTTATGTTATGCAATTATATTTCATTGCCAAGTGGACAAAGGGCTTGATCTGGGAGTTGTTGAAAATGGAGGAATAAAACATTACGAGGTCGTAGGCGATAGCAGAATAGATACAGAATGTATTGTGTGAAAAGGCTGATAAAAGCCAGTAAGGGTGCTTTTAAACAGACTTATACAAACCATCTTTTAATGTCAGATTTATGTCTCCTTGCAAATATATGTTGCATTGTGAGTGTGAGCAGGAGATGCGCCTCATTACACTCCTATATCTATCTGAATATGGAAATCACCGATATAATGAAATGAAAAATACAACCATGGACTGTGTGTATCTACAATAGCATTACCAATATATGCTTGAAATAAACATGGTGGCACAAAATAATTAGAAAATAAGGAAAGATCCCCCACATATATCATATTAAAACAGCGTTGCTGGCCTTACATTTCCAACTGCAGACAGCAGCGCAACAACAAAAATGTGACTCCTAATAAATGCTGCATAAACGTCTTCAATGTTCTCCATATCAACAATATAAAGTCATCATATCTTAATGTTGCAGTTTGTGGTAAGACCCCCAAATGGACAGACAAAAAAATGATATAGGTTTAAGATAGGGTTTTAAATCACAAGTTTCTTCACAATATGATATTCTTTGGAACGATGCAATACTGTGTGCCACCATTTCCATCCAAATGCACCTCATTTCTAGACATTCAGATGTGCCATGGGAATTTCAAAATAAAGGCGTATCCTAAAGATGATGTGTATCAATGAGAAAAAACTACAGAGTGCTGCTCTGGATCAAGAAACTGGGTGTTGGAGAGAGTAAAAAAGATGGTGCTCTAAGGAAACAGCAAGTGGTACAATACAAATAAGGACAATGAATGTCCAGCTTACTTGTTGTAGAAGTCCATGGTATAGGTCGGCAGTCCGAAGCATCCAAGGCACTCTGTAAATTAAAATTGCTTCATTAATACACGGATTACCAACATGTTTTGACTCCAAAAGCCTTGATAAGGATAAAAAATGTGCTGGGGTGTTCAAGTTAAAACTCAGAGGTGACATGAATCGCATTGGCATGGTAGTAGTTCTCACTTGAAAACAAAACCTAGAAAGACATGTCAATGAAAATAAAATACAAAATTAAAAAAAAAAACAAATGCCTTATAACTAAAGTGAATGTGTGCTAATTTGAAGAAATTCCCTCAAGGTGTCCCATAGCTGTTGCTAGCAAGGAAGCATAAAAACTTTATTAATTAATTCATTAATACTTTATTTAACTTTACTATAACAGTGCTTTATTTAACTTTATACTTTACTTTATTTAACATGATAACAGCATTACATTAAACTTTATTATAACAGTATGTAACTTTATTTTATGGCAGCAGAACTTTATTTGTAACTGTAGTTTTTTTTTAATAATTTTTGTATTTCAGTAGATTACAGTAGTTTAGAGACATCAAAATATAAATGGATTATTATATTGTGTAATGCAATATAGTTTAAAAATATTGCAATATTATATAAAAACCATATTGCCCACCTCTAGACTGAACAAATATAACGCCTCATATTGATACGTTGTTACATCCCGAGTTTCAGATTTTTACAGGCAGCTGAAGCCCTGATCAAACATGCTAGAAATGTTTTTTGAATTCAGTCACATTTCTAAACTCCTTATCTATACATCACACCAAAGATGTGGTACACAAGTGTAGCACATACCGTAGGTATAAAGAGCAAGAAGAGCAGACACCCAAAGGAAAAATAAGTCTTCTCACCATTATACTGTTACAGAGCATCTATCTAGGTATCGAGCCAAAGGTAGACATGATGTCGCAAACCAGATATTTCTAATATATCTAAAAATAGATCTTGATAGCAGAAAATGTTTCGTCTATCAAAAACATCAACCATAAATGTCAGGTTTTGGTGTCAGCCTTTCAGAATCAAAGAGAGGGGGTCATCAGTTTGCATCATCATTCAACAATCGTACAGGGGGAAACGGCAGAGATACAATTTTCTTCACAGATAGTGACTGTGGTAAAATGCAATGCAGCCACAGCTTGGGTCTTTATCTGCTGTTTGTAGCACATGAAATACAGTGCCCTCTGTGATGTGCTTTTTTGTACTTTGATCAACTGGGCACAACACATCAGCACATTCCCTTCATCCCCTTTCTTGACTGGATATACTATTTGGACTCCTCACCTGTATGTACACAGTGCAGAAAGCCACAGTATCCAAAGACTTATGTTTAAATTGGACAAATCTAGACATCAGGATTTACATTCAATGTAAGCATGTAGAGATCAGAGATACTTTGATCAAAAATCGTAATGGTTTCACTCACAGTGGCGAAACATAAAGTTTCTCACTTTCAGCTGGTCATATTCAGTAAATTAGCCAGCGGCTGTAGGCTTCAAACAATGACACTCTCGGTACCTGTCTAGCGTTAGTTTTGGAGTTTAGTTTCCTTTTCAAAACAAACGTTTGTGCTCAAAACAAACGTAGGTTTCGGCACCAAAACTACTTGGTTAGGTTTAGAAAAAAAGACTGTAGTTTGGGTTAAAGTGAGTAAGTTTGTTGAAGAAATATAAGTAGTCATTCTTTTGGTAAGTTTGGTTTAGTTGTTAATTATTTGATGCCTTAAAAGGGTGCCTGACTTCATGACTGACACAGGAGTGCTCCAATTGGTGTGCTCCCTATCAGTGGTGCTGCGCACGATTGGACAAATGGGTGTGTGGGCGGGAACCCATTGCTGCATAGATCGCCATTGTGCAGACTGGCTCCGAATGACATCGTTATTACGAGATGGCAGCGGCTGTATCTGGGATAAACTTTGAAATTTTTTGTATAGTGTGAGCAAGTGGATATGCTTTGTTCACCTTTATATACAGTCTGTGCTATGCATTCACACATTACATACTGATCATATGTAACAGTTAGACTAGTAACCACAGATGGAATTTTATTTTAAAATCCCCTGTGTACAGATGTTGCACAGTTAGAAATTAAATTCAGATTGCTCCATTATTAGGCTGATCAAACACCTGCATCCGTTATTGGATGTTTTCTCAGTCTTGCTTCACCCCTATTTGTCATTTCTGTCACTTCTTCATCTCCTTCTACTCTCACCACCCTCCGACTTCCTGTCTCCTTCTGAAGCCCCTCGGAATCATCATTATGCACACTCAACCATATCATCTACAAATATTTGTATGCTAATGCCTGCTTTTGTATGCTGCTCTAATTAAGGCTGCTAGTGTGACATAGGCTAGCTAACAACCCATAGAGTGTTCTCAGTAGGGAAAGAATTGAGTAAAACAATCCCAAAACACTGCTGCTTGGCATGGAAATGTTCCAACCTTTTCCCCACGGACTGCAAGCTTGTGTAAAACAAAGACCTGCCTGATTGGCTGCTACTGAACTGCCTTAAGCTGACCTTCCAATGGGATAGCAGGTAAGTTAATTAGTCATGCGTCAGCATCTCCCTGGCCAGACTTGGTCTCGGGTTGCACGAGAAATTTAGCAGCATTTCCCCTTTGCACTGTGTTGTAACTTTGTCATGTGCCACAGAATGGTTAAGCCTTTGGGAACAGGCCTAAGCTACGACCTGATGTTTGTACATTATAACCAAGTGTGCCAGCTTCCTGCTTGTATTATTTTCAGACTCAACCCAGAGGAAATGACTGAAACTTTGTTACTGTCAAAATTCCCTTCATTTATCCTCTCAAAAAGTATGGTTTTCCATCAGGCCCTTAGGCTATTGTATTTTTATTTACTTTTTCATTTGTGATAAAATATCCATGCTATTCACCAAAGGCCTACTGGCCTCAAGTTTAGATGAAATTAGAAATCTATAATTCAGTTCACACTTCAGAAAGTGTGCCCAGCAGAGTAAATGTTTGGTGAGAGAAAAGGAAACACACACACGCACACACACACACACAGATGGAGAAAACAAGGAAGATAGAAAGTGGAGGGGGACAAGAAAAAAGGGAGATTTAATTTCTTATGCCTCAGCCGATCACACTGCTTGTGGCACAGCAAAGTCTCTGGAACAAAACACAACCTTGAATAATGAACTGTATGTGCATAACGATATATTCCTTTTTCATTTTGGTATTCATATGAAAAAGGCAAGGGGGTGCAAATAAAAAAAAAAACCAACCTCTAAACAACAAGCAAGAGTAAACTCTTAACATCAACAGTTTTGACAAGTCATGGAGCCTAGAGAAGAGTTCAATGCTTGATCTCCTGACATGATATTTGACACATTTCTCTGATATAATTGCTTATAGAGGAAACTGTATGAGACCTTCCACATCACCCAACTTTTTTCCTCAAGCCTCTGTCAGTTGATATAGTCACTTCAAAGATCCAACTTAGTGGGATGTTATTGAATTTTTGACGGGGGTGGAGGGCGCGCTGGAAAAGATATTGCTCAAGAGTTTTTCACCAACACTCAGACCAATATCATCAGATATTAAACATGGGGAGAAATCACACTTTTGAAGAGCGGGAGAGAAAGAATGAACAAAGGCAGGAAAACACAAGATCTATTACCTCGTATGTTGACAGAAAAAAAAAAAAATCAAACAGCTTGAGGCATTTTAACCAGATCCACACAGACATTATACCTTTTCATTCCACGCGGCTGGATTGTATTGTGCTTTGTAGAGTTTAGTACACCAGCACATGCTTCATTGCCTGACACGAGTAAATAGTGTTTTCATGGGGAATGTCAGATAATAAATAATATTCTTGGGTGGTCAATTTTGAGATCTGGTGATACTTGGCAGGGGCTCAATGGTGCGAGTAGCACGATAGAAGGTTATTGGGAATCAATGTCAATATCAGTCATAGGGTGTTTCTGTTGTCTGACCTTGAGTCGACGTTTGCAGGGTCTCGTGCTGAAAGAAAATAAGTGCTACCCAGTGTTGCAGAATAACTGTCTCTGGAATTGAAGGCCAGACAAGTGTAAACACGTACACACATAGAGGTTTTCTAAGGGTTAACTCACTACTGCATGATCGAGTGACAGTGACACATGATGTAGTAATTCTCTGATGAGCAAGGTTCATATTCACTTTATACATGGCTTTGCCTACAGCTGATGCTGCAGTTTAATGTGAAACCACTTCTGGAATATTACTGAGTAATAACCTTTATCCCAATGATATTTGTCACGCTTCATTTCAAACGTCTGGTTATTTCGACAGTTATCTTTTTCACCCTCTTGTCATGTGTGAGACAGATGGATCTTTTTCTTCCATCATGCTCTGTCTCAAGACAAAGCACAGAACACAAAGAGATGCACCGGGGCAGAGAGATTAATTTAAGTTTTTGAAGTGGTGAAACAAAGCAATAGAAAGTAAGATATCATTGTGTCAAATGCTTGCCTTTTTTGCAATACCGCACTATAGTACATTTACAAGTTTGTTTAAATCAGCCATAATCAAGGAAATTTATGTTACAGTTGCTTGTCGTGTATCCAACGTGAAAATAAAAGTATTTCTAAAATCAATGTATTCATTTTACAAAACAATCAATGCATTTTCAACACATATATTAAGCTGAAATAAGGCTGTCAGGATAACCCCAATATTGCAATACTCCGCTTCTGACAAGCCCTAGGGGATGGTAAGCAACCACCAAAACAGCCATGTTCTTTATTCAGAGGAACACTGCTACAAACGGCAACAACAGGATGAGCTTCTGTGCATCTATTTGGTACCTACAGCTGCACCTTTGCCATCTTTTGTGGTCGCAGAGATGAAAAATATTCAACTTTGGATAAAACCCTGCAACTGCTCCTTCCTGTCAGTTGTTCCAGCTGTCCTATCACATTGGAGGATGTGCGAGACAAACTGTCACATCACTGAACAACAACAACAACAACAACATAGGAGAACTTAAAACTGAACCCAAACAAACATGCAGGTCCCTCCTCTCTGCCTACGTGCTTCAGCCTTCCCTTCATCCAGAGCAAGTACTCTACTTTGTGCCAACATTTTTATTCCACAGATATTCTGTATCAGAGCAAACAGATGTAACCAAAGTGCCTGAGCTATAAAAAAAAAATGCTCAGGAAATTAAGATAAACAAAGTCATAAAAACAACCAAAAATGGCAAAAACGAAGACCAGATTTCCAGATGGATTTCAGCCATCTTCACAAGCTTTTGGTTCCCCTTGCTTTTGTACAGTTCACATATTTAAAAGAAATCCTGGGTTATCTATCATGGCTTCTAGGAATAATAAACTGCATTACTAAAAGCAATAAGCTTGTATTACTAAAGTAAATCCTCACATTGCCCATAAGCCAGAGACTAAGCAGTGTAAAGTCTTTTCTGTCATACAACCGAATGACCAAACACAGCAGCACTGCCTTTCTATGGCCTCAGTCCAACGTGTTCTTAAACTAATCACATTGGCGTGAAGACAATTTATGATTAATGGAAATGTTAAATGTTATTAATAATAATAAAGTTTGGTATCTGTACCCATTTTGGTTTATACAAACATTCACCTTATCTTCAGCTAATTTCTATCATTTTAATATTTTTAAGGTTATTTCAAAGCATAACATTAACTATAATTTTGTCTGTACAGAGAAAAAAAAAGAAGGAAATACAAATGCTCACATGCTTTCTCATGCTGCACTGATTGCTTGCAACGTCAACTTCTCAGACATTGAGTTGACATCTAAAATCAACTATTTAAAAGACACTCTTCCTGGAATCCATTCTATATTTCTAACTTACTTGTAGAGGAGCTTCTGAATTATTTAGTCTTAAAACTGTGCATTTTTATGGATATACAGATTCAATGATGTATTGCATTTCACTGTCTTTCCTTTGGATTGATCTGTTCTTCCCAACGGGTGTTATCGGCACATTGTACAAGTCTTTCACAGGATTTGATGATACCCCCCTGTCAACACATTGCCAGGAAATATTGTGTAGAAAAGTTTACACACACACACACACACACACACACACACACACATTTATATATAAAACCATATGCAATAAATTTTGCTGAATGCAGTTAAAAAATCTTAAGTATGATATGTTGACATGGTAATTGTGTGTTTTTGCACATCCAAATGCATAACTAAAAGCACAATTATCTTCATGTAACTGAAGTTCCACACAGTGAGACAAGGAGAGCCACCTCAGTGAGCCTTGTAGGCCATCTGCCATGGCCACACCTGAGAACCACATCTGACAGGCAATTAATAAGACAGTCTCTTGCTGTGGTGGCCAACCTCTGTGGCATATGTCGCTCTGATGACACTCGTTTGTCTGGCATCTTCTTTAACTGGACTGAACAGAAACTAATTATCCAGCATTTTTATTGTTGTCTCCTCCAGTTCGTTCCCATTCCCAGGGCATTAAATATGGCAAATTGGTCAGCAGCCGTTGGCATATTATTATTATTACACACAAGGTACTCTTCAGCATCTGCATGAGTCAGACCTTGCTTTTAACTAACTACCAGTGTAAACCCAACTGTGGCAATTACGTAGCATAAAAAGTGAGAATGTCCAAGTAAAGGGCAGGAGGAAGTTAGTGGATGATGGATGGGTCCAGAAACAAAGGACTTTCACCTAGGAAACCACTTTTCTCTTGTGTGTATGTGTTGCGTATCATCACATGCATCATGCAGTGCGGGGCAATGGAGAAAATTAAACATCACACTAGTTGATGATTTCACCAAATATTTACAATTTGAGATTTGTGATTTATAATCATCAGTTATGTGGATATAATGACTAAATGGGCTACTGCAAATAAATGAACAGCTAGGACTGCCAGTTCAGAAAATTATATTACTACACTGTAATGCTGCCTTTAAAAGCAGTAAAAGACAACACTTAAAATATCACCATATTAAAATTCTAAAGTGATGTCTAGTCTCATATCACGATATTGATACATTGATATATGGACAAGTAGTTTGGTGATGAAACCTACATTCCTGTGAACATGGAAGTTTATTTCGAAGAGTTACCATGCATGAAGGGAGAAGAAACTGACACACAGTCCCTGGCTGTCCAAAACTGTTGCTAGAGGGGTACCTAAGTTGTAGTTTGAAGCATAGGGTCACGGACTGAACTGCTGCTTTTGACGAATTGGGAATGAGAACATGTTGCATTCTCACATCCAAGTCTATTAGTTTACTCCATAGCTCATGTAGAGGAGTAGAAGCTTTTAGAAATTGCTTAAAAGGACAGAAGACATGTTTATGTTAATTAGTACAGTTTAGATTGCAACTACAGCTACATCAGCAATACTCAATTCATTCATCCATATTCGGCTTTTCTAGCTTGATCAACCAACATGTTACCACAATGATTCCAGGCGGTTAAGTCAAAAGGAGAATGGGAACATTGGTCCGTTGGCATCAGTGCAGAACAAGAGTTGTTCTTCAGATACTAGGTGAATGGCTTACTTTGAATATCTTTGATCATGGGCTATAGTTGTGGTGAAAACTTGAGGATAGATGGATAGCTTATTAAGCTTGTTCCTGACAGATTTTCCACATATTACACCCAAATCGTAGCACTGAACTGTGTGCTGTTGGTGTGAAGTCGGTCTATCAGGGTCACATTTATGCATGAAGATTTTGCTTCTTGCTCAAGGTTGTAGCATGCAGCCTTGTAGTACACAGAAAGGAGCCCTACCGAATGTATCATACTTTGGTGTCTCCACCATGGACACTGACAGCATGTATGTTGAAATGTCAGTGCTTGGTTACGGACTGAGGCTCAGGGTTCAGCAGGAAGAAGTCCAACTTGACATCTGCAGCAGAACTTTTGTCAGTGGCATCAGAGTGATTACACTGAAGAAATCCTGGGGCAATTCAGCACTCAAGCTGGATTTATGTGCCCACCATGAGGAGACACCAGCCATCAGTGATGAAGAGACGTCGTGCTGAGCAGCTGCTAGAGTTTTGAAAGGTGAAGCCTGTCTTAGTTTATGGCTATTTCTGCTCTAGTGCATGATAGAAATGTACAAATATTTTGGCCAGTGGCAGCCAGTCTTACATAATCTAGGCAACGCAGGCTACTCGAGCACTATGAGGCACCCTCTAGCTATCCACAGCAAGGAATCCTTTTAAATTCCTTCTCTTAACCTGAGTGTAGGATCAACAAAAAGAAGCCCAACTTCTTACTCACTGTGCACACAGGGGCATTATTCTAGTTTGTTTAAGGAGTTTGTGGGAGTAGGTGAGGCACATGGCTATTGGCTACATATTTACAGTTTACCATAAAAGCACAGCCCATATTTGAGTTGATGTGATGGCGGATATATGAGTTTTTGAAGAAAAAGAAAATAGAGAGCAATATCTCTTACATAGTTTGTCCTTTGGTTTGTTTTTTAATGCATTTAGGGTTGAAAGTGTACATTTTAGTGCGATGCTACAACAAGGATGCCGAAAAACTTTTAGGGACAAAATTTCAAAACTTTACCATGAATTTTCAAGGACCCATGATCATTTTGCACAACATATTTCAAGCATATCAATTCAAACATAACTTCAGCTAGCTGGCAAACATGAAGAGATATGAGATGTGGGGAGAAAATAAAGAAAAGTATTTGATGGTAAACAAAACCTTGTCATGCATCGACACATATTAGAGCTACGTTACACCAAAGGCTTCAGAAAATACATTTTCCATTATGCTGCATTACGAGGACGATTATCAATGCAAGATTACTGTAACAATTTTATTAGACACAACAAAATTACATGGGTTTTCCAAAACCTTCAATGATTTTGAACCCTTTAAAATCAGGAACAACATCTATTTTTTGTGCAACGTTCAGATGGGTTCAGGTGTTTTGGGCGCTGAGTGAATTGGTGTGATTTCTACAGAAAACATGGAAAAAATATTGGAAAATTATTTTTAAAAAGCTAGGGAAAATGTTTAAAAAATATACATATATTTACAATTATCGGAATTATATACACATGTATTTATATTTATACGTTACAGAATTATTATTTTAAGCTTTTTTTTTCAAATAATTTCCTTGTTTTACTTTCCTTTTTTTGTGCTAATTTTCAAGTAATTTCTTTGTACTTTTTATTGATTTGTTGTGTTTTGGGTCAGTTCTTCTTATGGGTAGCTCATTGCATTATCATTCACATTCTAATTTTTTAAATAAGTCAAACCAGTTGGCTAAGGTTTCAAAGGGTAAAAAATTTGATGATTTTTCCAATGCTTCCAATCATTTTTACTTATTCCATGACTTTTCCAGGCCTGAAAAACTGCTGCTTTTTCATGACCATGGGAACCCTATATACATATATATATATATATTTTTTTTTTTTTATTTTTTCTGGGGAAAAGGACTAAGTACAGTTTGCTGAGCAGCAAGGCTATATGATAGCAGGAAAGTATCTCAAAAGTTACTGGATTGGAGGCCCAAGGGTGAAGCTAATTGGAGCCCTGGCCAAACCTCGGGCTGTGAGGGGAACACACTATATATGCTACAATATCGATATCCAAGAGGCCACATGTGTGGCAGACAGAGAGGAAGGGGGGGTGCATAGAGGATTTGTTGGTGGGAATCGGAGTGGGAGATGCTTAGTTAAGGGGAGTTAAGTTTTGCATTTCAGTGGGAAAGGATCAGACTGATACCAACAAAGTCACTCATCCAAACCTGTCATCTTGGAAATGCATCAGCCGCAATATAATCATCAACCTCACACCCCACTTTGATGATGATGATAAACATTAAACCTGATTGTGTGTGAACAATAATGAATATGAAAGCCATGTGTTTCCATACCACCAAAGAAAGCCAGGGTGTTGAATTAAGAGACTGAGCTGTTACATAAAGAGCATGAGAGAGAACAGTCGCTTTTTATTTACACAGCTTTTAAGAACCCTTAGGCAAATATATGATTGTTTTAGAAATGCATAGCCACCAGATTGTGCACATTGGTCTTTGAATTATACTTATATCCATCTGTGTTCACAGTACTGGGAGTACATACAGTATTGGGACTAAACTGCAATGATGGGCTCAACTGATTTAAGCAGCTGTGAACCAAAACAGCTTTAATATGAAACTGAGGCTTCATGACATTAGTGAATTTGAACGTTGCCAGACAGTACATATGCATATCCCATATATATATTTATGTTTGTGGTACCAGATGTGTTAATCATGGCAGCCGCCACAAATAAATGAAGCGCTGGCATCACTGCTTCTTTTCCTGACCACAGTAAATTAACCCTAAATCCTGAAACCTCAATCGACATCACTGTTAATAGATTTAGATTTTTTTTTTTTTGAAAAGGCTAGGGAAAATGTCTCGGGAACTACATTTATAACTATCATAATTATATAGTTAAAATCATTTTTACAGAATTGTTATCATTTTCAACCTTTTTTAAGGTAATTTCTTTTCTTTTTTAACTTTGAATTTTTTTGGACTATTTGTTTGTTGTTGCGTTTTTCTTTCTTTTTTTGACTTATTATCAAGTAAGTTGTTTGCTAATCTCTTGGTCATTTTAAATTGCCTTCTACCCATGTTTTTGAAAGAAATCAAGCCAATTTGCCCAGGTTTCAGAGGGTTAACTTGCCTAAACCTAAAAATGCCTAGCCATGTTTCTTTTCCTAAACCTGACCACAGTAATTTAGAGTACAATGCCATTTGTGGAGCGCCAGTTCAAAACATTTCATACAAACTGTCATGTGTGCATACTCATAGGATATCATATGAATTGTAGTATGAGGATATGTTGGTATATTAGATATATATCAGCCTTGGTTTTTCCTCAAATGGCAGGTGAAGTTGCCCTGAAACAAGTAAATTCAGTTGCTTCCCTGTTACTCTATTGTTAGGGATCTTTCTTTGGTCACTTGTCAATACCAGGCACATGTATAGGATCAATGCCTCCAAACAACACTGGATATCCAGGTGCACCAAATGTCCTGGACAAACATGGCTGTTATTGGTACAGTAAAGCACATGACTTTCATAGTCTTAGTGTAGGGCCACACAGCTAAGTCTAAAAGCTCCATGCTAGCGAATCCATAATGTCAGTGGAGCAGCAGATCTTGTTCTGGTTGAAAATCAATTGTGAGCACATTGAGAAACCTGGTGGTGCATTGTGACTTTCTTGCATTTTGATGCGTAACTGCTGAAACAGAGCACTTAACAACTGTCCCTCAAAAACATAATTATGACTTAAGGTGCCAAAATGTCCAGTACCAATGCCAAAATCACTTAAATGACTCAGGCTGTGTGAGAAAGCCATTATTAAAGCCCAAACACCATGGTATTATCTGTTGTGCAGCCATGTTAGAAGCTTTTGTAAAATGTCATGGTTATCTGTTAAAAGTTGTATCTGCAATGTTGCAAGAGGCCGCTCAGATATTCATCTTCTGCCACATTGTTACCGTATTCTGGATCATTTGTCTTGTGAAATGCAGTGGTTTGATTTTGTCTGGACTCACCCAGCCATGGTGTTGCTCTGATGCATTTTTCAGAACATTGGCCAGCTGCTTTTATCTCAGGAGCATCCTCTCTGGTGATTGTCTGCTTGCAGTGATTGTTAATTATTGATCAGTAATTGAGATCTCTTTTTAAAACGCTCTCCTTTGGGTGTGAGTTAACTTTAGCCTGAACTAAGTTATTCAAAATAGCATCTCAGTCTTTATAGCTGCAAAAAAAAAAGAAAAGAGGCAAAAATGTAAATGCTTGCAAAACTCCCTTTTTAGAACTGATCTCAACAGGTGAGCTGCCTGATATCTACCAGTTTCTGGGAGGATAAAAAGGCTGGAATAGATTCAATATGCAGATGTCCTTATCTCTCTCAAACACTTTAAGCAGTAGGCTGAGTGCAGGAAAACAAAATCGCCTTCTTTCCGCCATAAAAATGGCATGATGGGAAAAAAACGACTGTACATTGGGCTGATACAGCTGAGCTTGACCTCATTTGCATACCAACAGATGACTGGCACGAGACAGCACGCTTCCGTAGGTAAAAGAAGATCCCTAATGCAGCTCAGGCTTCACAGGTGCTCATTTTGTATTCACAAGACACAGAGTGGAAGTGATTTTGACTTCTAGGCATTTACTGTTAGTCATTAGATATTTTTAGATTAAGTGCACAGATAATGGTTGGAAAATTTTTAGAATTTAGAAACTAGAAGTTAAATAGGCTTAATTGCTGTTTCTTCCTGTCTAAATCACTTATTAAGCAGAATGCCTTTTTTGTGATGTAAGCCATCAACAGTATGACAAATTGCAGTGGACAGTGTGGGCTCGTCATATTGCAGTTTTCTAAGATCCATTAACATGACATTTCCAGGAATGCTGTTTCCTTATGTTTCTACTCTTTGGCTGATCGAATGAATTTAACATCACAAGATTCTGACCAAGCAAACTGCCTTTTATTTACACTTGCTGCGTATGGGTGTCTGAATTTGAGTCTAACTTCCTTTGGCAGCTACCTGAATTACTACAACTAGAGGCTAATTTTTTAGACACAAGTAATTTCATTAAATGATTAAAAAGACAGAATCATCTATCACAGCAATAGAAATGTTAAAGTAAGACAGGGTACTATTGGGAAAGCCACTCATCTTTAGGTGCAACATATCCAATATCTTCAAGTGCAGCACAGTGAGTGGGAAGTCAGACCAAAAAACAGCACTGAGTCAGTCTGTAATTACAGCTGCAAGTGAGAGGACAGAGTACAGTTCAGAAGGTCCAGCTTGTTTTATCCTCTATAAGAAATGACAAGGTCAACAACAAAAATTGGCCATACAAAAGTTGAATAAGGACTAATTTATACTTAACATTAGATTGGTATACGGACATGAACAGAGCCTTTTATCCATACTCTGCATTCATTTTGTCCGTATTTGTGCAGGTTTTCTGAAAGCTTATTGATACATACAAAACTGAGCAGTGCCACTGGAGATCAGAGGGCCAGTGGTAGTGTTGTTCAAGCACAATACCACCATTGAGGACAAAAAAAGACTAGCGACGCACTGGTCGACCCACAGCCCGAGGTTCCCGCAGGTTAGGGTAAGCTTGTTAGAAAACCTTGTGGGATTTGGGCAGGGCGTGTCATAAAATGACAACGCAGAGTTCTCAGTAAGTTCTCACAATTTTCAAACATTGTGTAATAATCCAGTTTACAATTTTTAATTCAGCTTTGGATTAGGAAATATTTATATCTCAGGTCATAATATCCTGTTGAAATATTTCCCTCTGCATATGGAGGCCTAATACTGTTAGTTACAGCAAGCAAGAGTCTCTCTGTCTACACTGACTCTGTTAAATATGCACCTCTGTAACTTCACAAAAGCAAGCCACTGTATCAACCAGCTGTTCGCTCATGCAAACAAACCACATAGGTTATCAGATGCATGCTCGAGATCATAACTTAAATCCATAACTACTTCAAAGATGAGTGACTACTTGCTGTCATTCTTTCATTTGTACTTTATATAACAGAAAACATGTTTTAAATTGTAATATTTATTGGAAATGACATACAATACAACCAACAGCAAGTCGGTCATTATCAGAAACTTGGGTTGGCTCTCACCGTGGGCCGGGTTGGGTAAGATTTTAAAAAACCCTAACCCACCCATCACTAACAAAGACATTTTTAAAATAAGGCAGAAACTGTGTGAATTGGTAATATAGTGAAAAATATTCTCCATCCACATATCGCGATGCATTTAATGGCCTTGCATACCACCACCATCTACAACACTGCCTCCCTTAAAAAGCATACTATAACAACCTCCACAGTCGCCTCATTTGTTGTTGTCAAAAACTTTTGACTCTGCCCTCCTGTGCCATCTTTTGGCTCTATTAATGCTATCATCATGGGCACATGGAAGTATGAGGGCAGCGACGTTTACGTTTGGAACTGACGTGTCTATTTTCATAAGTAAATGGAGTATAAATGAGCCCTAACAGGAATGTCTGAATGCACGCTTTTGACTGGCCAACACAACGCGTTGCTGGATGATGCATTGCAATGCTGCAAAACCTGGCCCAGGTTCAATTTCTTTTTGCCAGAGCACTTTGCGTTGGAAACCTAATTTGCTAACATGCTTGTCTCATTTAAATAATTGAGTAGGCTGATGTCAGTCCAAATACAGCATTAGACCATTGCTCAGCAAAGGCACAGGCCATTTCACTTAGGCTGTCTCCTGCATCTCTACATACTTTTATGATGACCTACCAACTAACGAATCAAGATTAATTTGATCATCACGCATAATTGCACAACCATAATAGTGGCGGACTGATAGAACAGAAACACTATGTTAATTACTGCTCCAATAATTATGATGTAATACATCTATGTGGCTGCCTCGGGCTGGGCATTTTATCTGTTGGGAGGGTGGGAGAGTGTGGAGTCATGCAGTCAGTCACATTGCTGAAACCGCCATACCACTGCCCTGACATCTGGGTGTCACACGTACTGGGTCAGCCACTCCTGTATCGAGTCATGCTTTCTCAGTCTCTGGCTGAGGGGATCCCTGTGAGTCAGCAAGTTAACTATGGCACCCCTTGGACCTTAATGGTTAAGTGAGGGGAAGCGTCAGAGGCAGGGCAGTCTGGGTTGGGTTGCAGTGGCATCTGAGAAGCCAGACTTTCTTTTGGATACTGAAATGCTCGGCATCTTCTAATCAGCAGGAGCACAAGCAGAGCTAATTGGCAGGAGCACTGGGGAATATGATGCTTCAGCTGTGCTTGTTCTTCCTCCAGAAGAACCTCTCTTTCCTGTCATTTCAGGACAGTCATGCCTAATAAAAACATACTGTACACTGGAGACAGCCAGAGCCATAACATGAGATGTGGTAGTAGTTACACCTTTTGAGATGGATTTCCTCTGCCCTGTCAGCAAGACATAAGAACTCTGTCACTTGACACAGAGGTCAGTTTAAGATAATTTCTATAAACAGATATCGACATATGTACGCATGATCTGAAGGCAAAATGACAAGATTTGGTATCAAAGGCGTCCTTATTTCTGTTGTATTTCTTTTGTAGTATTGACCAATCACATTTGAATGGCAGGTAAACAGTCAGAGTGGAGACCCAGAACACAAAAATAAATATGGACAATTAGGGCCGAATAGAATTTTGCAATCAATCTACTCTATCTTTATATCAGCTTTTTTTTTATTATCTCCATTCATATCTGTTTGTAGCGACTGGCTGAAAGGACGAGCGCATTGAAAAGATTTCCCAAAATAGTTGCAGTTGCAGTTCCCTAGTAGAGTTGGTGTACCCCTGGAAGAGAGTGGAGGAGCTTGACATCCACCTCAGTGGATAACAAGGGCATTGTGTCATCTCAAGAGTCATCACCCTCCTCCAGAGCAGCAGCAGCAGTTTTCTAGACTGGGATAAATAGTAGAGCTTCAAAGCATCAACAGGAAAACTATGTTTCATTGTCCTCATGGGGCAGTATCACCACAGGGGGTGATCTCTGGAATTAAGATTGTGAGACTGGCAGAGCAAGATAGTTTGTGCAGTCTGGCTGGTCCGAAAAGCCAACATTGAGGTGCTGGATGCCAAAGTGGATAAGGTTCTGCTAATGCAGGTCGACAGTAGCAACCAAGGCAAGGCCAAAAGAAGGAAATTAGCCACAGCTGTCTGATGAAACCATCCTCTGCTATGTCATTGCCTTATGTGACTGAAGAAAAGTGAATTATGAATAGTGTGCCTTCATAGTATAAAATTTGTTGATCCTGATTTGTTATGCACACAAGAGAGTTTTCAGTGTAGTGGGCATCTTGATGCATAACATACATGAATTATGTCATCTTAAAACCAAAAACTAATTTTTTTAACGGGCCATGTAATTATGCCACTTGGTTTGGGAATTCCTTACACAGTGCAGCTTGGCTCAGCATGTAAACATTTTTCTGGCAAGGCATAGGAGTAATCCCATCTCATTAATCCACTGTTAACAATGCTTGGTCAACTGTGACTTCTCAAAGTGCAAATGAATTAGAAAATAACTGGGCTGGCAAACACTTTTCCTTTGTCAGTCCCTTCTCACCTGCGAGCTCTTCGAAGGGGTCAACATGCATCAAGCAGCTCTTAATGACTCAGAGACAGAGGGAAATTCTGGAGTGGAGACTAATATGTGACAGCAAACCAGACTCTGGTTATCTAATTGCTGTGGATGTGTGCAGTCCTCCGGCAAAACTTTATTTAATTTGCCACATGTCTTAAGGGTGTCAATATCGCTACAGTTATCATGACTCTCACTGTGTTGGTTAAGAGGATTCTATAGTGTGAATTTGAAGATGACTGTCTCCAAAATACCAGTCCAATTAGAATCAATCACAGTCCTGACCCACTCCTTTAGGATCCTTTTGTAGGACACTTATTATGCCAAGGACCTCCAAGGCTTGACAAAAAAATAGCTGGCAATGTATATAATGGATTGCCCTCCATCCTCTCATATTTTAAACCAGTCCCAGTTGTAATTAGTCAAAGAAGAGCTGCCACTTCAGCAGACATTCCTATACTTCCCATAGAAATCGTGATAACAGAAACTATTCATAGAAGCCTGCAGTTATATAAATATTTTTGAATGCTCGGGGGGCTTCAAGTGTCTTAAATGTTTCATGTGAGGAATATTCAAAATTCACCACACAAGCATGACTACATACATCTGACCTCATTGCACTGCTTGAAGTTACAGACTTTAAGTTGTAACTACATATAGATGCACTGGGAGCTGCATAGCCATGAAGCTGATGTTCAAGCTTGGGGACTTTTTGAATGATTTTGTCACTGTTCTCCATCACTTTCAGTCTGAGCCTCAGGAGATGTGACCTCTGAGGACAGGGGAACTTCACTCCAATATAATTGTTTGTGACAGGCGAGTTCACATTGGCGCTTGCCCCCCAAACTCAGCTGTCAGCGTAAAATTTTTTGTTGGAATGAACATGTTGTTTGTGAAAAACAGAGAACAACATAGAGAGATTTGTACTGTTGCTTCGGCATGGCGCATTGCCAACTGATCTCCCGGCTTCTCTCATCTTTCTTACCTTAGGCAAGGCCAGCGTGATCTTAGCTCTGTCATCTAAAGAGAGCTAATGATAGCATCACAGGGGTGAGTAAACGCCCCCATCTCCTCTTTCCTGCCTCTCAGTCTCCATCCTTTCTACTCCTGTTGTATTTTACATCGACAAATATTCAAAAGAGTTCTGAATAAATCACAGCACACTGTACATTGGAGTGTGGTATATTAAAAATGGACAAATGAACGCATGGAACAAGAAAAATATGCAAATCTGCTTTGTCCTATAATCCAGCAGTGATCACAAGAGGTACTAAAGAGCTGTGGAGTCACAGAACTATGCCTCTTGAAACGGGTATGAGCAAGAGAACGTTCCAAATAATTCCAGTCTCCCAGAATAATACCATGACTCATAAATATCACCTTACTTCTGTGTGAACCAAAGTGAATATCAGATACAAAGCAGTGAGCAGAGCTTCACCCACTCAACTTTTATTTATATTGCATACTTGGCAGAATTCCAGCGATGTATTTTCGCCCAATCTAATACTGAGGCAAATAAGGCTTGGATAGTGGAATCCCATTTTGTTCTTCGTCAGTGGATTTCGCTCATGTTTGAATAACATGCCTTCATTGTCATGTTTGTCTGTGGTAATCATGTAGTCAGACTAAGTTATATTATGATGATTTAAATCTATTAATAATGTGTGAGGTTGAACTCTAAACTGAATTTAATTTGTGAAAAAATCCGAAATGCAATTATAAATATGTATAAAAAGGTGCAGCAAAGTCAATATATTCATCCACAATACAGCATGTACTTATGTAACAGGAAATTCTATATATAAGCATGCAGACTTTGTAAAAGCTCAGAGAGCTGTGCACCATCTGTATCTCATCCTGTGAATGCAAAATATCTTTGGAAAATATTAGTCCTTGTGTGCAAGGCATTTCAGTATGGTACGATAACTTTTTTATAAAATTTGCCTTCAATGATAGCCAGATGGTAAAGAGCAAACATCAAACTAGTAGTCAATCAACAGGTGACATCAGGGGGTATAGGGAAGCTTGGGTAATGAAATGTTCACAAATCATGACACATCCACAAAAGGTCAAGAGCACCTTAGTAATGCAGCTCTCCTGCATAGAGAGCACAACCTTGGGCGATCAATAGAAAGGTTACATCAGCTGCCCTAAGCCAATGGATGATCTGACACGGTGACAAGTCATGTGACAGTCTCACATTAGCAGCACAATCGGCCTCACATTTGAGCATTGTTGTTGCAAGTTTGTAGGACAAAGGGTATAGCATTATGCTACACTTCGAGCTGAGTTGATATGATTTGTAAACATAAATTAAATAAAGAATGGCGCTGATTAACATTGATTTGCTTTGCCTGCCGCCTCAGTCTCAGAGATATACTGCTGATCGCTCAGACAAACCCTGTGCACACAGGAAACATGCATATGTCCATGTTCGGAATAACAATGGAGAAAAATAAAGTCTAAGAAACACCATACCGCATGCACTCCAGACAGAACAATTTTATTGCAGAGTGGTGTGTGTGAGTAAGATGAGGCAAGACAGAGACATAATGATGAAATTCCAATGTTATTTTAAAGTTGAAAGTAATACTTAATGGTTAGTCTTTTACTATGTAGGCCCCAGCTCGCAGTGAGCAAGCAGTCTGAGAAAAGTCTACAATTCAAAATCCAAACGGGGCAACCTTTAAAAAAAAAACCCTGAAATCATGTCAACCATCCTCCAAATCCACTATATTTTGCTTACAGGGCACACTACTTAGTCAATAACACAAACAGCTTGACTCCTGGATCTCACTCCTCCTTCAACACATACTGCTCCACAGTAACTTAACTCAGCTTTCCTTCAACACACCTGTTTGTAAAGGTGACCAGCTTCCTGACAGGAAGGACAGTATGCAAGACAACAGAGTTGTAAGAAGGTGCTGGCTGTGGACTACCATCAATCAAAGAGGAGGAGAGCTGGAAAGGTTGCTGCTGACCTCACACACCTCTGCGGCGCTCTCGTCACCAAACTGCCATCTCAAAGTCAGTACGGGTCAATTGCCACCTGAACTACCTGGAATCTGTGATTTCCTGAACCTACCATTAACCTGTCAGCAGCTCAAAACCAAACTTAACTGGTTGCACATCCTTTCCACCATACAACAACAGAACTGTTTGTATTACAATATCTTAAAAAGTACGCTTTGGTGCATTATCTTATTTCACATTTACTGTGGCGGACCAAAGGAGTCGCTCTATATTCTGCACAGTTTGCACTCAAAGTTACTTTTTTATTTAGTATTAATAATGTTTATGATATTACCCCGTTCAGATCCCCTTTCCTTTCCAATGGACACTTTTCTAGGATGTATAGATCTATGATTACCTACATCTGATTCCGCTCAAATGCAGACATATCAGCATCAGCATGGTTTCAGTCTATAAATCATAAAATACATTATTTTTGTTCAAACTGTTTACAGTAAATGCAAGATGTTATCTTACTCATACATGTTAAGATATCAAAGATTTTTGCATTCACTCAGGATTTTTTTTAAAAAGGGAATGGAGGGTGGACCTGAGTGTCACAGGGATATCTGAGTGTGAAACATAATGGGGAATAATGTTTGAATGAGGAAATACTGTTCTGATTTGATTTTGTAATGATACAATCAGCTTATAATGCATCTGATTGATTGTGTTAATAGAATATTCATCTAAAGTTTTAACATTATAGCATGGCTTTATTCATTGTTATGCATTAAACCATTTATGAAACTATTGTCATTTTAGCTATTAGGTGATTTCTGTGTTAAGATTATTCATCCACTAGAATGGATAGAAAAAAAACAGAAAGTATCCTAATAAAAAAAAAAGTTAATGATTTATGAGTAAAAATTCCCCATTACTGTTAGGCCACCAATGGGCAAGCACACATTTCACTACATACACAAAATATTACATATTTACACAGACAAATCAGTTACATCTCTTACATCTTAAATTAATATCTATTTTCCACACAAACCCAAAAATCTGGCACCTATGTCAAGCCTGGTAGCTCAATAGCAACTTGTGGCACACGCACAAACTTTGCAGGACACTTTGATATCCTCGACTTTGCATTTTACATTAAAACAGCCACTAACATTCACATTGTAAGCAGTCTTACCTTAAATTCCATCTTTCCTCTCCAGCTTCTGGTTAAAAAAATCCCCCAAGTCACATATATCCAGACCTGAGACGACAAGAAGTTGACAGTTATATCCTGTTTTTTTTTTGTGCCTGGAACTTAATTGGGTTCTGCACTGGTTAAGTTTTTATTTTAAGAAATAGTGATTTTACTCATGCTATCAGTCATAAATTGGCCTGGACAGCCTACATTAGCACATTTCTTCCCAATTCTTGTTATTATCTAAGCCTATAAGTGCTAAAAGCCCACCAACAGGTGAACAATCACAGAGCAACACATAAACTAAAAAGGAATACATGATTAGGGATGCACCTAATGATTATTTTTTATCGATTCATTTATCGATTAATCGATTTATCTATCGATTTTTTTTTTATTGATCTAACTATTATTTTTTATTACTCAAATAACATGGCAACGACTTTACCAAAAATAACATTTCAAAACTTGTCATACACTGCAGGGTATTATTCCCCAACAAAGATAGCCCAGTCTTAACTAGTAATCTGTGTTTTACAGTCTGATATAAAGTCTCTCCAAAATATAATTAATGCAAGAGCTTGTTTCACTCAAGTAAGAGGAATGTAGTGCAATCTACATTTAGCAATCCAACAGCAAAATAGATAAAACAATGTAAAATACAGGTCACTTTTAGGAGGAGTAACAAAACAGTTAGTCTTTGTTTCAGTAACAAACCTCAAATCTAGCAGCCCAACAAAACATCTTACAGTAAAATTAGTGCAATTTGAATAACACTATAACTTTTCTCTAACAGAAATGATCATAACAAGTATATTCTTTCTGCATCAAATTCCAATCATTTATGAAGTTGTGTAAGCTCTTGCACAGCTGACAACCCTGTCCTGTAAATGTTTCAAAATAAAATGCATCGTATCAGCAACTGATGGCATTCTGTCCACAGAGACACAGTCAGATAGTTTTGTTTTGAAAGGGAAGCAAGGAAGTTGGGTTAAAACATCTTTGCATTTCCTCATCTCTGTAGCAGAGAGAGACTTTAAACTGCAGTGTAAAGTGGCACAGAGTCAACAAACGCGAGCGTCACGCGTAAAAAAACGGCGAGCCACCTTTCTCGGGATGTGCTGCAGCTAACACGCAGCTCAGACACCGGGCTGCTTGGGCGAGCAGTGTGCACGCTCTAACTTGATACACGAGCGCCAAAACAAAAAACAACAGGCTCAACGCTGCTCACGCACTCATGACGCGCGCTGTGAGAAACGGACCGACGCGTCGACGCACGTCACGTGAATCGACGTATTCACGAAATCGATTACCTCGACGCTTCGCCCCAGCCCTATACACGATATTCATCCTCTGCACATCAGGAATACAGTAGCCTAACAGCTGCATTAGAAATTGCAGTGCTGTCCTCCTAAGAAAAATCTGCTGAAAGACCAATTCAAGGCACCTTCAGGCAGCTGTACAGAGGATGATGGATGGAGGACGTGTCAGGAAGTTCAGTCCAGTAACAGTGTCACTTCAGTTTCTCATTTTCCCACAGGGAGTGTCTCTCAGCGGACAGCTGCTCATTAGCTCAAGGGTTGCCCCTAACCGGGACAATTATAGGTACAAATGGAGCTCCCTGCAACATTAGTGGAAGCCCAACTGTTTGCCCTGCTGCACAGAGCTTACACTTGTCATTACCAACTCGTTCTCTGGACTGACTCAAAGACAGTCCTGACCTGGCTCAAGTCTAAATCATGCCCGGTGGAGACATTGCAGTTACTTAAGAAGGGTCACCAATTTATTTATTTATTTTTTCTATGAGCCTGTCAACATGATCTTATCTCCTGTCTCACAAAGAAAAAATAAATCTAAATTGGGAGTATAGAGCGAGTTGAACCAGTCCTCCATTCAAAATTCATGCATTGCTTATATTTTACAAAATTGCATGGCAGAAAGATGTAAGCCGTGTAGCATCCCAACAGACAGCATTAGGATCCTCGGGACTACTGTAGACAGATAATAGTTACACCAAAATAGTCAGTTCTTGCAAGTGGTGAGAAAAGTGCCTCAGGCCACCAATGGGCAAGCACACAGTTCACTACATACACTACACATATTCACACAAGCACATAAACTGCATGTCTTACATCATAAATCATTATTTTCCATGCAAACCCACGAATCTGGCCCCTATGCCAAGCCTGGTGACTGATAGCAGCTGCTAGCAGACGCACAAACTTTGCAGTGCACGTGATATCCTCAACTTTGCATTTTACATTAAAACAGCCGCTAACAATGACAATGTAAGCAGTCTTACCTTAAGCCCCGTCTTTCCTCGCCAGTTTCTGGTTAAAAGAATCCGCCAAGTCACATATCCCCAGACCTTAAAAGACAAGGAGTTGACCATTATATCGTTGTTGATGGTACGTTTCACCCTGACGTGAAAAACTAGTTCCGTAAACACCGTTCATCCAGTCGGATTTTACAATTTTAAAAACGACTCGTCTGGCTTACTTCGGTCCTCGGCCACTGGCAATGTGAAAAATCCAGGTGGTTCCGTCTTAAAAGTTTCTCAGCACAAGTCAAACACGCAACAGTTGGAAAAACAGCGCACCTGGAAGCTAGTCAGTCTGTCTTTCACCTCTGAACATCCCCTGCTAGTCTTGCATTCAAGTGTTGTGTAAATAATCGGAAAAATGAGCATCCCACTGGGAAACTCTCCATGAACGCCGCCGCAAGTCGGAACAACTCGGAAAGTCGGCGAAAGTTTTGCTACAGGAGTTGCCGAGTTGACTTCATATGTGCAGAAACATGGCGGACGAAAGTAAATGCTCGTTTAATGGTAGACTTGTATACATTAATATACTGCATGTCAATTTTTTGCTTGTATGTAATTTTTGATATAATAGGTTATTACGATTAGCTGCTGTCCATGTAGAGTGACCTAAATTAGTTAGTTATTCATTAGCATTAGTCAGGTAGCCTAAAGCAATATTTTTGTAGTTTTAGTGATGCAGCAACAAGTCTGGGACAAAACCACTTCGTAATTTACCAACACCTTTTTTAAATGCCCTGAGAAATACAATACAACACATCTCCTTTGTTGTATCTCTATTGTTTCCAATTATAATTTAAAGCGCATGAACACACCAACTCGGGATCATCCGAGGAGCACATGAATGCAGCATTGGTAAACTGCAAGATATGGCACGCGACCACGCACACCTGATAATGAGCTATAATTATGTCCTCTGTGCTGGAAAAGATGGTAAATTAACCATTTTCAAGTTTTCAGTTTTGCAATTTGCACTTTTTTTGTGCAGCAACATTTTCTCTGTGTCTGTTAACAAAAAGGGTGGCTGTTTTCATCCTTCAAAATGCCTCCAAACAAACAAACTGATGACATCATCAGTCATAAAAATATTCCCCTGTGTATCATACATTTAGATTAGATTAGATTAGATTAGATTAGAATTTAAGTTAATAAAAAAGGTTAATTTTCTATATTGACTAGGCTATCTTGTACTGGAGTAGACACAGTATATGGAACACTGTGTGTATGTTGAGCCTCTTAAAGGAACACTCAGCCAAACTGCTGTATTTTCAGTATCAAAGAATTACTGCCTCTGAAAAGTTTGTAGCTTGCGCATTCACAAAGTACAACAGATGCAGTCAGCTTGGATTCACATGAGTTGCAATGAATTCATTGCTGACCCAGTTTTATGGCAAAAAAGCAACTTGTCCTTAGAAACTTCCCTAACCACTCCTGCAGCATAATCCACATTTTCACTGTCCGTTCGGACGCCCAGCATGCTCCAAATACTCATGTTAGAAGTATCTGGAACTCACATACATGTGAATAAACAACATAATAATTGCTGCTGGTAATACATCAAATCTCATAGGCCTTTTATGCAGCAAATATTATGACTCCTTATAGCAGGAAAAGCACAGGCGTTGCTAATAACATTAACAACGAATTGTCTCCCAGCATGCACAGTTGCAGGATGCTGAAACTCCAGCAGGTAAATAGAATTCAGAGATTTTATTTATTTATTTATTTATTTACTTGCAGTGCTTTTCCTACTGTGACATGTCAAAATATCCTCTATGTGAAAGGCATATACTGCATAAATTCTCACCTCAGGTGAACTCCCGAACCAGAGTCCCACTTTATAAAAGGAGGCTTCAGTTTTTCAAATCTGTATTTACAACTATCACACAAACTGTGTGATCCAATGTCAACCGCAGAGAAATTGCAGGTAAGAAAACATAGTTTACTTGTGTAAAAATTCACTTAACTCAAAACCATTCTCGGCTCATAACTGACACAAATGACTGTGCAAAACAAACACCAAATAGTTAAATTGATGCAGAAAACAACATGCATAATCATTTTAGTTCTTTTATCAGTAAACGATTTTTATCATTGGACCTGTAGGAGGCACAATATGTCTTTTTTTACAGTACACATCTAAATGTGTCACACACGTGTAATTAATAACATCAATCAGGGCTGCTTTTCCCTGTTGTCACAGTGAGGAAGTGTCAACTAACTAACCCAAAACCTATGGGCTACATAGTAGAACTGAAACATTGTGCTATCAGTTACACTGGTTCCTTTCCTGGTTTTCCAAGTAAAATTACAGCTGTGTACCACTTCTCCAAGTTTTATAGTGAAACCTTAAACATCCGGTTAATGTAAATGTGGACTATACAGTTAGTTCTTATAGCATTTCACTAGTGGAGGACATATGCAGATCCTTGGCTTAAAATACACTCATTTAAAAGTGTGGTGGTTCTCCTCTCTATCCTAAATCCGTCCCACCAGATGACCATGTAAATAAGCAATTCATACAGTGACCCAGTGTTCCCAATTTATTTAATCTTATATCGTTGTGGAGTGACACACTGTTTATCAGACCACAAATGAGACAAAAACTAGCAAAGCTAAAAATGCTGACCCCACAATTCCTTCACCTCGCTCCCTGCTAGGAGGGTTTGAGGCCCTCGCTAACATACATAAACATGAACTTGATGCCGCAGCTATCAGCTCAAATGACACTGAAATTAAATTGCCTGCCCCAGCTTTAAAAACCCTGCATGAAAAGTATAAAGGTAATTAAGTATTATTAGCAAAATGCACTATATTAAAAGAAAAACTCTAAATTATTTGGAATTGCCCAAAGGAGTATCATAAGATGCGCTATAGTCCATCACTGCAGGATTTCACGTGAAATCAGCCAATCCCCATGAATTCTGCACAACCTTCAAACTTTGTGTAATCACTGCAACATGACTGCAAAATTTGACTCACTTCATTGTACAACTGTGCACAGCATATTGATCTGCTTGGCCCCTCTCTTCCTCTCTCTCTCTCTCTATTTATCAGGAGTCTACTGTTGATCCACTGACAACTGTCAGTCACTGACTTTATAATCAGATTAGTCTGTTTTATCCTTGTCGACCTTGCTGTTTCTAAATCTTTCTGACCTGCTGTTACTTAAATGACAAAGACAACTTTGGACCAGCAGATTTTTAAAAAATATTTCTTTTATTTTACACCAATATTGGCTCTAAAAATGTATCATATCATGTTATGTTAATCCCAGTAATTGTAACCAAAAAATACAGACCCTTATGATTAAGAAAAAAGCCCCCAAAATATTGCAGCTTACATGACATTTCTTGAGAAAAGCTGCTGCGAAATAGGGTATTTCAGGCCACAACAATAAAAAAAAAAAAAAATAGACAGTGAAATCCTAGAGGGACTGTAAAGTATAAGTGATATTATTGACTTATTTATAATAATAAATAATAATAATAATAATAATAATAATAATAATATTATTATTATTATTATTATTATTATTATTATTATTATATTATTAAGCAAAGGACCATTTTCCAGTTAATTAACAATTGTTTTTCAATGTGCAGCTGATTTAATCAAATTTATACTTTGTTACATATGAAAAAGTGCATATCCCTCCCAATTATACAGTTACATGAGATGTAAATACCTAAAGTAAAAGTACATCAAACAGTACTTGAGTATATGTAATTACTTGCATTCACTGCATGATTTAAACTGTATATGCTTCAGGCTATGAGTGAGCTGTCATTCAGAGCCACCAGTGTGCAAGCTGCTGCCAGGTGCTGCCATAATAAATAATGATAGCTGTGGTGATAGCAGGATGATATTTTTTTAACATAGATGTTTTAAAGGGTTATAATGAGGATGTCGGCCTTCAGCATCTTATTGAAGGACCATTTGCCAGTTAAATTTGGCATGGTGGGAAAACTCCCAGCGTGCTGCTGCTGCTGCTGCTCCTCGAGCTGGCCATCAAGCGGCCGGACTGCGAAGCGCAGCTCTGAGCGCAGCATCCCTGCCATCCCCGGTCTCTTTCTTCCCTCCCTCTCTCTCCAACCGTCGCCGCGAGCAGTGTGTATGTGTGCGCGAGTGTGTGTGTGCTGCTATAATCTGACAGCACGCTGGGGCTGCGTTTCCCAAGAAAAGCTCAGCTCTCTCAGTTTTCTGCCCGTCTTATTGCCGCTCTCATTGTCTTTGTCGACAGTGATAAAGAGAGCAGGTACCATCTATCCATTCCGACTATTTATGACGAGTTTTTTGTTTGCTGCTCTTCACAGATGTTATGTCAACACTTTTTGGGTGGTGGTGGTGGTGAAGTGATGGGGGGGACTCCCGGTTCTAATGGAATTTGTTGTGGCTGTTTTTGGTCTCTTCTCTCTTTCAGTTCAACCACGGGCCTGTTTTTGGAATAAGAAAAGCATTGCTGTTTTCTGACTTTGAGAGAAGAAAGAAGGGACTCCTCTGGAATTTCCTAAGGAATTTAATCGGACTGCTCCGGTAAGTAAGTGGTTATTTTGATACGAAAAAAGCTTCATGATTTAGAGTGCATGCAGCTATTTACCATATTGACTTAATTTTTAATAAAAAATTAAAAGCGCATCCTTCATTTGTTTCTATTTTAATTACAGTTACCGGGGCTTTGCATTCTACCGCCTGGGTACATAGTAAGTAGTATAGACTTTTTTCTGCATCTTCTGTTTGTCAATTGCAGTTGAAAGCCGCTCTTTATGTTTTTTTGTGTGGAATTAAGTGTCCGCTACTCCAAGTTATGTGTCGTGCCGCGATGTAAGTAGGTGCCCAGAGCGCATATTTTTGCATATTGAAGCTGCGTTATGGATATTGTAGCGCACAACGTGCACCGGTCTGCTGCTCGCCGTTACGCTCCAGATGGTGGCGAGATATTTACATATATACGCATTTAGAACCCTCTTCCATCACCGTCATTGTTTAAGACATCCTGTGCTCAACACCACAGAGCCATCCTTGCCCCACAACGATGCTCTGACAAATAGAGGATGCACGAGCGCGCACGCAAGCATTTGTGGGATATTCTGTGTGGGACGTGTTGGGAAAGTTTGCTTAAATGTTTGGTGCTGAATGGTTTGGATTTGTGTGTGTGCGTGTGTGTGTGTGTGTGTGTGTGTATGTGTGTGTGCGCGCGAGGGCGTGCGTGCGTCCTGACTCAGGTGATGTAGACGGTGGGTGGGCTCTGACTCACTCGATTTACCCATTTTGCTGCTGTTATCTGACAGGCTTTTGATGTCAGATTTGACTGGTGATTGACAGTGGATCATGCGCAGTAGTGTGTCAGCAAGAGGCCCGTGTTTTTTTTTTCTTTTTCCCGCCCTCCATCACTGCCAGCTATATTTGGAAGTTACCATGATTTATACAAGCCTTTCTCTACGTTTAAGAGTATTTGTCAGACAACTACTGACAAGTGATATAGCCAATTACCCGTTGATTTGCAGTCATAGTTTGCAACCCTAAGGGGAAAAAAAGCCTCTAAAAGACAAGATAATGAACTGAAAAGTTTGGCCACCTCTCTATATTGTAGCCAAGCTGTGCTGAGGAGAAGCAAATGAGGGCAAGGACAGCTCACGCAGCCAGAAGATGTGTCTTCCCTGGCTGGACTAGAGTGACAGAGGGCTAAGTGAGCATGACCATTGAGGAGAGGTAATAGCATTACAGTCTGCCAGTCATGAGGCGGTGCAAGAGATAGGCTACTGTTGCATTTCAAGAAGAGCTAAACTTGGGAAGCACACAAGGACAGGAAGTGGTGATATAAAGGCACTTAGAATTAACATGCTGGTCACAGTAGTTTTTAGTTATGGTGGTCATTGTGGGTTAAAAAGAAGTTGTTTTGTGGTGTGAGGTTATTGAAATCGGGGTAACCTTTTTGGACTGGGATTAAGGCTGGATTTGGCATTGCTTAATGTTACCCTGGCGTTAGAGATTTACAATGCTGAGCTTATCTTTCAATCTGACAAGATGAGTTTACCCTCCCTCCTCTCCAAAAAAAGAGGAAAAAAATATTAAAAATGCAAGTAAATATACGTATTAGTTGTAATTTATGTTTACTTTACATCTAATTGTAAATTTTTCTCAAAATGTGGTTATCTTTACTTAATTTTGTGAAGCTGTTGCAACTTAAAAATAACAAGTTTAAATAAATCAATCTTTTTAAGTTTTAGCAACTTACTAAACCTAGTTTACCATGCCATAAATCTGTATTGTGCTTGTTGCAAATTGGTCAATCATTTGTATTTTCTTAAAAATGTTAACAAAACAGAACTCGCAGATCTCCTAACATAATCATCGACAACATCCTCCATCATGATCAAGTCAAGTCAGACCAACTTTGTTAAATGAAGTTGTTAAAACTTGGAAAAAGACACGGTAATTCCACTTCCGATTTTTTAAGTTGCAACAACAAAGTTAAGTAAATGCTTTTAGATTTTGAGTAAAAATAACAATTAGATAGAAAATGAACATAGATTAAGGCAATTGAATTCCAAGATTATCTTAAGTAAGATCAACTCTCTTTCTATCTATCTTTGCTTTTGTGTCTTGCTCAAATAGCAAGGCACTAAGGGATATAGAAACACTGTGGACATCATACAAATCTGATTGTGTTCCTATGATAAACAATGAATATATAAATGTAACAATGCCAATACCAGTGTGAAAATAAACAAGTCCAGCAGAGACACCAACAGGAGACAAATACGCCCCCCCCCCCCCCCCATTTCAAAGCACCACCGCTTGCACAACAAACTGCAACATGACGACATGTTTAAAACACAGCAGTCCTTTAGGCTAGTTATCCCCCACGTGTAAAGACGCTTCTGAGCACAAAAGTGGATTTGAATCATTTGCTGACAGCCAGTGAATTTTTTGCAAAGCTTTCAAGGATTAGTCCCAGGTAAGAGTGTCCCCTGCCATCCTTTACCCAGCAGCGCTCCCATTTTATAAACTGGCAACGTTTTTGCAATTTCCCTCCGTCTTCCTTTTGAGTGATACTCCCAAAACTACTCGCCAGGCCCGCATCAATCACTGCTGGATGGGATTTGAGCAACAGCTAGAAGTAGTAAGTGTGGGTTAGACAGGTCTGCTTTCTCACGCAAGCTCCTCCACTGTGACCCCCGAGAGCCATGCCAGTTAGAGAGTCGCATTTCTGCAAAAAAATATCTTTCTCCCATTAATTATACTTTAACATGGGTTGCTCTAGTGCAGCTAGTGTTGACAACACACCCACTTTTCCTCTGCCTGCTGCACCTCCCTGGAGAGGAACAGGAGTAAGCTGTAATTATGGTTTATAAACTTCATCCAGGTGACATAATCGGGGCATGGCTGAGATGGCAAGGGGCTGTCACAACAGCTGCTAATGAATTTATAGCCGTTTTTCTTTTGCAATGCACATTTCTCACACTGTCCTACTGCATAGATACATGTTTTCCGGATGTAGATTTTCCACACATGTAAGGATTTAAGGAATCTAGGAGTGTACAGAATGAGAGGCGAGCAAATTTTGCCCATTTCTCAGCAAAATAAAGGTGAAAACAGTACACCTATGTAAGCATAGCAGCTATATTACCACTGTGTTTTTACTGCAAGGTACACCTTGATTGCAGTCCAAGGCTCGGCAAGCCGAGTAGCCGACTCCCAGGGGCCGTTTTATAATGAGGATGCGCTGTCAGATAATTAGATACACCTGACACAGGCGTTTTCAGGAAATTTTGATTCATCCCAAAATAAAATGTCTGTGCCTGCCAACATGAAAGCAGGGAAAAAAAAATATCCCGCTGTCACATTGCCTCTCCTCTCATGGTGGCAATGTTTTATTTATTTATCCACATCTTAATGCTCTTGGATGAGGCAGGCTTCATTTTGTGCTAGCTGATGCACTAGCTGCCAAAGTTTCTCATCTCTTTCTCATCCCATGCAGCCAAGGGAGTCTTGGCTGCATGGTCACAAGATCGCATTCTGATTGGAGGACAGTGGTATACATGGCAACACATATCACTCCTCGGGAAGCTGTGTAAACATTCATATCACATAAGAGTAGATGTGGCCAGTCACATGTGAAGAGCACAGGTGTGTATTATTCATCTGTGTAGTGCACAGACTGTATAAAGCAAATGATGAATGATTAATTGAATCCACTTTAATACCCAGATGTACACACAGACACATATTCATGTATTCATACGCAGGCCCACGCACATAAACACAATCTTAAACATAATGCCTTTTTCTTTGCTGCTGATTAGAAAATGCCGCTCCTCTCACCTGTGCTGTTTATTTATCAGGCACATGGCTCTAGTCATAAATCAGACTCTCATTAAGTTGTTAAACAACAACTTTTGCCTTTTGCAGGAGACATCGATGCTATTAAGCCTGATGTATATGATACAGTTGGAAGGGGAACCGATTGCAGGTTGCTCGCGTTATCTAATTAAGAGAGGTTTTTTTGTCATTTTTTAATACAGGCGATCAAGATGTAGTCACAGCAGGGAGTAAGCTGGTGATACAGCTGGTGTGTACTTTGGTCACCTGATAGCTGAGTACCATTTATATTAGCCTATGGTCTTTTTCAGAGTTGGAGGTGAATTAACAATAAACCTAGATGTATGCAAGTTAATATCACAGCAGGTCAACAAAAATGTTAGCCATCTGAATTCTTTGATGTAGTATTTTAAAGCAAGTTAATGTAGCTGTTGCTAAACTGTGGCCCCATGAGACAACTGCAGGATTATGGTAATTGCTAAATTATGGTAATTGCTAAAATATAACATAACATTAGCATAAGTAGAAAAGAGAATTGAAGTCAGTAAACTGAATTGTTACACAGCAATGTTTGGCTAAAGTTTGCTAATATCTGCTAACATTAACCACCATAAGCTACTGCTCATGCCAGGCAGACTGTAATTAACCCTTTGAAACCTGAAGCAACATAACTTTTCTAGTGCCTCTTTCAGATGTCTTTCACAAGTTAACATTTGAACCCCAAACAAACTGGTGCAATTTCTTTCAAAAACTAGAAGAAATGTATTTTAAAAAGCTAGGGAAAATTTCTAGGGGAAAAAAGAAAAAAAGCTAGGGAAAATGATCATAATTACATTTTTAAAATTGTTAGAAAATATTTATATTTTTAAGCACCTTTTCAAAGTCATTTTCCCCCTCTTTTCATTTTTTCCCCCACAAACTTTCAAGTAATTTTATTGTACTTTTAATAGTTTCTTGCAAATTTTGGGGTCATTTCTTCTTTCATTGCTCATTACCTTCTACTTATGTTTAAAAAAAAAGAAAAAAGAAACCAAGGCAATTTGATCAGGTTTCAACGGATGAAACATTTCCTATGTATGGCAAAGAAGGTGTTATTTCATCTTTCAAAATTCACATAGTTTTGCTTCATAGGATTTCTATAAGATAATCAGATCGTATCTATAATTTAGGGGTTGTCTGCACACGGCTCTAACATAAAGGTGGCTGAGCTGGGGGATAGCAACTAATTGTGCTAAAAACAGTGGTAACAACAGCAACAGTGCTGTGAGAGGCTAGAGGTGTTCTGGGTTTCCAACACATATATTTTATTTGTGGCCACTATTAATATCCACAAATCGATTTGCTGGTATTACTGAAATATACCACACTGTTATTCATTGCACAGCAGAGCGTAGTTTTGGCACAAATGGAGCAGCAGAACATCAGTTGAGTAACAGTCAAACTTAACTGTTAATTGTGCTGAGTCTAAAAGTTTCCATTTACTCTGCCCCCTTCCTTTCCTCTTATCCATGGATGTGATCACCTCTGACCTAAAAGCCTATTCTCATTCCGAACTTGTAAAACACAGCCACTTTGACTGAGCTTTTGGCATAAGAGCACAACGTCAGGTCACAAGAACGCAGCCGGCCTCTAATTGAGATAGATGTGCATTTGTCAAAATGTGTAGCCACATGGGGCTAGTAAAGGGGACTGGGTGTTTTACAGTAGATGTAAATGTGTGTCCTATCTTTTCTTAACAACAACATGTGAGATAAAGTGATTCCAGTAGACTATTTTTTTTTTTTTTTTTTGCCATTTTAGGAGTTTGTAGCATATTTTGATGATTATCGGCATAATATTGCAAATCGCAATAATTTGGGCCAGGATAATTGTGACATCAAATTTTCATATCATCCCATGCGTAGTGGTTTGCTGCTATATTAATCCTCTGAATATCATACAGAGCTCTTTTAAATTGAGAAGTTGTGAAGTACAATATGTTTCTACCTCTAAATTATTGTTGGTTCAGTTGACAACAAATCTATTTGTTTTGTCTATTAAAATATATACCAGGCTATTTACAGATATCATTGAGTGAGAGAGAGAGAGAGAGAGAGAGAGAGAGAGAGAGAGATCATAAAGCATGTCTAGGATAGAGCTAGATCTCAGCAGCTGTGTTATTGTATAGTACTGTACATGTCTGGCAGCAAACATGATGTCAGTTTGATCACATCATTTGGTCTGGAGCATATTGTCTCCAACAGTCAACAAGAGTTCCCAGCCTTTTCTTGCATCACTGGTGAAGCAGTAAAAGAAAATTCAGCTATGAGCAAGTGTCACAATATTTCATGATTGGCAATTGTGTGGTTTAAAATGCCATCAGTTTGGAACTCTGCACAGCATTCAAAACACTACCACAAGGCAAATGCAATAATATTTGACCTATACAAATGAAATCCTGCAATATTTAAATATATCACTATGACATTTAAATGCATTACAGGGATGCTGGTCTACGGGATGATGTTGATATTGTTGATTTCATTAGTGCACCGCTTTCATTTGTAATCGTCTGTCTGCACCTTGAAGCCACAATAAAGTGACCAAAAAATATGGCTGTGCACCTTAATACTCTATTATTCCCTGTTACCTAACTTCACTCTCATGGCAGCAGGAGTTCTAACCCAGGCTCAGCGATGCATGATTTGAAATTCATCTCAGCAGCAAAGGCTGTGGTGGATGTTTCCCTTCTCTGCTTGACTTACTGTATTGTTATAGCCTAAAGAAAACCTGCGTCTGTATGGCGCGGTTGAACTTGGGAGGAAAACAAACAAACAATGCTGCTTTTGCTCTGCTCTAACATGACAAGAGCTCAAAAAACTGATGGATACTGACAAAAAAAACGAGAGACAAGAGGAGGATGATATGGATGTGCTGCCCTGAGTCAGAATCACTGCCTGAGCTAATAGCTATGGGCCGGACACAATATCATGTACATTGTAATACAATGTACTACAAGAGCTACACTGACTACACCTTTACATTTTTTATTAATCTGAATTGCAAGCCATACGAGACAGAAATATGAATATTCATCGGCTGCAAAAATGCAGTTCTGTTGCTTGGATCGCAGTAGGCTGTGCAGATATTCAAGATATCATCTTGCATGTTTGCACAGCTTCCTGTCAGTCCTTTTGATGCAATAGGTGCTAGTTTAGATAATGACATAGTGTGGTTACTTAAGAGCAAATGCCAGCTTGATCTTACATCCTGACCTTTCTGTAAGCCACATGTACAGCACAGATGTGGATTTTTTTTATCTCCATACATGCTTTTGCCGTGGTATTCCTCTCTGTTCTGACTACCCTGAAAGATTTAAGAGGGTACTGGTATGCTGAGTGTTGGCATTATAGTCTTCTGGGACATGGAGGCAAAGAAGAAAACAGAAAGGAATAATGCAGGCAAGCTGGAGCCAGAGTACTCTGCACAGTTCGATGCTGCTGCCTCTAACCGACATGAACAAGAGAAATCAATTAGACCTACTCGGTTGCTATCCCAGGGACTTCCACAATGGGAAGGGGGTAGAGCGAATCAAAGCATTTGGAAAAAACAAAAAAAGAAAGTAGCAGAGGAGGAAAGTGAACTCGAGTGGCAGTTTGTTGTATTCTTTGTCAGATCAGCCGCCTCTGACCTCAAGATAACATTCATTCTCTATTTCTTCATCCCAGACATGCTTAGAATTCCAGACATCTTCCCATCTCTTTTTTTTTTAACAGTGATGCAAAGCCGTCTCTCTTACTGTCCTTTTAGGTCAGTAATGAGAAAAAAGAAAATGTGCCTTACAAGAATATTTTCGAAGCTAAGTTTTACCTGCGGATGAAGCAATCTCTGTTTTCCCAGCAGCTTTTAGATTCACACTATTATGTTTATATTCATACCTTAGAGCCATTTCAGCAGTCACTTGGAGGTCGCCGTGAACAACATCTCTTTTTCCACACCATAATGGGCACCAGGGTTTTGTTTTGCTGAAAAAGAAAAGAGCAAACAAGTTGGGCTGTGAGGGTATTATACAGTTTTAAAAGTTGTATTTAAACAGGGTTTAGTTTGAGAAAACTCCTTATTTGGTTTTAGAGAATACATCTCTAAGATCCCTAAAGATTAAAAAAACGATTCTTCATATTGAATATAAAATAGTCCAACTATTGTGGTAAGATCAGTGGGGCTAGTATCCACAGCATATCATTTATTAATAGTATTTTACTGCCAGCTACAGTCTTACTGTAATTTAAAAATATATGCAATGGTACAGTCGACGTAGAGATCCGAACTTGACTGAACAGACATTTAAAATCTATATATGTATATGTATTTCAATAAGATCATGGGCGAATTATTTTGCATAACTGGCAGAGATGATCGAAATAGATCAGTCAATTGATGCTTTATGCATTTTTCATTGAATGGAGTTGAGCTCTGTACTGTAAATACTGAGGTTGAGAGTGCATAGCATGGATTTTGCTGCACCCAGAGGCCTCATCGTCTTTGATCAGACTGAAAGAGGACACTTTTTGATCAAGCCCTACCTCGGACATTTAAATCAAACCCCTGTCAGGCCCATCGGCTCTGGGAGATAGGGTGTAATCTCTACACATAGGAGAAAGTGGACACCCTGGAAGTGTGCTACAGTCTATTATATTGTACATTTTGAAATCCTCCCCCGTTTCTCTTGATGAATATCTAGCAGTTTGTGATAGGTGAGTTATTCTGCGGTGTGGAAATTCAATTTGACAAAAGAGACCTGTCTCATAGAGTCTTTTAAATGGTTATGATCGCATAAAATCTGCAGCATAAGAGAGCTGGAAGAATTAATGAACAGGAATCCATAACTTTTTTGTCTGCATAGACATTTATGGATAGCTATGGAGGAAACTGACATGACGGAGATGTAAAGTGGAATTTAAAATGAAAAACCAAACTAGAATTATTGCCTAATAGTTGTATGCCTCTGCAAACCAGTCGAGTTGCACTTACAGTTTACATTATGATGTCACAGTGAAGATGACTCTCTGAACAGAAAATGTCAACACTCCATCATTACATCATATGATTTTGTGATAATAACTATATAAAATCATAAGTTAAGGCGAGTGACCTTGACCTTTGACCACCCGATTCTAATCAGTTCATTCTTGAGGACATGGGGATGTCCGTGCCAAATTTGAAGAAAAAAAAAAGAAAGTTTTTCTTGAGATATCTTGTTCATGAGAATGTGATGGACATGATCACAGTGACCTTTGATCACTAAAATCTAATCACTTCATTGTTGACTCCAGGTGGACGTTTGCGCCAAATCTGAGGAAATTCTCTGGAAGTGCTCTTCAGATTACATGCTCCTGAGAATACCTTGATCTTTGGCCACCAAAATCTAATCAATTCATCATCGAGTACATAGTGCGTCATAGAGATATGCATTTACAAATATTGGAAGAACGGACAACCTCGAAAACATAATGCTTTTGGCCATGGCTATCGTCGTGCAGAGGCATAAAAACATAATTATGTGGAGATAAAATGATGACAATTTTAACAGCACAAGCTTAGGAAGTTGTGTTCCATCTATAATCCTGTGTGTGCAGTTAGCTCAGTCCCCTGACAGAGCACACATGTAAACACAGCACCCCCACCTCCCACTCAGCCCTGCTGTAGGTTTGGCTGTGGGTGCTCGGCAGATCCCTCGGCATCATGAGAGAATAACAATGAGGGTTTTGGGAGGGATCAGTTCCCCAGCATAGAGCCATACTGGGTAGGGTTTATGTAAGACTGCCGCTTCCTGAGCTCTCTGCCAGTTTAAGATGACAAACAAATGGTACCAAGGAGTACCGACTTGCCAAAGGGGGGGCGGATTGCGTCTCTTCGTGCTACCGCCGCTGCTTCATCCTCCCTTCATACACAAACACTCTTCCTTCTGTTCATACACAAGCTTGGTTATGTGTCGTGGCTTGTGATACCAGGTCTCATGTGAATCCATGCAGGTTGATGTGTGTTTTCACACCATTTGTTGGCTCCGTAGCTCCGTCGCCCACTTTGAAGCCACCCTCTTCCCTTATCCTCCTCTTCCTCCTTTTGTTTTCCCCTTCACATGTTCCAGTGAAAGAAGCCTGGGATCTGTCAAAATCTATCCTTTCTTCTGTCTGGCTTGTCAACTTTTTTTTTTTTTTAGATGGGCTGCCACGGAAATTCACTCAGCCCTGACACCCCAGTGGTTCTTGAAATGTCAAAACAGGTAGAAGCTGAAGTGTTGTCTTTTTTTTTGATGATACAATTTGTGTGTTAACATCAGCGTTTCATGTTTTCACCTCATGATGCACATAATGCACGTCACTGAAGCTTGTTGAGGATCTTAATCACCTGTCATTAATTATTAAAGCTTTATAAATAGAGCACGTCTGCTTAACCCATTTTGAGTTACAGTTCTGTAGTTATTCCTGCAAAAATAAAGTGTGTGCAAAAAAAAAAGAGCACTATCACAGCAATCATACAGACACACAGAGCCTGCTAAATAGCATTCAGAGGCTGCACAGTCCCTTGATTTTCTAACCTGGACCACTCAAAAGTGCCAATTCATGTTTAGGCTCACTGCACCATAATGGGACCCAGCTTCTGATAAGATGAGGCACACAATCCCTTGGTACCAGGTGTATTTTTAGACATAAAAGTGTCAGGAGCGGTGTGTATGCTGTCTAAATTTCGCAACAGAAGGCAAACAAGTCTGTGCTGTTTTAATCAGATACATCTGGACTTCATTGGTTGGAAAAAATCAAGATTGGTAGCTACTTGCATAAAAAAATGATTCTGGTTCAGAAGATTACGTCATCTTAACAGATGCTGTTGAAAGCTGATTTTGGGAATATCCCAGATGATAGAAAAAGACAAAAAAAAAAAGCTGACATAAGTGAAAGGGTAGCCTCTCAATCTTTTCTTTCCCTTGACACTACAAGGAAGACACAGTGTATACGTCTGACATGCCATCCAGAGCAAATGCTCCCTGTATTCCTGCATAGCACAGAAATACACCATAGATAGCATTAGGATCCATTGAGTTGGGAGTAAGGGGAAAATCGATGTAAGGTGAAAATTAAATTTGGCGGAAAGAGCCTTTAGGCAAAGTGCAATTTGAAAACACATCTTTTATATTCCCCTGGGTGTCTGACATGGGCGGGCAGGAGATGGACGGTGGATCTAACCATCATGGAAAAAGGCAGAGGTATGCTGTGAGGAGGGAAACACCTCATCTCACTCCTAATGTGCCTCCCCTTTGATTGTCTAATTCGGTTAGGGCCATGCGTCCGTTATCGGATCATATCAAAGGTCAGAGGCGTCCTGTAGACAAATCAATCTCCCCGTCTGAGGAGGCGCAGAGGAAGCATGGATTGAGGGAGAGCCGATCCATCTAGTGGGCCCAGAGTGAAGGTGGGTGAGGAGAGAAAGAAGTGGGGGCAAGAAAAATAATGGCATCTGCTGCTCAGAGAGAAGTGGGCGAGGAAGGTGAGATTGAACTGTTGACTTGGGGAATGCGATATTCTCAGAGTGAAAAAGAGTTTACATTATTGCTTGCAAGATAAGAGCAATTCCTTGTGAAGACCTGGCATATTAAGGCCTACCTGACTACCAGATGGGCTAGTCACTGATATGTCCTTACGAGGCTGGACCAAACGATACTGTGATTTTTGATCAACACAACAACAACACAAGCTTGACTGTAGTAATCAAATTATCTATTTTCCTATGATTCAAGTCAAACAACAGAATCCAGTGGCTGCCCCACAGAGATTTAATTCAGTTTCCATTATAGACCACGTTTGCAACGGTTCTGCTTTGTGTAATAAACTAACAATATTTGGACTGTTGGCTGCAAACCTCAAGCAACATGCCTTCCCCCAGAATCAGTAGTCTATATATTGTTCATATTGTTGTTTAAAGGCAGGCAGTGTGAGTTGCTGAGTGTTGGAAATGTCTGCCTTTTCTGGAATATAATGGAACTAGATCGCACTCGGCCTGCAGAGGTCCATGCTAGTGACAGCGAAAGATGTAAACATTAATGGCGTCCTCCCTGGTTTAGCTGGTTTCAGTGGTGCTAGTTGCAATTGAGTATAGCTGTGGTTTGAGCAGCTATGTTACCTGCCCACTATCAGAATACAATAAGCCCCCTTTGCTCCTTGATATGTAAGCAGAAACCCTGAAGAAAATGCTAAGATAGCATTTAGATAGATATTAAGTATTAGGTACAAAGAAAGGCAGTTAGGTTCAGGATAAAATTAAGGGTAAGGGTTACATCTTGTAGGTTATAAGGTCAATCACGTCTTCATGAATTATGAATAAAGTAAACAGAAGTGGATTATTGCTAGGTTTGGTAATATACTTAGTCACTACAAGTGGCTGTGTTGTTCAACTAACCATCATGTTTTTGGGTTCTTCTTTTACTAGTTGTGGACGTGGTGCACAGCAACAGTATGTGGCTGCAGCAATACATATCTTAATAGGTGAGCTAGCAGTAGATGTAGGCATTTCTTCTTAGCATGATATGGTTGGCAGTAGGCATGGGCAGTATCACACAGTATATACTGGAGGGGCTGTACTGAGAATGTTTTCCTTGCAGTGTACATCACGTGCCACACTGAGTGCATGAACAGTGTGTTCACATTAGCAGCGTTTGTTGTTATGGTGCTGCTGCAGAATTGTCTACTGTTATTACTGTATTGCTGCAATAAAAAGCACATACTTAACTCATTTATGAAGCCATGCAAGCTACTGTATTGTCAAAAACACAGTCCTACAAATGTTTCATAATAAAATGCCTTTTGTCAACAACTAAAGGGATTCTGTTGACAGAAACATTGTCAGGGGGCTTTTATTTTTAAAATGAAAATGGGAAAGGCTGAGTAAAACAGGCAAATTTGTATTTCCTCTGTCTGTAACAGAAACAGAAAGACATTGAAACTGGAGTAAAAGGTAATATATAGTCAATATGATTATCAAAAGACCACTTTCACTGTCTATTTTTGCTGAAAACCACGCATGTCATGCGTAAAAAAATCGGTGAGACTTCCTGATGCACCTGAGCAGTGCTGCTCTTGCCACCAGCGTGGCTGCACTACCCTGGTAACATGGGGGCGGACAAAAGAAAAAGTCTTTGGTAAAAAAGACAAATATGAATTCAGAAGGTGTATGGTTGTGTTTCTCTTTTTAACAAGAAAAATAGATGTAAGAATATTACCTTTCGTTGACATCTCTTGAGTGCTGCGTGTATTGAGGTAGGAGGGTTAGTGCCGCACACTGATACCATCAAATACCATATACCCTGGTGAAATTCCAGGAAGGTATAAAAGGTATGTAAAAACAGATACCGCCACAGCTAGATGGCTAGAGTAGTTTAGTAGAAAGAAAATAGTTTCCACATGAAACCACTCACAAGGTCTGTGGAGTATCGTGAGTAACCAGGACATGATTTCTAGAAAATGACATTGCTGTTTTTTTAAGTTTAAGTTTTTAAAATGAATTTTTGTGAGCTTTGAGCATCAAAGTCTAGTTCAACTTTATTTGAGAGAAGGCAGCCATCTCTGTGGCTGATACCTCCAACACTTGGCAACTCACACAAAAACACTCTACCTTGATAACTAGCACTACAGGTAAGAGGCAAAACATGCACTTTTCTCTTTTAGGTTAAAATCAAGCAATTTGAGGTTGCTACTTCTGGCCCTGGGAAAACAGTGATTGGCATTTATTTTTTTCTTTTATCATAGACTAAATGATGAATCAACAAAGCTTGTCAAAGCAATTGGTGATGTAAATAATCATTAGTTGAAGTCCCATTCACAGTAGTGAGTGATGTGCTGCCTTTTGGGCAGTCCATTAAAGGTTGTTTATGAGAAACAAGGCTGTAGTGAAACCACTATTTATCATTCCCCTCATTCCTCGTCACACAGAATATTCTTCACCAATACTGTGGACCTCGTAGAATGCCTATTAACAAACAGTCATAATTAAAGCAACGAAGCATAAACACAGTAGTGGTGGGCACGGCAGCATTGGGCAAAGTTTATAGGTGAGTATAAATCATCCACAGTTTAATGCCAACAAGATGTTTAATTTGGTATCCCTGAGTGCATAATTAGTTCAATTAGCCTCAATCATGCACAGAGAAGCACAAGCAGAGTGGACTCGGGTTGCCCTCTGGTCCCCTTGCATTAAAAGGCAAAAGTGTATTTCCTCCTGTAAGATTAAAACTCACTGTGTAATAACTCACCAGAGCCTCCCCTCCAGACACCATTGCGACGGTTCAGTGTGAGATAATGTTTGCTCAAGCAAGTCTCAATGAGATTCAGCGCTCCGGTGACACCATTACTCTAAGCTCATTGCCTAGTCAGGTTGGGTGGGTCTACCGTGCCTCAGAAAGTCGAAGCGCAGAGGCGCCAGAAGAGAGAGCACCTCTCGAGACAGATTACATGTCTGTGGACAAGCGAATAGGCTCGCACTTCACCTCTGCCTGAGACAAGCGGGTTATTATCTTTTGCTGCTTTTTTTTCCCTTTGTCACGCTGTTGCCAGTCATGTAATGCATCCAGAACAAGATGCTCGCCTGGCAGCCCGAGCAGGTGGACGACAAGGCAGCTTACACATTTTCGCTAATTGCAGGCAGTCAGTGAAACATATCTGAAATGAAGATGATGGCACAAGCCTGCAGAGGAAGTCAAAGCAGCCTAGGCCCGAGCCAAAGTGTTTTAAATGGATTACACCAGTGTGTCATTGCGATTACACGCTCCTCGCAGGGACCGCGACAAGATGAATTGTATTTTATGGCTTTACAGCAGATCTTTTTTCTTTCTTTTCTCCTCCAACTTGAATGCATTTTTCCCCCCTCTACCATGTAGCGTGGTCTGAATGTGGGATTGTTTTTGCCTTTGAACTATCTCACAAACAGTTCATCTGCTACTTCTCCTTAAGGGGACACTTTCTGTTTATCGCATAGTGGAGTGGCTGACTGAGAAACCATGTATGCGTATACATTTCCATGCTTCGTAAACAACATTTCAGACTTATTTTGTTGGGCTGAAAAACTCGCCCTCAGTTTCCATCGTGCATCACAGCATTTCAAAACATACTAGTGAACCTCAGAGGGCCGCAAAAAATGATACATATAAACGCATATAGCAGTTTTTCTCCGTACCTCTATATACTGTAGGTCCAATCATTTACACCATGTTCAATAAGAATGTCTTATCTTTCCCGTCCCTGTCTGTATAATATATCACTGCAGCCATGTCATTTGGGCACGTACAGCACAGTAACAATTCAGGAACACCCCCATTTTACTTATATATACTATAAAGCATGTGTCAGAAACCTCATTGATAAAAATGATTTAATAACAGTGCTCCAGGAGTGTCCTCCAATCCCAGCCTAATCTCTGCACAAGATCATTAGATATGGCAAGGTGTGTGCATGTGTGTGTGTGTGTGTATGTGTGTGTGTGTGTGAGAGAGAGAGAGAAAGAGAGAGAGCGAGAGAGAGAGAGAGAGAGAGAGAGAGAGAGAGAGAGAGAGAGAGAGGTTATGTCTGTAGGGAGTCCATTAGGTAAGGAAAGGGCAGGAGGTTAAACACTTGAGAACCCTGCCATGACCCAGAAGAACATATGTCCACGTACACACACATAACACACACACGCACTGACACATACACACACTACTTTTCTCCTACTTTTGAAAGCATGTCAGCATTACAGCAAAAAGTAGCCCTTGTGTAAACTTTGAATCGCACCGCCTATCTACTTCCTCTAGTTCTGTGATGTACTCTCTCAGTGAGACTTGTGGAGGCACACTGTTTTCAGTCAGTGTGATGTGGGGGTGTATTACATCTGGTACTGCAACGGTGGAAATAACCCCTTGCACAAACTCAGGCAGAAACTGTGAGACTTGCATGTCTGCATCAAGCTACTGGAGACTTGTAACAAAGGTGTGAAGCTATGTGGTCTACATACGAGTGTTGGAAATGGGATTGCAGAGGTCAATAGGGATGGAGTCCGCTTCAGAATAGTCATAATCAGACTTTTTTCTCTTTTCTTCCTTAAAAAAAAAAAAAACAACATTTGTGAAGCTTTTCCTCTTTTGCAGAAGATACAACTCTGTGCAAAATCCAGTTAAATCACAAACATGTTTTATCTTATCTTATGGTTATGCTTTCACAATTTATAAAGCCACCCACTTTACCAACTTTGTTGTAATTTATTATTTGCCAGATATAATAACCACGTCTCTAGTTTTGTCTGTGGGCAGCCATAATGCTCCTATTAGGCTATTTTCAACTGTACTGTGTACACAAAGAACTAAACATAGAGTATATGTATGCATTTGGGCAGACACGTACACAAAAAATGCAACAAATGAGAATAACCCATAAATCATTCAGATTTATACAAAAGCAAACATAGTCAAATTTGGAACTGTAATATAATACAATGAATCTCCATGAGCAAATAGGCTGTCTGCATATGTATGCAGATTATGTAGGCAACGGGACAAAATTTTGGTATTGGAAGCATTCTGGTTTCTGTAGCACTGAAGGAGATAAGGAATCATCTTTTTGTAACATGCCCAAACGTATAATCTCCCAATAACCTCAATCACAGAAATATTAAATAATAATATCCCAAAACATGAAAGAAAAAACATGTAACACCACCAAAATAAAAACCATACCAAATCTTATGACACAAAATTCACTACTTTATAAATTAAGTCATTTAGAAAGATTGGCTGCAATGACCTTGTCCACTGACAAGGAAGTCTTGGCCTGGATACATGATGGCTACACTAGCATCGAAATATTGCCTGTTTCTCCCAGAGGCTTTTATGGTCAGAATGGTCCAAAATCAGCACCTGCCAATTAACTATGTGTGAGTGAAAATCTACACTGGCAAATAAAATAAATGAGGTCAGTTGCCATGGTGGGATGCTGAAATAGTCATGCTTCACTACAGACTGTCATCACAACACAACCAGAGCTGATAAAGCACGTTTTGTTTTGCATTGACTGCACAGTAGTGGCAGCATGCAACGTGCGACTGTCAATAACTGTTTTGTAATTCTTTGACTGACCCTTGCTGTCCACCATAGCTATGGTTACACCTACTTTATCAAGCTGGGTACCACAAAGATCAGCTTTTTTACAGCAGCTGAAATACAACGAGCTGCAGTGTTTACCACAAGCACTCGACAAAGAGGTCCTGCTTGTTTGCGTTTGTTTATATTTATGGATGGTCAAAAGATGTTTTTGTCATGACTTTTTCAGTTTACTTGCTATTGGCAGCTAGCCGGAAAAGTTAAATTTGTACCCTGGTTATCAGTCCAATAGCTGATGTGTTCTGAGATTGTACCAGAACTCACATTATTCCATTCGTACATGGTTCTTCCGCTAGCATAGCTGACTGACAATCTAACAGTGAATATTTTGGTAGTGCAAGACATTTTACAAAGTCATGAAACAGCCTTCAGCCATCTTTGAGTTGAACCCTAAATTTTACCTCACATTACGTTTTCAACAAAGCTCACACATTTACTTCAGTTTGCGTTAACAAAGATCACAATGGCCTGGTTTGGGCAAGAGGACATCCAACAGATCAGAGCGACAAAACTTTTCTACAAAACTGAATACAACCCTAACCCTAGTTTCAAATTTGGATAAAAAGTGGCAACCCTGGGTAGCATGTCAAATCCATGTCAAGACTACACCTGGCTAATCCTGTAATTGATTGATTTAAGTTACAATCTTCCACCCCAAGCATCACAAAGATCTGCCTCTGCTGCTCTTGGCTCTAAAACAGTCCCTCAGTCTCTTCTCCTCAAGTGCCTACAGGACTTAATGCTCTTACTGGGTTTTAAATCAGAGAACGCACTTTACTCCTCAAGCTAATCATAGCGCTAGCCTCTATGAAATTTGATCAGTCTTAACAATGACCATTGTGCGCTCCTATTGAGTGCCATACAAATTAGCCTCTGTGCTGGTGGCCAGTGGGACAATGTATTCTGCCGGCTTTATCACATCTCGCCCCGGCCTACTATTAATCTTGTGGACTGTATGGGATGAATTAATGCACCAGGGGATTTGTAAGGCTATGGATATGGATTACATTGTCTAACGGTATATTTGAATTGGTCTCTGAATGTAATTCCTGTGGACTGAGATTAAATTCAGCTGATAAAAGTTGGCTGTAACAAACCACATTATTATTGCCCTTGTCAGTCTGTTGTGCATGGCAAAATGAAGCAGTGCTCTCATAATCCTGTTCATCTACAAGAGGTCTACATCTGTGATTGAATTTCATACGTACAGTGGGGATTGGCTGGAAAGTGATTGCCATTTGGTTTAATATGTCCTCTGCAGAGTCCTGGCTCTTACCTCTGAGCTCTTTTTCACTCTCTCCTACCTCCTTGGCTTGTAAAACTCAATTTTATGAACTATTCACAGCTCTTTAAATGGTATTTTAAGTATTTTTTCAACCTGGACTCTATTTTTTATCATTATTTTTGTCTGAGCAACTAATGGGAACAACATTTTTTAAAAATAGGTCTAGTGATTGGCTGAAATAACCCATTCACCCACTTACATGTGAAAATGTGCTGGCACTAAACGCTAAAATTACTTTGTATTTAAATGGAGTCTGGTGGGTTTGATGATAGTGATTTTGGGGCTGTTTTGGGTTAAAAAGAAAGGATCTTGCTCTTTAACAAAAGGTTTATCTCTATGGAAATCCTTTCTTTAATGTTGACAGACACTTGGGATAACAATCTGAGCCTGTCGGTGGCAAAAACAAGCACTTTAGTGGATGTAAATTGACGATGTACTAATGCCCAAAGTGGTAACACCGAAGCCTGTTTTGTGTAAGCCAGCTGCAGCGCTCACTTTCAATACTGGACCAGTTTCATAAAATGTTTCTCTGATTAGTCACTTATATACAAAATCATGACAAAATGGTTTCCAGATTGATAAATACCTGAGTCAACCTTTAATCATAAACTGTCTACACTGAAAGGAAAGGAGGCCTTGAAGAATCCTGAGGAACTTCTCCCTCCACCAATCAGACAGACCACTCGCAGGGATGTCTAGACTGTGGATGCTCTTTGTCCTCCCTCTCAGTTTTTCTACGGCATTACATCAGATTACAGTATCATAGCACAATTTCTCTTGATGATCCCTGCACTGTAAAATCATCACTACAATCTTTCATCTAATCTCAATCCAAAGTGATTTTTTTTCCGCTCTTAATTGAAAATTATGTTCTTAAATGACTCGTTTAGCATCACTCTCACACTGAAAGCATTTCCCCATGCTTTTTTTTGACAGTCACATTAAGAGAAGTAATGGGCATCCCAAATATTTAGTAGATGCAATTTTAAAATAGTTGCATGCTAGAAAATCTGCACCCCTGGCTGCGCCTGGCAACCGATGCTCACACCACGGCGATCATTTGGTTTTTGGATTATGCCTGTTTACCTCTTCCAACCATGGTGGCACAGCAAGGATGACTGCTTGTAGCTTCTCATGGTTTCTGGCAGGCCAGCTACCAGCTCTGATCATGCCAGGGAGGATGAGAAAATGAATTCGGCTCCAGGCTGCGCCACAATAACGTGGAGTATCTCCACAGAGAAACCCCAGCATCCACACTTAAACTCGCATATTAATAAAACGTAATAATGAATCACCAGCGACTCTTTCCCCTTCCCTCTCGCAGCCACCTCTGCCCCCTCAGAAGCAGCCCGTTTGCTCAAACACATGAGAAACGGGTGGTGTAATGGCATAAGAGGGGAAAAAAAGATCCAACATTCAACATTAAGCTTGCTACTTGCTCCACTGAGCCAATGAATTTTTTATAAACTGTCCCCAGAGGTTCATAAACATTGCGAGTTTATGAACCTCAGAAAGACTGAGTGAGCGACAGAAACGGGCACACGGGGCGGAGGAGGTCCCATTTCGGTGTGATTTGCATCAAGCATGCATAGACACCTGCTGTGGCTGAACTTACAGCGAGGTGGCAGCACTTGCTCTGTGGCAGCACTTGCTCCGCAGCAGCTGTAAACAAGACTGCGTCAGTCTGTTTTTTTCAGCGCTTAGAGCTGACCCTGCCATCGCCATCCATTTGGCCCTACTTTATGATTACCATAAATGCCTGGATTGCCTACATAAAAATGTGGAGTGGAGACGAGGGCCTCCACTTCCATTAGTGGCCTCTTTTTACTGGAAGGGCCAAGTGTGTCCCCTGGGTAAGGCCAAAACTCTTACTGTCCTCTGCAGTCTGTCAAATAGAGTCTGTAATCAAGGACTGGGCTGAGTGGATGGCTGCACTGATGGTGATGTTCATAAAATGATTGTTCGTAGAGAATACATACTAATAGGGGGCAGGACTGTTTCCGCACAAAGAGATCATCCTTGAAAATTTAATGCTCAGTTAGTGGGAACCATTTGTATTCAGTTAAATTCTTGAATATCCTCCAGCCAATCAGGATTTTGAGCTGCAGAATGCAGTAATTAAATTGATTTTTAGAGATTAGTTGTGGTTTAATTCACTGCCTTTGGACAACAAGGTGAAGGACCACAGGGATGCTGTTCATTTTATGTAACTGTCCACTAAGGTCAAAAATGTTAAGTATTTTACTGCCGGAAACCCCTTTAAGGAAACTAGGCCATCTATGCAGTATAAAGATGCAAATACTTCTGAAATTGGTGCTGTGACATCTGCTTTTGCTCAAGTGGAAGAAAACCTACAACCACCAAAATGCACTACACTGCAATGGACCAATAAACGCTTCCATTGGTAGGTGATATCAACACGTTCTCATCGCAACTCGTCACATCTTGCCGCTTTGTCGGAAGACTTTCGCTTCTTCATATAAGTTATCCTTCTGTGTCTACTATTTATGTTCCGGTATCCCGCTACCGTGATGTCGTCAAATGCACATAGTGGGATGACGCTGCACATGCTTATGTTTAGGCAACAACAGCACATGGCAACCCACGCTGAACATCAAACACACATGCTGGCACGAATGGATATGATTAGGCAACAATGGAATAGATGGTTAGGTTTAGAGGAAGGAGGCACATGGTAAGGTGTAGAAAAAAACAAAACATCAAATTCACAAAGGAAGCTAACACTGGACTCCTGCATGAAAGTGCATTGGTTTGTGGAACCCCTCCACCACCCACCCGCCTGCCCTATAGGTGCCCTAGGGCTTCTTATATTACGTCGTTACTGGCAGTGTTTCATCCAGACGCCGTCATTATGTCCTTATGCACTAATGCCGCCCGTGCCCGGATCAGGCACATGTGATATGTGCCATCCAGCCATCCGCCAGCATACAACAACACTGTGAGCGGTTCTGTCCAGCTGTGTTCTCACCTGATGCTGTTTGGCAGCACTATTTGACGAGTTCGGAATGAGAATGGGCTGGAAAGATGGCCTTTTCAGAAAACTAGGCCGTCTATGTGGTAGACAGGTGCAAATATTTCTGAAATTAGTGCTACACAACCTGAGAAAGCAGAGGAAAAGGGCCCACACATACATTTATTTGTGGCAGCCCACAACAATTAAAACATCTGCTGCCACATATTGAATTTAAACTTCTGTAGCTGCACCCTTCATTAGGAGCGCTACTGGAGTCACTCTCAGAAAGCAAAGCATACTCCGGGTACAGATGAAGCAGCTGAACGCGAGATGCAGGGAAAATAAAACTTAACTGTTGAGCATTGAGCTACTTCTAAAAGTCTGCAGCAGCTCCTCCTCTCATCATTTGAGCTGATCAGCTCTGACCAGATTGACTGATCAATGATCCATGCCATGACTCAACTCCTCAAACAGCTGTTTAGGGAAAAAAGAACTCACATAACTCACTCACAAACCTGCAGAACTGTCCACATTTAGAGAGGGGACACAGAATGATGAAGATCTAAGCATTGGTTAGATGTAATGAAGGTTACTGCAACTCCTTTACACACATACTACCCACAATGTGTCAAACAAAGCTGGTTGAAAATTTGGCCAAGTATCCCTTTAAGATAAATGTAGCCAATAAACATTTAGCACAAAAATATCGGCAACATTCATGTTTTTCTTAAATAATGGGAACTAATGAAGTTAATAACATGAAGGCAGGAAGCTGTCAGCTATAGGCACATGCTCCGTTGTAATCCATGCCTCATTGATTTTTCGGGTCATTTCATCATTTGGGGGTATGAGTCCAATTCAGTTTTAATATCAGCAATTGTGCAGCAATGTCCAGGCGGTGCATTGGGTTGTAAGGTCTTGCTGAGACAGTACATGGAATGAAATTGCCTTGTCTTATTCAGGGATTTGGGTTTCAATTTGATCTCATCCTGTTTGTTTAGAGCAAGCAACTTTTTTTTTTTTGCTGGAGATAAATCTCAGCGAGGAAGAAATGTATGGAAATCCAAACAATAATTCAAAAGGTTGCACTGCATACAAATTTTGCAACCAACTAAAAATACATTCAAACAACCAGTGCAGCAAGCATTGTGATTAGCATTGACTGTGCAGAAAAGCGCATTTGCCTTTTCTTAAAGCAGAGAGATTAAAATGTGAAAGCAACTCCCATAGGAACTCAGGGGAAAGTAGCACAATAATATATGCAAGGGGGGGGAGAAAAAATCTATTATGAGCATGATGACAAGAGATCAATGTTGCCTCTTATTCCCAGTGACAGTCTGAAACTAATATACTCATTAGCGTTAATGCCACCGTGATATAAATTGAGCAGGCTTTATTTTTAATAGTCCTGCTACTGTCTGTATTGGCTATAGAGTGGTATTCTATGAGCTGAATCTGTCATGTCTCCTTGGGCATCAGTGGCTAACAGTGGGGTGAAATTGGATGGCTATTGTGAAAATTGTAGAGGGAATTGTGCTGTATTGTACGCCTTAAAAATACCTTTGTTTTGCGCTGCTGTGTCCTCTCTTTGAATTACTGTAGCAGGATAGCAGTATATAGGGAGAGCATTTTAACAAGCAAGAGAAGAAGCTCATCTGGCGTGTTTTCCCTGCTTCACCATACATGTGTAAATAAAGGTTTGGTTCCTTGTTAAAGCAAAAGATTAATTACATGTTTCTTTTTTACAATTCAGCCATTGAGCTGTTTTTCTCCTGGACCCTTTCCAGCAATGATTATATACCTATGGGATGTTTGCATGCAGGCATGAGTGTCTTGAACAAAGCAAAATGCTAAGTATAGGTTGTATTTCTAAATAAACTCTCCCCTTTGAAAGAGACTGTATCTATCCTTGCAATCATCAGCACCTGTCCTACAAGGAGAGCTCAGTGGCTATAAGCTATGAACTGTATGTAACTGACTACAACTCCAGTACTGTGCAAGTCTTAGGATATATATATATAAAGTTATTATCACTAATCTCTCATAGTCTGTTATAAAGTTATTATCAATAATCTCATATTGTCTGTCCCAACAGACTTATTTTTTTTTAAATATTTTTTTTTATTTATATTTTCCAGATTAATTTTTCACCCCTGAAATATTTATGTTTTTAAAGCTGTATACATATTTCTCATATGTTCTGGTTTTATTTTAAAGAGACTCATGATAAACAAATGTGCACAACCATTTTAACCTTGCTAAAATAACAAAGTTCAAGGTAGCCTAAGACTTTTGCACAGTCGTCTACATGCACAAATTTCACAAAGGTTGGCTTTGTGAAATTTGAGCATATCCAAAACCTTTTAATATCCTAGTCAGAGTTTCCCTAACATTCACTTATTTCTGGCAGCCTGCTGGGATTAAATCATCTGTTGTCACGTATCGATTTTCTATTTTTGAGTGATTATTCAGTAGAAACAGTATTGGGATATGTATACTGTATACTATACTATGACTGAAACTCCTTAAGCTGTTGCTGAGGGGAAAAACAGAACTCAAGTTCTGCTCACAAACCTGCAAAAACATCCTAATTAAGAGAGGGGACACGGAATGATAAAAAGACATGGGATTTTATTTTGAGCAACAGTCTTGCAAACTGTTGGCAAGGTGGTTTGTGTACCACTTACCTATGACAACGCATGGACCATAAAGAGGCAAGATGCTGTGTGTGGCAAACTTAATCGTAAAACATTTGCAATAATAATGAAATATTAGGGCACTGTGCATGTAAAACATACAGTAGTCTTTAGTCTTATTTCTGCTTGCAAAACATCTCCTGTTTGATATTGCAGAATGCTCTCATCAAGACGTTTTGCACCTAGTGTGATCACATAACCAGTTCTTCATTGTTAAACTATCAATCATGTAAAACACAAGATGCAGTCCAAAAGGAGTGTTGGGAGGGAAAAAAAACAGCTGCAAGGAACAACAGCTAAGCTGCTGAGGCTGGAAAGTTTTTCACAGCTGCTGCTGGCTAACAGCAACAACAAAGCCAGGAGCTTGGATTTGAAAACAACAACAACAACAACAACTATTTGTGGCACATAGAGCTGACTTCTAATGAGAGAATGCAATTTCCTGAATTTTTGAGATATGTTCTTGTAAAATAACGATTAGTAGATAGCATCGTTAGTGCAGACCTGGCCACCATTCTGACAGTTACCCACCAAGAACTGATGTGACTTACTGTATAGTTTCATGGCCACATTTCTAATGAGTTCCCTTCTTTTAAAGTTGCCAAGCTTGAAGTTTAGTGACAATCTATTCATTTAATGGACATTTAAAGATAATTGGGCTTATACTCAGACACAAGATAAAGAGAGCATGGCAAAGTCAAAAAGTGATACAACCAAAAATGTTAAAGTTCAAGGTATTCAGTTGGAACACAAAAAAAAAAAAACAAATTGCGTCAATTGGTGTGCGAGTTCTTGAGTTATGCCAATTTCTAATTAGTTCATTCTTGAATCCAAGGGGAACTTGGTGCCAAATTAAAAAAAAAAAAATCCTCAAGGCCTTCTGGCATATTGTGTTTATGAAAATCAGACCAACTCAAGGTCACAGTGACCGTGACTTTTGACTTATGACCACTAAAATCTAATCAGTTCATCATCAAATGGATCCTTGTGCCAAATGTGAAAAAATTCCCTCAAGGTGTTCTTGAAATATCGTGTTCACTAGAATGAGACAGATGGACAGATGGATGAACAACCCGAAAACATTATTTCTCCGGCCACAGCTAAGGCCAGCACAGAGGCATAAAAATGAAGACAATGCCAAAATATTCATTCATTATTTTGTATGAAAGCACACATGCTGAACAATCATTAGACTCAAAACACTGAATGTTCACAGAGGCAAAACACTGTATAAATGTATTCAAACACATTATTAAAGCTTGACTTTGTATTTTGATGCAATAGTTCTTTGAGAAACTTCTCAAACAGAACGAGCAGCCGCTCAGACCTATAACCCTGCAGCTTTCTGTTTTGCCGACCAAGACAAATAGTCCATAGTCACACCTTCTGACAGAGAAAAAGCATGTCACTAGATTCCAGTGCCGGTTCAGTTACACAGTGCCGGCTTACAGATCGATAGGAGCCTGCCAATGACAATGTCTGTGTTAATGCCTCAGCCCGCCGCTGCATTCTCCCTCACAAAGCCACTTTTTTGGCAATGCCTCCTTCTAATTACATATGCATTCTTTGTTTTCTCTCTGTCCATTCTCTGCAACAAGCTTATGACAAGGGCTAAAGCGCTTTCATTCCCTCATTCCCACTCACTGCCAATGAATTGATGAAATATTCATTCCGTTATGCCGAGAATGCCAAATCACAGTTTTGAGCGTGACGTGTGCTCATCCTGAAATGAGGCGTTGTGTAATTGTGCGCTTCCTGCTGCATCATAATCATGTGCTTCTGTCTGACTAATGGCAGTAGTGTCCATTTCAGCCACCTAGTACCTGGGCTTGCGCAGATGAGACACGAGGAGAGGGCGGGAGGGAGGGAGGGAAATTAAGAACAAAAGAAAGACAGAAGCATGAAGGGAGACGAAAAGAAACAAAGGAGAGACAAGAAAGAGGAAGGAATATATTTCTGTGGCTATGAATTATTCAGACGTCTCCAAGAAGCAACCACATCATTGGTACTGGGATGCTGTTGTATCTTCAGTTTTGACTTCTTTTTTTTTTTCACTTGAATTGCAATATAACTAAATCTTTCATGGACTGGTTATGTTTCATAACCTCCAAACAAGAAATGAATGCAGAGATCTTTGTAGAAATCGAACAGGGGCAAGTCATCACCATAAAAACTTTTGAGAATTGGAGTCAGCATGAATTGCAACCATAATTTAAAACCTTTAGAACTTTTAATGTAATAGTAATTATCTTAACTTTTTGATCTATGATTAGACTTGAAAAATACCTTTAATGTTAGTCTAATCCAATGATTGACAGGTAGGGTCTTTTCACTCTGCCCTTTTATCAGCAGCACATTGACAAGGTGCAACACACCGCCAATCACCCCACTGTGATAACTCTGCAACAAATGCATGCACACACACACATGTTCTGTTGCTATTCTACATTGACAGCAATTTCTTTGTGATACAAACCAATCAAATATTGAATATTTTCATATTTTTGTGTTTCGTATGTTATTATTCAGAACCCGACACCGTGGTACAGTTCATAAATTTTCAATATCAAAAACAGTAGGGGACAAGGTAAAGAAAAATCACTCTGCCACAAAGCCTTCAGCTCTCCACTGTTGCATCCAGCAGGCTTTGTGTTTGCCACCTCAGCTGTAAGCCTGTGTTTGTCTAACAGAGCTGCCCCAGAGGAGAGGAATTGCATGTTAGAGAGGGTATTTTTGTTTGCTAACATGTGTGCTTGCTGAAATTATGTTCATTTGGAATTAAAAGTTGTGGAAATAGACATTTTAATTACCTTTAAAGGCTTTAAAATGCTCTTTTATTTAATGTAGAGATATAATTGGGTGAAAACTAAATAATGGAGTATGCACTGCATGTTTTGAGCTAATGGGGTTTATTGTAAGTAGGAGTTATACACTCTCAGCAGGTGAAGTCACGGCAAGCTTTAATAATGGCCAATCACTTCAGCTCCTGTCATCGCCTTTTAAAGCTGCAGACAATTTCCTAATGGGCCGGCAGGAGAGTCCAGGCCGGCTTGAGATAAAAGCGCTCTCGTCACAAGACTCACATGTGCACAGTACAGTAGAGCTCAAACTATAGGTTCATCAGCAGAGAATTAATTGGCAACTTTTTTGATGAAAATGCAAAAACAGTCCTGAGTTCCAGCATCTCAACTGTTAGGCTTTGCTCCCACAGTTGGCAAAACAAACAATGTAAAGATTGCCCACAGGACTTATGGAAAATGCATTTTTTCCCCCCATTTTCTGGCATTTTATAGATCAAACTGTTCATTGATCCACAATATAATCTGCAGGTTAAAGTCTAGGTAAAGCAAAAATAAAAAAAAAACTACAGCTAAACAGCACACTAAAATATGTTACTGAAAACATTTAAGGCGAGCAATGGTGAGTAACAGAATCTTAATTCATATTTAATTTGTTCTGCTTAGTACCAGGATTCATAGACATTTTTACCAATATATTTCCAGGACTTGTCCATGAGTTTAAGGCAAATTTTTAAGCCCCTACACTCTCTGAAACAATCACAAACACTCATCAGCTCTTTTTTCTTTTACTCGCTTTATAGTAAATACTTTTATTTTATTTTTTTTAATTAATTCAGAAGAGGATGTAGCTGTTTAAATAGGGAATTTATTAATTAATTAGCAATTAATAAAACTAAATTTAATTAATAAATCAATACCAAAATACATAACTATAACTCATAATGCAAAATTATGACTCAGAAACATGAATTGGTATAAAGATGAAGTGGAGTAATGGGACTCCACCTCGGCTATCAGGAATTGAAAATTGAAAATTAGAGTTTAAAAACCAGTTTCAGTTTCACTTGTTCAAAAAAAAAAAAAAAAAAAGAAGAAGAATTCCTTCAGTTTCCATAGGGTCCTCGCACCGTTGGTGCTCGGGCCCTAAATATGTGTAATCAGTCTGTCATACCACAGAAAAATGTACTATTAACTACCTAGCCAAATTTTAATTATTAAACTGAAGTGCACAACATAAGGTTTCAAAATCGTGAAAATTTTGCAGTATTCTCTGCTTTGCTCTGAGATGCATGGGGCATGTCCCTGAAGGAGCTGAAACTCTGTTATGTTTACTACGAACAGTAGCACTGCAGCAGTGTATTTTATCTGTCAGTGTCGTTTTGTTTCCCCCTGCGTGTGAGCAGCGGGGTTCGCTCCATTCTACAAGCCCTCTGAGCTCTTTCATACTAATAAATACTTTAAAAAACAAGTCTGTTAAATGCTACAGTCATATATACACAAGAAGAATATCTGTCACTACGGTACCTTTCGTTTTAGCTCAAAATGGCTACCAACCCACCAGCAGCTACTGCTCACTGCTTTGAGTGTGTGCTTTGTGCTAATGTTAGCTGCACTAGCTGCTGAACGAGATGCTACTGTTGTGCAGCTGCTCTGTCGTTCTTTGGCTCCAGGTGACTCTGCTATGAAGTGAAGTTTAAGCTGCAAACGAGGGTCTGTTGCTTTGCAGCGACTCGTACTTTGTTTTGCGGGGGAGGGACTATGTTAAGGGTGACTCCAGTGGGTCATTGAGCAGGCTTTTAGGCCCGCTAAATAAATAATAAAAAAACAGTTTAATGCAGTGGTTCCCAGCCCAAAAGTGGGTCATGGGTCCACTCTGAATGGACCGCAAATGAGTCGTGAAAGTGTCAAATTTATAAAAAAAAATTTTTTTAATAAAACATTTTTTTTGGATTTTTTTTTGGAGTTTTTATTTTGAAGTGCTGTTTCTGTTCATTCTTGCATTATGTTTTTTTTTGTGTGTGTGTCCTAAGCTTCCATGTTGTTTACATTTTATGAAATAAAATAAAAATGTAGTAATTTACCCAATGTGTGGACACTGAACAAATGACAGCGAGGAAATGTGGACCCTGTGGCTGGACCAGTTGGGAACCACTGGTTTAATGGTCTAACTCTACAATTCAGCACTACATAGTTCTTAGTCTCTTTGTGTGTTTTTAACAAGTATTTCATAACATTTACAACATTTTAAAGAAGAAATCACTGATTTTCCTTTACCTGGACTTTAATGAAAAAGATTGTTAGTTGCAGCTCAACAGTGCAATACATGAAACATGATTATATACTCCAAAGGTTAAAAAGGGCCAGGGTCAGTAAGAATTGTGCATTTACAATATAATGTGTTACAATCATTTTGGGGTTTAAATGTTTCATTATATACCTGCTTTATTCATGCTGTTACTGCAAACTAGTACTGTAGCTACTGCTTCTTGTTCCTTATGAATATGGCACCTGCATTTGTGCTTTTTCCAGTTTTGCACCTGCAAGAAAACAGCATCCGCAAGCATCGCTATCCCTTTAACTTTACCATCCCAGCAAATATGTCTGTGTCTCCTGCCTGTTATAATGGCGTACAGGTGTTCAGCGTGTGAACACTGTATGGACTTCATTACCAGTGCGAAAGGGCTTGTATCTGGAGAGCTTCTTGTGCTGAGGTAGAAAGAGCAGTGCGAGAGGCAGCTGATTCCTCCCAGTCACTTGGCAAAGCACAGAAAGTGGGCCAGTGGTTGTATAAAGAGAAGTAGGAAGGAAGCGGACACAGAGAGAGAGAGAGAGAGAAAGATCATAGAGTGAAACACACACACACACACACACACACACACACACACACACACACACACACACTCCTTCAAAACAGAAATTTTAATATTCACTACACAAAGCCTGGTTAATTTTACAGTTGGACTGCGCGTACCTGTACTTCAACATTAATGATGATGTTATGGTAGAGTTTTAGAGACTCCTAAAGATTAAAGACTTTCTTTGTAGCTCTGCAGATTTGGTATACCACCTGCTGGCAATCTCTCCGCAAGTTCATTTTTTCGGGAGCTTCTCATTAAATTTATGAATGCTTGAAGGAAGTCGGATTTTCTATTCTCTCCATCTGTATTTTTGTCCATATGGGATGAAGTGCTAAATAAGTTCTTTTTTTTTTCTTCTCGTCTCTCTCCTGACGTCACCCCCTGCTTTGCTTTGTCTTCGGTTTGCTGAGAAAGCAACGCGTGCATACATCAGCTATCTAATCTATCTCTCCTGAATTTGTCTACCAGCTGAGGAGGTGGGCATATTCTCATCTACCACTTAAGCTCTTCTTTGCTTTCCACCACTGCCACCTCAGAGCAGGAGCTCCAGAGATATAAGTCAAGGGTGGGAGGATGTTGTTAAAAAGGTCAATGCCACACCATTAGCTATGGGGAGAGTGGGAGGGAGTGATAAATAAAGAAATAGATAAATAAAAATAGGCCCAGGTAGTTAGCGGCGTAATGAGACAGCTGCGCCCATCAGCAATCGATGAGCTCCAGAGACAGTAATCACTACAGCTTCCTTAACAGTGTTTTAATTGGATGTCAGTCATTTACAACTCCGCTGCAATAACGCTCCCAGACTGGCTCTACGTGCTTGTGCTTGTATGAGAAAGAGAAAATGATCTAGTTGTATGCCCCTAAATGTGTATAATTATATAATGTGTCCTTTGCATTTGCGTACATAAGCAGTCGGGTGTGTATCAGCGCGTGTGGCAGCACTCACTCGTCATTAGCATTGATTTTTCCAGGAGGGTTCTTTCTCCCCAGTCTCTCAACCTGCCTTCTCTCCACCTTCCTCTCATTGCTCTCTGGCGTGCAAATAGCTATAATTTTGCTCTCACGGTCTTGGTCACTATGGGCCCTGCCCTCCTGCAGTGTAAAAGATGGCAGTCATCGATCGGGGCATCTGGACGCCTGCCCTGCCCCTCCCCGCTGAAGGATCCCTCTGTCGATACGAATCTCAGGTAAGTTACGAGCACGCCTGCACCGCTTCCAATTAACTAACAGACTCAATGCCATCCAGCGCCTCCCTCGCTCCAAACATATTTGTCAGCTGTTAGCATTGAACTGCGCTGCCACACTTAGCTTCCACAGGCCTTCTATAGCTATCACTAATAGATAAGTGTCATCAAGCGCTAAGGAAGAACGTGTTTTTGTACATATGTCACAGTTAGAAGTGACTATTCAGTGACAGGCTCTAGTTTCCATTTCTCCAAAAAAAACACCTCTTTCACCTTGGCTGGCGATTATCATTCACAACCACCATGACGGTATAATCATAAAAAAATAATTGTCTGGCCTTTTTCTATGGAACACCCTATCATAAATGCACAGGCTATTGCTGAAGACGTGATTACTCAGGAGTAATCGGACTCATAACCAGCCTCACCTAGACGGGGGGACCATTTCCTGCAAAGTCACTGGGTGGAAGGAATAATACTAAATGTGATTGTCCCTGTTGAGCACAAATCCCAGTTGCTTGCTTTCTGTGCTGCATGACAAAGTCATTATTTGAAGTCTGCGTTGATTAAATATTGAGTGACATGAGAGATGCTGTACAGAATCAAGTTCATTATGTTAGACAGTGCCTCTCTGTCTCGGCCCAACATGCTCTGAACATACTGTTGCGCTTGTAACAACTAACCCTAAACTCCACATTAGGTCAGGATGCCAATCACCGTTTTTGATTGGATAATTAACACCAGCTAGTTAAATCATATCAGTACCCTCTGGAGAATATCTCCATACGTGCATATTATGACTATTAAATTGTATTTTTGCAAAGAAAACGAATGCAGTAGTAAAACTGGAATTAATCAGGCAAAGACAATAAACAGCCCAGCAAAGAAATGAGAGAAAAAAATAACAGAGCTTCACAGCTGTGTGCCTACAAAACTGAAACCCTGCCTGCTCAAGCTGCAATTAATATTCCGAGACCATGGCTCAACTGACACCGATTATTTCAAGTGCCATTGTTTTTTTCCCACCACTGAAGAGGCTTAATCATCTTAATGTTTTTCGGAGAAGTGGTGAGAAGCTTGACATTTTGCATTTTTTGTTTTTTTTATTTTCTTCAATGTAATAGGGCCAGAGATGTTTGCAAGCCTGAGCACATTAGGACCTGATTACTCCAATTTTCTTCCATCTCCACACCCAATGCTACATCTCCCCCCTTCCTGAATATACCCCAAGATCCTGTCATTTTGCCAGGCAGCTGTTTTTTGGCAGGTTTTCTTGCCTCCTCCTCCTTTCTCTCTCTTCCCTCTCTCCCTCTCTCCCTCTCTCTCTCTCAGGCTCTAAGCCCACTGGGCCCAGTGGGGAAGATCTAGCAATCCGCGTAATGTGAGCATAATAACACCAACAAAACATCTCATTCCACGTCTAATTCGGTGTAGCGGCTAGGCCTCTGTGTGTGGGATAGAAGACAATCCTCTCTGCCTTCTCCCACCACTACAGCCTGTGACTGGCTTTCCTCAATAGGTTTTTATAGCAAGAAAATAGGATGGATGCTATGCCTTGGCGTACAAACAAAAGAAACCCCATGGTGATTTTTAATTTTGAACAGCATTCTAATGGTACCTTTTCAGTTTGCATGACCCCTCTTGCGGAAATGACATTGTGAATATAAAATCTACCTGATTTCAGAAGCATTTTAGGTTATTGCATTATGGGAAAAGCCGGTGGCATTGTAATCAAAGGCTTTTATGCCTTCTCTTTCTGAATTCCAGCCCACAGGGTCCCGATTTCATCAGCTATATTACAGCTCTCATTACTTCAGAAAAAAAAACACAGTGGCCCACATTTTAAGTCACTGCTCTCTTTATGAGCTTCCTTTGCCCTGAGCATTGATATCATCAGGTTTTTTATTGCATCTCTATTGTCCATTGTAGCCATAGTAGTTGAATCAAGCATTTTGATTTGATGTATTTTTTGCCTCCCTGCAGTCGGCTTACCACATAGCTCTGACTTTATTAATTTTTTTTTTTGATAATCTGTGTGCAGTAATTAGTAATTTGTACCCTTGAATTAATAATTTGTACCCCTAAATTACTTAATTTGTTCCCTGAATGTACCAATTAGTGCTTATTAATTATTAAAAATATAAATAAATAAATTGGTAACCCCTCTGTAGAAATTACAAGTTGCTGACTGGTCAGTTGGGGAGAATGTTTAAGCCTAGAAGCGTACATAAAATGATGAGATCACTCCTTAAAATGAATGTTGCTCAGTAATTTAAGATTAATCAGTGTGAGTGATCAAAAGTCCTAACTTTACTTGTAATGCTTGAGAGCTTTTTACACGGTAAATAAATGCAGACAAAAAACAAAGAAAACCACATTTTCAGTACATGATCTTTGTATTAACGAAAGAATGGCAATGCGATTTTAGGAAAAAAAGTCTTCTGTTGGTCCTCTATCAATCTGCCTGTCAATCATCAGCAAACTTTGTTAGCACTGTCACCTGAGGAGCTCACATTTCCAAGGCCCTAATTAAATCCCAAACCCAAATGCTAATTATCTGGCAAAAATATAACCTTCCCTCACCTCCCTGTGCGCCACAGTCAAATCCTGACAACACTTACACACGCAAACATGGCAGTTGTTCTCTACCTGTCCCAGGCACCTCTGCAGATCACAAAGTGTCTGGAGGAGGTGTGCTCTCTCCGCAGTCAACCGAAAACAAAGACACTTAACATCATCAATACAGGTGACAATTACATGAGAGGATCTCCACTTCAAGAGGCTTTGGGATGCAGCACAGCTTTCATGGAGTGCTGAGACACAATGGGTCTCTTTTGGAGAGATTTTGTAATTCTTAAGGGGGTTAAGTAGATTTTTAGATGCAGAAACCCAAGGTCAGTGAAAAATATTATCTGTAATAATGCTGAATATGACAACGTGGCTCAATTTAAATCAACTTCACTGCCCCAATCAGAAAGCTATTCCATTTTTGGCATTTCCCACAGCTATTTGTTTGCTTTTTATTAAGGCCAAAACCAAACTGACTACTAAATTGAACTTGTTTCCTACCATTGCTCAAAAGTAACTCCAACAGACAGCTGATAACATGTGTTGCATAGTCGTTGCTGTCCGTTACCACTACTTTTTTTTCCCCATGAATTTATGCAACTTCACACTGATAAATCTTAATTGTGCTTGTCTGAATCATCCCAACACTGACGCACAGTGATTTTTACCTCTGTGTCTTCTCTGCTCAGAATTTTAAGCAGGGACAGGTTTTTTATGCCTAAGACAACTTAATTGTTCAAATAACATATTGGTGCATTTTGAGTATCACAGCTGTGGCATCTGGTCTGTAAATAGCAGTAAGCAGCAGGGATAGCAGATAGTTGCGGAAATAGCAGTTAGATTTATGGAGCGGTCTTTATATGGATCACTGTTTTGTGAATAGGTGTGTAGTTAGCAATCAAGGAGATCAAGCAGATCGAAGATCGATACCACACTCATATTTTAAATGAGCCAAAAGCTGGTTAGCTTCGCACAAAAGCCTGTATACAGGGGGAAACCGCTAGCTTGGCTCTGTCTGAAAGTCAGAAAATCCTACCAGTGCAGACTGAACAAGTAAGATATAACATGTTTATAACCGAGCTTTGACTTTGCTGGTAGGCGGGTGTTTTTTTTCCATTTCAAAGGGCTAGGTTTGCTTTTCCCTCCTATTACCATTCTTTACGTTAAGCTAATCTACAAAGCTGCTGGCTTTGGCCTTTTACTGATTGCACACATATGAAAGTGGTCTATATTTTCTGTACCAAATCTAAAAAGAAAGAAAACAAGTGACAAACTCTACCAAAATGTCAAACTCTTCCTTTAAATTGTGGGCATTATGCTCCTTTTACATGGAATCAGGCAGACAGTAGATGTCAGATGGAGAACACCTTCTGGACGGCACAGGAAATGATATCATGTTGTTTACAAAGGATAAAATAAAATATAATTATATATTGCTCATGTTTTCTTCTTCTGTGAGGGGGCTACGTAACATCCGGGTACAAACTTTATCTTAAAGGATGGCATTAAATAAAAAAACTTAAACTTTGGATGGCAGCTGCATATAATTTTTACACTCCAGAGTATTCTTTGCCAACATCACATCATTTCACCTTCTGCTTTCATCGACTAAAATGATATCTTCCAGTCTGCATGATTCTAACTGAACTCAGTATTGCTCTCATCAAAAATGTCTCTCTCAATAGCTAGTGGTGCATATTTGAGTAATTGTCCCACTTTGGGTTATTAATTCTCAGACTCATGCCTATTTAATCACACCATGCACATAGGATCATACTATATGTATGCATATCAGCATCCCTGATTCTTAATTTCTGGCACAATTATCAGCTCACTACCTTGTTGTGGCACAGGGCACCTAGAGGGAAGGAAGTCCTCAAGAGAGAGGCTCAAAGGGCCCCAACACCTGCTGCATACTAATTCACACTCACTTGTCCTTCCTCTTTTGTTTGTCATATATAAGAAATCTTCTCTTATTTTTTTGCCCATCTTACTGTGCCCTATTTTTCTTTTTCTTTTACACCTCGATTCTGTCACATTTTCCTTTTAACATTTATGGGTCTTTTTCATCTGTTGTGTCCCGTGGCCTCTCAGTATGATGATCTCCTCTTCACGCTCCTGTTTACCCCTGTTCAACAAGGCTTGAATGTATGTTTTAAATAGCCAATCTAGCTTTCAGGTCTGTGAAGAGTTTTCAACAAAAGCCAGTTGGAAGAGCGTGTTAGCGTGGCAATCACAGTCATTCAGAGCAACTTGAAGCTGCCTAGCGGGGCAGTAACAATGAAGTTAATATGACTGGCTATTCTTACATCCATGGCTGATCAGCCGCAGTGATTCATTCACAAATAGTGTGCCTCAGCAGTGATTGCGCACAATGAAAGCACACCAATGCAGCATGTACCCATTGTAGTTTCAACAGCAAACTGGGTCAATACAACGATTAGCATAATTTTGATATAGCTTGTCAATTCTGCTAAATTTTCAAGGAGCCTAGCAGCTCTCGGGAAATGAAGCCCTCTGATTAAAATTAGAAATTAAAAATAGAGTGATTGTTGATTATTATGTCTGGCTTTCCTTTGAGACTACAACAGCAGACCTGGTGTAACCTTGAGCCAAACTCTCGTTGCAACACTAGAGAATGTGCGCTGTCCAAGGTCCTGAAACTGCTCTCAATGCTCAGCCCACGCTTTCTGATCTAAGGAGTATGATGCGGCTTTTAACCCATTAGAAACCTGAGCAAATCGGTTAGAATTTTTCAAAAAAGCAACTAAAGAAGACATGGCCCAAAAAAAAAGGAAAAAATGTGTATACAGTTACAATAAAAATATCGAAAAATTAGAAAAAAAAAAATCAACTGAAAAACAAATGCAAAAATTGCCTGCCAAAAATGAATTTGTTTTTATATATATTTTATTATATTTTCTACTGTAACATAATGTTAAATATAAAGCTATTATAATTCTTATAATAATTTTCAGGAATGTGTGAAATGTGTCTTTTGGATCACTTTCCCAATAATCCTCCCTTCTTTTTTAAAACAATTTTTTAGGTAACTATCTTGTCACATTTTACTAATTTCTTGCAATTTGTTCGAAATTTAGATTTTTTTCCCCATGTTTTCAAAAGAAGTCAAGGGTTAAATAGCTTGTGAAATGTGTCTGAAAACATCAAAAGAAAACTGATGTTGATCCGCATTTCTAAAGGTTAAACCATCACATGTACATGTATCATGTAGTAAAATTCATGAATATATGCTACATGTAAATTACAAAACATACAGACTTTTCTAGCATTAATTGGGCAAGTTGAAGTTTTCCTTAGGGCAAGGTTTGCCAGTTTTTTGAATTAAATCACTGTATGTAGCCCTATCTGTGTGGTTTATATTCATTAATAGCCGAGCAATCAATCACTGCACACTGAATGAAACACCCGCTGCTTTCAAAGCCTCTTTCTTTTTTTTCCCTTCCAAAAATAAAATAAATAAATAAATTAAAAAAAGTTGCTAAATGATTTCTAAGGTTTAGAAAAAATCCTTGTCATACTCTGGAATATTAAATAATTAATTTACAAGTTAAATAAATAAAGAAATGAATGCATATGCAAATTGCTGCAAAGCAAAAGCTTTGCTGTTGCTACAAATTGCCAGAGGCTAAATGCATTAAGGGTCCACTAAATCTTTTTAAGTATAACCTTAAAATACTTCTTGACTATAATGTGAAATTCTAACATAGCCGCACAAATGTTAATGTGGAAAAGGGTATTATTATGTATTTCACTGTACTCTGCTTTTTACATATTCCCAGTATCACCATAGATTGTCCAAGTTTCTCTCACAGCTCAGCAATGCCACCAATCATTTCCCTCATCAAGAACACAGCAGTAAAATATGCCCACCGGAAAAGTTATTGATGCATGTCTGGCCCTGGGAGTATAAACATCATAGTTTAAGTGTCTAGGCTGTCAACGTGAAAACTGCTCGTCAAGTTCAGATTTCTTGCTAAAATTCATTTCAAAGGACATTCTGTGGAGGGCAATAATAATTTACTCACTTTTGTCATTTTATGTGGAAGGACATCCTAAATAACTCCAGTAGCTACAACACATTATCTGTGTGCAAACATAAACTCCAAGGCAGCATGATGCTACAGAGAGCCGTTACAAGCCAACTGACATGCATCCCAGCTGTCCTCAGTAACTGACGTCGCTTCAGATGATGCTTGACTGGAAAGGACATCTCATTTCACAAAGTACATGTTGTCTTCCCTTGTGCATTTTTTTTCCACTCCTTGCATCTCTTCCCTGTGTCACAAGCAGAAGAACTTGTGAAGCCAGAAAGAGGCTGAACAGAAAGAAATTACTGTAAGTGTGTTGAAATGCCATGGCAGGATTTTTTAAGTCAGACTCTGTCCATGGTGCTGAACCTACCACTCACTGAGATAATATACATTTAATGAACTGCCACACGCCGCTAAGGTAATTGAATAAAGCAGGATTCCAGGAATTTATTGACTTATAGCTACAATATGTATAGAATTTCCGAGAGCACTGGAAAACTATATTTTAACTAGAATTACTGCCTCAGGGTTGTATGTCTTCATGAACCCATGAAGTTGCAGTTACAGTTTTCATCCATGTCTGTGAAAAAATGCACAGAAAATCTATACTATCATTATAGTTTGAAGGTGGACATCCAAGATTAGTGTTACTAATTCAGTGTCTGACCAAATGAATCCTCTTCTGTTCTTGAGTTATTATGTAAATTAAAGGAAAGAAAAGTTACATTATAACAGTATAATGTTACAGTGAAGTTGACCAATGGCCTTTTGGATATAAATGTCACCGCTTTTTATAAAAGTTTTTTGTGTGCTAATGTGTGAAATTGTATCATAATTAGCACATCAATTCTTGGGTTATGCCTGAAAATATGTTTTCTGAGGTCACAGTGACCTTGACATTTGACCACCTAGTTCTTATCAGTTTATTCTTAAGTCCATGTAAAGGTTTGTGCCAAATTTGAAGAAATTGAGATGACGTGTTCACAAGAATTCGATGGACAAGGTCACAGTAACCTTGACCTTTCATCTTTTACCACCAAATTCTAATCAATTTATCCTTATTCAAAGTGGACTTTTGTGCCAAATTTTCAGAAGTTTCATTGGTTGTTCTTGAGAAATCATGACCACGAGAATGAGGTGGACGCAAGGACATTGACCTATGACCACGCAATCTAATCAGATCACCCTTGAGTCCAAGTGGACATTTGTGCCTAATTTGAAAAAAATATATATCTTACAACGTTCTTAAGAATGGGATGAAAAGACAACTTCAAAAACACGCCTCTGGCCACTGCAATCGCCAACAACAACTCATAGAGGTTTTGTTTTTTTTAAGGAAACTGTTTTCCGTTTTGGATATTTTTACATAGGAAGTGCTACACATGTAAAAGTGACTCACTGAAAGCCCCCTCGCAAATGTCATATTACACTTGAAAGTCATTATGAGTAAGTTTCAAAGTGCTTGCAGTATTATTTGGGGTCTGCTCATGGACCTAAATATAATGCTGTCAGCGGTAGCCCCACGCCAGTAGCCCCGCACCATTGCGCTGTTCGCAGAGTCCTTTGAGCTGCTTCAGATCTGAAATGGAAACCTGGCATGCAGCTCGCACGCAGCTCAGGTCAAAGGTTGCCTCTCATTTTCTGAGCAGATTCATATCTCAGTGTTACCCCTCCTGAGATTTCTCTTGCCCACTCTGCCGTGTGGAGCCTTTCTCCGAGGAACCCTGTCTCCACCATTTGACCTCCCTTTCATTACGCTCTGACTCCCAAATGTCTCTCTGTAAAGAGTGCAGGCTATGTGGCTGGAGATCCACACCCTTGCCACGCGACCTCTTCACCCTATCATTTCCCCCTAATTAGGGGTGAGGATATACATGGGAAGACTACTATCAGTGCCATAATGCAGTGAACTTACTATACTCTTTTTCTCGTAATTGCATGGAACCCATTGTTCAAAGACATCATCAATCGTGCACTGTAGTTCTCCTGAGTTTAACTCGCAGCAATGTGCTGAATGGGCACTCAGCCTAACCCTATAATCCTTTCACACTGCAGCGTGTACTACTTCCTACAATCCTCCATCCCGGCTCATGTTTAATATCAAACAACGCTTTATTTGTGTTGCCGCTGAAGGTGCACTAACTGCAACACACTGCTACAATTCACATCACCCGGCCTACTTATGTGAGGAGAAATATCCACCTTCATTATGCATAGGACTCTTGACAATCCCCTCCTAGGATTAGGTATGTGTGTGACAGTGAGGGCGCAAGCAGGCAGGCGAGGCTCAGCCGAAAATGGGGAAAGTAGGAAAATATGCAAGGTTATACATTTTTCCCCCTCTGCTCTGTCTTCATACTTTCCATCTTATGCACCCACATCTAGTGTATTATACATTAAACTGTAAGTAATGACAGAGCTCAAGTATATTCTAGTCAGCGATAATAAGAGAGCCTCAGGGATTTTTTGGAACATCTGCATGCACAAGCAAAGGAAATGTATAGACAGCCCACAATGCATCTCATCCTTTTCCTTTCCATTTTTTAAATTCATAGTTGCTGTTGAGTGGTGGTGCAAAGTGTAATGACTAAAAATCTGTGTTTTTTTGCCGTGCTATAACATGCAACACAAGTGCACCAGCTGCTATGAGACATGAATACTGATGACTTAGAGGAAAGGCTTGTTTTCCCTGCAAAAATAATTAAATCTGTAAAACCAGTGTACCTAGCTTGGATGTATATACCAGTGCATACACTGAAGTTCCTTGCAAAGTGTTTTGAAGTATCGCCATGCTGATGCAGACACTTTTTCCCACTCTTGTTCCATTTTATGTGAGAGTGACGGTACAAGCCACAGCCAAAGATGCATAATACTCTGTGCTAAAATTGAATTTGCTTCACATGATTTTGACTTATTTTCTATGAAAAGTCAATTTTGACACTTGTTAGATCAGTCAGACCTGGGTAAGCAGACACGTCTTCCGTAATGGATTTAATTTGCAAAATAAAACTGTGGGAACCTTTCATGTTCTCTCCATGTGAAAATGAAGATCTCGTATTTTAACACCTTGTTAAGATTTTGCCTATAGATTGACATTTTCTACCTCATTATCACTGCATAGATGCTGTCTCTCTTCACAGCTAAGAGCGTGAGAGATTTCATTACGGGAGCTGCTTAATTATGTAGGTGTTGAAATTTAATTAATGAAAGGGGAGAGCAACTCCATTACTCTGACACATTTTTGACGCTTTAAAAAAAAAAAAAAAAGAAGAGATCTCGTTTTCGCAGAGCAATGTCCCTTGAACATGTCTCTCTTTCACCAGCCCGTGTCTAGCCTATAGTACCTGACTTTTTGGTTGCTAAGCTTACACCTCACCATCGATCATCCCTGGCAGTGTCAAAAGAGTTGACAGCAAGATTTTCCCATCCCCAAGACTCACAGTCTCCCTCAGTGGAAAAAAAAAGAGCAGTGACAAAGAGTAAAAGCCCTCCTTTCTGCTGATGCACACTTTCGAACAATTTTTTTCCATGGAGTCTGCATTAGAAAAGCGTAAGAAATTTACACTACTAGTCTCCCTGCTTTCCTAATGCTCTCTGTACAAACGTGGGCTTCACCAAATGAGATAAACAAGCACCACAGATGATAACTTTTCAGCTTCAAGGGATTGAAATATGTGTCTACTTAGTTTGGGATCCATGTTTATCATGCATCTTGAAGTAAGAAATAAGAACTAATGGGCCAAAATGTTTCAAAGTGATGCATTTCGCTCCAAATTTAAGGCCTAGGAGTGAAAGTATTTTATAAACTTTCTTAAAACAAGAAATACTAATATACTCAGAAAGGCTACAGAGCTGTGCAAAGACTTGCACACACACATTTCGTATTAAAAGAAATGCTCATTGATGACAATGAGGTTAATAAAAGAGACAGTTTTGTCATTTGTGTGAGTGCCTTTGTCTTGGATGCAAATGTGAACATACAATCAGGTCTTCCCAAACTTAGAGACAGGAAGAAAAAAAGCAGCTTTGAAACAGCAATGACAACCAATAATTTTAATGCTAATAAATCAAACTTTGATGGTTGGTAACGATGCCTCAGATAATGTGCAAATCCACTCATATTCACAAGCTGCTTCTGGTTAATTATTTATCTATTTAAAATTACAGATGGTGAGACAATAACAGTTACAATATTGTTCATGCTGTTATGGTTTATTTTCCCATGACAGAAATAACTAAACATTCCTTTAATTTCTGTGTTTACTTACTATGCAAATCATAACTGATAAATATCATTATGAGATTTAAAAACTCAGTGTGACGGGTTTAGGGGAATATATTGGCAGAAATTCAATAAAATATAAAGTTTTGTTAGTGTATAATCACCTAAAAACAAGAAACATGTTTTCGTTACCTCCGAATGAGCCGTTTGTACTTTTGGGGAAAAAAGAAGGCAACGGGGAAGTGCCAAAACCACCACTTGAGGTTGGCTCTAAAATGATTAAATCCCCATAAACAAATATTTTAAAATGCCCAACTTTATGATGGAAATAAACCAGATTTTTTTCCATGACCAGAAATTCAGAAAAACACAGAAAAACCTCCTGAATGTCTGCATCTTAAGTTAACAGAGATAAAAGTTTTCTGTACCTAGAAAATCAAATAAGATAGGAATTTCTTTCAGAAGGCTTCTCTATGCCGTGTCTCATTTCCACACAGCCTTGCACAATGGCACACATCTACACAAACACACACACCAGACACCAACCCCAGGTGCGTTCTCATCTTCCCAGCAGGTGCCTGACTGGCCAAGTGCCCTGGCGCCTCCCTCACAGAAACACTGTGTCTCTCACAGTGCACTGAAGTGACCTCCCTTCCCCTAAGCTGCAAACCTAGAACAATGTGAACCACATAGCGACAGAACTTTGACATCTTTTGCACAGAAAGTACAACTTCTTCAAAGTTGGCTTCGAATCTTTTTGCCGTGCTGCTGCTGCGGCAAACACACACCCTGTACCAAAGTAAGGGATTATACAGGTGAGTAATCCCTCTGAAAGATGGTGCATAGCGGACTCGATGGGCATGTTGAGTCACAGAATCATTCACTCACAAGCCCTCTTTAGTGCAGATCAGAGAAAGCTTCAGGGCAACATTTGCCACAGCAGGTTGCGCCTGCATCGCTGTCCCTCAGCGTGCATGTCCAGCAATGCCAGCGAGTGGCTATTACACAATCTGCAGCGCCATGATCTCTGAGAAACAGAGACTGAGGCAAAGGGACTGGGGGCATGCTGGTGTGTGTCAGAGAGCGAGGGAACCGGATGGTAGATGACAAGACTGAACCGAAAGAACAAAGTTGGTGGCTTTCCAGCTTCACTGTGGGATTTTCATACAGTATTAAACCATAGATGGCCCTAAGTGAAGCAGCTCCAGCCAAGCGGCCAGCTCAGCCAAGGCCATGCCACAGACTCCCTTTGATGTTGAGGGGGAGCGTGGAGGGAAGGGAAGGAGGGATGAGGAGGGAGAGGGTGGCGAGGGTGGGTAGACCGCAGCTGTTTTGGCCTCTCCACTGTCACAGCTGACACGGCGAGAGCCAACAATAATTCTCCTCTGTAGTTCTGCACCCTCATCCACCTCCATGTGAGCCACCTTCCCCAACCTCCTTCCCGCCCCCCTGTTGGGATGCTAGCCCGTCTGCCTGTCTGCAAATTGAATTCACACACATATAAATAAACCAGCAAGTGAAGTTAAAAAGATGAGCTGAAGCATATCAAGACTGCGTGTCTGATTGAGTGTAATGCTGCTCTGAAAGAGTCTCATACAAGTGCATAAGCTGTCCATGTGAAAGTGCAATAACATATTGTAGGATAATAGAAGGGAAAACAGAGTTGAACTTTTGCATTCAATTCAATACATTACTGAGCGACTCCTGAGTGCTTACTCCTCAGTAAGCACGGTAGCATTCAGCAACAGCACTGCAGTGTCCTTGTCAACCTCATGTTGCATCACCTGTAGCTCACATGGAACGTCTAGCATTGGACCTTCCAACTCCTTTTCACATAACTTGTTGCCAAAGGAAACAGACCACGAGCCCAAGCTGATATCACCAGTCTCTCAAAATTTGGTACTGAGCCATTTTTTTTTACTGCAGAGCATGTTAGTTCAGCACAGTGACACAAACAAATTGGACTTCTTTGACTCACTCTAAGAATGATATCAAGTATATAAAAATCTGGATGATGGCTTTATTAGCCCTTAGCCTTTCAAAAACCAAAACCACACGAGTAGAAGTGTAAGAAATTGATTAAACTGTGTGTTTACCTGCCCTTACATAAGCTGCAAACATTAGCACACCCGGCTACAGAAGTAAGACAGCTTCAAGGCCAAAGAGCATTTTATTAGCTGACTACATTTTGTAAGGTTGTAGGTTGTGTCCAAAAATCCTCTTTTATGATAGCACATCCCCTTTTACTATTTCCCTACAGTGTTGAGGCTTGTTCTGGGTGATCCTAAAGTAGAGTTCAGGCTAACATTTGCAGCACTGTCCTGCTTTTTATTGAACTCTTAAATTTAAAAGTAAAATGAACAGTAAAATACAAGCTTAACTTACATGCCTGGACCAAACAGGGCTATTATGTTAGAAAGGGAAAAAGGGTCGGATTGTATAGTTTTCCTTGTTGTACTATTGTGACTAACTAGCTTGACACCTCAATGTAAAAGCAATATCGGTCCTTTATTTCCATGTGTTCTATCTGATTCAACTGGGGGAACTGTTGGGATATATAGCTTTAGCCTCAGTCTTTCCACCCGCTCTTACTCTGAACTCATAAAATCGACCGCAATGCCAAAAGCCAACTTATGCTCCTGCATGAAACGCTGCCGGATGGTGTCAGGTGAGAACATGGATGGACAGAACTGATTTTAGTGTTAATATGCAGCAGCAGATGGCCGATTTGCTGCGGGTAATGATAAAATATAGGAATGGCAAGGGCGCCTATAGGGCAGGAGGGAGGGGTGGTGGATGGGTCCAACAAACCCCGGACTTTCATGCAGGAGTCCGGTGTTCCCTTCCTGTCTGAATGGGATGTTCTTTTTCTGTACTTTGCAATGTGCCTACCTCCCCTCATCCTAAACACCCGTGCCCATGTTACCTAAACTTAACCATCTGTGCCAGCATGTGTGTTTTATGACGTCCAAGCTTTGGTTGACATGTGCTATTGTTACCTAAACATAACCACATGCAGCATAATCCCATGACATCACCCCTCGCCATGCATTTCAAAGAATGAGATTAGTGCATGCTTCATGCATAAGCAAATTTTTTTGAGGAGATTGGCATCATTGAAAAATATTTTTGCAAATTTACTCTCCAACTGCTACTGGCATTAAATAGCAGTCCATTTTTCTGTTTTGGTATAGTTGATTTTTACACCTAATTCAAACTGTGCATATGAACTGTACTTGATACCACATTCTCAAGTGGACGTGGGCACAAACTGACTACAACTGTGCCTGGGTACATTACCTACACATGTGCAGGGTCCCTGATGTGAAAGCCCCCTAAGGCTCCATAAACAGAAGCAGATTTTGTTAGCATTGCAGATAAAATCCCACGTCTGATACCAAAGTATCACCATAATGCACTGAACAGTTACAGAGAGGTTAATTGCAGAGTTTGCTTTGCTGCTTTGATTCTGTACCCTTTATAATAGTTTTGGCTTATATAGAAAGGTCTAGGAGAAGCATCAGACTCCTTTTAATGTATTAATATAGTCTAGGTCTCACTTTATTTTTTTTAAATATAAAATACATGAAGCAGTTTCTTTATTTGGTCAGCAGTGGGCTTTATGGAACTCTCAGTTACCTCTGTCTGCAGGAGAACTCCCTCCACTTCCAGTGACTAACATGAACCTTATGCTATCCCACCCCTACGCTTTCCTTCCTGCAATGAATGGGTGTCTGATTCATACTGTTCTGTGTGATTTTTTTTAAGGATATCTCTGTTTAAAAAAAGCCCTCCTCTTTGAAGTTCATTTTTAGACGCCCCGCGGATTACACTCAGTGCTCGGTGGAATAGGTTAAACATGTCCAGATGTGCTGTGAAGAACTAAATGAACTGGAGACAATTTTCGTTGTGATCCATAGATAATTCTCAAGTTTTTAATGATGCCCCTTGGCTCCTCTGGAACACGATACACCTTCAGGCATTAGCACCGTTAGAGCACAAAGGGAAAAGTCATCTTTGTAATAGTGAAAGCTCATTTCCCATGGTGTTCAACGGTACCTTTACAAAAATAGCATGCTGATTGGGATTTATGTCTTGTATGTCCCTGTGCAATTGTGAATATGCAAAAACGTACAGTAGATTTTAGAAAATACCTATACAACTTCTCAAGGGACTTGTATTTGACTGGTGTGTTTCATTGTGTGCCAATATCAGCATTCATGTTTGCAGCTGTGCTATATTTACGATATTGTTGATTTCACATACATTTTCTTATTGCCATTTTAAGATTAACTTCAGTTGAGGCTAAAATTTAAATTTATGGGTCAGACTTCCAGTCATTTACATATCATATCAAAATCAATTAGCAGACGATTATGTTTGAGTTATATGATCAATCATTAAAAAATCACGATGGCATTATTGTTTTTGTTAACATGATATTATTGTTATGGGGTAACACATCAGAGAGTTTTCAGATCAGTCTGTTCTTTAAGGAACTGTAGTCAATATACAGAGAGTATATTTAATTTAAAGGTTGTCTACACACGGCTCTCAGCATGAAGGTGGCTCAGCCTGCTAGCAGCTAATGGTGCTAACAGGCGGAACAGTGCTAAAAACAGCAACAGTGCTGACAGAGCTAATTATGTTAACTGTAGGGTGGGTGCTATGCCTCTATGTTGATGATGCTGTCTTGATATTAGCAGTAACCGCTCTATGAGCACAGTGCACAGCAGCGCCGATTAGATAGCCAGCTGGACACATACATGAGACTCACAAGCACACGCGGCTGGACCCTCTACCACAACAAAGAACAGAGAAGCTCGAATTACAAAACTCAGTGGTAGCCTGGGTTAATCCTCTGTTGGGATGTACCCAAATCTAAGGAATATTTTTTGGGAAAGCATAAAGAACACAATGGAAACAGATACCCTGTTTGCTCATTTTCAGTTGTGAAAAAAAAAATCATGATCGACAAATTAGAGGTTATGTTTCTTCATATCAATACGTATAACTGTGGATGGCCCCAGTCTTTTTCAACACATTATTAAGAAGTGATCGGCATTCTGTAGTCACCCCTATTAAGGCGGTGAACAACAGGCATCAGGCTTTCACTTTTGCATTGAGGATGAGGAGGAGTGAGTAGTGAGACAAAAGACTGGCGTGGCAGCTTGATTTCTTTCAAACACCCACAATAAAATGAAGCTTAGAACCATAAATACAACATTTGCTGATTTAGTGTGCTTTCTACTAAAAACCATACAACTCCTGGTCCTATCTTAACATAGTTACAAAGACAGATAACTTTGCTGGTTGAACAGATACAAGTATTGACATCTCTGTACACCTCCAATTCTCAGCTCAGGTTTCCATTACTTCAGTATATCTTTACATTGCAAATGGTGGATTGCTGCTATAATAATGCTCTGAATATCGTATGAAGCTCCTTTAACTACATTGCAATGCAACAGTCATGTGACACTAACAAAAATGAATGCAGACTTGATATTAGCTGTGATGAATTACTGAACTTGTGACTTTCAAGAGTTGGCTGATTTATTTTATGAAGTGATGAGAGGAAAAACTGTCTTTCTAGAATGCAAGGAAAAATACATTTTAAAAAATGTAAGTCTGCATGCAGTTTGGAAATTACAAAAGATGCTTAGAGTTTTGTGATAAGCTAAAGCACAATGTTATGGACTTTGAATATACCATCTTAAAACAGTGGGAAAAAAAAGAAAAATTGCCTAAATTTACTATCCAGTGTAAGATATAAATGGCCTGTCAGTGTTATCCATTTGTCAAACAAGGACTTTGGTGACCTACTAACCTGCAAAAAATGCACTATTTTGTTTTATTCCCGGCCTATTATTCATTTTGTGAGAGTAAGTATTTTTCAACCCTTTGCCAAATGCACTAGAGCTCATTATAAAATCAAACTGTCATCGTACAAATGAAACTGAACACATTTTGAAGCCATTTCTCAGGCTGTCCATCACAATGACAGTAATATCTTAACATTTGCATCAACCCGACCACATTTGTTGCCACTTTGGACTCATTACCACGCAGAGCAACAGCGCGGTATCTGTCAGCGCAGCACTAGCTTTAGATAGATTTAGTTGTCTTTTTGATGTGATGGGACTCTATCTGCTTCTCTGTACAGTGGCTGAGACACTGCGATTCACTGTTTGTATTCTGGCCAAGTTCCTCTTTGCCATCCCAGGAGAAAGTTCATGCATAATGGATTAATTGTTGCTCACATCCACATGTAAAGGGCCCACAGGTTAGTATTCCTGCAGTCTCACGGCACTCAATAGGTCACCCAAATGGCCATGGCCAGCAATATCACTGCAAATCTATTGAAATAGTTCAATTAAGTCCACAAGTGCTCTACAGCCTCCAGTGAGTGACTGCTAAAGAGGCGTAATTGGCACCTTTTGAGTATCCCCCCTTGCTGATACATTTAAAACTGACACATGCAGTCTGTGTCTTTCACTCACACACACACACACACACACACACACGTATGTAAAGGTCCCACTGGAGAAAGACTTTGTGAATGTCAATGCAATGCAGTAGTGACAGCAAGCCGTGTCAGCAGTGAAATGGGCCCTATGTTGAGCGGAATGTAATGACTCACAAGACAATTGGAGTCGAATATGGAATGGCTTCCACTTTGTTGTGACGTGCTGAGGACAGTGACAGGCGGACTAGTGAGTGAGCAAAGAGCCCTTCAAGGGGGTGTCCTCTCCTCTCTGCTCCTCTGCTCTCTTCCCCCGTGTATGTTCCCTTGGAAATGTATTTCCACTCCAGCATTTTTATTTATGCCAGCTCCCCTGTTGAATGCTCAGGGATATTGGTTCTGTCTGAACCTGAGTGAGAGGTCCAGCTCCACTTTTCTTGTTATACCTGCATTCCTAGCATCTGGCATTTATCTGCAGAACACTCAGGCCCCGAGACAAAGCAGCAGGTTGTAGTATCTCAGAAGGATGATAGCAGTGTAAAAACCATGTTCAAACAACAGAGAATCCTTCACATCCAGACAGGCCTGAGGAATTGTTGGAAACTTTCCCCCCCCTCCATGATAGAAACTTTTGTTTTTTTATGTTTTTCACCCACCTCTGGCAGCACAGAAGCATCACTATTTTATGAAATTCTGATTTGTGGCTTCGCTAGGGAGAACGGAGGAACTGAAATAAAACATTACTGACATCATGTCCTTTTTTTGACAATGCAATGTAATATTCATAGGAGCAACATTTAACAAGCATTTTTTTTTATCGTATAGCAAGAAATATATGTTGACATCAAAGACATAATTTGTTTCCATCCATGTTGATGAGCTAAACAGAAATAGTATCAACTTACTGAATTTGAATCACCAACATACAGTATTTTGCTACGAATGAGGAAATTGAGCACTACAAATATCAGCTCTGCATAACAGTCGGCGTACAAATGATGTTGATGTTACCCAGTGCATAAATATTTTGCTAGAATACATCCTACTCGTGAATGAATAACAACAAAATGAATGCCACATCCAGCCTTTGCAAAGATCTCTCTAAACAGCACAATTAGACGCTGGAGAGATTTGAATCCCATACAGAAAGCCTCTTCATTTCAAACGGCTCTTTGATCACCTTGCTGACAAGAGCAACAATTCTGCCCCGGCATTCAAAGTAATGAGAAAGAAGGAGTATTTTTTTTTTTTTTTAAAAAAAGCATAATTTATGTGTGTGATGTGTCACAGTCAAAATGTGGAAACTGTGAAAATATTCAAGACTGTAAGGAAAACAAAAAAGAACACTATTAGTGTTTCTATTAATGTGCTTGATATACATAGTAGTATATAAAGTGTTATGGAATCTTAGGGAGGGGAGAAAGTGAAAATGCAGGCTGTAGTCTTCAGGCAATGACTAAAACTGTGCCAGGAAATGGCTGGTGGTGGGGGGGCGGCAGCCATTTTGTGCCCTAATGAACTAGCGATAAACATCGGCAGGCACAGGCCGACCGGCTCGCTAGCAAGCCCCGTGGAAAAAAGGACGCAGTGGGAGAAAAGGAGTTTAAGGGTGGTAGCCGTGGAGCAGAGAGATGAATCACACAGCCGAGTGTTGGAGAAGCACAGGGGCTGCAGAATTAACAAGCTACTTCCAGTTGTTCCACCAAGAGAGCAGCTTGCGAAGATCAAAGATGGTCATTGTTGCTGCCAAGGACATCTTATCAGAGCTATCTATTTTTTGGATCTTTTAATTGCAGAAGTTTGCACGGAGAGTGCTGAAACAACAAAAGTTAACAGGCACAATTAGGCATATATCAGGGCTGTGTCCATTTTGTCATTTGTTAACTTTGAAAACTTAAGTTGATGTTTTAGGCCATATTCTTTTTCTTAACTTTTGGTATTAATTAAATAATGCACAGTATTAATAACTGTGAGATCAGGATGCTATAAAATATGGCATTGTTTCATGTTTGGCTCTGACAGCCTTTTTGTTCTTATCGGCTTTGGGATTCTAAATTTTTTCTGCTTAAGTTTGATGAGTTTTGGTTATTTCTCATGAGAAATTTTTGCATTTGTGTGTTTGTCCTTGCTTTTCTTACTAGTTTGAAGTTGGTGTGACTTGGTTGGAAAAAGGTTATGGTCATGCATTACCATGTTCCACTTAGAATTCAGCAGTTGGAAGGTTGAAGTAATAGCTCTTTCTTTTTAACCAGCTTTGTATCATATCGATGTAGCAAAGTAAATGAACTTGTATTGTCAGGATACTTGAATCTGATACAATTTTCAATACCAAGGGGAAAAATTGACATTGAGGGCATACATACTTCTAGTACTCCTATAACTATTGTATGCGCACTTTTGTTTTTTATTTGGTTTGGCAATGCAAACTTATGTTTCCCACGTTAATAAAGTTCCTTTAAATTGAACTGAACTAAATTTAGAAGTGAAAGGAGTTGGGGCTATATGGGGGAACTGAAGCTGTGTGTGATTCAACTCTCTTCTCTCTTGGAAAGCACATTGAGCAAGACAGTAGTATCTATAGCAGCAATATTATGGAAAATGAGTACTGAAACAGTGCCATATATTAAGAATCAATATGTATTAATAAATTGATTTTCTTTTTTTAATGTATGGTAAACTTCCGTCCATCTTACCAGTGCCCAGATCTCCTTGCTCATTTGCCTGAAAAAGTCCACCAGATGACACAAAAAACGCTTCTGGACTGTTGCTTAAACTACAGATTGTACTTCCTCATTTTAATTATGCCTGCCACCACAACAAACACAGATAGCACAGAAGTAAATCAAAAGAAACAGCCACCTCTCTCTATCACTCCAAATAATAAACCTAGACTCTGTTACTGTTTTTTTTTTTTTTTTTGCCAAAAATGTCTTCAGAAACATATTTTAGTGCACTGTTTAGTTGTAATACAAGAGTTTGTGAAGAGGAAGTTGGTGCCATACTCTATTGTGAAAAACTGTGGCTGAAAAAACTGAGATCAAACAGTAAAACTCAAATATAAAATATTTATCAAATATAAATCAAGATTATGTTACTACAACATTATATCTTCAGAAAGAACTTTTAGTGCCCTTTTTGTCTGTAATACAAAATCATTTGTTACCAGCCATCCGCCATATTGTTTTTACGAGGTGCAGCTCACATTATGTCAACGTGCAGTGGGAATGATTATTGGTCCAGTGCAACACGTTGCATTTTGGTAGTTGTAGGTTTTCTACCTCTTGAGCAAAAGCAAATGCCAGAGTCCTTTAACTATGTTCTCTGTATTTTCAGAAGTCTTCTTGTGTTTCTACTGCACAGACAGTTTTGTGAAAAGACCATCTTTCCAGCTGTGAAATGCCTCTTTACTATTTTATTTTTTTTAAAATAAATTTTAACCTTGATTTTTGCTTATTTAGTCATGTGTTTTTATATCACAGAGAGACACTTCAGACTAAACCAAACTTTCAGTTAGTATTAGTATTCTTCTTTTACACTAGGTAGACGTAGGAAATTGCTGGATATTTTGGTTTACGTCCAGGACATTAGCAGATAAATATATAATATATAAAAATAGATGAATGACACTGGAACTGAGATTAATGTACTGTACAATGACAAACCTGCTGGTAAAATGGAGTATTTAAAACATCAACTATTACTGCTGTGCTTATCTTGTCTGGCTTGTCTGAGCTTGTTCATTCAACACACATACAAACACAAAGGCAACCCACTGCTACTAATTCCCTTCGCCGGATGCATTCTGTGGATGGAAATGTCTTTTAAGTACTCAACCACAGTCAATTACTGTTGACTTACAGTATAAGACAAATCAATTCCTTCTCTTTCGCTGTGTGTTGCTGATTCCTGCTGAGGCAACTCAATGGCTTTTTAGGGGCACAAAACAGTTTAAGTGATCTACTTTTCTTCTTTTCAGCAAGGACAATTTGCTGCGGCAGAGCAGTCTCAGAATATCAACAGTCTGGGCCAAAACACTGGCTGCATACATCATAAGCTCCAAACTTAAGGAGTGATCTGACGCTGTATTTGCCTCCCAAAATGCGCAGTGTTTTGAGTGACACCACCAATGGATTTAGCTTTTCGGCTGTCACATGGCACCTCCGCTTAAGACTGTGACACAATGAAAGATGTTATATTTTCTTGTCAGTGTGGGTATTAGAAAAAGGAAGTCATGGTATTGAACTGATAGAAACAAGACATCTGCAAATTATACACTGCTTGCTGCCGCTGACGGATCGCGTGATGGCTTTCTGTGTGACATATCCATTTCAGTCGATCTCCATAACAATTTGTACTCTCATAGATACAATGTCTTTATTTTGATCCAGCATGCGCTACAGTGGAAAACGAGATAACCTGTCTAAATCTCTTTGCGGAATAAATCTTGTGCATTCAGTATAACAAGATAAATTACCTTTGCTCGGAACGATCATTTCACTTGTCACAAGGCTGCCCATAACTCTTGTGGCGTGGAACTTAATATTCACTTTTAAAAGAGTGGATGATAAGTCACACAGTCTGTAATAGGATGGACCCGTTTTGGAGTGGCGCTGAGGGTCAATTAATATCTTGAAAGGTTGCTGGGTGCATTCACACTTCCCGGCTCTCAGGTACACCCACAGGGAGCAGCTGGTGTTGGTCGATGTCACTGGGGCACTTCCTTTGTCTCCAGGTCAGCTGAATATTTCATAAGTTCGTAATAGAGAAGGCGGTGCACTACTCAGGGTAACTGACCTGTCAGCGTACGCTACCATGAAAAATTCCTCCTTCTGACCTTCCTCCTCAACACCATTACTTGGCCTCAACTGAAAAATACATACTTCCAAATACAATGCATACATGTTGTATTTCATAAGGTCTATTTCTACACATACAGATGAGTTGTTGCTGCGATTATGGCGAGCTGATCTAGTAAGATAAAAAATGAATTGCTTTATCTTCAGCAATTGATTGCTTCTTTTGTGAGTCACTGTTCATTTCATTTGATGTTGTCTGGAGCCGGATATTGAGAATGGAACGCTGTAGTGGAGTTCAGTCGCATTACTTAGAGAGTTATTGGTACATTGGTTATTGGTAAAGTGCTACTTTGATGCCGCCTTATTAAACAGTCCACTTGTCAAAGGCTCAGTAGAAATTGGGGAATTAACTTCAAAAGGAAAAATATAATTTTGTATTTTTGGAAATACACTTATTTGGTTCATTCGCAGAGAGAAAGATGAGAAGATTGACACAACTTTCATGTTTGTGTGTTAAATATGCAGCTGGAGCTAGCTACGCATTAGCCTAGCTTAGCAAAGGAACTCGACTAAAAGGGAACAGAAGTTATTGTGGCTCTGTCAAAGTGAACAAAACCAACATACTAGCATCTTTGATGCTCACCTATTAATATTTATTTGCTACACCTGTACATAAAACTAAGTATTAAAATCATAATCTTATTCTTCTAAGGGTTTATGCAACTGTAAAATGTTAAATTGTTTTTTTTTTTTTTACACTTTGGTTTTTGAGTGTATTAAACAAACAAGAATTTGTGAGCCTTAGGCACATTTTGTTACTTATTTATTACTTATTTTGTTGGACAGAGTCTGGCTAGGTCTTTATGCTAAGCAAATATTTACTACTACATAAAGGCTGTATACCAAATATCTTCCCTTTTTTAAAAAAAAAAAATGTAGCTCCTTTTCTGTTTTTTAAATCAAGCTTCATATGTCTGTCATCATATTTTATAATGTCGTCAACCCCAAAAGATATAAAGGAAAAAAAAGACAAAAAAATCCTCATTTTGAATAAAATTTTTCATTTTCATTACATCAGCTTTCTTTACTGAATGTAACTTGGCAGTTTCTGTATTTCAAGTATATGTGCGCATCAGGCTAATCTATTAAGGGCATAAGATAATGATGAAGTGATAATTCAAAAAATTATTGTATTGTTAGATTGCTGCTCGACCCCACAAAAACACAGTAGCAAGCAGCAGAGCATGCCATATTTTTTAGCCCCAGTCAGAACGTAATTTTTGAAATGCTAAATGTCAACAAATATGCACTGAAGAAGAACATATCATCATATGATAACATGTTGTGAATTTGGGAAATAATTACATATTTTTTCAAAAAAGTTTGTCTTTGGGACTTAACATCGCTCAGGAGTTTGAATCCCACAATATGGAAGTAATCCAATGCAGCCACCGCTGGAATCTAATACTACAAATCCAATAAGATGAATAATATTCAGGGTTAACAGGATGAACAAACATGTAAAATAGAAATTGAAAAGAAGCTGTGCATCATACTGCAATACTGATTTAGGATTACAATTATGGATTACGCTTCAAACTGTTTGGTACAGCCATGCTGTACAGGCATAAGAGTGGTATCGATTTTCTCTTCTAACTGTCAGCATATTCCTTTAAAAGACTCACATTTGGATAAATCTTGGCAACGATTGTCTCCAAAAGGCCTCACTACAATATGACACATGGCTGGAGCTGTCTCACGCCAGATAAACATTACTGTGTACTATGTGGACTACATCAGTGTAAATAAGGCTGTTAAGCTTATTTGTAAATGGATACAAGCTCTCATCTCCAGTGTGGCTTACAGCAGCATTACAGCCGCACAAAATGCTAATCACATTACCAGAAACAGGGATGCTTCCAACTCCTACACAACGCTTCCTTCACAGACAGACCCCCTACTCCTCCCAACATACTGGGGAGGAGGCTTTTACTGAATACACAGGAGAGAGGAGGAGGAAGCATCCATCCATAGTTGGAGGTGTTTATTCCTTTGCTTTCTGGCTTGTGAGGCACCCTGGGTGTCCCTGGAGCTTCCAGGGGCTAAGGCAAATATAACGAGGTTTGACACAATTTAATAGTGGGTAGCGAACAGCACAATGTGTGTCTGTGTCAACACATGACAGTGTACTTGAACCCATATTAGCACAGAACCACCATCCCACACAGCCCACATCATTTTAGTTTAGTAGTAAAATTAGAGTAGAATTTTAGCCTCATTAAATTTTTACCTCTGGACTATAACTGACAGTCCCTGGTGGACACAGTATCTATTTTTGCAGCTATGATGATGGTTGTGGAAAGAGTGAAGAGATTAAGTGGGTATCTGAAGCACCTGAATCTATGTTTGGATTTTTTTTTTTGGTGACTCAAAATTAAGTAGGACGTTCTCGTGTTATTAACTAATACCTGTCTGTGTTATATCACAGAGATTAAACCTGGTTCTAGACTAAATGAGACTTTCAAAGCAGTTGAACTCAAACTCGCACTCTCAAACATGGTTCAGCACAATCACAGACTCTGATATGTTGTCCACCTCAGAAATTACCATTGAAAATACACAGAATGAGGCTAACACACCTAGCTATGTTATAACTGCTGTTGATTTAACAGCTACATGCAAGTGCAAAGGAGAACACCGAAAAATATTCAGAGAAAAATGTCAATGACCCCTGACATATATAACAACAGAGTCCTTCAAAAAGCCTTTAGCCCTTTTCTCTGTGTGACAAACTTACCCTTTCACTCAAAAATAACGTTCCTGTGCATCTATTTAAAATGAGCCAAAAATGATTTGGGAAACTTAGTGTTAACTTAAAGCCACGACTCTATAGTCAAGGAGCAATTTATTGTAAATTGTTAAAACGGGATTAACTATAACATTAGCTTTAGCTTTTATTTGTGCCCCAAATGCATTTTTTTTTTTGTATATTCTATATTGTGCATTGTTTACATCCATGTTAGTTGGCTTGTAGTCTTTGTTTACCTTTCCTTTGTTAGCTCATTTTTATGTTTCTTTTTACTTTATTGTTGGTAGCTATGAATCACTGGCAGGCTTGTGCATGTGTGCATCTTTTTGTACATGTAGAAAGGAAACAAGTAATTGCTCCATGGGGCTACTTTTGGTCAAACACTCTACAGGACACACTTCAAGGACACATTTAAGTCTACTGAAATTGGCAAATAAATACGTCAACAGGAACTGTATTTCAGCCTTATCTAGTGCAATCTTAATGCTAAGTGAGTTAATTTATTTGATGTATGTATGACTGCTAATGACACACATTTTGTTGGCTTGCACTATTGGTTTAAATAAAGACCATTACTAAAGAGGGCTTCAGACAGACAAGTCAATCTATTATGTCATTTCTAACCATAGTATGTCATATTAATATTATAATTACATGCAGTGACTATAATTTTGACTTTTTAAAAAACATTTTAGGCATATAAAATTATGACGCTAATGAGGAACTTAAATAATATAGGCCCATTAGTGTTTAGTCCTACTTCAAAATTTACTGTGATTCTGATCTCTCTCCAACAGAGAAAATGGGTGATAATTAATGTAATTTCACACAAAATAGTTTGATCAGGCACACCGTGTCACAGATAGCGTTATGGCTCAGAGGTTTGATCACTCAGATAAAGGGGGGAGGAACAGCTCTAATGTGTGGGGAGGAATGGAGCTGCAGGGGGAAAAAAGCCCCCTGTAAAAAATTGCAACAGTGCGGCCCTTATTTTCCTCCCGATTGATACTAATTGGCAGCAGAATGCCTTCCTGACAAGTCTCTCGCCCTCAGCGCCTCCCGCGTGCAGGCGTGATGAACTGCCAACTCCGGAAATAATCCCAAGTTTAGCTGGGAAGGATCATCAAGGCCTTTAAAAATCTGCTGGGACCTGAAAGATTTTTTTCCCCCTATCCTTTCCTAGCATTTTCACAGACAACTTAGGCTTGTTCTCTTTGTCTTCTTCCTCTGTAGGCCCACAAAGTGAAATCTACTTATTAGTTATGAACTCAATTACAACTGGGAAAAAAAGAGCAAAATCTTTTTGACCTGGAAATAAGCTTGTCTTCTCATTGGCATAGAAAGGTAGAAATACTGTAAAAATATTTTACAAAATCGCAAAATTTTTAATAACAATTCTGTACTTGATTTTATTAGAAAGGAAAAAATAAAGAACATTACTCCAGTGTTCAGAAAAACACCAACCTACGAGGCTGGTATTGTTTGTACAGTTTCATAAATGGTATACCAAATATCCCAAAATAAAGATCTTGAGAAATATCACAAATTAATTTACCACACCTTGTGCAGAGAATTCCCATTCATCATTTGCTTAAAAAATTGACTTCATAGTATAAGATCATTCAGGGCTTAGGATGGATTTTTTTTTTTTGGCTGGTGCGTAATTTGACACTTGACAAAGTGCAGGGGGTTTTATGGATGAATGAGTCCATCTATCTGGTCTGATAGCAATGCTTTCATTTAACCATACAGTCCAGTGTTGGATTGCTCTCAGTTGAAGCTTGAACAACTTTTACACATAGCTGATATGAACAAGGTCGATGACCTGTTTGAGGTTTCAGAGGATAAGAATACAGACCTTTTAGCTGAGACTGTTACTGAGTTATGACGTTGAGTAATAGCCAGAAAAGAGTTTTTGCAGAACATTATGAGGTTACAGTGAAGTTGACCTTTGGCCTTTCCGATTGTTAATGTCATCACGTCATCACTTTCTCTGATTAGAAATTTGTAACTATATGAACAAGTCACATTGACTTTGACCGTTGACTACCAAAATACAATTAGTTCATCTCTAGGTCCAAGTAGATGTTTGTGTCAAATTTTAAGAAATTCCTTCAAGGCCTTCTTGAGATATTGCGGTCATGAAAATAAGACGAATGCAAGGTCAAGATGACCTTTTCCTACCTTTACCTACACCAAATTCTAAGTAGTGCATTGTTCAAATACAATGTCATCAGCCACAGCTATTGATGGTGTGGAGGCATAAAAATGGCATATATCAAGGGCCACTTTTTTATACATTTCAAAGTCATCAAAAGTACAGTGTTTGACATTGATAGTACCTAACCACTGCAGTCGTGCTATGGCTTCTTTACGGTAGCTCCACTTGATTGAACCACACTCATAACTGCTACACAAAGTTCACTAGAACCGGTTGTAAAAACAGTGGCAATTTGTTAGTGAAATTATTATTAGGATTCAATTTGCTAATTTGCTTGATTTGGGAGGGCAGTGCATGGTTGGGATGTCCCATCTATATATTCTAATATATTTTAGAATTATTGCCTTTGAATTCATTCTTGATAAAAGTTACACTGAGTAATTACAGTTTTAACTATAATGATAATTCATTTGAGGTCATATATTTTTAACAAACTCTACATCATTGACAAGAGTTGATGATTTTTTTTTCTTAATTTCATGTTTGTGACAGAGGGAAGAGGAAAGACAAAAACACTTTTTATACCTTTGGATGCACTTGGGAAGGGTCATTAATCGAGGAAGCGTTCCTTCTTTTCCCTGCTCTTTTAGGAGAGGGCAGGATAATGCGCTGATGATAAATTGAGTTTATGCTGAACTGCTAAATTCCATCTCTGGTGGTAAATCTCTCTCTCTCTCTCTCTTGCTAACTTCTCTCATCACAGAGGGTTCAAGTCAGGGCACCTTTGTGGCCTTGTTGACATTTGAAACAAATAAACTATGGCAGGTCAAGATCCCTTTAGAATGCCTGCTGCACAAAGAGGTCAATCACGGGATGAATGATTTATCTCAGGGAAAATAAAGTGTTCCTTTCCAGCAGAAACAGGATGTATGCTAAATCATCACTGTAAAAGCTCTCAGCTGAGTTAAAATATGCTCTGTACAGCCTGACTCAGGCAGCAATGTGTTGAGCATGCTTACAGTGCTCTTAATACTTAAGATGACTGTATTGTAGGAGGCTCAAGGTCACCTTTCTTTCCTACTTGACTGACTTTGAACATGAATCTCCGCCAATGAGGGATCAGAGGTCTATCTCAGCAAATATTCAAGCCCATGTTGTCTGGAGCATGTGATTTTCCCAAAGGCTATACAGTACACCACGCTGCCAAGCACTCTTAAATGTGCCAAAATGCACTCTGCCTTGAGGTGCACTGTGTCCAAAACCATGAAGCCTCATCCAGCTAATGATGTAAGTCCCCCTTAAGAGCAACGTGTGCAAACTGGATTTGTTCTGACCTGCTCCAGTAGTCTGGCAAATATCTCTGTGGCCTACCTGTTGATGAATTGATTGTGCATGTGCATTGTGTCTATTTAGCATGTGTGATAGTATGCTTTTTTTTGTTGAGTCAATTAAGTTCGGTTTATTTCTCCGTTGGGTGCAGAATCCTCTCCAGTGCTAGATGATCTCTTTTGCAGTCAGAGCACCCTCAGCTTTCAGCAGTTATTGAGGTCATGTCCTATTACCATCTGTCTTTAGCTGCATCAGGAGTAATCCTCGAGCCCACTCCCTTAACCTTATTAAAGAGATCAAGTGCAGTAAGCAACAGCTGCAATTTACATTTGCTTGGACCAGCTGCTAATTTTATGATATGGGGTAGTGACATAATATAAAAACGTTTACAAAAGCATGGCATTCAGGCAATAAATAGTAGTTGCCGGACAGAAGAAATGTAAAAGATTACAAAATAGAAGTCCGAAGAGAAGCTTGGCGCTTAAAACGTCACTTACTGATAATTAAATATATACGTATCTTATCTAGTGTGCATAGTGACACCATGGCAAATCTTGCTGTCCATTCCGTCTGAAGTCATTATGATGACGTTAGCCCAGATCCGATCAAAGATTCGAAATGAGCCAAAACTCTTTGAGAACATTGCAGATAAAAGTTGCATTGCTATGAAATGCCACACCTCAAGCCAGCTGATGATGTCACCTGTTACTCAGCTTATCAAGTAGTCAGCAGCTGGTTTTAGAACGTAAGGCACATCACCTGTTTCAACAGCCAATCGGCTTGTAGGGAATTCACATGGCCAAGTCAGTTACAAGCATGGGCTTAATAGCATTGCTGTGGCGTTCTATGACAACAGCCCCTCGTCCCTGCCGAGCCCAAGTTCGCCAGTGAGTCAAGGGACTTACACTTGAATCAGAAAGTCAAAAATTTCACTACTTTATATTCATCTTGAAAAATCAAGAAAGACGTCTAACTTGACTTGGACTTTAATACCAAGGACTCGTGACTTCATTATGACTTGAGCTGTTTAACTTAAAAATACAAGTTACCTCACCCAAACCCAAAAGTTAAAAGTAGGCTATGTCAAGTAAAAAGTGTGACAAGAATCAAAATATTGCCTAAATCAACTAACAATAATGTTATTTATTCCCAGCAAGTCAACACTTAATTCCCCAGATTTACTTTGTTTGAACCAATCAAGTTGCAGGTGAGAACCATGGAAAACGAATGTTATGTGAAGCCAGTTTGAAAAAATGATACCAAAGATAATGTCGGTAACAGGTTAAGGAAGTTTGTAACATGATTTTTTTTTTTACCAAATAAATACAAATTTTAAAAAATATTCTTGATTTTTGTAAATTCAATATATTGACTCATGCATTATGATTTGTTTGGGACTGGAAACTTAAGGTTTAGGATTTGGGACTTGACTTAGGACTTGCCTGTCTTGACTTGTGACTTGAGTGTAAACACTTGCAAAACAATAACTTGGTCCCAACTCTGTCCCATTAACATTCCTGGAATTGTTTACATGTACATCCTCCCTTCCCTCACACTGTATGTGAGCATGTCACACACACATACCAATAAACTAATGAAAGGGTGCTGTTTTTTTTTAAAATTTTGTAATGTATCCATTATTAATTTGGTCAGTCTGCTACTCTGGTCAGTTAATATATGTTTTTGCCATTTCATCACCTCTAGAAATGCAACAGTAACAAGTGTCTCGCTATCGCTACCCTCATTCATATTTTAGGAAGCTACAAATAATATTCAGGTACAAGATGAGCCTGGAAAGCTGGAAATCGGAACAGAGCAGACAGTTGTTTCTTTGGAGATGATACACTGTCTCGTTGTTGCATTGGTGTAAAACGGCAGGGTTTCCTAACATTGCGTACAGGTGTATTGCAAGCAGTTGCAAGTTTAAACTCACGAATCTTTGGTTTGAAATGGGCTTGACTTTCCTGGCAAAAGGAAATCTAATGACATTGATTTCTAAGTGAAGTTAAGTTTAATTACATAAAATAAGTACTTTATAGGTTAAATTAAGGGCGGAAGCTGGAAAGGCAGAGGAAAGAAAGTTCCTGGGAAGTTCACAGGCTTAGCTCGCCCATGCTTCTGAACCTTCCTAACACTGATGTGAATCCCCACATTCACATACCCACTAAGCCTGCGAGGCCAAGCAGCCTCGACACGATGCAGCAGTGCCAGCCAGTGCCAGTCAGAGGCTAGTAGGCCAGCTGCCTGTTAGTTTATGAAGCTAGGCCTCATGCTGTTCCCGGCCATTACAGCGGGGCAGTGGTTCAAAACGCAGGCATTACTCTGAATTGACAAACAGTATAGAAGGCTTACTTTTTCTCTTTTTTTTCATTTTAATATGACCAGATATTACACAGTGCTTGAGTCTAGTGAGATCCAACAACTGCAGGGTCAATAACTTTTTTATTGGTTGGAGATAAAAAATGTAGACTACTGTAAAACCACTTGGCACATGAATCTAACTTTAAAAAAAGGGACATATTGTACTATGTGAACAACCACACAGAATATTTTACTTGCACATTGGCATATGGACTCCAGGAATGTTGTTTTTTTTTTCTCCCTGTAAATAGGACCCTACTGATCTATAATCATTATACATTTAGATTTAATTAAAACTAGGCACCGTGAGCTGACCTGAAGCAAAGGCTTCCTCTGTTGGATCTCTCTGAAATATGTATCGGGGGTATCAATCTACCTGTCTGCCGTCTGATATCAAATGTGATGGATGATGGCCGGCCAATGCCAAAGTCAGCTATTTCAGAGAAGCTATCTGGTTCAGACTCAGTCAAGCACAAATCTGAATGTCACAGTCCCGCTCACATCAAAGGGCCCCTTTTGGATTCATTAATTCGCAGAGACGGTCCTCCCTATCAATTACAGCCATGATTAAAATGTTTTGGAGTTGCTCAGACTTGGAATATTTTCACCGAAGGCAGAACTTCACAAGTATGGCTCCTTTCTTCAGAGGAATTAAATCCCTCAAATCTTTCTGTTCTGTGGTTCGGAAAATAAAATAGACTACAGCAATCAGACTCTAACTGAAAGCAATTTGTTATGGTGGTTTGGCTGTAGGTACATGTCAAAGAAATGCGGAAGTGCTACCAATATAGTATTTCTTGAATTTATACACTGCAGTATATAGATAGAAATATAGAAAACTAACATTTAATTAGTGGAGAATTATATGGTGAAGGATGTCACGAGATGAACTCTTGGCGAAATCAAAGGTAGTCAAAATAACCAACACCTCATCACAATCCTCACATGTTGCCACTTTGTCAGTGGACTTCCACGTCTACGTATTACATGTTAATTATCCTTCTGCATCTACTATGAATGTTCCAGCATGGCGTGACCCTGATGTCAAATGCACGAGTGCTTCACATTACGTTGTTTCCAGAAGCATTTCCAAGTTATGCCATCCTGACACTTTTCATCTACATGCAACAGGTTCAGTCTGACCATGTTCTCACGTAACACTGCCAGTGCGTGTATCATATGGATGCAGTAGGTGCCTTTCAGCCATCTGCTGGCGTATAATAACACCGTAAATGGTTCTGTCCAGCTGCATTCTCAGCCTGAACTGAACCTGATAAAGAAAACCCACTTTTGTAAAACAAAGAATAAAAACAACTGGCTAAATGTAGAGAGCTAAACTAACTCGTCTTTTTAGCAGTTCCTCACAATGCAATTCAAAATTGGTTTTTGGATATAGTTTGCCCAGTTTTCATAAAAATAATGATGTTAAAGTTCCCCTATTCCTGATCGCTTTAAGGACTTCTTTTCTGTGTTGTCTTAAAACTTGAAATTGGAAGCTCCTTCTTGACCTTGGAAACAGCAGTTGGCATAACAATATCAATAACTTAGAAAACTAATGGACCTTGTGGTGAGAGTGTTTTGCCAACTGCTGCTTTCAAGGTCAAGGATAAACTTTCAATCTTAATATTTCAGCTAACAGTCTGAAACTTAGATTGGAGATAAAATCACCACCATTTGGTAACACAAGTATCTGTTAATTCAAAAATTCAACCGATATTTTTACAGTTTGTAACAGAGTCTATACTTCAGACTATAATCAATCTTTGTAGTACAAAAATGTATCAAATGACTACTTGCATATAGGACTATCTGTTTACTTTTCTATATTTATATTTCTATATTATGGGCAAAATCAAAATAACATATCTTTCTGAACTGGGAGATGTGGAATATGGAAGGATTTGCAGCCTAACAAGCACACCAGAAAGAAAAAAGCAAATTCTCTCAAATGGAAATTGTGCTTTAGTGCCACTTGTTTAGAGAACCCGCTCCCTCCCTCCTCCCTAGTTGGAGACTAATTTTCCTCATCTACCCATTTGACTTAAAAGACCCTCTGAAGAATCTCTTCTCAGCTTGTTTGTGGCTGATGTTTGTGATGTTTATTTCTGCAGTGCACTGGAACTGCCTCAAAGTTACTTCGCTTCGGAGTGAAAATGAAATTGATTGATGACAACTTTGGCTGTATTATGACGAGGGGACAGTGAAGGTGTCGACCGGTGTTGGTGTTAGTTCCGTTTTTATTTCTCCATCATCTGCATAATTGCTATTGCATAATTTTCAGCAGGTATCATCATGTGACGTTTCCTCTGTGTACAGAAATTCAGCCCGAAAACACTGAGAGCCAGGTGTGTGCTCTCAACAGTCTATTTTGCTAAGCCCTTTATTTTGTGCATTGTTTAGCATCCACACCTATTGCAGCTCAACTAAATCCAATATAAGGAAGCACAATTAGTGAAGCTCTGTGAGGGACTGCAACACACAGCAATTTCTATCTTTGCAGTTGTCAGTGAACCTCAACAGTAAGTGACGCCTAGTAGGCTGCATCACTAAAAACAACATGCTCATGTGCCGCTATGTTGCCTTCTTTGTTTTTATTCTAACAGTCCACAAACTTCAAACACAAAAATACTTATCCGTGGGAATCAGCGATCTGAAACATAACATGGTTTGCCGAGCCAGACAGCACATAACTGCGTAGTGTTTCACTGCATAGGTAGGCATCCCTCTGACCGTGACGCTTCAGACACACAGGGCCTGATTTCATCAAAACGCCTGCATCCAAGGGTGAGACAAAACAAGTTCTGAAGTGCACAGCTTCCATGTTCAGAGCCGCTGTGAAAAAGCACGAGCACGGACAGTAAGGATGCCATCTTTTATTCTGAACTACAGAGAAGGATTTTTTTCTCTTCTGTGTCTGGAGTGTCACACTGTACCCAAACTGTCAAACGACATGGATCCAAGTATATTTGTTTTTAGAACAAGAGAAATATTGAACCTTATCCTCCTCACTGCAGCGTGGCTTATCCTTGGTAGAACTTACAAAAAAATGGCTCAAGTAAATGTTTCACTGCTTTTGTTGACCATTTTGATTATGCCTATTTTTCATATCAATGTTTCACTACTCAGACCTTACTCATTCTCTTCTAAATACAACTTACGTCATCTTGTAAATACTGCTTGTTCACTGACAAAGAAAAGCCCGCCAGGCACAGCTGTGTCACACATTACTGCTCTTGTGGTTCTGTCGAACCTCAGATCAAAATCCCCACAACTCCAATAATAGGAGACGAACCATTTCCTCCTTCAACCCCCCTTCTCCTTCATGTCCTTAAACCAGAAGTGTTCCTGGAGGCAAGCAATCAATAGAGCTCTCACGCTGAAAGGCTGTAAACCTGAAATAGTACCCATGACAAGCCCTTGCAGGTAATAGGTCAGATGTATTGATTGATCTGTTCATAAACACACATTTTAGGACGGCTCCCTGTGAAATGTTATGTCCATGTATAAAGCAAACAGCTGAAAATTTATCATGTCCTAGAAAAAAAGATTTTAATGTCTCCCTGGCACTAATTTTGCAGGAAATGTAGCTTTGAAAGGTTTGTTGGCTGAGAGGACGTGCTATATAAATCATTCGTGGCAACTTCAAGTTTCTGAAATTAGAAAGTGCCTTCTCAGCCAAACTACAGTGCCAGCATTGTGATTCATACGTCAGACCACATACCATTGTCTCACCTCTGCTGTCACGCTTGGAGATGTTTTTTAGTTGGATGCATCATGAGAATGTCTGTGCAGTAATAAAATGTTAAGGCTGTAGTGTAAACTGACATTTACTGCTCACTTAGTCGTGTGATATTTTCAATGTGCAGTATCCATGCACTTGGGAGAAGCAGACCTTTCTGGATAAACAGCATTATAACCCGCTTCTAAAATGGCATTTTAACTACTACCGAAACACATTCTATTTTCATTTTCCTTGGGGATTGTACTAAGATTACTAGGAAAGGAGCACAAATCTTATGTTACAAAAAAAGCCCTAACCAGCATCAATAATAATTTCTTTGGAGCCTGCTTTAGAATCACCAAAAATTAGAGTTGAGAAAAAACTGATCACAATTTTTCTTTAACTGTTTTTTTAAAAACAAAATCTGTTTATAATGCCTAAATCAATATAATTCCGATGTGGAGGTGGATAGAAGTTGCTGCTTTTATTGTAGTAATCTATAAGCAACGTGACATAACAGAGTCAAGAGAAAAAAACAAAAGGTGACACAGAAAATAGCACACAGTCCGAGGACAAAGACCTTTAGTAGCGGCTATAGCAACTCAGATCAGCCAAAGCAAATGCCCTGCTGGATGACTAACTTTCTGTTGCTGCCATTACACAGATATCAACCGGTGAGCCACTGCACTGGGCATTGCTACCGCATGAATCTCTACAGTGAAATAAGGTTTTAACCATTTTAGACTGTAAAATTAGGTTTTAGTTTTTCATTAACTACTTTCCTAAGTATCGTCATCGTATTGAATTGATATGTAAGAAACTTGTCCTCAAAAGCCAGCCAAGACCCATAAGCAGGAGCAGTAGCTAAGTCTTCCCTTGCAAAAGCTGACTTAGAAATGATTGACTTACCTTTGTAGCATGACAGCCCTTGTTCTGGGTCGCACCATGTCCATAAGTCTGCCAGCCCTGCCAAAATAATGTGCATATTTAGATTTGATCGCAGTACAGGCACAATCAAGATATCAAGAACACACTTAAGCATCTGGTACAAATGTCAAGACCCATGGACTGGATGTCATTATCAAGCTAATGAATCTAGATCACATGTTAACAACAGATGTAAATGGAGCCTAAAATGAACACATATTTTCTGCTAGCTTTTGATATGAATGGCATGATAAAACCTGTACAGAGTCAAGTCTGTAATGATGTATGATATAACTATTAGGGATGCACGATATTATCGGTATGTCATCGATATCTGCAGATATTGGCTTTAAAACGAAATACTGGAATCAGGCTAACATGCTGATTTCTGCCGATATCACAAACATGATTTAGATTTTTAAATTGACAATGTGAACATTTGCAAATATCAACTCCATGTTGAAATATTTCTTTTATACTGCACAGTGAATGTTCTTTGAAAAGCAGTGTATTTCATGTCACCATCTGCTGGTGGGCCATCATGATAAGAGCATGCATTGTAGGCTGTTAATTCCACAGAAGAAGAGACTTGATCAAGTCTTGATGATCACTTGATGCTCATGCAAGGAAAAAGTGTATATATTGACATTTTATTAGTTATCGGCCAAATTAGTTGTTTTTATATTGGCATATTGCAGCAAAAATCCAATACCGTGCATCCCTAATAACTATTACTGTAACAACACTGTAAAGGAAGGCCGAGTATAAATCCAAAGTGATAAAAAAAGGTAAATGAAAAGGTTAAGTAACAGCCTTCCTCTAAGACTACTCCCTTTGGCCAAAATAAAAATTACAGTATCATTCCGCTTTTCTGCCCCCTTCCTAGAATAATAATTTTTGTACAGTCCCTACAATTGTCCCTAAAAATGTACATGTATTGGTAATGGCTCAATATGCATATGAACCACAAAAAAAGCTGTTGTTGACATAACAATGGTTTGGCATTTAATCCTAAAGAAATATAAAAGCCCATAGGAGAACAAAACCCTGTTCAGTGTCACTTCTGAATTGCATTTGCAGACTATTTCAAGGCACTGCACATTTTCACTGTACGCCTTTGAAGTCTTAACCACGCCAACGTGACAAAGATTTCTGCTCATCCTGAGGAGACACTGTGTCCTTCATCAAACTTAAACTGAGACGATGCAATCTCTGTTTCTCCCCTTCATCCTTCCCTCCCCCCAACTCTTTTTCTCACTCTCTATGTCTCCCCTCACTAATAAACAGTGCTCTCTTCTTCATGCATGAGGGACTCGCGATCGCTCCCCTCCCTCAGTCAGACAGATAGCAAGGGAGATGGATGTGTCAGTCAGTCAGCGCCGTCTCATCTCAGTCAGGTGCTCTGTGTACTTCAGGTTATTTAGAGGCTTGCTGGCTGGTAAACCACACACAGCTAGTTTTTTAAAAGCCTCAAATTTGTGTGGGGAAAGCAGAACTGAGCTAATTTTGCTTGGTTGTTTTCCAGCTGTTCACAGGGCTGTCGACTCTTAGACATTGGCTCGCATGTCTATTTACAATTCAGCACTCAAAAAATACATATAAATAAATAAAAAGGACCTAGATGTAGTGTTGCTCGTAGCATTGGGTGGCAAGGCTGTTTTCCTCAGGCCCCTTTTGCCAAGACGTAGCCATCCCTACCCGACAGAAACTGGAACAGTCAGTTCAGTACATCTCTCCATCTGCCTCTCTGCAGTGTCATGTCAATGAATAATAAGCACCCGGCCACAATCTCCAATTATGCAAATCAATGGCGGGATCCAGATATAGGGTTGTTTGTGGCAGATCTAAATGCAGATGCACTGATGGTTTAGAGTTCTATCGCATTACAGTCATGAACAAAGGACTGTCATCTAAGACTCAGCTCAAGCGTGTCTGTAAGCCGCCAGTAGGTATTGTACACTACAGTGATGCTATTAAAGTAGTACAAAGGTCTTAGAAACATCATCTTTCAGTGTACCAACCATATTAATTTATTACAGATCATCTGTAAGCTTTTGTATGACGAGGACGTGATATAAAGCAGGCACCAGTTGATGGAAGGTGACATGTTTTGCAATGAGTTTCTTTCAAGGATATTTTTTTTTTTTTAAATTCAATCAGCTGTCCTTTGTTTTTGAGTGGTCCTTTGTGGAGGCTCTTGAGGCGTAATTCCACTTTCTGCCAGCTAATGATCAGCAAGTGCCAGTTAAGTAATTTGACTCATTTGTTTTAGTACTTTGCTCATTTTCATTGTTGCACAAAAAACTAGTATTACTGCCTCACAGTTGTATGCCTCCCTGAACCAGTCAAATTTCAGCTAGTTAACATCCACGTTAATGAAAACATGAATGCTTTACATGTCTTCACCCTGGCAGCATGTAAGATCTATACAGCAGGGGCAGTTTCAATGTGGGCACCCAAGATTAGCATCACCAATTCAGTATCTGACCAAATGTCTACCCCTCTGTTCGTGTTTCATGGCACAGAATCATGGCAAGAAACCTGTTTTTGCAGGTCAGGGGTTTTTGAAGTTAACCATTGACCTCTTAGACATTACATGTTATCTCTAATCATCATCATATGGCCAAAAACATGATTTGTGAGTCAGTGACCTTGACCTTGGACCTTCAACCACCAAATTCTAATCAGTGAATTCTTGAGTCCAAGTGGATGTTCGTGCCAAATTTGAGGAAATTCCCTCTAGGCCTTCTTGAGATATCACATTCATAAGAATGAGTGAGACAGATTTGTCAGAGTAATCTTGACCTTTGACCTTGAATTCATACCAGACAATCATTGAGTCCAAGTGGATGTTTGTGCCAAAATTGAGGAATCATGTTTACGTGAATGAGATGTTTGTATGTCCGTATGTATGGACAGACGGATTTATATATTTACAGACAACCTTATATCTTAATGCCTCCGCAGCTATCGTCAGCATGGAGTCAAAAACTTGTAGTCCTTCAAATGTCTTAATGCAGTTTTGATTATTTCTATTTAATGAAAAAGTTGTTTTTCTGGACAAAGTATCCAGAAAAGAATTTGCCTTTGTTAGTGTTGTACAGTAATATAACAATGTACTGGGTATCTTTTTTAATGAGGGTTCTGTCCTGTCATTTGTATTAATTTCTTAGACCGTGGAGTTCAGGCAGGACCAAGGCCAAGTGATTTCTCTCTTAGAGTGACCACAGACCACACAAAAAAGTCGGATGACTTCTTACAACTTCTGCATATTAAATAGACTCCAGCAAACGATGCTTGCAAAGACTGTATGCTAAGGAAGAGCAAAATAAGCCGCCAACTGCCATGGTTTCTTTACCATGTCTTACCTGCCATGAGGGTTGACTAGATCACGGTCATTTTGTGTTTAAGAGAAATTGCTTTGCTCAACTAATGCATCTCTTCTTGTCTCAAGAGCATAGTGGTTTAGTCAGAGCCTGTGGCCCTTCCTTCCACAGCCTCCATCCGATAACAAAATCACCTTCAAAATCTCAAACATTTGTCTTCTATTGAGCGGCACCTACAGAGGGATACACCATTTCATCAAACCTGATCTTTTTCTTCACCTTCAAGTTATTGACGTCACAGCAAAAGAAATTGTTCCTCACTTCCAACAACAAAGGGCTCGTCAGCACTCTCTATTCAGGTCAGAGCTCTGCTGCAATCACAGTCAGAGTGATGACCTGATCCCACTTAATACAGCCTTGCTCGAAGGGCCCCGTGGATCTACAAAGGAGTTGGGTTGCTGGAGATGCTGTGAACCTATTGGCTAAATTCTGCAATTCTTTCCTAAAAAGTACCACAATAGGCATCACTTATTTTTCTCCACCTTTTTCATCTCCTTTTCCTTTTTATTTTTTTGTGCGCACATGTGGGTCGCAGTCATGGCAGCATTCTGCTTCCTTTGTAGTTGATTTAATTGGCTAGTGTTGCATCTCGACACAGAGTTTTCATTATCATTTACTATAGAGTTGGCTTCTGTTCAAATTAGAGCACCCGGTGGAGGCTTGGGCTTAAACACTTCAAATCAAGACCTTGCCTGTTACAGAAATCAGTCACATACAAAAAAGAAAAAGACAAACGCAAAGAAAGCAAAAATTGGGCAAAGTGCAGCTCCTTGATGAGGCAAAAACATTCCAACAACTCCAAAATTTACTGTAAATATGAAGAAAGATTTCATCATGTTTTGCTTGCTATTCTCCGGCCACTTTTAAGGGACTTCTTCCATCATCTTCCCCACAGAGGCCTTTCATTTAAACATGCAAACTGCTGGGAGGCCAGCCACAAATGCCTAATTGAAACCCTTTTTAGTTTATGAATAAGAGAACACCCATGTGCCCCGGACGACAGAATGTCTTTAACGGCAGGGCATGATTGCAAATGCAAAGCGTGTTGAGCGTCTCTCCAACGAGTCCGTTACATAACACGCCACTGCAGGTGCAACTCATGGAGAGCGGATATGAATGGCAGGCGGCAGCTTGTGAGTGACCATCAGCATGTGAGAGGGGCAAGGGGGGTAGGATGCATCAGAAGAATGACAAGTGAGGAGTGTTGCACATTTCCGTGCGTGCTGAAGCTGAAACCAGACATGATAATAATAGTCAAACTATTTCTGGTGGAGAAAGGCAGGTGCGAGTTTGTCAAAACACCATCACGGCAGGGTGAGTATGAAATGTGTTAGAACAGCTCACAAAGCAAATGCTTTTCACTATCACATCACAAGTCTTGCGGTCATAAATGATGTGCATTATCCAATCAAAGAAAAAAGATATTCAGTTTATTTCACTGGTTACGAAAGGTGTTGGTTGGAAAAAAGGTTTTGTGTTGCGTCTATGAATACTGCATGAGAGTCGAGAAAGCTAAAATCATGCAGTCCTGTGAAAGTAAAATGCTGCATCAAACACCTCGAACAGATCTCAGAGCAGTTGGATTAGAAGCTGTAAAAGATGGATGTGGTGAGGGAGTGAGCTGCTACACATCCTCAGAGTTGCTAGCAGCTGTTCAGGGTAGGGACTTGGCAGGTACAGATCGCGAGGGAGCTCGCTAGCAACTCTCTCCTCCCCTCCTCCTCCCTCTGCTAGCAATGGCCTCATTTATCTGTCACCACCCCTCCTATACTCCCCCAACCACCTCCCTTCCACTCCAGACATCTTTGTCTAACACGCCTTCACCGTCACCGTCGAGCCGAAACAACTCCCGTCACTTTTGTTTTTATTCCATCAATTACGGCCCTGCCAAAAGGCTTCATCGGCCACTCTGAAAGCTGCCTGCTGCCCCAACAACTTCAAATCTTGGCTGTCAGCGGAGTCCTGTCAATTAATGACTTACCAATAGGCTTAACATAAAGACTGTATTAGTCATTCATATCCCCTGTGCTGCGCTGCAACACTGGCTAAAATACCTATGGGCCCCCCGAAGCACATATTGTTGTTCTCTGAAATATGCCTTCAATTAGAATGCCATATCGCTGTGCCTCAGTCATCTTTTGCCATTGCTACGAGTGATGACAGGGAATCGGGCATTAGTTCTCCATCTGACGGATGCCTCCCTTCAGAATTTCTCATTAGTCAAATACATCTCTATTCCGTTACAGCTAACTCACATTGTTGACTGAGCATCCTTTTGATGATGACCCACACCCCTTGCATTTAGAGTCCAATTAATTACCATAGATAGTAGTCACATAAATATTTCACCACAGCAGATGCTTATATTTCAAATAGTGCATTTGGATTTACAACAGATAGGCAGCTTCCTTTTAATTGCGCATGTTTTTTCAAAGATAACAGTGATGTAAAACTAAAACTAATGAACTTGCATGCCAAATTATGCAGGATCACATAAATACACACTTGCATTTGCACAAGAAAATCCAAGTTCCAACACTGTTAGGTTGGCAAACTTCACTATTCCAAGTAATCTCTCCTCAATAAAATATCAAATTGTCCGCATGAAGTCTCCATCTTCTCAAAACCTTCTTGCATCAATCGCCTATCTCCCCCTGCTCTATACTACTTGCTGATGAAGGCAGAGTGTCTCACCATTTGGACAACCCACGCCGAAAACAGAGCTTTCAGTCTGACAATCGGGCCAAGCAGGTGTTTGGCGTTGTGTTGGGGGAATAGAGCAGCTCAACAGCACATTGGAGGATCAGAGGAGGCTTCAGATGCACCTGGTCACGTGCCAAGGCCTCCCTCCCCACACAATCTGGCCTGTTCTGTTCCCACTCAGTGGCAGACGCACCTCCGCTGGCAGCTCTGATGGACGCTAAGCTCTGTTCTGGTGACAAATGCAGAGATCATTCGCTCCGACCCACGCAAGCGTTTAATCATGATGCACTGCTACTGCTGCTCACACCCCAGATATTATATCGCGTGAAGTCCTGTTACTCTCACATTCAGAGAGCTAAAGGGGTTTTTGGATATGTTCAACTCATTGGTGGCTATTTCATGCCAGGTTTTGCCTTGTTAGTCAAGGTCTTACCTGGAGATTTATCTAGCAAGCATCATGCACAAAAATAAGGTCCATGCATGAAGTTGCATTAAAGTGAAAGGCACTTTTTGACACTTAGAATTCACTGCACGTTTTGGACCCCCAGCTCATGTCCTCTACTGAGCACATAAGTAATAGGCATGGAAATCCCTGGTTAATATATGAATAATTCTGTGTTGTATATGAAGCCCTTTAGCCGACAATTTCCATCTGACTTTCACTGAATAAATGGACTGTTTAGATGTTCAGACTGCAATACTTTGCAATGTGGAATGTTTATGCCTAAAATTGAGGCTGGACACTTTATCTTAACATGGAATCACATTTATTTATTGTTTGGAAAATGGGTTTTTCTTGCTGGCTCTTCATTACATGCAGCTGGCCAAATGTCTAGTGTTTAATAACGGATTCCTGCTTTCATACTGTATCTGTCGATATGGTTATGAAATTTCCTACTATATGCGCGGGGTGTAAATTTATCTCCGCACCTTGTGTGCAGGGGAGGTATCAACAATATCAAAGGTAGCCTGAGCGATGGGAATGAGAGCATCCCAGAGGGTCTGCGAGCTGAAATAAGACAGATACAGCCGAGTGAGCCTTGATGGAAAAAAAAAATATAGAGAGAGAAACAGGTCAAAGAGATGGGGCTCGGACCCAAGGGATGCCTGAAGATAGGAGAGAACGTAAGACCTTTTTAACCAAAGCCAGATCTTCAAAGACTGAACGGTTACCTTGTGACAATATGGAGCAGAAAGAGACTTTTTTAGCAACTGCAAGTCAAAATGCAGTATTGCATGAAGCCTGCAGTACTGTACATGCCCAGTTGGAATTGAATGCATTTCCTTTCATTTTCCCCTAACTCGGTAAGCCTATCTGGAATTATAAAATCCACTCTTTTACTGACAGAATGAGAGACTGAGACCGCCATTAAGTACCATATAATTAAGTCCAAGTGTCAAACTTTAAACAATAGCCAGAATGTTATCAATCCTTTTATCTAATTCTTGGCAAGAAAGCCAAGAAGTGTATTTCCCAAAATGTTAAACTATTCCTTGAAAAGCAGAGTTGGTAGGACTTAGTGGCATGAAGTGGTGAGGCTGCAAAAATTGCAACCAGCTGAGTTTTGTCCAGTGTGTTAAGCTAAGAGGGGGTATCCTTTAAAAAAAATTATGATACCAGAACCATGCCAATACTCTTAAAGTAATACTACTGCCGATAGAGTACTTCATTTGATACCTGTAATGTGAATGGACTGACCATTTTGGTGGCATCTTGGCATCTGAACTGCCAACTCTGTCAAAAACATCGCCCTAAACTTTAATACACCACAGAGTGTATGGGTTGTAGCTGCTGCAGGAGTGTGAGCTTGCCCAATTCAACAGGCACAGTGACAGGGCTAACTGTTAGCATAACATGGCAAACATTGCCCAGCAGTTATTAATGAGCTCAATGACAGAGTCATCAAACCGTTTTAGTGTTGGTGTAAGTTTGTTGGGTTTGTTTAAAAGGTGTTGGATGTTAACCATTTCTGCTGTATTGTGCTTGTGTTTGAACTGACCTTTGGCTGGGAAAGGGAGCAGCTCCGGAGACAACAACAACAGAAAGTTTTCCAATCCGCAGGGAGTTTGAGATCAGTCCTGCAGTAAAAAAAAAAAAAAAAAGAAAAGACATAAAGATTGTATTGCAAACTACTTGGTATGAGGTTATTGACTACTGATACCCAGCCCTAGCCAAGCATGTAGGAAAACTACAGGCCGAGACACAAAGACGCAAATTTCCCTATCTAGAGCCAATGTTTAGTTTGTCCATTCTGGTCTACAAAAGAAACAAAATGAAGAATAAAAGAGGGCTGCTGCATATGTAAATCTAAAGAACTCACTCTGAGGTAACTAAAACACAATTGTTAGTTTCAGGTGAATGTAAACTAATGAAGATATAGTTATGAAAATTATACTCTATATTCAAACACACTGAACCTTGAAAGGAATTAGCATTTTCACAGTAAATAGGGAATTAGTGAAACAAATGACAGAGTTATTTCTTTGCAACACTCCCTACTCCAATCATCTGTCTTTAAATTCAACCTTCAAAACCACTACTTCATGTTTTCTGTCTTTGTTCCCATAATCACAGCTCCCATTTCAAGTATCATCTTCCTCCTAATCTGTACCCAAACCCTGTCATGATAAATACATGAGTAAATGCTGTCACGATTTTGCTGAGGACTCCTCCCCGCTTTACCCTAGAACGAGGCAGTGGAGGAAATGTTCCAGTGATGGGATGATTTCATACATTTCTCAGTGAATAACATGCTAATTGCTGCTTTATACTCTTGCAAATGAACTGAGCAATTTGCTGTTGCAAGACAATGTAAGCAATTTTTCTCCTCAAACAAGCAGATCATTATTATGTTATTCGGTCCTCAATCTGATAACACAATAATTTTAGCTTTGCGTCTGACACCGCCTAGATTAAAATATCAATTTTCCAAATATTCTTTCCTCTTTTAAAGCCTAATAATATATGTTTTCCTCACAACTCCATCTCTGTCTGCTTAACCGTCTTACACGATATCCAACTGAGTCCTTGGTGAGCTGATAAAGCTGTGGGATATCAAGGATCATCAAGGTGACGTGTAGTTACTAGACCCTGGTGTTTTCTACAGAGCTCAAACCATTGCTTAAAAAGACACAGTGACAGAGCCCGAACTCACAGCTGAGAGTTGCAATTATTTCCAGGTTAGTAAAAAATGTCACCGCCAAAAAAACAGTGGGGATTTACCAATGGGACCACTGTTTAATCAGCCACATTCACTTTGTGTTCATATTTAGATCTTCTCTTAGGGATTGCATTGCTGTTTTTGTGGCAGCTATTCAAGATGTTTTGCTTCCAACTTTTCCTAAAGAGCTATTGATGTGCCTACTTTGGCATTGTTTCTCGAGTGAAAAGTGGAATAAATAGCAGCTTTTGTGAATGCCATCCTTCTGCATTTTTTGCTTATGCAAGAGACAACTTGTGTGTGTGAAGTTTCATCAGTACGTATACATGCACTCAGATATGTGGGCAGTGTGTCCATAAGGTGTTGTGTGACGCTTAGAAGCAGCCCGGCTGTTTCATACTTGATGCCATGATTGCTCGGAGGCGAGGACAGCAGGAGTGCAATTTCAGTATTCACTCTCACAAATGTCAATAATTGGTCTCAGATGAATGTCACGAAAGAGGATTTGTATTGAAACACACAGTAAGACACCTAAATTTATGGTAATGCGCTAAAAGTCATCTGCTGTCAATGTTCAAAAAGGACTGTCATCTGACTGTTCCGCTTTTTGCCAAAGCAGTGACTCACGGCCATTCAATTGTTCACAGGACACGTGGACAAAAACTCTGCAGATTTGATTATCATTCTCGCAATGATCTGAGTCACAGAGCAATTACTCGTCAGGAACTGTAATCACTCAGAGTCTAAGCATGCATTTAATTACAGGAGTATTAACAAAAAAATAATCACTCTTGAACACCAGTCACACAGAATGAGATTTGGCGAGGGGACTGTGAGATGATTACTGCCTGTAAATCTAGCCATAAAATTGGGGGCTATTATGTCTCGTACTCAAATGGCTTGTTCAACAAAACTCTAATCGCATGCATAATTTTACACAGTTCATTACTGTAGTTCATTAAGATACGAGAGGTGCTTTTTAGAATGGGGGGTGTTTGTACTGTATAGCGTAGAATATTCAGGCAGCTCTAGATGTTCAAGAAAATACACACTCGGCAGTGTTGTTAATTTAAACTGCTGCAATGCTCTAGTTGTATAACAAATTACCTTATCTTGCATCACTATGCTTGTAAAGGCGCCCTGTTGCCATATGTTGATATCATTCCTAACATAACTCTATAAACATAAATTAAAACTGTTACATAATTTATTCAGAACATAACCCCCTGCACATCACTGCCTCTTTTGTTGCTGCTTTGTTTCCCCATTTTAGTTTCTCCCACCCCCCTCTTCGCAATGATAACGTGTGACAACACGCAGCACAGGGGGCGGCGCAGCAGGTGGCCGCTGGGAACCTCGCTGTCTCTCAAGCGGCCGGCCTCTGGCAAGCGCTGACCTCGTAACACGCGCACGCACTCATACATACTAACCACCTAGTGTGTCAGCTGAGGCGGTGTAGCAACCCAGGGAGCTTGTCGGACATGCTGAGTCGACAACGAGGGGAGCTCAAGTGGCAGAGTAGACAGCGGCCTCAGGGGTTTGCTCACCATGTACCTACGTCACTGCATAAACCACACGGTGTTGACAGGCTGCACAGATAAAACACAGAGGCTAGTGTAAAAAAAAACAAAAAAAAAACAACCAAAAACACACAAGCCAGAGCTGCTGAGTTTTACAGACTGCACATGCTGGAAACAAAGATGAAAGATCGTTCTGTTTGCGTGATGGTCCTTCATTTTTTTATATTTATTTAAATCATAACTGAGGAGAAAGTCTTGAAAAATAAAGTTGTCAAACTGAATTGACATATTGCCTTCCTGTGAGTTTGAAACAGTTTCTTCAGTTATTGATCTCAAAGTATAAAGGAAAGTTTTCATCTACAGTAAATACTGTATGTGCGAATAACAGCAATGTAAAAAAGAGGGATGTATTGTATTTGAACCCACTGTGCTGTACTTACATAGCTCCAAAGCCAACTGGGAACGCTTGCTCATTAACATTTAATGACATTCACACAAAAATATTTCACAATCAATCCCACATTCTACTTTTTGGGAAGAACTAAAACGAGTGCCCAGACTATAAATAACCGCCTCACCGAGGGAGGAAAAAAACAAAAACAAAAGCAAAGCTTCTTCTAGCTACAAGAGTCGTTGATGATAAGTCCACCAGCAGTCATTTGTCTTCTGTCGAAATTGGTGTTGAAGCCTCCTTTCCGTTCTTATCACACTTGGCAGTTTGTGTTATGTTTATATGCAGTTATACAGTGAGTGCCCTTCTCCCTGACAGCCGGGCGGCTCCTAAGCAGGAAGCATATATTTCAAGAGAGGGTGCCCTTCTGCCAGCTCAGAGGCTTAATGTCAAGGGGGTGTATGTACTGTAGCGGTATTTCCCTGGAGATTACCTTTGGTTTAATCAGATGCAAATGTGGCTGCTGATTGATTACATGAATGAAAACACACACAAAAATATCAGTCGAGCTATGGCAGTGTTTTCTGTTCTGCATTTTCCAGCCTGTTTTTCACAGTTTCTTCCTTTAGAAATTTTGCATCATGTATGCACGTACTAAATTAGTTTGCTGTTAGTGTTTGGGACACATTGAATCCCATAATATGGCAACCTTTTATATTTTTATTGCCATTACAAAATTGAGATTGAGCTGCTCATATCAGGTACGTTCCTCAGATTTTTGACAGAACTCTTTCAGATTTATGCATAAATTTACCATGGCCATGACAAAGAAACAGGGGAAAAAGGGGATACACAATTCCCCAAAGCTTCATTTTGTAACAAACCTCTTGAATGCAACCCGTTATTCCACAGCACTTCACAGGAAGTTTAAAATTACCAAATGGCAGTCATTCAGTCGCAATTTTTTGTTATGTAAAACTTGGAATTATGCCTCAATCCAAATGCCTTTTTGTCACATCCTAGATTAAATGACTCACTCAGCTTTTCAAGTGGCGTACAGTACACAGCATCATTGTGCATTCAGGAAGCGAGCGCTGAAGTGATTGAACCACCAGAAACCATGCCATTTTGCAGGGCAACATTCAGACAAACAATGCGTCTTAGGAATTGCATTGACTTTTACGATACCCAGTGACTAAAGACTTGCTATTACCTGCAATCAGCTGTTCATTAAGTAACCACTGGCCTCACTTTGTGTGAAGATTGCAGGGTAAGAGCATGCATCGCTTGTCTCTCAAGCCATTTCCTGCTCTTTAAAAAAGCATTTGCTGGATGGAAACTACTGCACTGAAACAAAGCCGGCAGATGCAAGAGGCAGTGGATTGTGATGTAGCCGCTTTCCCAGCCCGCACATGTTCAATAATAGGTTGAATCAATACTCTCTCACCTTTTCTTTGTAAAACATCGCTTTACACAAGCTTTGTTTGATCTACAAACGATGCAAGATAATTAACCAAGTCTGACCAAAACAAGCATCCAGTTTGAGGACGGGCGATTAGAGGTGGTAGATCAGGGCTGGACCTCGCACATTTGGCACCCTAAGCAAGCCCCTTCACTCCCATCACCACAATCAACTGAACAACTAAGCTAACAAACAATAATGAAAAAGAAAAAGAAAGAAAAAACTATGTGCAGATTTGTAAATTTCTTTTTTCTTTTTTGTACTGGGCCCCAGATGCAAATCTGTGAATCCTAGAATAGCAAAGAAAAGACCTACCGGAATCACTCTATAATTGGCTAGTACTTGTCTTTTTTGGTTGGATTGGTAATATTTAGGCATGAGGAGTCGGATGTGTTTGGGTTAGGGTAAGATCAAGATAAGCCTGTCAAAATCAGAGTAAGGCAGGTAATTCCTTTGCTATCCTAGGTGATGCTAATATGCACCTCAGATGGCTTTTGCCTTTTCATTTTCTCTTACTTTAAGATCACCACATAAACTCCACCCCACCATACTCTTCAATGCTCTTGCCTCTTCTGACCGCAATATTAACTAAGACAATTTAGATTTAGATTAGTTTTTGTTTTGTTTCTGTCAAGTTAGAGGTGTGTGTTTTGTGATGAGTTAACACGTTTTTTTGTAACATGAAGGACAGTAGGTATCAAAATAGAATGGAGAATACAAACTGAGTTTCTATTGTATTGTGTGTATGTCACCATAAAGTGTGCTACAATCGGACTATTGAGTGTAACACACTTTATGGACCTATGATGTGTTGTCATTCAACAGTTCAATGTCCATTCTATTCTTATTTTACTTCTGTGACGAGATCTTTGGATGATTTCCCCCTTTATCAATGTTTAAAATGAATTTATTTGTCAATGAATTAGTTCATTTAAAAAAAAACATTTTCTGGGGGGTGACGGGGGCCCTATGTGGCCACCAATGCTGGTGATAGGAAGATCCGCCACTGTGGCTAAGAAAGAAGAGTTGTCTTTTAGTAAAGGATGCACAGAAGGACTTCATTTAAAAGCAAGGAGAAAAAAAAATAATGTAGTCCAGCAGATGGTGTGCAGCACTACTGTACTTCCATCTCCACAGGTCAAGGCAGGGTGAACCCTTATCTAAAGTGATAACTCAAGCCCCCTCTGTCCGGCCAAGGCCCATGTGCTGATGTCATATTTTGCAATGCATTGTCTCATATACTCTTCACGGCACATAAAACAGCCAGGAAAACAAAGGTGAAAAGATAGATAATTACATTTAAGTTGTGTTTGGCAGATAAGGTTTTGTGTTATGTAAGACAGTGTTGTGAGATACAATGTATCTAATTGCTCAGAACAAGTGTGGTGATGTCTATTTTGGCTTGGTTTCTGTCTTTGTTAATCCTTCAGTCTTGGCTTCTTCATTTTTTGAAAGAATTTTCACACTTTCACATGTGTGTTTTTCCGTTCTTCTCTTTAAGCCGCCAATCTGCAGAGTACAGAGAGCCAGCCACTGGCTCTTAAGTATGCTTTTAGGGACCTGCATGCTTATTTTCATTCATCTTTTGTTTTGGTTTGTTTTTTTTTTGTCAGATTTGTGTGCTGTTAAATGATACAGTCTGCTCTTATGTAGAAAATTGCGCAACATAATGAGGCGTCATTAGCTGGCTTGTTTCACTTGACAGTTCAGGCCATGTACCATTTCATGTTGTCTCTATAGAAAAACTAGGTGCTGCAAAGTTACACGGTAAACATGCAATTTACAATCAAGAAAATTAATTCTAAAATACTCGAAAGCATAATTGTACTTTAAGTTCAATAAATCTACAATATAAATACAGGAAGAGAGATAATTGCAGGCATTTTAAACCACACGAAACAATAGATAACAGAGTATAAATGTCATAATAATTCTATTAAATAACAAGCTGCAAATTTAAAGTACTCCAGTGAACTATGTTCCCGCTTTAAATTTAATAATATGTATCATCTGCGGTTGTCGTGATCGAAGTCACCTTTTTAAAAACCCTCTTCTGTATATCAGCGCCACATGCAGAGACGCGGTACAGTGGGCGAGAATGATGATAATACCCGAGGTGTGATCATACCATGTTCCTGCCAAATAACAGCGACAGGAGGAGACAGTAATCCCTGCTTGTCACACTGCAGTTTTTGACTGTAATCTCAGATTAATGTCCAGGAAATGTCCTCACGAGGTGATTGAACACTAGGGCAGATGTTGCAGTGTGTTAAGTCATGTGTTGCGCCGGAGCGAGTAGGTAGATGAATGAGTGCTCACGTTCTCATGTTTTCAAAATCTGTTCACCTGAGGGAATAATGTCAGGAAGCCGTCTTGTCAAAGATAGAAGGCTTTTTCTTCTCTCCATAAGTATGAGATGTGTGTGTGTGTGTGTATATATATATATATATATATATATATATATATATATATATATATATATATATTACCTACTTATATTGTACATATATAATATGTTTTAATCTGGTCAAAAATAGCTCTTTTAAAGAACTAAAAATAATGTTTTTCTTCCACTGAACGTGCACTAAAAAAGATGTCTGATTCTGAACTTTCTATAAAGCCCCATACTGTGTTCACTCACTGGCAATTACTGTTTACTGTACACTTCTGAAATAAAAAGATGAGGGGAAAAAAGCCCTATTGTGAAAAAAAAAAATGCAGCCTGAGAATATCATCATTAGTTCTATTAACTAACTAACTGTTTCACCCTACAGGTCAGGAAAACAATTATTTTACAGTTATTACCAATTCTAGATTAATCAGAGTTTGTGTATCATAATTCTTTTCAGTGTAGTTTATGATAGTCTTTGTAGATAGAGTTTTGAGTTGTCCTTATACAACCAATCACTGTTTTATGTATGCACAACTAAGTTATTAAAATCAAAGAAAATAGAAAATATTTTCACTTGTTGCAATTTATTTTTAAATGCATTTCCTTCTTTTCACTTATTTTCAAATAAGCAGCTCTTGCTTACCATAATACCTGAGATATGAAAGTGCATCTGTAATGTATATTGGGGCATGTGAATGTATGTTTATAGCCCCATATGCTATTTGGCTATTTTGGCACTTTTGAAGTGGGAGTCAGTAGGTGTGGGAAAGGCTGGACTTGGGAGAGCTTTTGTTTGTGCATTTGTGTTGTTTAGCTTCACGTGGTGTATTTTCTGGATATATGTGTGAAGAACTACCTAAAATTGAGATGGTTCAATTCAAGGGATTTATCCACCTAATAGATATCTTAATTAAAGGCTGCAGTTGTGATAGGACATATAAAACTTTATATTATACCTGGATTTTTGCCTATAAGTGTTTTGTTTTACTTCATACTATTATATTTTCAGGTATGTCTACTTACATGTTATGTATGTATTTAGATATTTGCTGTTGACGGTTTTGATTTATTGTAACTGCATTACTTACATTTTCCTCATGCATAAATTTGCACCCTTATCAAGGAACTCGAGGACAGTAAATACAGTATCTATGGATGGCACTATTCTTCATACGATGATGAAATATACTGAAAAGCTATCTGATGTTTTATGGTATTCAGAATTATTATGAATAGTAACAAATAATCCGTATACTTTAGGAGGAAGCACAGTCTGCGTATGTCAGGCTATCAGAGAAAGGGTTAAATACACACAGCTGTACTGCACAGTAGCAAAGCCTTGAACAATGACTTAATGCACTCCACTGAGGCTGCTTCACATCCCTCTAATGGATCATTTTTCACCTGGCACCTCAGCTCTCTTAAGATCAACTGAGAGGGATCAGCTTTATCGATTCCTTTCCTCTACACCAATCTGGATCAATAAGGATTCCTGCATTATAAACCCACCAACCCCATTTCCAGTGCTGATGCACCTCGTCACGATCTCACACTTGTCATTCGAAATTGCGTCATGAATTATGTTAATGCAAGTGATTTGCCTCAGCTACGCATTGAAGTGTACTTTAAACGATGCCACACCTTCTACTTAATTCCTTCCCATCCTCTTCTAATTAAAAGGTAGAATTATTGTAACAGCCTTATGATGTCCATCTTTAGCCTCAGTTGAGGTGCTTTAAATGACAATTGCTCTCGCAAGTTGTCTTCATCAACGCCCAGATCTATTCCCTGGGTGCACATTCTGGCAGATGATTCACTGGCTTGTTGAAAAAGCAGTTGGAAGTCTGCAAGATTGTTAAAACCTGCGGGGGGAGGAAAAAAATGCACGCGCTCCATCAGTATGCAATACATCAAAAGATGCCGAGATGCCTCAATGACGCGCTCACTGGCATGATCAAAACAACGCGCTTAAAATGCAAAATCTCACTCTGCGATGGCTGAGATGGAAAAGGAGCACTAATACAAACAACAATCTTAGGGGAAAAAAAACAAAGGAAGACGCTAAAGACACCAGAGTAGAGTACCTTCAAAGGAAATATGAATATGCCTGAGTGTCATTGTGATAATGACCCTTAGCTCCGATTCAACCTTCATCCATCTACTTACTGGGGAGAAAAAGACAACCCATTTCCAGTATGATCAGATATCATACATATAAGATGAAAAAGGAAGCGATTATTTATACCGCTTGTTGACACTGGCATCAGATACCTGGGGAAGGTGTTTTTGGTGTCAGATCTCACTGGGTAATGCGGTGGGGGGATAGGAGAGGAGAATATATTCTCAGTTTTACCCGCAGCTTTTCCAGTCCTTTATTATGGGAGGCTGGGCAGGGTTAACAACACGGTGAGGCCTCTACGCCTGTGAGGATTATTGGCAATACACCCGCACAAAACAGCTGCGGAAGGCAAATAATTGTCTTAAGGTGAATAACAATATCATGTTATCCTGGTAAAGGGGGCGTTATTACAAACCAAACAGAGCTTATTTCTCCAAACTATGTTTCATTTATGAGATGCTTATATGAAGCAGTTACTCCTGGTTTTATATTCATGGCTTACGCACAGAAATACGAAAGGGAGGAGAGAAATTTTGCAGAATGCACAAAGAAATGAACAGGGGTTGCAGGGCTATGCCAATATGCGTATAACACAACGGTACAAGGACTCTCCCATGAGTGAGTTTGGATTTTGTGAATGAAACCCCTCCTTATCTATTCTGCTCGGGCTGCCGATCAGTAAATGCTGCCCGGGGCAAAGCCCTCTCTGCAGCACGCAAAGATTCAGACACACTTGCAAATGAGCCTGTTTCTCAGATCTAAATAAGGCGAGATGTGCGGAGCCAGAGGTAAAGCATATTAGAGTGGCCTGACTCGGTCATTACTTGGTGGTAGCATGCAGCATCGCCCTCGGGTTAGTAACCGAGCGAGGCAGCCATGACATTGAGACAAAGAGCTTGCGTTTCTCACCACACCAGGCCATGCTGGGCCTGTTTGTGACTCATGTTAGGTCAAACAGGTGCCATGTACCAAGGCGAAGGAGCTGTCTGGCAGGTTGACCGTCACAATCAGCAGGGGATTTGCCAAATCGCAGTGAGCTGTGACTGCAGACAGAGGTTGGCTTGATGCATTATTGCTCAGAGTAGATCTGATTTCTTTGGCAAATAACAACCAATCCTACTGCTCCTATAAATTGATTACAGTTATTGTGCTTGATTGGTTTGCATTGCTCAATTATTTAAAGAATAATTGTGTGGTGCGATGTATAACTGAATGGTACATCTATTCCAATAGCGCTCCTAATGACTGGCGCAGCTCCAAAAATTCAAAATCAATACGTGGTGGAAGACATTTTAATAGTGCGGGCCACCACAACTACATGAATGTGTGGGAAATCCTGCTACCCAATTAATTTTCTGTTGATTTACTAATCAATTAATAGACTACTTATTGCAGATCTAGCTCACAGCTCTAGCTCACTATGAGCAAATGAATGTGTACCACTTCAGGGGTCCTTGACATTAAAAACGTTGAGAACCACAGGAATAGACCAAAATATGTTACAAGCTTTAAGGTTTTGCAAAAGACACCTGCACCTTGAACTATATTTGTTTGCATTCTTTGTTTGCTTTTGAAATTTTCAGTGTGTTTGAGTTAATCTCCTCGCCTTATCAGCTACGCCCTTACAATCTTGTGCATGTGCTATAATTACTGCCTAGCTGAGGTGATATGATTAGTAACTGCACAAATTAGTGAAGCCCTGACTCTTGAATTAGCTCTTTTTTAATGGCTTTTATACATGATATTGTTAATCAGGAAATTCCACATAGATTAAGTTTACATTACACTGCTCCAAACACAGGATTATCACAGACAGAATCAATAGTTCATCTGTGAGTCATCTGCCTCATTTTAGCCCCTACATCACCCAATAAAATAGCAGTCTTTAGGCAAAAAAAAAGTCTTTTGAAGTCTCTTTTTTGAGGTTATATTTTTTGGGAACTGTGCAGTGTCCTAAATTACACAACCTCAACTGTGTTTTAAATGAGAGAACTGCTTCTTTCAGAAGTCATGTTATTCGTTTGACCAAGGGCGATGCAGACTGAGGTTGAGAAATACACTTCACAAGCTGTTGTTGTTTATGTGCTCTAGCACAATCAGCCACCCCAACAGTTCATTTCATCACCAGTTGAGTTATACATTGTATGACTCCATGCAAATGAAAAGCAAACCATTGATCGTAACTGTGTAAAAAGCATTTGAACCAATATCTGTCGCTGACTTATTGGTTCTGATTGTACGCTGACTTAATGAGCTGAAACAAAAAGAGAGCTTTTTAAAAAAAATTCATTAGTCAGTGTACACCTGCTGAATCGAGGCCTAATCCAGTTTACACATTGAAAATCCCTGCTTCTTTTGCTGTTTGATCTGGTTTTTGCCTTGAGCCACATGCTTTAGTTTTGACACCCTTGTCTACCCAGAGTTCCCCCTCCCGAGCTCGCAAAAAAAAGGGTCAATTGAAGAAAATGAAGAAAATTGCAATTTAAATATTCATAAGGCTCTTTGTCTTTTCCCTCCCATCTGTGTCAGTGAGAGATCATGCTATTCCGCTGTGGATTTTGGCAATTACCTCTCATTGTAACCTCCCCGTGTCCAAAGTCACCCCTGTGCTCTTGAGAGGCACGAGCAACCTTAACATAATTGTGAGGTTAGAAGAGGATGCCAACAGATTGGATACTGCTGAAGCTGACATCATTTCACTGTTGTTGAATTGGAGCACGCCCCTGCATTGTCTCCTGCAAATTAATCCTAATGCCATGGCTGTGCAGTCTGAAAAAGATTACATTGTATAATTGCATGTCTAGCTCTGGCAAATGAGCCATTGTGAATGCCAAGCGGAGGGTCTAGATGTGTGTGTGGGGGGGTGATTTTGTTTTCTTTTCACACTATCCTGATTTTGTTTTTAGTCTTATGTGTGCCTTTTTCTGCGAGTTCAAAAAAAAAGTCACTTTTGAGCCAATTTAATCTTTTTTAAACTACGATGTACCTAACTATGTGTAGTGACAGCAGTGCCACCGCGGTCTACACAGCTCAGACAGGATCTTGGCAAAAAGCTTCAGCGAAAGGCCAACACTCTGCCAGCTATGTCACACTATCATTCCAGTGCGGACCGTAGGGAGGCAGCTCCCCAGTGTCTCTGTTCTCTGAGTGCCAATTATGCCATCCAATTGAATTATGCCCTTGAGTGGTATTATTAGCAGTTGTTGAGGGATCCAAACATTTGTATTCATTAAGGTTTGTTCACAGGAATGATTGAGTGACCGGCCCAGTCCAATTAACGTGAATAAAGACAATGCATAACTAATTTAAATGTTTATTAGCTCCATGCACTGCAAAAATAGCACTTTTTGGTGCATTTGTTCCCGCTCTGTAAGTGAAAAGCAATCCTGGTCCCAATGCCATTGAGTGCCACTTTTGCACATTTTGACCATTAGTCCTATAACACGTCTCAAGTGGTAGCCAGGGCTCAGTTTGAAGTTGTTCCACACAGAAGAGTATTCATCTTAATGAAGCTGTGAATCAAAGAGCCACCAACTCATCCTGGCTGAGTGGCGCTGCAGCTAATGTATTCCCCGGTACTCCCAATTCTGCCTGACCTGGAGAGGATTCAAGGTGTCTTTCCCCAAATGAAACTAACAGACCGTCAGTCCTGCTCGCGCCAATGCAATGTTATTGTGAGTATCAGGGGCAACAGATTGCATTCGTGGAGCACCCTTTATCAAAGCTTTCAACGCCATGCTCAGTCAGGTTTTACTCATTAAAAAAGTCGTGCTGACACCAGATGGGAAACAGAATTACTTGAGTGCTTCCAATGTTGCCCCTGTTAACTGATACTCGAAAACAAGTCTAAATTCATAAGCTGAAGTCAATCACTCCTGAAAACAGCACTTGAACACTCTTTTCTTTCTCTCTGCCTCAATCACGCCCTTCCTCTATCCGGGCCTTTCTCTCTTCCTCCAGCTCTCCCACTGTGGCACAGCTGATTTGGCTACTAGTTTGTGTCACAAAGCCGTCTCAGTGGGAGCGAGGAGCCAGTTGGCAGAGTCCTTCCCTTCAGTGAAATGCCCTAGGTTCCTGCATGCTCTGGTAGTTCCCCCCCTTTCATCCCACTCTCACCCTGACATAGTCACTTCCAGTGTTCACGTCTATTGTTGGTGGGTCAGACCTGGCGCTGCCTCTATGTGGGTCAGGGCCAGAAAAGCAGCATGCACCTTCTTATGTGTGAAGTCAGCCCCGCCAGGACGTATTGCTCTTTTCCTCCTCACTTATTTTGTTCTCACTGGCAATATCTGTGCTTATTGTAAGTCCACAAGGGGCTACAAAGTCAGAGCCTTCCTCTATCTACCCACCTGCAAGACCAGCACGATTGCCAAAATGTAATGTTTGCATTGTACATTTCTGCAAACACAGATATGTTAAATTTGTATATTCCATACATACCATATCAACATTTCTAAAGTGATGCAGCTTATATTAAATGTATTGGAGCTGAGTTAGCCACTCACTAGGTAGAGGGGATGGTGGATGGCATGAGACCAAGGCAGACCACTGTTTACAACTAGTGAAGTTCCAGCCATGTTTGTGGCAACAAAATTGGGTATTTTTTAATGAGGCATCAGGCCAATTCCAGCCTGGTTTGGGGCAACAAAACCGGTATTTTTAAAAACAATTAATCACATATCCAGACATGTTTGGGTTGACAAAAATGGATATTTGTAACAACGTGGGTATTTTTAACGCAGTGTGTACGACTACAAACCCAGGTATTTGTAATGCTACATTGGGACATTTCAAGCCATATGTGGCAACAAAACCAGGCATTTTTTAATACTACTTAAGGGTTTTTCAGTGTGTGTAGCAACAAACCGGGTATTTTTCAGCGAGATGTCAGGACATTTGCAACTGTGTTTGTGGCAACAAAACCTTTTTAACAAAACATTGGGGCCTTTCCAGCTACATGTTGCAACAAAACCAGGCCATTTTTGGCAGGAAATTGGGACATTTCTGGCCATGTTAGTGGCAACAAAATTGGGTAATATAAAACACGGGTTATTTTACGACAAGCCAGGTATTTTTAAGAGACATGGGGGCATTTCCACTCGTGTTTGTGCCAATAAAACTAGATATTTTTTTTCCAAAATTTCCGAAATTTTGACATGGTTGTTGCAACAAACAGGAATTCTTTAGCGAGATGTTGAACCTTTTCAGCTGTTTGCAGACACTAAGATGATTATTTTTTAACGAGATGCAGGGACATTTCCAGCCATGATTTTGTTGACAGTACTGGGTATTTTTATCAAACCGTTTCGTTGCTATATTTGAGCCAACTATATCAGGTATATTAAACCGAAAATGATGTTTTCCTAAACCTAACCATGTGGTTTTTGTACTGATCTTACCACATATTAACAACAGCATTCACAACATAAAATTGAAATGTACAGATAGGTAAACTTTTAGCATGTCTGTTATGTATGAAACATACAAATGTAACACATGTGGTTTGCAGAAATGTAGAATGCCAACACTTATTCTGGCAATTGGGTTGACAAGGCTTTTGGTGATCTAAAGACCTTATTTTTCTCAAAGCCCCTGCAGCACACCACAGTGATCTCAACTTGACCTTTCTTGCTGATTCAGACCATCAAAATCTCCACACTATCCTGCCAAAACAGGGTTGTTTTGGTCTTCATCTTTTGATATAAAACACATCAGTGTAAAAAGAACATAACCGACTGTCACTTTATATGCTTTGATTATAAATGAATATGGTTCCACACATTTGAATTTCCTAAAGTGCAGTCATTTATTTTGTCAGACAGCAAGAATCAAAGGTAGACGGCTGCAAGATAAGATCAATCAAGAGCTCCTCTTTCCCCTCCTCCCACATTCAACTTAACAGAACTGCTACTGTACTTTATCCATGTTTAATCCCTAGTCTCATTCCTCCATAACAGTTCCCCTTTGCACACACACAAAAAAATTGGTTTAGCTGGGCTATTCACCTTAATAGCTGTATGAATTGAATAGACAGTCTGCATAGCATTTTGATTCAATTCATTCTCTACAACTTATCTCCTTTTAATGAAAAACAAACAAACAAAAAAACAGCATCTTGTGGATTACAGACCAAACTGTCTACTTCAAAGGCTTTTGCAGAGCAGCCGAGTTGGTAACCTTGCCTACATCCAAGTTTACTTTTCACTTGTTCTTAGCTTCAAATTCAGTTTGTACAATTAAATGTAATCTAGTGTAGGGAATGCAGGTAGCACACAGAGGTTTGATTAAAAATTTAACAATACCATGACAGGAAAATCGAATTAAGAACATGGCTGCCTCAGTCAATCAAGTGCTGGGCTGTGGAAACTCATCAGCGTCTCGCTAAGGGGCGCTCGTTTGTGTGCGGACGTGCTTGTGCGTGCATGTGTACACGCATGTGCACGACCCTGCCATCTCAGTACACTAGATAATCCACATCCTGGACAAGCGCAAACTGCAGTCTTCCAGAACACTGCAGAAGGTAATTACAAATTAGGCCAGCCCTTGGATCATGAGGCAGGCGGCATTCTCCAGTGCATCCTATCACCCTGACTCTCCCCGGCCAAAACAGGCTTAGGCCAAGTGAACAATGACTCAGACCTCCCCACTGTGACAAAAACGCAAGCAGGCGTCCTGCACTAAGCCCACTGGGGACTGTTGTCCTTGGTGAATGGCTTCCCGATGAATTAGCACCAGAGGTCATTGGTTGGGGTGCGTACTGAGGGGAATTCTAGGTAAGTATATATATTTAAGGGACTACAGTATGTGATGCTATATAAAACTTTATAAGTCAATCATATCCTTTTTGCCCTTCAGACAGAAGAATATGATGTGAAGCTTTGACATGTGGTGCTCTTCTCAGTTCTCCTAGGTGTGGGAATAAATGTCTATCTTCATCCAGAGATCCTTTCTAACACAGGCAGTGGCAGCTTAGTTTCTCAAACACATAGGTAGACATCTCTCACTGTTTTGATGATCATCATCAAGCTTCAAACTCCCATCTAGTCCCCTGACAGGACATACACGCATGAGCAAGAGAGAGCTTGTAGCGACTTCAACAGCGAGCCTGTGATCGCTCTTTTGTGAGGCAGAAAGTGCGAGAGAATGTGTGCGAGCAAGCGAGGCGAGCACGTGGTTATTATTTTTGAGCAGGGCCCGGTGTGCGCGCACATGCATATGCTGCCTGTCTTCACGGTCATCAGGGCTGATGATGTGTTCAAGGTGGCACGACAGCTCGGGGATGGCGCGCTGGGCGAATGCTAAGGGGAATACCAGCCATCGAGACGTTCCAGTTCATGAAGTGTGCAAATCAGGCGACAGGGGAAGGGGGGAGGGAACGGAGATTAGAAGGGAATGGAATAGCCAGGCCAGGGCCAGACCACCTCATCTGGGAGGAGAGGTGGGAGGGGATTAGAGGGATGGAGAGGACGGAGAGGCAGTGAAGGGGAGCAAAGAGGAGAGACTAATAAAAGTAGGGATACAAAGACAGAGAGAAACTCAGAGATAATAGATGAATGAAAGGATGCGAGATAGGGTGAAGTGCAAAGAGACGGTGAGTTGATCGCAGCAAGTGCTTCCCCATACAGGCTGTATCTTCAATGGAGCAGACTCCTTGCAAACAGCTTAGCTTTGACTGCATTTCTCTGAGAGGATTTTTTTTTGGGGAGAGCTAGTTACAGCGTGAATTAACAACTGCACAGAGCAAACACGATACATTATACACTCTGCCTCGCCTGGGAAGTGATAAACAAGTCTGTGTACCCGACTCGTCATGCATGTCATTTTGGCCTTGGGGCATCGAAAAAAGAGGGGGGGGGGAGAAAAAAAACCCAGTCTTGTGTCTAACTGTTGTGACTTTACCCAACATTGTAGCATCAAATGAGTCTCTGTATGTTGACCCCCCCCCCACCCTCTCATGGTTGCCATGGCAACAAGAGTTGAGGATTTGGTTTTTTTTTTAAAAAGAAAGCTTTTCAAGAGTTGCCAACATGCACAGACAAGTTCTTGGATCTCTCTGCACCTTGCTGTTGTTGTTTTTGCAAAGTAAGTGTTTTCTTTTTTTTTCTCTCTCTCTCTTTTCAAACCTCCTCCATTTTTCCAGCAGTTTTCTGGTGATTTTCAAATAACCAGATTAGTGTGAAGAGCAGTATTGAAGTGGCAAGGGCATGAGCAGTGCCAACAATAGTGCCTGGCAGTTTCACTTCTCTGAAACAACAAGACACCGGAGCACATTTTAATCTGCTAGCGTGCCTTAACTTGCACTCTGCAGACAAACTTGTAGGAAATAGCCTTTAATGTATTTCTTTGCACTGAATCAAAACCGGTACATTTGCTCAATGCAGATGTCCTGTAAATAACTATGCTGAAGAAAAACTGTTTTTTAAAGGTTATGTTCCTCTAGTGTGAAATCGTAATGCATACATCTTTTTAAAGCACTCGCACTATATTTATACACCATGTATTGGACTAATTGTATTCGCTGACAACATCAATCTAAGCTAGCACATTTTTTAAAGGTCATGCAATTATGCGTATTATTATCATTTCTTATCCTGACATACAATCTATCCTCCTGATTTGAGGGCTTGACTAATATTGTTCATATTTTTGAATGATGATAATGAGTGACTCCTCCCTGTTTTGTTAATAAGAATGTGGAACAAAATGGGCAGATCGGCTGAGTGATTTTGTTGAGGCTATAGGGAACAGTGTGTGTGTGTGTGTGTGTGTATGTGTTTGGGGCTGGTTTTGTGTAATGGTGCTTCTCTCTATTAGATCCCATGATGTAATCCATCTCCTGGATAATTAGCAATGAGGGGATAGAAGGGAGGAGGTGGAGGAGCTGGCATGCGCCGTTATAGATGAAGGCTCTTCGTCTTTACCCGGATGGAGGGTGTGTTTAATAGCTGTGTGGCATGTTAGTCTCTCATGACAAATGCAGTGGCTTCGATCAGAGTGCTCTCCTACTGTTGTGCGTCCCTTGTTCTTATACTGTATACCCTTTTAGCTGTAATGAAGTTAAAAGCATATTGTAGTGTTTGTTATTGTAGGGCTTTGTTGCTGAGGACGCACTTTTTGCATTCTTCTGTGTCTTTGACTGATACAAAATATATCACACACACACACACACACACACAGGGTGGGTCAACCCAATGGCCAGAATGTGTTGGCATTATATGTAAGGTAACAAATAAGCAATATTTTGTGGAGGATATGTTGATGGATTCCATTTTTTCAGTGTTTCACCAATGCTGCAGTCAATGTGTTGTATTTTTTAGGCACAAAAATTATTGTTTCTGGCTTAAAAGACACAGTTTTGATGGCACAATAATGGCTGTAAGTGCCGCCAATGTCTTGCTAAATAATATCAAGAATATGATCCTGAGAAAGATTAGGCTTCTTCAAACTAACTGTGAAGAGAGAGTATAACTGCCCTGCCAACCCAGTAGACAGAATAAATGTACATTTTTGCAAACAACGGATATGCTTAAATTGCTTGTTTCAAGTGGAGGATATATACTGTTCTTGCACCTGAAAATTCTCCAACATCTCATTTTAAAAATAATTGCTGTATTTGCCAAAAAATATCTGGAAATATTCCTACATGGCGTTACAAAATACGGTTTTGTTTCCACAAACACAGCTTGAAACATCGTGATGTCTTTCTAAAAAATACCTAGTATTGTCGCCAAAAACATGGCAGGAAATGTCCCTCCATCTTGATAAAATATTCCCAGTGCTGTCACTGCAAACACAGCTGGAAACGCCCTGAAGTCTCATCAAAAAATACTTACTTTTGTCACCAAAAATATGCCCGGAAATGTCCCTACATCTCATTGAAATATACCAGGTTTTTTCACCAAAAACACAGCATTCATTCATTCATCCATTCATTGTCCGTAACCGCTTGTCCTCATAAGGGTCACGATGGGGCTGGAGCTTATCCCAGCTGTCACTGGGCTAACACAGGAAGTAAGATACAATAAACTAATAGCAGCAATGCATTTTAAAGTATATAGGTAGTATAATTTAAGGTGAGGATGAGATAAAATAAAACTTTAAGATTCCCTCAGGACTTTGGAGCTACCACATAGACAGGAAGTAGACTGAATGTCAATGTGACGCCTCCAGTGCAATTACCGCTTCCTCATTCCATTGTGGGTCCCTTGATTGCTCCAAAGAGGGCTCTCTTACTTTCTGATTCGCATATTGCCTCGTGCTCACTGGCGCCCAAACTACAAGCAGAGCGCGTCAGTGTGAAGGAATCAGATTTATTACTGGAGCCTGAGATTAAATAACGGCACACAGAAATGGTGCTGACCAACGCCAAAAGGAGGCTGCATGGGGAATATGCAGTGCTCCCGCTCGTTTCACTTTCCCACAAATGCCTAACAACAGGTGCACTTCGGGTCATCTATATTTAATTTGAGTGGCCATCACAGGATGATGAATGTAAATGAGAGTGCGCATGTGTTAGTGCTGTCAGCGATGGGCTGTAAAGTTGCTCTTCTTTTTGATTCAAATAGAGCTGCTTCCTCTTCAGAAAGCTACTCATTCAACCACGACTGCACATATGTGCACTCCAACATGCAAGCAGCTTTCGTATGTGTCTGCATGCTTTTGTGCGTGTATGCACTTTGTATTTGTGCTTGCGCCTGCTCCGGAGAGGCACTTGTCAGGACTCATGGGAGGGGTCAAAGGGAGAGGTCGTTAATCAAGACAGACAGGAGCAACACCCTGGCGTTCCCAGAATGAGGGTGTTGCTGGGAGCTGTGGGTCCCTCAGCCCAGATCCCTCTCTGATCAGAGCACCAATTAAGAACCGTGCTGCTCTACTCCTCAGCAGAGGAAAGGAAGACAACCTTTTGTTCCCTGGCCTTACATCACAATATGAGACAAGAGCCCAGGAGCATATACTGTATGTCCAGCTCCGTTTTATAACAGCAGGAAACAAAGTATACTTGGTGCACTCTGATAGAGGAGAAGAGGCTCATGTTTTGTGAATTGCATCATCAAAATGCACGACATGACAAATCTATGGCAGAGAATAGAAGTGATGTCCGAAGCAATACGGATGAAAAATCCAATTGCAATATGAAGCAAAGACACTAGCTTGTTTTTTGGAGAGAGAAGTTTTTAAACAGAGCAAGAAAAGGCAGTAATTAGTCGACAAAGGCAAAAACTAGCCAAGTGTCATCTTTGACAACAGAAAGCATCTTTTAAGGATCTTTCCACGCTTCGATATCACTCATCAAATTGCAGAGCCTTTATTCATCCTTGCTTTTTACCCCCTCCCCCACACAGCACTAATGATCAATTCCAGCCCTCAGCATATTTATTCATGAGTGTATTACACCTGGTTCCTCTTTGTTGCCAATGCATTTCCTCAAGTATGAAGTGACGCCGTGCCTCCCACGCTCCTGGCTCAGATGGCATTTCTCCCTTCTCCTTCTCACTATCAGGCTTTGTTGAGCCTCATGCATGCACAATTTCATGTGTACACACTGCTTCTCTCATTGGATAATGTGAGCTCTTTCATTTAGTTGCTCCGTCGCCCTGCGCTATGAATCAGTTTTATTCTCTCTGTGTCATGATGGTCAGAATAAAATGTGTACTTGTATCAGTTTGCACAAATAGGCCATGGTTTATGTTTTTTTCTTTGTTTATTTCTTTAATAATTCCTTTATGTCACAACTCTTTTCTGATTCTTTTCTTATCTGATTTGTGCATCTACACTTGCTGTGTGTATGTATGGACAGGCATGAACACAGCGCACAGGTGTGTGGATGTACCCTCTTTGTGTGTGTCAGTGGAATGAGTCAGTCCAGAAATGATGAGGTGCCATCTAGATACTGAGTGCAAATAACCTTAGGGATGCTCAAACCAATGAAACCACACTACAGAGAAGTGCAGCTGGATTTTGGATACAGACCACATCGAATGTCCTCTATGTGATTCATATAGCTGCTGCCAAATATTATTTTGATAAGTATCATTATTATTGTTTTGATTAATTGTTTCTCTCCAAAAATTACATCACAAGATCCAAGAGCCAAAACCTCTCCTTTTGTTGAATAGACTTCAACAAAAAAAAAAGCAAATCCTGACATTAACAAAGCTGGGACCAGCAAATGTTGACATTTTTGCATCATAAATGACTTGATCAGCCATCAGTATTGTTGCTCATTAATTACTTTTTGCCTGACTAATCAATTCAAGGTAGAACTTCATCCATCAAAAATGAGTTAAATGCTATCGTCTATGTTCCTAGGACTCATTTTTATTCAAAGTTCCTACACTAAACTTAAGTAAAAAAGACTTTTTGGTCTGTTTTTTTTCCTCCACTCAGGACTTTTTCCAACTAGACTCAAAACTTTACACTGGATGCTAAAATTTGGGGATATTTTGGAATCTCAGTCCCATATATGTTCATGTGTTAAGTGGTCTTGTTTATTTTTTTGTGGTTTTAGACCACTCTTGGGATGTTTTAAGGTTCTATTTAAAGGGTAACTTCAGTATTTTTCAACTTGGACTCTATTTTCCCATGTTTTTGTATCTAAGTGGCTAATGGAGACAACGATTTTTGACATTGGTCCAGTATTGATCAACAGGGCTGCAGCCAGGAGCAGCGAAACAGGCTGCAATGTTACCAATTTGTGGCAATTATGTACTGTCAATTTAAGTCCACAAAAAGTGCTTGTTTTTGCCACTGACAAGGTAGAATTGTTATAGTGTGTGTCCGACAATATTCTAGAAATTATTTCTTCTAGTCAAAGGGTAAGATCCTCTTTGTTTAAGCGGGAAAAAGTTCCGAAATCACATTCACCAAACCCACCAGATTACAGTAAATACACTATAACAATGGCATGTATAGAGCTAGCATATTTTCACATATTTCTGGGTGAAATAAGTGTTTATTGCAACCAAACCAGAGTCAGTGATTATTGGAACAGTGGTAAGACAAACAAAAATAGCTTGTGTCCGTTTTATTCTTTTTTTTTTCTGTTTACTTAGGACATTTTATAGTAATAAAATTACTGCCAATTTAATTTTGAATTTGGTGGGTGTGGTAATAGTGATTTCAGGGCTGTTTCTGGTTATGGATCTTATCCATAATTTTCAGTATTGTTAATTGACACTTTCAATGGCAATATGAGTCTGTCAGTGACAAAAGTAAGTATTTTTAGTGATTGTACATTGAGGGTACAAATTGCCCCAAGTGGTTACATTGCTGCCTTTTTTGCCATTGCAGCCCTCTAACTAAACTCGACCAATTTCAAAAATATTTGTTCCCATTAATCACTTAGACACAAAAACATTGAATAGAATATGGTTGAGAATTACAATAGTGACAATTTAAGTTGTTTTTATGATTTTTTGCAGTTTTTAAGATTATGGTATTGGGAATTATTTTGGCATCTGCCTTATGCCGTTTGTCTGTAACCACGGCAAGACGCTACTGACATTTTTTCCTGGTAAAATTCTTCTTTATTAATCAAATACATTAATATTGTTGAAAAAATAGGACAGAACGGCTTACTAACTCAGAAAAGCAAACAAATATTCAGTAATTCATTCACTCACTCACTCACTCTCACTGCTAAGGCCTCCAAGTGGCCTATATAAGGCATTGCATGGTCTACAGACACCACAACTGCACTATAATTATTAATTCATTGGCCTTTTCTATGCGATGTTGCTGGACGGTGTCAGCTGTGTGCCCTTTGCTTGCCTGTGTGAGTGTAAACACATCCAATATGTTTGTCTGCCTGTTTCATCTATTCACAAACGCTTCAGCTGGAGTTTCTTGTCTCTCTATCTCTCTCCCTCCTTATCTCTGCATCTTGCCCTTTCCTCACTTTTCCTTTTTTTTCACTTTCTCCTTGCCAGACTGATGGGATGCACCATTTTAGGGCAAGCTCGGTGGTGAGAGTTTCCTCCCACTGATATGATTAGGTGTCATTAGCCGCTTCGGCCCGTCGGGTTAGCCTGACAGCATGTGAGAGAGTTCTGTGGTATTGATTGCCTCTACATCAGAGCCCTCAACCCCAATCTTCAGCGTTACTTTGCTCCTACAACTGAACTATCCCACTATGCCATCTGCTAGAGAGTTCAACCTGAAATCCTGAAGAATGGCATGGATATATGTCTCTATGTATATATCCATTTATCTATCTATCCTCCCATCTGTCTCCTTGACTCTTCCTCTTGATGTCCTGCAGCCATCTCCTCCCTCAGCCGCGCGGTCGCTGAAGAATATGAAGTTTTAGCTGCGGCTGTCTCGCTGGGGAAATATAAGTTGACTGTCTATTGCATTACTGTTTCTAAGCCTCACATCAGGAGGTGATCAGATTCCCTGAGGTAGAAGGAACAGGGGAAATGGAGAAAGGGATGAAAGAGTGTGTGTGCCAGTTTGTCTCTCTGTGTGTGAGCGTGGATGTTTGTGGGTGCACATTAGGGCTACTACTTTTCACTAAATCACATTTGAACAGGCTGTTGTGTCAGTGTATGAGTCTGAATCAGGTAGGGAATCATTTTGTGCTGTGCATTTAGTGTGTACACAACTGTAGGTGCGTGTTAACACAAACAGGCAGGCTCCTCCAAACGGCAAAATCATGTGACTTTTTATCTAAAAATTATGGGAATGGAATTCAGTTACTTTTCAACTAAACATTAAAAATATCACTGACTTTTAATGTGATTTGATTGCTGATGCTGTGACAAGGTGGTTCCAGTACTGCAGGAACAGCTGCTGTCCTGGGATTCTTGTCTAGAGTTTGTGGAGGATGGCGTTTTAAACCAAAAAAAAAACTGTGAAAAATTTTTTTTTTTTTTTTTTTTTTTTTGGGGGGGGGGGGTACTTGTGACCGAAACATGTCAGAAGAGAGAGGCCAGGAGTGAAAAAACAGAATACACACACACAATACCACAAGCATGCAAATAGTACCAATAGTTCAAACTGCGAACATCTCTCTACTTATTAAATCTTTGAGTGGGTGAACTACAGAGGCGGAATACTACAGTGTTACACATGAATTTCAAAGGATTTACTTGATAGTGTAATGGTTCCAAAGAATGTTACCTTGACATGTTAGCTCTTTCAATTCAAACTAAGGCTCACTGAGAAGCCAGAGTGTACCTAAGCACGGATGCTGATAAGATCCGTCCCTTCATGTTTACACAATATCCTTCCAGCATGAGAATGTACCATGTAACAATCTCAAGATTGTTTCAGGGTCATGGCAATAAGTCCAGCTAATGCAAGATGCAATAGTCTCCAAAAGTCCATGCAGTAAGGTTTTGCACACATACTGTATCACAAAGATACCAGTACCTCTAGTTCTAGTCATGAGTTCCTGAATGTGCTTCATGCATGGTAGTCATCAGATACAATGGATGCGGTTTATTATTTGAGGGCACTGCACTGCAATGATGCATAGTAAAATATAGCAACTGTATTTGAAAGGCAAAGTTACCTGTATATTTCATTTGCTAAAAGGGAGATAGTAATTGTATAGTCAAGGTGCCATATGAAGGTGTCGACAGTGTTTGTTTCAATGAGTCAATTTCAAACCTAGGTGCTCAGACTGTACAAAGAACTCTGAAGCCTACTTAGATTCAGAGAAAAGGTCAGTACATAAGTCAAGGTTAGTCATGGAAAGAAGTACTACTCAGTTCCCGTACTTCAGTTAAGTACCTACACCACAATATAAGAACATTCAATACAGGTAAAAGTCCTATAAAAACACAATTTTAAGTAACACTGCAGGGGCATTGCTCTGATGTTTGCTTTTTTTTGCCAAATATTTGTAGTATTGGAGGGCAAAATGTCCAGAGACAAAACTGCTCACAAGTTGTAGACATCCGAACATGTGACAAAGACACACGGCACACACGGCCCAAATAGAAACTGTTTTTATTTTAGGACCACAAGCCAAATGTTGAGAAGCACTGGTTTTATCTTTAAAATCTTTAAGTATGCTATAGGCCTCTACAATAAGCTTACTGCATTAAAAAAACAAACAAACAAACAAAAAACAACATAATATCTACAGCTAGTAATAAATTGCAGTCAGAAACTAGCCAGCCTTTCAAAAGATTGGAATAAATTGTCTGCCACTGTCAGCAGTTGGCACCAACTTTCTGTTCAGCTGGTACTCAACTCCTTATCTCAACCCTACTCAAGCTTTCTCAACACTCCTTGAGGTTGCTATGCTTTCTCCTCTCTGATTGAATATATATCCCCACCAATCACAAATGAGGTCCCAACTATTTGGTTTTACTAAATCAGGGTAAGCACTTTATCCAGTGTCCTATAACGGCAAGGACCAGCGTTACTGAGAGTGCCCAGAGCACCGCTTTGACGCTGAGTAGCAGCTTAACGGGCTTATAACAGAGCAGGGGAGCGAGTCAATCAGCTGCTATTGAGTGACTCCGTAATGGCCAGCCTGACCATCACACTCCCCTGAGAGCCGGTTTTGTTTTCCATTAAGATTGTCATTACACAGGGAGGCACGACACCACCTCCGAGTGAGTGTGTCTTGTGTGTACATGAGGAAAATAGAGAAAGGTGTGTTTTTAGATGAACTCTGAACAATGGCTGTGTTAAGCATCTAACTTAATATTTTAAAAAAGACAAAAAAAAACTTTAGTTCTCATTCCATGCTCCTACATCATGTGACTTAAGATTTTTGGTATGCTAGAGATTTTTATGCACAAGTAAAAGTAATGATTACATCTTAACAGAGCTAAAGAAAACCATTTCATTTAAGGACACCCAGTGTTCTGCACAGCCAAAGGGGAACTTGATGCTGTCCCTGTTAGCTGGCTCACCGGCCTGGAAGGGAGAGCCATTAGTTTCAATCAAACACCACTCTAATCGAGAGGCCTCCCATCTTCATAAAGATAATTACTAGAAATGTCAGACTACGTGTGCTCTCCCCCTCCCCTCGACCCGACCCATGAATAGTGATAAACCACAAAGGCATGTGGACATGTATCTTTATCAGAGGGCAAGGCCACGGTATCTACTTGACTGAAACAATTAGTCAGCATTAGCTGCAGATGGTCTCCATAACAGAATTAAAAGCTGGTGTTACTCTAAATCATCCCTTGAACTTTCATGGACCGATCATTTGAGATACTAAGTAATCGAGTGGAAATTGGAGAACAAATTAAATATATACTTGAAAGGATTAACTGTGTTTATTGAAGGGTTTGTAGTTTCCTTAAAATGGTAAAACTGGGAGTCTTAGGTTCAGTGTAATATATTCCCTAATATTTTTTCTTGATATTATCTGTATGCAAAATGGAGCCCAGCGAGGCTTTCATGTGATGAAACCTGGAGGGCAGTCTGGGTGGAATGTCTTTAGATATTGGAGACATTAAAATGAATTCTATGTTAGTAATAGGAATGGCCAGACAGCCTTATATGGTTCAGCCACAACCCTTTTTTGTTTAATATTATTGATGTTTATTTATGAGCATCTGCACTTTGAGAGAGAGGAACTGAACTGAAAATTAAAGTGGACTTTATTTAGCATACATTTTTCAAATGCAATTTTGTGTGTAAGTCTATGTGATGCTTTGGTATGAGCATCGCTGTGAATGAAAGTACAGTAACAGACCCAGGTCCCTGTGAACGGTGATGCCCGGGGATTAATCTGTGACAGCAGTCTCAAGTGAATAGGGTCAAACACAGGTTAGATGTGTTCAGTAAAGCGTGTTATAGCGCTTATCATCTGTATAGAAGAGGGGGTTGAAATTATCTCCCAACATGGAAAATTACAGACTGCAAACAGGTTCAAATTTGACTACATGTAAAATAGCAGTCCCTAAATTGCGCTTAATTTCTATGTTGACAGTTTTTAACACCTTATATATGCAAGTTTTTGTTTCAGTAACCAGGGCCCCAATGTGAGGGGTGCCATTAAAAAGCTTTGAATGAAAAATTTGATTTTGTTCGCAATTTTTTCTCAACTAAAACTGGCAAAGTAAATCAGTTGACAGACTGAACATCATATATAAAAAGTTAGTTGAGGCTCTCTATGGCCCCTCACGCCTCAAAAGCGCAAAATGCTTTAGTCCTTCCCTGCACTAGGATTTGTCTCTCAACGCAGCCAACGCCAAATGAATAACTGCTTATTCTGCTACAGCACCAACGTACACTGTCATGTCTTTCCCTACAAAAAAGGGAAATTGTGTTCCAAAAAATGGAAAAGCAAGGAAAAGAGCTAATTGACTTGGTAAGAATTTCAAAAGTTGTGTTAAAGAGACATGGATCAAGAGAGAAAGGGCCAGGGGCCCACAGAGACTGCTGATGCATAGGGACAAGAATTTTTACACCCCTGATTCTGATGCAGTACAAAAAACAACAAACATTGGAGAAGACAACCTTACAGACGTACATTATATCCAAAATGCAATGAAGTACTAAGTGGCATGAATTTTAAGCGCTCAAGTAAAGAGCAAGGACCTCAATTCAACTTTATACAGCGTCCCAAGATTCCAAAGTCTCATCAGCTCTTTGATGTGGCGTCCCTGTCTCCTGAACTTTGACTGATCGCTCTCTCTGGGCTCCAGCGGAGTGTCAAGAGAATGGATGAGGTGGCAGAGAGTGACTGACAGCTACCAGGCAGCGGCTGCTCCCCGAGCAGCCACGCTTCAGCCAGCCAGCCAGCTATCTTTAAAAAAAAGCTGGTTGTAATTGAATAATAAGTACATTTTAGGATGCAGGCAACGTTTGGTAAACGGCTATATCACTTTAAAAAATTAAGGCTCCCTGCTATGTTTTGCCAGACATCTTTCACTTCCCTTTTGCCACTCAAGGCAAAAAAAAGGATTTTATTTTAGCTCACTTTTTGATAGGAACCCTTGGAAGTCAGAGTTATGCCTTTCAATGTTCACTATGTTATTATTAAGCAATATGAGTTGTTCATGCTGAGAGTGCACTGGGGACAGCTGTCATGAATATGGCTTTTAATTCGTTAAATACTTGACAATTCTCTGTATACTAACAAGCCCACCCTATCACACATATGGTAACAAACACAAGTGAATTGTTATGGATCCATCATATTCCCCAGTACAAGCGTTAATTTGGTCCGACCCACGCACAGGATATCAAGAAATCAATATTGCTTTCCCATGTCTGTGGCTGCGCTAGGTGGGCCTAATTGAAATGTATGAGGGAGCCTGCTAAATGATCTGTGCAGGCAAGGGAGCCAGAGTGATTGCAAACATATGGAACGGTTCCTTAGACAAGAGAAACATTTGTACAATGCCGAGAGAGGAACAGACAGTGGAGCAAAAGAGCAGGAGTGAAGGAAAGAAAAGAAAGAGAGAGAGAAAGAGCTGAAGAATGATGTTTCTTAATGTTCATGCAGCTGGACTCAGGAGAGATACTTCATGAGACTCTGACAGCTTTTCAGTTGAATGCACGAGTTAGTTAGGGAGAGAGATGAAGGTGGAAAAAGCTCAGAATGATGTGGGTGTTGGCACATTATCAAACCATTAACAAGAAATGACAGCGCAAACATGGAACTGAGCATCCATTGTTGTCACATGTAAGCTGAGGCACTGAGCCCTGACCTGCATGAGTGTTTGTTTTGTTATATTGAGTGACAAATTCTGTATTCTGGGTTCTATTCGTGCTTCCTTCTTTCCTACCCTCTTGTTCCCTCCCGCCTACATCCATCTCTCTTACCACATCTTTCTCTTTCTCTCCAATAAGCTATTGACATTTTGCTTAGTAATGACTGCAAGAATAATGGGTCTTGTATCGTCCAGAATGAGCAATGAGTAGAAGTGGCATTTTCTAACCTCCACAACAGGTAGACAACCAGGCTCACTCAATTCCAATTGGTCAGGTTAATTGGCTATCTCTTCTGTATAAAAGTGACTATCCCCTGTGCACTGAACTGGCACTCCACCATGCTACCGCTCCATGATGCAATGATTAGTCAGGACAGTCTTGCTCTAATGCATCTAACACAAGTGAGTCATGTCCGTTAGAATCACGACAAGGAGTTACACAGTGAACCACACCACACATGTGCAGACGTCAGTGTTCGGCATGAGGTGAGGTAGGGAGGATGTAATGATGAATTTTTACACCATGACGGTCTGAACTAACAATATGTCCATCCCAGCTGCCAGAATAAAAGGTTTGCACTGTACTTTTTACTGATATGTTACATTTGTAAGTTTCATACGTATCATATCGACATTTTCGAGGTGACATAGTTCAGATTAGATGTATGACCTGAGTTTCTCAGCAGACGGAGTAAGGGATGGTGGATGGTGTGATACCTAGGAGAGACGGATGCCAGGCAGCAAACAGCAGCAGGTCACTGTTTCAGACTAACAAACAACAAAAGTGGATATTTTTAACAGCACATTAGTGCATTTCCAGCTGCATTTGTGGCAACCGAGTATTTTTTAAAAGCGCAAAGAGACATTTCCAGCTGTTTTCGTGGCAACCAAACTAGATATTTTTTAACAAGATGTAAAGACATTTCCAGCCCTGTTTTTGGCAAAAAATGGTATTTTTTAATGACAATCAAAACATTTCCAGCCATATTTGTGGTGACCAAACTGGGTATTTTAACAAGACGACAAGATGTTTCCCCCCATGTCTGTGGCAACAACACCAAGTGTTATTTAACATCCTGTCAGAACATATTCAGCTGCATTTGTGGTGACAAAGCTAAGTATTTTTCAACCACATGTACGGATATTCTCTGCCAATGTTTGTGGCAACCAAATTGGGTATGTTAAACACCTGATATTTTCCAAACCCTAACCACTTGTGTTTTTTGTGCCTATATCTGCTTCGAATGAAACATAGAAACTTTTCATAGCCATGGATTGAGGACACACGCAATGCCGACATTTATTCTGGTGACTTGGTTGAGCTCTCGTATTTGATTCAATATTGCATATTTCTTTACTTTCTAGCTCAAACACCAGTGCTGAAAGAACAGTGTGAAGTTATACAGTCACACAGCAGTTCCCACTTCAACAAAGATTAAAGAAGAAAGAATCAACATGAAGAAGTCACCAAAAAGCAGCATATTTTTCCAAGTGGCCCTCTGGCCCTCCACAAATGCGAGGTTATTGAGAATTTACACCACTTCCTTGCTTGCAGGGAAGGGATTATTTCATGACAGCCGACTGGCAATAATGTTTCTTTACAAACATGCCTCAAGGCTACAAACAAAGCTCGAGACACAGCTTATGGCCTAAGCAAGGTTCATGAGCAAGTGTCAAGTGTGCTGATATAACTCTTAAGTTATCTACACCTTGCACATTGCTTCATAAATGGAAATATATCTGGATGTATAAGTGCACAGGGTCCATGTTAGAGTGTGTAGTTTACAAGGTGAGATTTCCCTCTCTGCATCAAGTTTGGCAGGAAGAAAAGGTCGAATGATTAGTGTTTTCGCCCTCTAAATGATAACCCTCATTATTAACCTCTCAATATGACACGAAAAAATGTTACTGTGACATTTGTGTCAGCTTTTCTGCCAAAGACAGCAAATTTTACTCGCATGTAAGCCTCTAAAGCAGAGAAGACGCCTTGGCACAAGGATGCCACAAAAGAGCATCTATTATTCATTTAGTCAATGTATTGACATGGGCAGCTCTGGTGAGCGCCGAGGTAAGGTCAGGACAAAAAGCTCCAAGAAATGGAATCTGAGAGCAACATAGTTACTGATAGAAATAAGATTAAAGATCTTAGTTCGCTGTTGAGTAGAAAGTCTGTTTTGGAGAGGGTCATGGAAACAGGCTTTGTCTTTTATGCTTTCAATTATCTGACATTTAAAGACAATGTATGGCATTTTCTATATCCACCCACATAAGAGCAGGATATTATATATGTATAGCAAAGTGAAAGGATGACATAAATGTAGATATAACTGCAACTGAGTTGATTGGCCACAGGTCTGATTTCCTTCAAATGCAGGAGTGTTATATTCCCTACTACTGTTCCGTTCCCTGCATATCTCCAGTATATGTCTTCATTCACCATGCCACTACAGACTGGTAAGTGTTTTGGAGCGAGCGCGAACCGGCGGAGTGTGTACAGATGTGGTAATCCATTTGTTTAAATACATCTGACATGTTCATTAAGCTGCTAAGCCACACACCCTCACATTTTTTCCTTTTCTCTCTCAATCCTCCTACCAAAAGCTGCTTTTTCTTACCGCATTGAGACGGTAATTACCATGCAGTCAAATGAGAGGATGGCAAGCAGAAACACAGCGCTTGTCTGTGGCTGCCTGCCAGCCAAGCTACTTACACTGAGGAGCACACAGCGCTGAGACACTACAGGCCAGAATCAGGCTGCATATAACTCTGGCATCCTGAGCTAATAAAGATCATCTCTCAGGCGGAGGGTTTTTGAGTGAACATGATATAGCATGTCGGCAATCTTTAACAAAAGATATGCTTATTGAAACACAAAAAATGTGGTGCCAAAACAGAAAAAAAATCTAAATAAATAAAAATAATGCAAGACGGAGTCATGGCAAAGGGTATATGGCTCCACTAAATGAGATGATAAAACATTCATCATCTGATACACAGAGCTCAGAGCATGATGCACCACCACCACTAGCCCTGACATCAACAAGTCAAAGAAATCAGACAGGCCTCGCACCAGACTGTGCCATTTTCATGAATTTTGAAAAGAAAATGAAAGGTTCTCCACCATCTTTCCACTCCAGGAGCGTTAGAGACTCTCTGCCTGTTTGCCCGCCTGCTTTTCAGGCTTGTCGCTGCCAACTTGGCACATTACCCGGGCACTACACTGGTGTCGGCAATGAGCCATCTCTGCCAGCTCCGTGATTGCCATGATCTGGGTCGGCAAGAGTATTACATGGCCACCTGGAATGAAGCGAACACCTGGACGCAGCTTAACGCGCGGCTCAGCCATAATACGTCTTTTCTCTGCCAGTATATACAAACCTTCCTCCTTTCTCTCATATGGTGCACACAAGTGATTAGACATTGTGTAGACCCGCTGTTGGTCTACTGTAAGAAACGTTTTGCGAAAATCAAACTGCATTCAAGTGTTTTTTTTACCTGTATGTAGGCCAGCTGAAAGTAATGGCTGCAGCCAAATGATGAATTGTGTGACAGCAGGTGATACTCTGAACCTACCGGGGACTTTCTGCATAATTAGTTTAAATTATCAATTGTGTATTGCACAGCAATTTAGCCTGGACAGGGATCTTTTGTGTATTAGGGACAGAGATGGGTTCTAGCCCCTTAACTTGTGTTGTACTTAGGCACACAGTGTAACCTAAAAACTGTTAAAGTTCAATATGGATTTGTGGTCAAGTGGTACAGTATATAATGCAGCCCAGTCACCAGAATACAATGTTGGCATTCCAGATTTTTGCAAACCAGGGACGTGTTACATTTGTATGTTTCATAAATATGACATAATTCAGATTACATCTATACAACTTTACACGCATGTGAGTTGATCAATGGCAAGACACTTAGGCTAAGGTGTTTTTTTTAATGTCAGTTCTGGACATAAAAACAAAACAAGTGTTTTTATTTTATTTATTTATTTTTTTAACAGCAGTTTGGGACACATTCAGAGTGACAAAATCAGGTGTATTTTATGACAATTTGGGAGATGATCAGGGATGTTTGTAGCTGTTTTTTAATGACAGCTTGAGACATGTCCAAGCATGTTTGTAAAGACAAAAGCGGGTCTACTTAGTTTAGAGTTTGGGACATATCCAGGGGTGTTTGTGGCCTTAAAAGTGGGTGTAATTAACAACAGTTAAGGACATGTCTAGGAGTGTTTGTAGCAAAAAGACAGAGTTTTTAATGGCAGTGTGGGACATGTCTAGGCGATTTTGTAACAACAAAACTCAATGTTTTTCGACAGCAGTTCTGAACATATCAAGAAAAGCAGGTGTATTTATAACAGTTTGGGACATGACAAGAGGTGTCTGCAGCGTCAAAAGTGAGTTTTTTTCTGATGGCAGTTGTGAACATGTCCAGCAGAATTTGCAATGACATAAGCCGGTGTTTTTTTTAACAGCAGTTTTGTTCATGTCAAGCAGTGTTTGTAGCAACAAAAGTTGCAACAAAAGTTGCTACAAACACTGTAGTTGTATGGGGAAAAAAAGCAAGTGTTTTTAAGGACAGGTGTGTAGCGAAGCTTTTATCAGCAAAAGGGAGTTTTTAAAAGACAGTTTGAAACACATCAAGCAGTGTTTGTTAGGACAATTTTTAGCCAAAACATGTTTTCTTAAGCCTAACCAAGTGGCTTTTGTGCCTAAACCGCACTGTCACCTCACAAGACTGAAACATAAAGCTTTAATATTTCCAATATCTATTATATATACCAATGTAACATATCCATCTGGTTTGCAGAAATGTAAAATGCCAACATTTATTCTGGTGATTCAGCAGTCACATAAGGTAGTAAAAGTTTTCTAAGTCATGCACAACTTACACAGTGTCTCACTTCCACTTACTGAAGCATTATTCTCTGAGTCAACATTTCTAGACTAAACTAATGTGGACCTTTATTATGTAGCCTTTGAATGTACTTCAGCTATGTGTAACCTTAGACAGTGTCAGACACTTTTTTATTCTTTTCTATTCACATTTTTCCTGCTATTTTTCTTTGGAGTATAAATCACCCTGCTTTTTATTCTGCACTGAAAGTGACGTGAAAACCAGTTGTGTCCTCGCCAATTTTCATGACAGCACTGTCAGCCCACATTGTGCCACAACAATCCTCTTGACCTCTGTTGTTAAATTTCATTGTCCTGTGATCAAATTCACATTTTATATTCCCTCTTTTGTTTATTATTATGTTTTTACGGAGGCTTAACCTTTGATTCCTTATTGTTAGCGCTTAACTCTGTCTGGGAGGATCCATTTGCTGCATCATTCAAATTAATCTACCCTCCTGTCCACTGAGATATCCGACTGGTTAAGTCCCCTCTCCTTATGCCATGCTAGATTATGACTGCATATTACTGTATTTCTTCCTGGGCTTTAGCAATTGCTACTCTCTCTTTACTTTTCATTTGTCTTGTGTAAGCAGGTAGCAACCCTCAAAAATGTACTTAAACATGATTGTTTGGTCTTTTTCTATAACACAAGTAATCAGTTATCATTATGTTGTTATCATATGCCCCCTTTCTATTTATTCCAAAAGATAAAACGAGCATTGTAGGACAAAAAAATCCGTAGGCATATATTTTCACAAGACAGGTGCTGTCCTCTATCAGAGCATAGCGTATTTATAAACACATAATTCACTTCAAAAAACCTATTCCCCTTCTTTGGAGAACCAGTATTCATTAAATATGGTTCCCCTTCAGTAAGTTCAAGAGTCACAACTCACAAACAGCGGGATATAAAATCATGCCTCAGAGAGCCTGAAGAGGTAAAATGTCTGACTTTTTGTGATCTTGACAATGGATCTCGCTGGGGGCCATCAAATCCAGACAGCTCTCACAGAGGTATTCAGCAAAGCCCAGTATTCCACCTAGTCCTCCCAAATCATCAGAACCATTGTGCGTGTAGGGAAAAAAAATGGACGGAGATTTGAATGCTGATTGAACACAGATGCTCGGGAGTGATAATGCTGGTCACAGGAGAGCACATGCCACACAATAGAAACAACACGGAAAGGTCACACAAGCAAACGCTGTCGATAAAAAAAACCCAATACCACTGCACGGCAAATGAGGTGGGAGAAACGGTGACTGAGTTAACTATACCTCCAAATTTGTGTTAATTACTAGACCTGTGGGTGGTTGTTAGTTGTCCACTGCTCATGTGTGCTAAAATAATCAATCAATGGCTTTAATTAGACTATTAGGTGGAATCAGGTCCCAGCAGACTGCTTCCAAGCCCGAAGCAGCCTTATTGTTGCTGATTTCTCATTGTGCAGCAAATTGGGAGGTGGGAGTATTGTAACTATTGATGCCATGGGTAGCTGCTTGGGGAAATATTATCCAAAACAGTGGAAGCAATCTTTGACTCAGCATTGGATTAGCAGCTAGCATGAAAACAACTGGCAGATCTTTTGGTAGATTTTAGCCACGTTAGCAATGATGCGCAAGGGATGGCATTTTTGATATATACATAACACTACTTTTGTCCAGACTAAAACATTTTAAAGGGATAGTTTAGATTTTTTGAAGTGGTGTTTAATAAGTTACTTAGTTAGTTACTTATATAGTCAATGTATTACGATATGATGCGTTACGATTCGATATGATATACTCTATTGTCCCTGTATAACACGCAGTAGATGTCGGTCAGCACATCCTTGGTGTGGAGAAGCAGGCTGGAATCAGCAATCTACTGCTGTGGATGGGGTCCATGAAGAAAGGTATTTTAACCACCTGAAAAAAGTCTAACTTAAAAACAAAAAGAATCAATATCTGATTTAGGGTATGCTATACTGAGAGTATTTTCGCTGCTTACCTGTAATCAGACAGTGATTTCCAACAGGAAAATTAAGCTTTTTATCGCCCTCTTTGAAGCAAGGATCCATTAAGAAAAAAAGTGATTCATTACTGCTGAAGAAAGGAGCTGCAGATCAACTGCTGCCTCAATAAGTTAGTTTGGTTGTGTTGTGAATTGGCATTTAAAAGGGTTAGTTCAGATTCACCAAAGTCGCACAATAACACAAATTAAGTAAATGATCAAAGCAGCAGTAGGCCAGCAGCTGTCATGTTTAGTGAGTTTAAATGGCTGTTTTGTCAGTGGAGTCCATTGGCTTTGATGAGAGCATATACGGAGAACTAAAGCCATTAACAATTCCCTGTTGAAATGGACTGTCTGAGATAAAGAGGTATATATTATAGTAATTCTTTTTAGACGGGACTTTTTGCGGTGGCTAAAATATGTTTTTTTGCTGACCCCTTCCACATCAGTACATTGCTTAGCTTTAATGTTGAACTCCAGTCTGATTCTCCAAACTGGGGGCATGCTGACCAACATCTACCGCATATAATACACTCACTAAGGATAACTACCTTATACAAGCCCATTAAAAGAAATTTGTACAAACCACTCCCAAACACCCAGACCATGACGTTACATTTTTGTATTTAGTGAAATGTCTCAAAGACTACTGGATGGATTGTCCTTTAAATTTGGAACGGATAACCAGAGGATGAATCTTAATGACTTTGTGATCCCTTGAAATTCCATGGAGCACCACTTGTGATGAATATTTCCAATGTTATGTCAGCATTCTGTTTTTGAGTGTTGAACCTCTCTCTCTTATTCTCTTATTCTGCACAATCCTCTGTTTACATTTCCCTGAATTTTGCTCTATTTTCCCCCCAATTTCTTTCTAAGGTGTAGTGTAAGCCGACAGTGGCCTTTTCCTTGAACCGCTATAGCAGCCTTGTAGATCCAATAACACCACGTTTACTGAGCAAACATGCTGAAAAAACACTATGGCGCTTTCCCATCTTCATATTCAATATTCCACATCAGGCACATTCACTGACCCCTCAGAACTGAAACGCTGTGAAATAGGAAACCCTAATGCTGGTATTATTTTCAGTAGCCTTTTATCTTGAAGAGCTGGATTTTTATATAAGCAACCAGGGTGACATGAAGAGGCCTTTTCAGTGCTGGCTTTTATCCAGGAGGGAGAAACGGAGATGTATGGAGAGAAAGAGAGATGCTAGTGATGCAGGATAGGTAATGAAGGGGGAAAGAGGAGGGAGAGGAGAAAAAAAAAAGTCAGGCTGAGCTCATAAAGAGACAAAGGCAGAAAGCGACACAGAAAGATCCAGTTGAAAGAGCAAATGAGATAGCAGTCAGTGCTGGGAGGTGGAGGGGAGCACTGTTATAACTTCATGCATGTTTAAGCAGAGAGGTGCTGTGAGTTAAATGCCCTGAGGATGTGGGTGGGTAACAGTGACCAGCCAGGGAGATGACACCAGATGCAATGCATCTCAACAGTGTAGAGGTAGTGAAGGCAAGTCACACCAGGGACTGGAAAGACTAAGTACACACACAGGAGAAATTAACACATACAAGTACTATTTCAAATGACAAGAAATTAATCAATTCAGACCATTTATTATTAATTGAATTAATTTATCAAGGAAAAATTCTATCAGCTTCCCAAATATGGGAATATTTCACAATATTTTAGTCTTACTAGCAGCATGCCTCAAGGGATGGCTATGTCTGCCGATCAGTCAGTCTACCACATCAGTCCTGAGTGAAATATCTCAACAACTATTGCATGGATTGTCAGTTTTGTACAGACATTTATGAACCCCAAAGGTGATCTTTTGACTTTTCCTCTGGCAGTACAATAAACTTAAAATCTATGGTTTGGAGTGAAATGTCTCAACAACTTCTGGGTGTGCTGAAAATTCATACACACTCCCCCTCAGAGTGAATTTTAATAACTTCAAGTTTTTATCTAGTGCCATCATAAAGTCAGAAGTTTTATTGGCCCAATACTTTGGTTTAGGACCAAATATCTACAAAACTAATGACAATCCCATCAGCCTCAGCCGCACTTGCCAGCAAGCAGCTATGTTAACAAACCAAACCAAGATGGTGAACATGTTGAACATTCCACCTCTTGAATACTAGCATGTTACTACTGTCACTGTTAGCATGCTGACTTTAGTGCGCATTCATCTTTTGGCTTTTGGACGGTTGGCAAGGAAAATATAAATTTAAGGCATCACTTAAACTCTGAAGAATTACAGTACATGAGCATTGTTCACTAATTTCTGACATGGACTTTCTGAATTTCGACTTTAATTGTTTGATAAGGACTATTTATCTATTTAGATAAATAATCAATACCTATAATTATCATAAGTCACATTCTTCATCAACCCATTCTCATTTCCATGGTGTCAAATTCTGCAGCTTACTCTCAGCATCTAATACCGCAACCAATTTGCCAAAAATAAATATTGGCATTGTATATTTCTGCAAACCAAACTTATGTAACATTGTACATCATTACGTATTGGAAATGTTGGAACTCTGCTCATGTTTAGGAACAAAAGTCATTTGGTTGTGGTTAGGAAAAGATCATTTTTTGGTTTAAAATACCTGATTTTGATATGACAATTGGACATGCCACCAATGTCTAGCTAAAAAATGACTTGTTTTGTTTGTTGTTGATCTCGCACAGTGGTGTTCAGCTTGACAGTTGTCTCACCTAGGTTTTGTGCCATCCACCATCCCCACCATTCCCGCCATCTCCCGTGGACAAAGTCATCTCATATACATGCAGTCAGAACTACATCACTTTGGAGATGTTAATATGTTAATGAAATGTACAAATGTAAGATATCCCTAGTTTGCAGACATGTACAACGCAAAGATTTTTTCTGATGACTCAGCTGGATACAGACACACAAGGCACCCTTTAGAGTCTGTATGAGACGCACCAATGTAAACCCATCTGGGGCAATATCAGATGCTTACGGCAACTGATAAAGTCTAATGAGTGAGAATGTCCATGCAGGGAGATGGTCAGAATGATGCATAGGTCAAACAAACATAGGACTTTCACTCAGGAGACTGCTGATTTTGTCCTGTGTGAAACCAAAAGTCATTGTTGAGATTTTGTTTTAAACTTCATAACATTTTGTGATTTACATTACAGAACAAATGTACTGATTTTAAGCCAAACCATGATCTTTTTTTAGAAGTAGTTTTGGTGCCAAAACCTTGGTGTCTCATTACATGGAAGTTTATTTTACGTATTCTATGCATGTTCAGTGAGTTGAAATTGATGCATCCAAAACTGATAGATACCAAAACTAGATGGATGGATACCAAGAACGTCATACTTTGAAGCATGTAGGGCCACTTACCAAGCTGCCATATGTCACATGTTGGGAGTGAGAACATGTTGCTCTAACATATACAATCAGCCACCTGGGTCAAACAATTCAGATGTGGATACAGTATGTTCGAGATAAACATGCTGTGCTCTTCTGTCCCCATACTGTTCTGTCCTTCACTCTCTCTCATTGTCGTCCACACACTCGCACACAGACTCCTCTCGTCTCACCAGGGAAAATATCCACTGTCAGTGCAAAAAATAGAGTGGGACAGATGGCATCAGAATGATTGAAACCACCTACAATGGTTCCCACAAATTCTCTATCTTTTTTACCCCACTCTCCCTCATTTGCTGACTACTTCTCTCTCTTCACCCTCCTGTTCCCCCCCGTTACTGCCCAACTACACCCATCGTCTAGATGCGCCATTCCCAGCCTCTTCAATGCCATCCAGGCTCACAGGTCTTGCCAAAGAGGCTCAGGCTCACTGGAAGCCCCATGGCGCTACACAAAGTCAGCCAAGAGGAGAAAGAGAGGACAGGGTGGTGCGAGGAGGAGAAGAAAGGTGGAGGGAAGAGGAAGCAAAGGTTTTGGTGATTTTCTTCACCAACTTGAATTCTTACCCTCAATTTAGCTGCATTTTTTTAGAATATGTGAATGTTTTTTATGCTAAACTACGTTTAATTGTAGCATTACATGCAAAAATGAAAATACCAGAAACAAACATGTATACCCAAGTGCCTAAGCCTTTGCTCCTCGAACTGCCATCCTCTACTTTCTGAACTGTTTCCCCCCTCCTTTTCTTTCCTTTTTTTTCTTTTCACTCCCATCTCCTCCCTGCAACACCATACGTCGTCACACCTCCCCAACTCCAGGCCCTGTTGCTGGGCGCCAGTCATGTAAATGAGATAGTTAGCAGATCAAAAGGCATGGAGAGGTATTTTTAATAGCAGGAGAGGTGTTGATTAGTGTCAGAAAGGGAGCGACAAGGCAAAGTGCATGCAGCCTGCATTACACCCCGATGCTTTGAGGCATATGTTAAAGTGTGTGTGTGTTGACGTGTGAGGAAGAAACAAAGCATGGAAATGTGTGCACACTCTAGCATGCATTTACAGTATACCTACAGACATTTGAGTGTGAGAGTGTGTGTGTGTCATCAAAGTGTGTGCACCCTCCCTCCGGGGGATCGTCGTTAATGCATAATACATAGCTCCATATTTCTGACTATAACAGCAATAATGTTGGCGCGCTGAGTTTATGAAGAGGAGATCAGGTGTAGGAGAAAGTGATTACAGGGCATAAACACTGCAACTGATATTGCTTTATTGTGAGAAGTAACTGGCAGGAAAATGACAGTTGCTGAAGATAGCCTCGAAGAAGAGCGCCAGCAACGTTGTTAATCAGGTGCTTTACTGCAGTGAGTGTCGGTAGTTATGGAGGAGTCGCACGGATAACGAGTTGTCCTGGTGAATTAAATTGAAGCTCGAATCAAGCTAATTGTCGGACGCGGAGGCATAAAGGTTCCAAATGTGTGTGAAGTCATTTAACTCTGGTATATGATGATAATCTGGCTCCGCTGTGTTTATTCGTATATGCAATTTACATCAGCAATGGAGATTTATGAGTATAATCGGGCAGCCTTCTTCCTCTGGTAATATACTATATGTAATTGTGGAGTTAATTGCATTTTAGCTTGACACTAAGCATTGTGTGTAGCATTTTTAATTAGACCTCTAAGGGATTTTTTTTTTTCTTTTTCAAATTATTTTATTAGCATCATGGTTACGCAACGCTTGCCATTTGTCTTTCAAATTTTATCCAGAGCAAGACCCGACTACCAGTCTTTATCAGAATCTAAATTTGAATCCAGCCTTCAGATAAGGTCTTGGAATAAATAAATAGCAGTTCAAAGCTGGCATATCAGTGGCTCTTCATTCTGTGTCCAGGGGCTTGCCCGCATGCTTTTGCCCGTGTCAGAATTTTCATCTTCCCATTCTCCCCAGCTGCTTCCCTCGCACGGCTCTCTCTCCCTCCCGCTCGCACAGATGGCAGAGGGGTCGGAGCACTTTAATGAATTTTCAAAGGAGCTGCATTGGCAATATTAAAAGGAGCTCAAAAACTTAAACACGTCTGACACCAGAGTCACGCGCATGCGCACGATGACATAGTCCCGTGCATATAAAGGCACAACACTCTCCAACACACATGAACGGATGCACGCTTGTCACACAAATACTGTACACACACAAACACCATTATTACTCTCTTCACAAACCAATAACATCCACAAACACAGAGAGAAAATACCACATCCTACACACTGGTCGACATTCTTAATTAACTCCATTAGAATGACAGGCACCCTCTGGAAGGTCAAAGGTCAATTTTAATGATGAGCCTACATATGGCAGACACCGTGTTGCCTTGCAAGGGAAACGAGCACCACTTCTGCTGATCCATCTGTCCCGTGGTAATGACTGCACCTGGCCTCACATGGGCCAGCGCACACAGGTACCAGAGCTCTCAGAACTAGCTTGGTGCACAGAGGGAAACACAATTAAAAAGCAATAAGCGCGCTCACATCTCGCGGCCACATTGTTTACTCATTATGTCTAATTATCTATTTGAGTCAGAGATTTAAAAGACTCCTTTGTACGAGCTTTTGAGAGAATCAGCGTGAGCGTTTATGGTACAACAAGGCCGTAAATGACTGTGATCTTGGACCTGATGAATTTCATTTGGAAATGCGGTCAATTGTCAGGCGTGTCCTTGTGACCTCTGCTAATGGTTTTCATGTTGCGAGAGGCCAATGTTTAGGAACCCCTATTTGTGAGTTGAGAGGAAAGTGTCAAACATCATTAAAGCCTCTCAGTCTTTGCTTCTCCTACTCACACCAGAGCCTGGAGGAACCACTCCAATCCAGGCCTCTTTTAGCCGGCCTTGATCGCGCTAGTCGACATACGACTGCCTGTAGGGTTTCCCCCCCTCCGTCTTCACAAGTGGCTGGTATGAAGGGCCAAGCTGGTGCTGTGCTGCCATGGGCATCAAGGCTATTGCCTCACCCTCTTTTTTATTTCTTCCTTTCTATCCTGTCCTTCCGTCTACTTCTCCCCAGGCAAGAGAGTCTTTATCCCACCTCTACGTAGCTGAACTCAGGGTCAGAACTCAGCATAGAGCCCACAGGCTTCTGATCTTCCCAACTTCTGATCACTCATCAAGGTCTGCCAGGGAGAATTCTTTAAAAAAAGCTGCATTTGAAAAAGTCCCTTAAATCCCCAGTTTTTATTATTTTTTTAAAACCCAAGAGGATAGGCACAGCCCCTGGGAAGATACATCAGACCATGGCTGTTTTTGATTTAGCTATGTTCTTTCATTTAATTTTTTTCTCTGTTTGCACTCTTATAGCACAGCAGATGGTATTAGGACTAAAAACATATTTTTAATATCCTAGAGATATATTTAAAGTCTTTATGATAAACATCTTAAGATGGTTTAAGAGGTCAGGTTATTATGATATGGGAAAAGAATGAATGAATAGGAGCTATTGTGATTTGATTCTCTACATTAGGTCTGACAGCCATCTAGGGAGTGCTTTCTTCTTTTAATCTTTCTTCTTTGTATTTGCACTTTTTGTTTTGTTTTTTCATGTGTATGTGTGTAAAGGTCTGAAGTGTACACAAACGTATACATATACTTATCTATGATAATATGTTAGTCCTTGCATTGTATTTTGTCATTTTTTTTCATTCTGTTGTTTTTTTTTCCCTTTTTTTTGGTTAGTTTGTCTGTATTTGATTTTTCTTGTTTGTTTGTTTGTTTGGTTGCTTCTAAGCCCTTTGTTGCTTTTCAGGGATTTTGAAATTATAATGGAGGAAAAATGTATGGAATTTTAAAATAGCAGGCAGAATTTTAAATATTAAATTGGATCAGATATATTTTTCTACAATTTCACACTTGAAAGATTTAAATCTCTACTGTAACTACAGTTATTCATTTATCATCATATATAGATTAATTGTTATTCTGACGTATCACTGAACAACACACCTATTCATGGATTTTTTCATTTCAAAAAGAAAGTCATCAATACATTAGCTATGTAATGAGTAAGATAAATGAAATGATATGATGACAATAAAAAATAAAAAGTAATTGAAAAAATTCTATTTTAGAAAAAAGGTACAATTATACATGGTTTTATATATCAATTAGGTCATCTTTTATCATCTAATGTGACTCTAGTCTGAACTGGGGGGGGGGATTGAGAGATCGAGAGTGACGGCATAGCGCTTCTGTTTTCAAAGAGGAGACAGCTGCAACATAAACAGAACATCTGCTGCGGTGCTAACATAAGCATTGTTCCTGTACTGTCATGCCTGAGCGGCCTTTAAACCGGACAGCGATGAGTCTGACAAGCGCCTGATGAAGTTTGGAGTTTCTATATCTGCGCTCATCAGGCTGTCACTCACAAACTACTTGTTCACACCTCGACTCGAAGAGAGATTAAAAACAAGTGAGCAATATTTTTCCCCCTCTCAAAGAACAGCCTCAGTTTTGGAGCCAATCTGGCTTCTTGTCTGACTTGTGTAAACTTCTAGATACTTCTGCAGTCTGTGTGAGCCCAGGCCATCTGTAGCCTCTGTCAGTGCCTCATAATTCTTTGTTGCAACAGAAAAAAAGTAATGTTTATATCAGCTCAGATGGAAGGGTGCAAGCTCTCTCAGTATCATTGATAACGTGGCAGCACTGTTCTCTCTTCTGCAATGTCTGCTTCACACCTCTCTCTCTCTCTCTCTCTCTCTCTCTCTCTCTCTCTCTCTCTCTCTCTCTCTGCATTGAGGCCTTTTTGCAGCTAGCTGGAGCTTGGCCAGCCAGAGCTATTTTGCCCCATTATGTGGTACTGTAAAAAAACAGCTGCTCCTATTCCACACTGGTGAATAGGTTAAATGGTGACACAAGGAACAGGGCCTTTTTCGTCACGGTCTAAATTGACCGACAACAGGCGCTTGGAGGTTCCACTGTTCCTTCTCGGGCTGCCTTCCAGCTCCATTGCTTTTGATTTCCAATTAGCAGCAAGTCAGTCCTGCAGCCATTTCAGGGACACCGCTCTTACTCTCGCTCTTTGTGTGTGTGTGTGTGTGTGTGTGTGTGTGTGTGTGTGTCTGCCTACGTTGACATGTTTTCTTTTGAAAGAAAAATGGTAGATCGACTGATTGATTTAAATTAATCTGTGAAGAGCACTGTGAATCTAGCAGAAAGAAAATAGATCCCGATTGCAGTGGCTTGGCTGAATCAGGGTTTTCCTCACATTCAATTAACAGTGGCAGCATGCCACCACTAAAACATCTGCTACTAGGTATAGATTTTATATTTTTGGATCTGGACCGTTCATTAGAAGTGCTACTGGAATATGTATACCATTTGGTTATCACTTTTTTCTATTATGGTTATTCCTTATTTTATCCTTGTGTAGGAGCTGCTTGTCATTATTTTTATCTTATCCTTCTTGCTGTTATCATTGCTATTTCTTCTGTATTTTATTCTTTGTGCAATTTACATTGCTTTTTTGGGGGGAGACAATATTATACTATGCAATATTTTTATGATTGTCGAGGCTGGTGCAACATTATTGAGCAGGTGCAATTCATGAAGTGCCACGTAACTTTCCTTTCAGATTTTTAGGTCACATCTGTTATCTGTGTAGACTCTCTTTTGTTTTTGTGTGTGTCTGAACAAAACACTGGTTGAGTGCTTTTATAATATAATGAGTGTATTGACTTTCACCCTTTATCTTCTATGTAAGCTGCTTCGTGAGTCATTAAACTGATCTTTATGTTATGGCTTTTTTAGCCCCCCAAAAAGGACTTAAAAATCTAAAAATAAATGGTTGGACTTATTGAATAAAATATGGTAGCAAAGGTAAGGGTGTCTTTTTAGAAAGAGGGAACTTTAGCCTACAATTATAGTCATTATTTGTACAAGGGGGGAGGCTTAGCATACTTCAATTCAAACATTTACAATGCACTCAATACCAGTGTATGTGTACGTATGTGGGCTGGAAGTGCACTTAGACATTAAGTGTTTAATAGCATTGAAATATGCATGCTTAGGATAATGCAACGCACCATAAATGTCTCATTTTTCAGTACATTTCCCTATTAAAACACAGAAGAAGTGCCTGGCAAAAAGATCCTTGTAGATAACGAGGGGAAGAGATATTTAGAATGAAAGAAAAGATGGGAGCTACTTAAGATACTTATCAAATGCAGAATAATACAGCTTTTTTCCTCAACTGACCTCAGAATCAAATTTGCTGTCATTCTGATCATTGGTCCTCCATCTCTGAGGAGGTGGAAATTGGAGGGGTGGAAGGGTGAACTGAGTCACTCTTGATAATTAGCAGCCCCATCAAGTCGTTACAGATATACTGTGATCATTTGTGTGATGGGAGATAAAAAGTCATAATCTTTATGGACATTTAAGACTAGATCAAAATATGGTGAATTATATCTTGGGTAATTATTAAAGGGATAATGTGTAATTTGTAATTACTGCATAGAAAAGCTGCAAATTACTTATTGCAAATTCTGATAAAATTGTATCATTCATGGGGATTATAGTTAACACATAGAGATAATATGTTTTATGTAAAAATTGATACAACAGCAGTGCAACAGGGATAAGTGTCAGTGACCAAACAAAACCAGCTCCTCCAACTCCCTTAAAATGCAGTGTTGTCCCCGCCGTGGTGCACTGACTGTTATGTGATGAATGAGGAAAGTCAAGACCGGCTGTGTCAAAAAGAATCTCCCCTGAGGAAACTGATGTCCTTGTACAAGAGCCGCAAAGTCTCAGAGGACTGAATACACAGCACCGCAAATATCCCACCAAGGGCAGATGATGTCTCACTAAGTTTAATCCACATTTTTGGACAAAGTGTTATGTCTGTCGCCATGTTTTCTTTACAAATCAGTATTCTTAAAGTGAAAAGATGTGTGAAAACTGTAAATACACGTGTTGTTGATACATTTAACATGATGAGCTGCATTTTAATTAAATGCTCAAATAATAACAAGTGAGATGAACTGTCATATTCCAAGGTAGGGAGCATTCAGAGTGTACTCTGTTATTGTGGAAATGTATTTTGAAATGACAGATCAGGTGCTAAGCAGTACATGAACGCTTCCTTCTGCACGGTGACTGGCAGTAATAGTTCGGGGAAAAGAAAATAGCTCCTCCATTAAATTGCTCACAACAAGTTATGGGGATTATCTTGAGTAAACAGGTCATAATCTCTGGAAAGAGACACTGATGTTAAGTTTCTTAAATGTATTTTTGGCTCTTTTAGCACCACAAGCCAAGTGCCATGTAGTTCCGTTTTATTCAAGAGAAAGCAGACATCTCTACGTCTGACATCTTCAGCACTCGGCAACTCACACAGAAACAATCTAGACTGATAAATAGTATTATTAAAAAAATATATAAAAAATAAATACATGTATTATTGATTTTGGGTGTATAGTGTCTTTATGAGCTCTTATTTGATATTGTAAGTGTAGTTACAATGGAAGCTTGAAGCTTGTAATATAATTTGAGGTCTACAGAACTACATAATCGTTCACATGTACTGCTTCCACAGCCAATTTTGGCACAGGAGATATCACGGTGAGCAATGGCAATATCAAGGGAAAACTACTCAATGAAATTGTGAAATACAACAAAGAGTCCCCTTAAATCTAGAAGGAATAGGGTTCACGGTGTGGCTGCCAGTTCCTCATCTTGGCATAGCCATTTCTGCCTTATTACAACAGCTAGCCAAAGCACAACTTTCCAAAATTGAGTCCACGCCTTCACTAAAACCCATGTCTGCGCGCTGATATGCTCAGTATGTTGTATCACAGGGGCTTTTTGCAATCCGGCCCCCCCAGCACTGACCACTCCAAACATCCCCAAATCCCTCTTGTCAATATAGAAAAGACAACATGAGGAGCAGGCTGCTCAGCTTTTCTTTGCCTTGTCAAAAGTTACCATATCGTGTTGTGGGTTCTACACAGCATAACTAAGACCCTGGAAGCAGCTTATCTGCTTAAAACAGGAGGGTGAGAGAGGGTGGAAAAAGTGTCTCCGTCTTCCATCTCTTTCCTGGTTCACAGAGTGGGTTTATTGAAGCCACCAGAGCTTTGGTTTCTCCCTCTAGATTCCCCCCTCCGCCATCTCCGCTAGTCTAATCCACTTAGGCCCACGCTACCTCCACTGCTTTTGATTGGCCAAGCTGCCAAATTTCCACCATTGGACTGAGGAAAAATCAATAATAGTTACTGCACTGCAAAACAAAAAAGCCTCTATTTTTTTGGTGTGATTCTTTCAAATTTACATGCGCCTTAGTACTCTGTGCACTTTTTGCCAGAATGTATCACATTTAAAATTTTGCCACATCCCACTCGTCTCCTCTCCATTTTTGTTATTGTCTTTCATTGCTGTCCCTTCAAGTGTCTCGGTCTCTCTCTACCAAACAACTCTGATGCTAATGTCATTGAAACCCCAGGTGCTTCTAGTGGCTCTTGAAGTCTGACATCAGTCCCTGCCATCCCCCTCCCCTGGGTCCAATTTTCCCGGCATGAAGCTTCAAGGTCCTCAGCTGAGCTCTCTGTTTAGCAACAACAGTAGCAGCGAGTGTGAATGTGTGTCAGACAGAATGGTAATGAGCGTCCCAGAGATTGAACCCCGGTCTTCCCCCTCCTCTCCCTGAAAATAGATTTGTTCTCACGAGCAAAACAGATATTGTAATCACACTCCCTCCACCGTTGATCCCTTTGGGATTTGTTGCACGCGCACCAAAAATGTAAATGAATGCAGGGGGGATAGACATCATTGGTGATAAATCATATTACTGGCAAATTCTGCTTAGCAACACAACTAGACTGCACCGGTAAGCAACTGCAACTCAGATTTAGTCCTGAGTCTACCATTTCCTTCACACTACATCCCGTTATGTCAGCTCACTCCATTTCCTTGTTTTATTGCACATTTACAAGAAAGCAAAACTGTACTTTAGAAGAGTACATTCGTAGAGGGACCACTTTAATTGTAAAAAAAGTGTGCTGTAATGGAAATCCAGTATATATTTCTCAGGCTGCCAGAGAGTTGGTACAGGGAAGCGAAGGCGAGGGCAGGTCTCTAGGTTTCTGCTGGGCGGCGACGCGGTGAAAATGTGGCTAAATGTTGCTTTTTTTTCCCCCAAGCGTATTGGTTTGTTGTTTGTGCTCGGGCCACCCTAAGGTCTTTAGGGGTAGTGCGGGACTGGCATTTTATTATGTCGTTGGAACCTTGGACGTCTGCTGTCAAACTAACAAGCTTGGGGAAATGTAGCAAAGGTCGGGGTGCACGGGGTGAGAGATATCCGAGGGCTACTAAATTAGACATATGGAGAGAGAGGAACACTGTGATGCATGTTTTTGGGAGCACATTTGTTTGGTTATGTTACCAAAAAAAAAAAAAAAAGAAAGTCTTGTCGTTAATAGATTAGGTTTCTGCCTACATCCTCTCTGCCCCCATCCTCAAAATCTTGAATCACTGACAAATATTAATGCAAGTTGTGCAAACTTTGGATCCTCGGGGGAAACTATCTCAGACGTTTCATGTCCCTCGATTAATAAATGATGTCCTCCTCTTGACAGGGACTATTCTTAACCCCAGTCGGTACTATGCTGGGACACCATCATTTTTCAGAGCTGCTAGTGACAGCCACAGCCTGCATTGAAGTTTAGCTTGCTGTACATTGTAATTTGCTGACGTTTCTCTTCTCTCTTTCTCCCCCTCTTATTTCCCCCATTCTCCCTCTTTTCCCCAATGGCCCGCTTACAGATGTGACCAACTACTCCACACTAGGTAAGACTCATTTCATTTTTCATTGCACTGTTCTCAAGAGCGAGAGTCATGTTTGAGTTGTCATGTGTGTTTGGGAGTGATGTGAATGCATAAATATGGAGGAGCTTGGGGGGGGAGGAGTCAAATCGGCAACAAGGTGCTGCTGTTTGCTCAGTAAGGTATGCAATGCTCTGCAGTCCTCAACCATCCCATTTTCCCACATGTGTGCATGGGAATACACAATGGTAGGTTTTTTTTTCCTGGCAAGCCGATTGTGTGCTCTGTGCCTTCAATTTGAATTTTATTCAAATGAGAATCAAATGGCCCAGATTGTTCAAAGACTATGCCGGCAGTGTTGACTTAAACAAGCATAGCACGGATGGTGTCTGTTTCCACACTGTGGTGGGTGTTTGGAAATATCTCATATGTTAAGCTGTGAAGCCTTCCGCTGTTCCCAACTTCACGTCAACATGAAACCACCAGTACTGTGGACACCAACGGTGTCCATATGTTGACATAGCCTTGGATGTCCTTTTCTCAGGGGATAACTTGACAGACGTCTTTCGGGGACCTTCTCATCTTTTTTTCCACTTTATATTCATATAATGGCATGCAGAGAGACATAAGGCACTTTCACATCAGCACCGAAGTCCAAATCTACAAGTGGTTTGCCTAAAAAAAATTACAATATCATAACCTAGGAATACACCAATAAGCTGTGCTCGAATCAACCAATATGAGTTGGCCAGAGATCAGCAGAACAGCAGTACAAGGCTGGAATTATTCAATTGTGCACCTACAGTGCTGTGCAAAAGTCTCAGGCCACCATAGATTTGTTGTTTTCTTTTAAGATTAGTATTGTAAACCTCATATTTTCTCCTCAAGAGAGTTCATGTCATGCTAAGTGGAAAGGAAGGTCACACTAAATGCTTGCAACTTAAGCCTGCTTAAGTTGATTTTACTGAAATATTTGTGTTTTTAATACTGCATACAAAAAATGTAGTAAAAAGACTACTGAGAAAAAAAACATATATAACCATTATAACCTTGCCAAAATAACAAAGTTTAAGGTGGCTAAAGACTTGTGTTCAGTACTGTATATGAATAATAAAGAAGGGAGTTAATCAGGAGCCAACCTTTGCCTCCTCTTTTGGCCAATCACTTTTCCTATCAATGGCAGTAAACACAGTCTTTATCGCACAAAGACTACACAAGCAAACTCTGGATTGTATCACTAGTGAAGACCAACAGCAGACCAGCAGGCTTCATGAACTGGGGAACAATTGAACTGGTTGAAACAAGTGAACCCAGAGAGAATTGACCTAAGCTGTTGAATCCTGAGACGAGTGTGGCATCCTATGATTTTGTCTGACTGTTTCTTGAGACCACTCAGCGGGTTGCAGGCATGTGATAGAGGTCAACTGCATGACTGAATCCACTATAGCAGGGGCTCAGACCAGGACAGCAGGACCTTTCAACACTACCCATGGCTCTGAGCATCTGTTCATAAGGGGAAAATCATTCATCTCATCTTCAAGGTGGAGCAAATGAATTGGACAAATGAGAAAACTGGCAAACCCCGATTGTACCCTTACTTTGCTGGTGTTTTGTCTCAGATACATTCTCAATGCACTTGGCTTTCTGGACAGTTTTTGCAGACTGCTACCTCATTGTGTAATTGAAAACCCAGTGCCATGCCACTACACTAGCACAGTTTGGCTACCCAGCAGAGCATCTGCAAGCAGTTCTGGTCCGACTCTCAACTCTTTGAGGCAGGCGCTGGCTGACTGCTCGGAAACAGAAAACCCCTGGCTAGCTGAGAATAATAAGTACCCATGGGAAGCTGCCAGATGGACATTTACTGTGAGCCTAGCTGGAGAGGGAGAAATCTGTCAAACATCACACTAGGCATCTGTGGGGGAGCAGTGCAGGTTCACGTCCACTATGTCGGATAAGAGGAGTGCTCTTTGTCGAGACTAAAAGCTGTTAGATTTTTAACATATCACATCTAGTTGATGCATTTACCTCCTTTCAAGGTCAGCAATTCATATCGCATTAAAGCCACCTGTTACCATGAAAGCTTTAAATAATGTCTAGATAATGGATGCTTTAAAGATGTTTATCATATGATAACAGTGGCCGATGCAGACGCAGTCGCTAAGTGCTGTAGAATAGCCTTCTTCATTTAACTCAAATTTTATTCCTATTTCCAGACATTCAGCAGCTATTAATTAACACTAAACTCAATTTGCAGTCAGATTCAGCTGCGTTGCTGATGTGAGAAAAAGAGATAAAGATCAGAATTTTATACTTGCAAAGTTTCTCTTATCTTTCCTTTACATTTCGGTACAGGCGGTTGTGTCTGTCCTCATCATGAAATAATAAGGCAAAAGCATGTTTTTGCTTTAGATTCTTCCTTGAAGCCCAGTCTTTTGACTCAAACTAGAAACGTCCAGTATTTTTTATTTTTTTTGTTCATACACTCTTCAATACAAAGCTATAGGCGAGGAATTACAATTGGCTCATTATGCTCTCGGAAGCTCAAGGGCTTCAGAGCTGCTAAGGAGAGCGAGAATGAGAGAGAAAGAGCACAAAGAGTTCATCCCAGTATCGTCGGCAGTGAAATAGGACCTTGGTTCTCTTAGACAAGCTGTGCACCAGTTATTATTGCATTATGTCTGGCAACCCTCCTCTCAGACAGGAACTGAGCCACACTTGATCAGTGATATGACACTGGCACAGAAGAGAGTGATTGCTGGCTGCTCAGTTAAGCAAATACCATTACGCTGTTGAAGTCTAAAAGTAGATCTGTGCTTGGTTAAAAAAAATAATATAAAAGGCCAGCACGGACAGTATCCAAAGCACTGGTCGCTTTGTAATACTCAGGAGTGGATTCTTCTGAAATGGCTCTGGTTTATTCATCTCTCAGAGGACAAGAACAATGCTATTCATGGATAGTACAACACTTTCAAGTCTCCATCTGGGTTGCTCATGCCCTGGAAAAATGCTGTTATGTACTATTTGAAATATCAAGAACAAAAATTAGAATCATATGTTTTTTTTGATAATTATGTGCATTATCCATAATTATGTTTGTTTTGTGTTTAGAGGTGTTGTGCTGCTTTTTAAATAGAAAACACATAAGTCAAAGGTAACAGAATATATATTTTAGCAATGATCTTGCCCTCACAGGAATGCTTGTATGGAGAGCAAGCGGGAAATCATAACCCCAAACCATTAGAGAACAACCAAAGCTTGTTCCTGTGGTGGGTCTTAATGTTAGCGCTTTCTTTCTTTTAGCTGTGCCCTCTGGGTAACGGGCCATTTCGCTAATGGTGAGTTTCTCAAGCGTGTCAAAAGCCTCCTGGCGATCAAAAGCTCTTGAGGGAGCTTAAAGTTGCTATATGTTGATTTTTCCCTCTCTTTTTATTCAAGAGCAACTACTGCGGGGTACTTTCGTAATAAGAAATGTGACTGATAGCTTGTTAGTGTGACTTTGCATACATTCTTCAGTAATTAGACATGAGTGACAGATTCACTTTTACAGCCGCCTCTGAGAGATCTGCTTACATTGCATTATGCTAGCAGAGCGTGTCTCTCCCTGTCTCTTATTTTTGATACTGCCGCGTTGATATATATGTGATAATCACTCATCATGGCAGATGATCGAACATGTGACTATCCATACTATTCACATACAGATGCTTTGAGGGTGTTGTGCAACAGTAATTTAGGCAAACACACCACGCAGCATCAGTGTACACATGGATGCCCCTCTCCCTGCAATGGAAGCGGTGCTGCTGTTACGAACAGATGGCTTATCTTTAACTTTATCAGTGGCGGCGGTGTCACCGGCAAACGCGATAAGTTGCTCCAGCGCCTGGGGAGAGCGGCATCCATCAGTAGCTAACAGCATATGGTGAAGGCACATTAAGGTGTCCTCTCTCTCTCTTTCCCTGCCTTCCTCTTCTATGAGTGCTTCTGCAGCCAAGCATCTGATGCTCACTTCACAGGACAAAGTGTGTGTGTTTGAGTGTGTGCTGAGGGGCAGTGGGCATCCAATTTGAGATCTCGCGCTGCCTGTTTGATCTGTTTTATGTTATTTCAAAGCTCTGCAGTAATTTATTTACTTATTAATTTATTACCATGCCTAGGATTACGGTTGGCCCTAACTCCCTAACACTATATATGATCCTTTATTCTTTAATTATTGCTTTTTTATGTCTTTAAGGAGATATCAAGTGTTAAACATGACTGTTGCCGGGCATGGTAAAATAATATAATAATATTGTTTTTTTACATTTGGAGAGAAATCACAAGGCAATATCAGTAACTATGTCAGTGTCAAGAAGGTGTTGTTTTTCCTCTCTCTCCCACTAATAACAACCTCCACTGCCATCCCAACCTAACCGCCCCGGTAAGACACTCTATTCCAACATTGGAAGGAAAGCGTGTTTACCAGACCCTCCATGTGTTGCATTCCTACATTAAGCTGAATGTCAATCAAAGCCTTGTTTGCTTGAGCAAGTGGCTCAGTCTTCCACGGACCAACATGACAGCATGGTGTTGGACACAAATCAGACGCTCCACAAAAATTAGCTTCACCTCCTGTGTGGATACACAGTAGCAGAAGATTTGCTAATGATGAAAAGCTTCTCTCCTGAGGCAAAAACAATTTGTTACATATTGGTGTGTTTCTGTCCTTAACACACTGGACTAATGTATTATGAACATCAATTCATGGTTCGAGGCAATAGCCACAGCTTTAAATAAAAAGCCTAATTGTGTAAATCCTGTCATGTCAGGACTTGTGATACCTTTCCTCAAGGCCAGTGCCATTTTCTTACACTGATGACATTCCTTTATATTTAATTGTTTTTCAGCAAGGAATTAATATTGTGTCATAATCACCCCCAGTGCTTTTTAAATTTGCTCTTTCTCTCTTACTTTCAGTTTTGACACCCCTTTTGTGCTAAGTTTCAACTCATGTATAAAACCTCTGATATGTCACAGCATGCATCCCACCCAACACCCTCTAGCCTTCCCTTTTCTATTGTTATTCCTGTGTTGACATCTCTCTAATAAGCAGCGTTAATTAGCCCGCTCTTCAAAAATATAATTTTCTATTCTGTCTTCAGGGTTTGGTCATTAAATGAACAAAAGCAGTCAAACGACTGACACAATAGGCTCAGCTGATTAAGGCTGCAGCCATGGCAAAGCTTGGTTGAGAAACAATCAGGGAATCTACTTGATTCATCCTGCTATTTTATATTGACAAGATAATTGCTACTAGGAACACATTTAGCATGTACAGAAAGGTGTTGTTTATGTTGCTGCAGTGTATTTTTTTGCTATTCAGCTTGCAAGCCCAAGATCTGCTTGTAATGTTTAAAGGGTAACTGATATTTTTCAACCTTTTTTATTGGACATATGTGACTAGAGGGAACTTTTTTTTTGTAGTTGGTCCAGTATTGAGTGACAGGACTGCAGCTAGCAGCCGTAAAAAAAAAAAAAAAAAAAAAAAAAAAAAAAAGTCTTCAATGTACCTATTTGGAGCATTTGTACACCATCAATTTTCCAGAAAGGATCGAGAGACTCTACTTTAATAAAAAAGCAATTTTTAGAGTGTAGAGAGCCAGTGTATTTTACATCTGATTCAGTGACTTAAGGATTTATTTCAACCAAACCAATCTTTTTGTTGAATGTGAATGAACTGAGTTTTATGAAAACAAAATTATTATTTAAATAAATGGAATCTGGTGGCTTTGACAATAATGATTTGAGGGCTGTTTCTGGCTAAACAAAAATGTTTTTTCTCTTTCACAAGAAGGTCTATCTCTGTAGGGATCCTTGTCATAATGCTGTCAAACACTTGGGATAATGATCTGAGCCTGTCTGTGTCAAAAAATCACTTTTAGTGTCTCCAAATTGAGATTTCTAAATGCCCTGAGTGGTTACACTGCAACCTGTTTTGCAGCTGTCAGCTACAATGCTTTCTCTCACTACTGAACCAGTTTCAGAAATTGATGCTCCCATTACTTAATTGGACACAAAAATGGGGGAAAATAGGGCCCAGGTTGAAAGATACTGAAGTTTATCCATTAAAATTATAAAGATAAGGTTCCTCTCAGTTCTACAGTTTCTACATCTACAGTAACAATATTTTAACTGTTTGCAGAATCAAGCTTCCTGCATTACCAAGAATATCTGTTGGGATATCAGCTGAAGTCATATGGTCTCCTTTGAGACAGCATCTGGCCCAAGTTGGCTGAAGCATCCTGCATCCATTTTGGCAGAACATTTGAGAATGATGAAGACCACTGGACTGAATCCATGGCCTTGCTTATCCGAAGGTCTAATGTCAAAGGTCGTTGGGTGGCCAACCCATCTGCCAGTCTGGCACTGACACATAACAGTCCAGGCTGGATGTTAGTAATATAGCTGCATGTGGGTGTCTAAGTGTCTAAGTGGAGACAGGCTGTGTTAATAGCGTGCTCAGATGTATACTCTGCATCTACATCATGGCATAGCATTCCAACAGATTATAGCATTGTCACCACTTTGATTAACAATGTTTTGACAGACAAAAAGTTTCAGTAATTAATTACTTTTTATCAGTCTAATGTGAAGGCAAATGCTTAATAGCGTGAGGAATATCACAGCAAACCTTGCATTTAAAACAGTTTGTCCCTCTTTGTCTTGTCTAGGAGCTGAGGATTCCCAATAAATGAAAGTATGCATTACATTCTGTCATCACAGTTGGGTCTGAACTTGAAAACCAAGCTTTTTTTAAGCTTTTAAACCAAGCTCCTACAAATTTTAAGTGGTTGCAATCTGCAACCTCACTGCTATATGCCAGAAAATCCAAATTTTGTAACAAATTTGCAAATAAAATAACCAAAATGACATGCAATGAACCTGGATCACCTGTATCTGGAGTCAAGATTAGTTACCACCCTTGTCCAGATGGTAATCCAGCCATGGTAATGATGCATAATTGTTTGCACAAAATAAATTAATTTCTAGGAATATTTTACAAAGCAGAGATTAGATAAGGTAAGGGAAGAATCTCATCTTCCTGTTTGTATTTTTTTCCTGTATTCTTTGTAATATGTTTTGTTAATTGCTATACTTTATTCTATGGACTACTATCTGTAGTATAAAAAATAAACACAATGAAATCTTGCTTACATATGCTTAGTAGTGATAGCAGCACAGCAGCTTCAGTCTTCGGTCAGTGTCTACAAAGTAGATATTTAGGCACAGTACTGTTAGGCAGGCTACTTTTGACAGAACTTAGCATCCAATACACACTAGCTATAGTTAAATACCCCAAACTAAAGAAGATATACTTCAAGCTGTTACATGTGTAAAGCAGAGTAAAACATGGACCACTATGTAGAGGTACGAACTTGTCAGATGTAACTTACACAGGAAACTGCAACAGTAGACTCGCCAGAAAACACATTAAAGCATTACCTGTCATATTTAGACTTCCCTTTACCTAACCCCTAATTTTGTTCCCCCCTTCTGTTTGATTCGCTGTTTACAGCCAATGCTTACTTATGCCAACTTAAAAAAGGTCTATGCTAATCTTGATTTAAGGCTGGTACCATTTTATGGCTGTAAAAGCAGAGTTTATTAGGAAAGGTGTGCTGTCCTACAACAGCTATATTCAGACAGTGTTTAAAACCTTTAAACTGGTCATTTAAGCGCTAAATTGCTCTTTCACAGAGGCAGTTTAAAAAGCATTTGATCAAGGACGAAAGGGAATCCACTGTAACACTTCATAGTCATGTTCAGCCTTGGTCTTAGTCACATTTTGACATGCAGCCACATTATCATTCAGAACGAAACATTTATTACCATAGAAAGTGAGCTGTCTTTCACACAATACAAAAATTATGGGCTTAGAGTCTCAAAAAGTGGCCTGATGCATTCACTTGTTTCGTCTTGTTAATTACCTTTAACAGAGCTGCAAGCATCACTGCAACACAGTTTGGGGCAGCATAGCATTGATCTGTCGAGGCTGCACCCTATTTACCCTGCAGAGCTCTATGTACACAGAAAGCTGCTCCACTAAGTCCCAGTGCAATACTGCTTTGGCTTTCTTGACCGATACCAAAATAGCAACTTGTGTTAATTAGTCCTTTGGGGCCTGCCATACGGAGAATCCAGGTTTGTAAATACAGGAGAGGATGTGTCCTCGGCTGTCCCTTGTTACACATTAAGGCCTGAAGCCAGATGGGAAACTTGAGCCAGGCTGCTTCTTATTCTTTTTTTTTTTTGCTGCTCTGACATGTGCACTGACATTCCTGCAGGTCAAAAAGGGAAATTACTGTAGGGTTTGTGTTTGCTTGGGGGCCTCTGGTGTCCACAGGCCCTGCTAAAGGGTTACCCTTTGGGGTAAGCACACAACAGTGACCATGGGATTGGATTCAAGCTTGTGACATATGAGCAGGTTAATGAACTGCTGTGTTTACAGGGAAAACAACTGCAATCTCACCATTAGTCTCATTATAGGACAAAGCCAAAGTACAAATTGCTTTGAGGGAGCATCTCAATAATGGCATAGCTCTGTGTTTTGTTCTTTGTTTCTTTATTTCATGTAGGGAAGTAGTAAGCCCTATACGGTATGTAGTAATATGGATGGTATGAATTTATGAATTTGTCATTATGAATCTCTAAGCAATGATCTCTCCTTAACCTTGACCAAGTGTTTTAGTTGCTGAACCCTAATCTTAAATTCAGTATATTTCATTAGCCAAAACCACACTTTTTCCCTAACCAAGGCATGACCAGGACCAGAGTTTGTCGAGACAGAGACAAGACCAACACTTTGAGGGGTTGAAACCAAATCAAGACCAAGACCAAAATAGTGCCACACTTACGTATGATAAATTGTAACACATGCAAACCATAGGCATTTCCAGTAAAAACACCAACAGGAAAAATATTTCTCTTCATCAACCCCTTTGATTGCCACACTATGTATATTTGAGATTTGTTTTGTATAGTTTTGAGTTTTGTATATGTGAGTAATGCCTTAATGAGGAAGTCAAAAGGCATTACAGAGGAGATTTTTATGTGTGGGAATTTTCCCTTTTTTTCTATGAGCAAACAAATGCAAACACTAAATAAGATGGAATCAGTATAACCATTTTTATCCAACTCCCTTTAATTACACAGGCAATTTAATGATATGCCTGCATTTGTGGTCTTAAAAGTGAAATCCCTTGTCTCTTCTTGTTCGTAACCAGAACACGACCAAGTAAAAATGCAGTCAAATCTTAGATCACACCTTCAAAAAGTGGGCTTAAAATTGGTCTCAGTACCCAGACTATTCTCAGGTACAACAAAAGTCTGTCTGTGTCTGGCTATAGAGTTAATGCATTCATATATTTTTTCATCAGATGCCCAAAATCCACTGTTCTCCAAAAAAAAAAAAAAAAACTGTCAAAAACACATACAAAGGGCCTGATACACAAGACCAACATTCTACTTTAAGCCAGTCTGAGGCTGTCAGTAAGCATCTGTGCTCCCTAGTTTTTGCTATGCGTTTCACGCCATTGGCCCAAGCTGGCTCTTGTCAGCAGCTTTTTGGGCAATTAAATCTGTGACGTAGATTGTCCGTAAACTAAGTAACTATGGTTGGCCATTCATCTTAAGTGAATTAGTGTACGAGAAGAAAACTGGAAGTGAGGAAAGCAAGCACACAGTTAAAGTCAAGATGTTACACACAGAAGACTTCTCATCCGATCAGTCCAGTACATTCATATTTTCACAACAACGTAGCCGAAAACCAAGTGGTAAGTGAGAGTGGTGTGAAAGTGGTCAAACGTGGTTCACGTTGTATCATAACATCAACAACAGTTTAAATATCTACAGTCCTATGACTTCCAAGTTCCCTTTTTTAGTAAAGAAGACAGTCTACCACCACCTGCTGACATGGAGTTATCTCAACCACCATGTTCCCAAGCATGCTCAGCAACATCTTCCCAACATGGAGCTACCTTCTAAAGACAGACATCTGAGGAGAGAGTTTCAGTATATTTTATTGACCATGACACTTTGCTGCAGTGATAATGCTAGCTGGCTAAATAACATCAAAATGCACCAAGCAGGTGGCCAAAGTTATTGAGGTGTCTCTGTAGACACCACTGACTGTCAAAGAATAAAGGAACATAATTTTATGTCAACAATGTTTGCATTAAATTGAAAATGTCAGGAGCTGCTTTTTGCTTTTTTTTATATAGCAAATAGCTTTTTGAAAGAACATTTTTTTCTCTGCTTTGTGTTTCTTAGTTCTTAATTGGTGCATTGTGTTGTGGAAGTTTCTTCTCCTCTCTTCAAAACAGACCAAAAAAACATTACATTAAAGGAAACTTTCAACCTGCTGATGTTTGTGATTTTACTATAGATACAGAAAAGTTTTTTTTGTTTTTTTTTTTAATTCACACAGAGCGGTTTCAATAACATTAAGTGACTGTTAAGCCACAAGTCATTCATACAGTAGCATTACTGTGTTGGATTACTTTGGTGTTTTTTTTGAGTTGCAAAGACACTGTTACACGTGTCGCTGCAGCATTACGCCCCATCATTAATTTGCTATCTTGTTCCCATGCACCCACCTCTCACTTCCTTTATTCTCCCGCTCTCAAACTTTCCTCTTTGACTTGGCATGATAATCACCTAGCTTGAAAGATGGCAGACAAAGAAAAAAAATTCAAGGTACTGTATGCAAAAATAACAAGCTGACAGTGCACAGTCAACGGCAGTGAATAATCTCTGCCACATTTTTATTCCTCCCCCTAGATTTCCACCATAAGCATAGTTCTTTATTTATTCCTATCCTGCTTTTCTCTCCTATTGCTAGAATTTTATTTACTTTGCAGTTTTCTATTGTTTTAGATTTTTAGTGGGTTCCTATATTGTGAGCTGGTCTGTGTCATGCACACTCTCACACATCTCACAGTATGGAATAAAGGCAAGCAATATGGATTAAGCCATCGTGGTGCAAAAATCTCCACAAATGTATCTAATGAAATCACTAGTCTCACTTTCGCCAATGCAATTATGAAATATAAAATACTTTGGACATGCGGAAGTCTCCGAATTACAGGAAAAGATTAATTTCTTCTCCAAAGAAATGATGAACTATATCAGTGTCTCTGGTGGTAAAATCATGTCATCGCTGTGTGAATCATATTAATTACTGAGCTAGAACAGGTAATTTACAAGGCGGACACTCGGTGGTGCTAAGTTGAGTTGGGTGCATTATGATTATATTAACATAATCCCGTCTTGTTAAATTGGATCAGCAATATTATTAAAGCGGGCATAGCTTTCACTCAGTGTCGCTAATTCCTCTCATGCTTAAGTCCTAATGAGAAATAAGGAAGCACTTACAAGGAAACGCACAGACTGAACGGCAGGTAGAGATTATCTGTCTGCCTCACTCAATTTCACTCGCACAGTCTGTGTCTGTGTCATGCGCACAATTACGCAGAGCCCGGCACACACGGAAACAAAGAAAAACGCACACACGCTCAGGAATACACACTTGCAGTCTTTGTGCTTACCAACCTCTCAAAAAATGAATAGCACTTTGTAATAAAGCCAGGAGGATTTTCAAACACATCCTCATAAGGCTCTTGGGGAAACTGTATAGGACGGAGACCAGTTCATACGCCTTGATTTGGCAGGAAATGGGAGTTTTGAAAATATAATCATACTGTTGTCAAAGGTAGTGCTTAAGTCTAACATAAATTAGATGTTGCCACATTAGAAATTATAAAGTGGTGGCTGTGAAAGCCCAAAAATTAAGATTAGCATTTACAACTGATTGCTGCTGTTGAAACATAAAGGGGAAAATGACTCATAATGCTGGTTTTTATTATGGTAAAACCAGGGATGCATGAATGAGCAGGGTTTATATGTTTTAAAATCAGTACACTGCTTTATTCATACAGCATAACAAAAGTATCTAATTCTGTTATGAATGCATTCATTGCAGGCGTGTAATTATAAATATGATATATCCTCTCCAGTTGCTTTGTTCATCTGGTTTGTCCTAATGCCAATAGTTTGTCATAACACATATAATATGCAGTTATTCATGACAATTATTGGCCCTGGTTGGAGAGAGAGACCTTCAGCAGCTCTGGCATGTGTGAATAGGCTAACATGCAGAATTGCAGACAGCAGTCCAAGGGGAACCATTCACTGTCTTATCAGGCTATCTGACAGCACACAATGCTAATTCAGGTGTGAACAGTAAACTCATTTTCATTTTGTAGTCTGGCCATGCTTTCATAAATATTGAAAGTCTGCCCATCTCGCTTCCTCCCATTGGACACACAAACAAAAACTTAATATCCAGAATAAATTGGGAATGAAATGAGTTAAAAAGGATTAATCATTATGCACTGCGCACACGTAATATGACAGTCAATACCCTATCGATCACTGTGGAATTTTAATTTACCCATAATGACACAACATTAAGTGAACCTGATTGATAGTTTTTACACATGGGAGGACACAATTATGTTCCGCATGGGCTACAGGTGCACGCGCCAGAGTGCACGCACGCGTTGTGCCGCGCACGAGTCCGCTGCAAATCCACACACTCCCATTCCATAATGTTATTATCTCATTCTCCACGGTCTCATTTTTCACAAAGCCCCGGGGTGTGTGAGGGACAGTCAGGGTTGAGCTCACACAAGCCCGGGCTGCACACTCGACTGCCAGTGAAGGTCTGTGTTAGTACCAAGTGCAGCACTGCCAGAAGAAACAGGGACGGGGAGAAATGGAAACAACCCAGATGATCCTGCAACACAGTGTGGTGCAGGACCCTTTCACACTGCCAGCAAGCAGCTGCCTGACATTATTGGATATAACTGTTTTTTTGGAGATTAGAATTAGGGACTGATTATTAAAAAGAACATTATTACTGGGGAGATAAGTAGGCTAAATCTTTACAGCCACATAAAACAGAATGACCACAGTATAATTATGGGCTGTATATCAAAGCCAACTGATTTATTCAAAACACACTTATCTGGCTTGCACTTTTGGGCAAAAAAACAATTTTCTTCCAACTATTTACACTGTCAGCAATGCAAAACAGTGCACTCCAGCTAAGATTAAAGAATATCATTATGAAATCCAGACATGACGTCTTAACTGGCCATTTCTGTTGACCTGCTGCTTCAATTCTTTATCATATTCATCTTTATTACAGCATTGTTGATTTTTCATGGGGGACAGAGGTAGAGGTGAGATGCTTCCACTTGCAAAGACAAGCGTTATCAAACCCAAGAAGGTCCGATCAATACTTGTCTTTGTGAAGAAATCCTTCTCAAGTTGCCATGGAGAGAGTGTTTTCTTATCATCAAACACGCTTCCTCGCCATATAGAACGGACTGCAGGATTTATTTAACAGTCAAGACACGCAACAGTCCATTTTCTCAGCTGTTACAACAGGCTCTATACCATAGACTGCTGGGCTGCTTAAACATAGTGCGTCATCATTGCAATGGATTTTGGGATCCTAGTCATTCTCATCAGTGATGTCACTATGGGATAAAGTTGACTTATTAACTTCCGCAAATAATATCCGTTGTTGACTTTTTGTTTTGTTGTTTTGTTGTTCATTGTAAGGCAGCATCGTAGTGGATGCTGCAATAATGACAGGATCAGAGGAGGTAGCAACGTCATGTAGCAGCCAAAGCAACAAAGTCAACATAATGTTGTCCAAATATTGAATACCTTCTAAGGTGGACAAGAGTGGTGGTGGATCGGTCAAACAAACACACGACTTTTACCCAGAAGACATGATGACATCCCGAAGTCTATATTGACTTCTAATAACAACGTAGCCTGGTGTGAAAAAAAGAACTGTTTAAATGCCAACCCATGACATTTTTGCTGAACCTAACCATCTAGTTTTGGAGCAGAACTGCAACCATGAAATAAAAGACATGTTTAAAACTGCAATCAACAGAAAGGTGCTGGCACTGAGCCAGTTGAAGGGAGTTAATTATGTTTTCAGCTACATGGTCATTCATCACACATTATGTTTACATTTAGCTGTAACTTTGAGCTTAACATTTACACATAGCTATCTCATCTACACAGATCTGAGAGTATTCAGTTTTTTGTTGCAAAACACAATTTTAAAGTAAATTTTATGCAATGTTCAGTAAAGATTCATTGAGATTAAAAATTAGGGAGCAGCACAAATAACAATGACTGCCTCTAAGTCATTTAGAAAAACTTAAAATGTGTCTAATTAGACAAGCTCCTTAAGATTTAGCTGAGGGAGCTGTATACCTAAACACCCTTTCATCCCAGTTCATTATGAACTTAAGGAATAGTTAGCAAGAATAGGTCTTGAGAACAAAGACAAACACTTCTCATACTTTTAATAGGATTTAGATCCATAGGAAGTAGACCAAGAATAGCCTCATAAATAAGAATGTGTCAAGTCTACAGGTGGACAAGGCAGACCATCCCACTCAAGCATACAGAGAGCAATGGTGAATAAGGGCTTTGAAATCTGTAATAAATCTCTGTGCTCTGTGGTGGACAGTATTCAGTATGTGTAGGCATTGTGAAGACGCATGCATGTATAAAACATCACCGTATTCCAGCACAGACATAAAAGTGGTGACCTCCTTTTGGCCTCAAAGGAAAAGCAAGCCTTGTTTTTATAATAAAAAAAACAATTTCAACTCCATTTTTTTTCACTAGTTGCTGAATGTGAGGCTTAAAAGACAATCACTTATAATTTCAAGATACAGACTCTGAGCACTGAAAAGTAGTGCTAGGTGGGAGGTTAAGTGGCTTTGATAAAACATTTGAAAACATGATGAATTTTGTTTTATTAGCATTAAAAAGAAGAACATTCTATAACCTGTTTGGATGTTGGAGGGCAGGCACTTACCAACTCTGAGCTATCCTACTAAATTTAGTAATTGGTCTACATAAGGCCTCACAGGACCATAATATGCTGGATTAAAATAGTCATAACCCAATTGGACAATCATTTGCAACTGTTTAAAGTTAATTACAGCAACCCTTAACACATCCATACTCGTGGCATGTGCAGTAAGATATCCCAACAACTATTGGATAGATTGCAATGGAATTAAGTATACACATTCATGAAATTGCAAAAGTAATGAAACTCAACTGTAGTTTGTATTTAGTACTAAGAAGCAAATGTAAGCATGGTAACAGACCACACTATGATAGCATACAAGGTAAGCAGTATACCTGCTAAACATCAGCATGTAAGCATTGACATTATGAGAATATTAGCACGCTGATGTTCTCATTTAGCTCAGAGCACTGCTGTGCTGAAATACAGCCTCACAGAGCAGCTTGCATGGCCACAGTCTCATTGTTGGAAGGTGTCCATTAGAAATACTCTTAGTCCTCATGCACAGAATTTACTGTGTTATGTAATTCAAAGACCCTAGCCTTGAGCTGTGGAACAATCAGTAGACAGAAGTGACGTGTTGCTAGAGGCAACTAGATCTGATGACTGGACTGCCAGCAGATAGCCACACACATGATTAGTGTCAGATCAGTGACATCATTTAATGTGATGCCTCAGACACGGGCCAGCTGTTACTGTAGGGAGCCAGCTCTCCATCACCACTTCTTTGGTTTAGAGACAGAATTTCATCTGCAGGCACAGACAGCAGAAAGAAATGGCTGAAAACCAAATCTCCATGTATCTCTGTCTGACCAACATTGCTGTCCATTTCGTTGAGGTGACGCCACAGACTACTAAATCACAGTTAGTGATTAGTAAAGTTAGCAGGGCAAAGACAGGAACCAAAGCCCAAACCAATAACTCTCAACACTGAATTTAAAGTTTGTCTAGGAGGTGCTGTAAAATGTTCCCTCCATTTTTCAATTTCCACATTAATATCTTAAAAGAGGTTACAGGACTCATGCGGCGTTGACATCTTGCTCGGAGGTTGTTAAGAGGTTTGCGTGATCCACTCATACAGTTACACTGTGGTTATTTGAAACAATGTGATAGGTGCAGTTAATGCTGCCACTTTTGTCTTGCATCAAAAGTGTTTCAGAAAGTGGAAGTGAGAGAAAAAGCATATATTAGAGCTGTCAGCAAAACAGCACAAGGTGTAAATTTGCCGTAGGGAGAACACACACTTATGGTGCCAGTGATATACTGAATAATACATTACACACTGGAGACCAGAACATATAGAAGCATTACAAAACACACCCAAAGAACTTTTCTTCTCCCACTTTTGTTGTTGGAAAAAATACTTTTCTAACACATCCGCGAGAATAGCAATGGCAACATCTTTAAATTTAGAATGACGCCCCCTGAAAGTGTGATGAACACTAATTAACAACCTTTCAGCTTGAGAAAATGCTAGTCTCCTGCCTCTTTGCACATTGCGTCCCCTTGCTGCTGCTGCGGTGGCGGGTGGAGTGGGGAACTGGGACTTGTTTTTTTTCAATGCCTCCTGTAAGATGTTGATTTCTGCACCCCTTAAAAAGTGTAAACCTCCTGTTTACCCACGCTCACATCCTTATAAGTTTCCAAATAAGCCCTGTGCTTTCATCCTCAGAGTTATTCGTGCTTTCACACAATCTTTCCTCACCATACTTGTCTTCAAATCTACAAATTGTAGAACCTGTACAGATTTGTTGCGTTCACTGACAGGTGTTGTTTTTTTTTAAAAGAATGGTTCATTAAATTTAAATTTGTGTTATTACTGTATGTAGGGTGGATAAGTTTCACGCTGTCCGACTTGCTTGCTTGTTTTTATGTAGAAAAGATAAAAGGTGGTAGAGGAATTGTGGAGAAAGGTATGGAACGCTTTTTGTTCCTTCAGTTTAAACAGTTAAAGAAAAAAAATAATGGAGTTTTGTTCACAATATCCATTTGGGTGTTTAAACTAAAAATCCAGTTTGATGTTTAATAGCTGTAAAGGTCAATCCCCATTAGAAAGACAAAGTATTCAGTCACCCCTTTTGTGTAATTCTGAATCAAATAACTAAGACCCAGAGATGTTTCGAGCAAATGAAAGGACACTTGATTTCGTGATATAAACTTATACATCTGTGAAGTGCCCCCCCCTCTCCTCCGGGTGCTGGTGCTGGGCATCATGCCCGGACCTGCCTGATCTGTGTGATATATCCACATCGGCTGGCTCACAGCAAGGCCTTGAACTCAGTCAGTACCATTTTCTGTTATATTTCACACAACACTCTTGTGTCTCTTCAAGCAAACAAAGTGCCATTGGGACAAGTTCAGACCAAAAGAGTGCTAAAATTGGACAGGTCGTCTGTGACAATTAACTGACTGTATCACCCTTTGATCACAGTGATGCCTAAAGGGACAATCGGATAATTCTTAACTACATAAGTTGCAGTTTTATCAGCATAATTAAATAAATATAATTAGTGTGACCTTGAGTGTATTCCTTTTAACTGATTACTATAGCCATAATGTGTCTGTTATTTTTGTTGAGTGCTAATTAGCTATTTTAAGCAGGCTAACAGGTTAAGCTAAAGCACAGACATGGTAAAAGTGTGCCAATTTGACTTAGTAGCCAAACCCTGTAATTGAGACTAACTTTTCCCATAGAACTACAATGGGAAAGAAATACCCGGAAATTGACCAATACTTTTTTTGAGTGTCACAATCACCACAAAATGACACTTTTTTCAACCTGGATTTGATCTATTTGGTTCAATAGCATTTTGACAATCTAAAAGGGCCGCAAGATGAAACAATTTTGTCCCCACTCATGTTAGCGACGGGCTAAACCACACATAGTTTTTGGATTCATCGCTGCTTGGCCTGTGAAGTCTCTAATGTGCTTGTTCTGTGGGCCCAATCAAACAGGAGATCCGAGAAGTTGAACTTTTTTGGCTGCATGCACCCCTAAGCAACTTTCATAAGCATGAACAGGGATCCGCCTCAAATGCTGTATCCAGGTGTATTTATACATACATAGGTAAAAATCCTGCCAAACAGCAGCAGACCACTGTTTGACACCAACAAAAGCAGTGATTTTTAAGATCGTGGTGACCAAAATGGGTATTTTTATCCCAAATCTTTTCCTAACCCTAACCAATTGGTTTTAGAACTGCTTAAAACTAACCACACATTAACCACAGCGTTTTCACAACACAAAACTGAAAATTGAAATGTAAAGTTTCAGTATATGCACTTTATATTTAGTGTGCAAATTCAACATATCCTTGGTTTGCCAACAACAATGCCAACATTTATTCTGGTCATTGGGTTGGTATTCTCCATTTGTTCAAATAGGATGTATTTCTCGAGACTCCACAGTCTGTTGTATTTGTGCACTAGAACAGTGTAAATAATTCTGATGGTATTTCTGATCTATTTTCCAAGGAAATGTTATCATAACCAGTTGTATCTTCATATGAATTAGTTATTTATGTAACTTCAGAGTGCAAAATCCACACTGCTAGTGTTTATCTGACTCCAATCAACAATCCCTGCAAATTTGTCTTTTTCTCATCTTGCCTTGTATGACTTTCAAAACACACTCTTATGTCAAATTAGTAGAACATATTGTGTCATAGATGACTTTATGAAGGCCTCTTCAACTGAACAGCTCTTATCAGCTACAAGTATGACACTCTGTGACAAAATGTGAGTAATGCTAAAGAATTTTAATCAATGCCATTATCCCCTTATTAACTGTGTTAACACAGAGGACTAAAGCAAACAACCAGTAGACTCCCAAGCATGAATATTGCGCTTCTGCTTAACCACCGCTGGGGGTTGAGTCCCTGCACTGTATTTTTAAGGCTTGTGAAGCTCTATCTGCACAGTCTCAGAGGTGTATTATTCACAGAGAAATGGGGCTTACTACCATAGCCCTCATCCAACACTCTCTTTAAAAGGTGTGTGTGCTCATGCTGTAGTGTATTTTCCTGTTCCTATTGCTTAGCCTTAGACTCTCTCCTCCGCTCTCTTAGTCTTACAGTATATTATCTTATCTTACTTTCAGTGCTTGCTTTTCTTTTGTCCATTACATACTTTGCCTCTTTGTGCACTGTGCTTCTTTATTACAAAATGCCACCCAATCACGTCATTATAACTCCCTGATTAAATTCCTAGTTGAAAAAAAAGTCACTCAAGCTCTATTAATAAGATTGAGTATCCATGTTTAACACAATCTAATGGATGTGTGAAATAAGCCCCAGCTATTAATGTTTAATGTATAATTGAATGTTCTACATGGCCAAACTTGTTTACCGGAATAATTGATGTTTCTGATTTCCCATTTGCCTGCAATATAAGACAGGGACAGAGACAGTAGGGGGAGGAGACAGAGACGAAGAGAAGGACCCAGTTGACTCACATTCTGAGGTTGAAGGTGGTGGGGTCAAGTCACAGATGTTAAAAGTGATTACTTTTGAAACTGGGCTTGTCTGATGAGCTCTTTAACAGCTTGCCCAAGACCTTACACTTCAACCTGCTTACCAAATAAAGACAAATAAATACACTTTTCTTTCCCCACATCTGCAAAAGGCCTCCACGCAGGCTCTAAACTGCAGCCTTAAAGAGGCTAGTTTTTTTTTTTTTTTTTTTTTTTTTTTTTTTTTTTAGCTGTGCCAGTGTGTCTGTTTTTCCATTTTATCCGTCAGGTTTGGTTTGCGTGTTTACCTGAGAGGGACAGCAGGGTGTGACTGAGGTGGAGAGTGCAGTCTCACGGTCCACTGCACTTTAGACATAGCACAGTCCCCAGAGTGAGCCTTCATTCTTTCAATTTTATTTGTCTTTCTTTCTTGATTTCGCTGCACGCAGAGCTGAACGATTTTTGGAAAATATTTCGTTGTGATAACTTTGACCAAAATCACAATTGTGATGTTTTTCCAAATAATTTTAGTCTCATATTGGAACTTGTAAAGTCATAAAATGAAAAAAAAAAAAAAGGTTTGCTTAAAAGTTCAACTGGTAGATCAAAAACTCTACACACCAGCTGTCTGTAATTTACACTTGACAGCTGCAAAAATACCTGCTGGCAAGTGGTGTGCCAAATCAATTCTAAAAATTATGAAATATTTTATGAAGAAGGAAATACATTCACTTTGTTTGTTGGACCTCAGGGACACACAAAATGCATTTTGGAGTGCTACTTCATGTAAACATAACTTTTTTTTTCTTAAGACAGGGACAGCTTGTTTACAAGAAACCTCTGCTGAGAACCAGTCAATGTTTGTTTCCTATTATAGTGAGGTAGATATGTGTTCTGCTTCTGACACATTAAAATCCAAAAGGACGCAGTCAACGCAGTAAACACAGTATCCACGTGTCTAGGGAATTCACCCCTTTTTCCCCTGATAATGCTACACTGTCAACAACAAATCTATTGAAATTATATAAAAAAGGAGCCTCACTGTCAAAAAAAGAAAAGAAAAATAACAAAGTAATCATTTTCTTGCTGTTTGTGATATACCTCACACAGAGAAGTTCACATGTTCATAGTCTGAATCGTTGCGGGGCCCTTGCTGCAGCAAGACCAATCCTCACTGCACAGACTTCATTTCAACAAGCAAAGCTACAAACTTGGTATTTCTGAATAAAAACAAGCAGTCACTGATTGTCAGTTATGACCAAATGATGCTTTGCTACCCAGGGGACATGTGGTGGTGCCGATAATACTAGCAGTCGCCATTTTCAAACTCTCTGCACATGTACTGTATCTCACTCAAGACGAGATCCAGTTTTATATATAGAAAACATCAAACTCGAATTTAACGCTGTAATTTGTTTTAAAAGAAAAAGAAGAAAAATTTTTGGGGACTAACTCAAATGACCACCTGTGGGTCCCATGGACTCACTAATATTATTGTTATTATTTGATTATTTAATGCCAATTGAAAAATAATCGTTCAGCTGTTTATCAAGCTATCCATGTATTTCAATGTGTTTTTATCACTGAATTCCTTAATATTTTTTCCTCTGCTCCCCTCATTCTGTTTCCTCCCACACCATCCCTCACATTACTGACCAATCAATAATCAATGTGCATGGCCTGCCAAAGACAACTCAACTGTAATACTGTTTACAGTGACTCGACAATAGCCAAGCCTTGATCAACACACACACAAAGGCGCTAACAGACGCACCCTCTCGCCTGCTGGCTTTGCAGAGCTTCACACTCGGGGGACGCTCTCCTCTCTCCTGCCATTCCCTTTCACACTCCTTCCACCTCGGCTGCTTAACCACACTGCCTCCGAGTCATTTAGATCTCTCCCAGGTGGTTCAAATTTAGTTTGAACTTACAGGCGGGTTTAAGCTGATGAATAGCTTTTATTGAACATGAATAAATTTAAGGATTGAGATTAGTCAGCTCCTTCTCTGTGATGATCTGAGTCCGCCAGAGGATGTGCTCAGCATTAAAAAACTGCACCGAAGGAAACAAAAATGTGCGCAGCTTGTGTTGAAAGGAGAGGAGGGGGCTCTTTCTGTATGAGCCGGTAGCTTAGGATCATGAACACCTGCTTATGAAAATACCAGTGCATAATGTATACACATTAACGCTAATATCCCATGTAGGATGACTTAGTTACTGTCTGGCAGAGTTTAAATTTTTCCTTGGTTGGCAGTCACTCCCCCAGCTCTTAATCTCTTGTGTCGTCTTATCACTGATGTCTATCTACCTTATCCTTGTCCATAAACTATCCCTATTATTTAGCCTCTTCCAAATTAAAGCCCCTGACACCAGATCTCCCCCAACTTGAGTAATATCACACCCATTGACCTTCCCATCCCTCAAGCAGCCACCGGCCGGCACATTGATCGATCCCGCTTATGGCCTTGGTGCTAATCTTCCAAGGGACCGACAGGAGGTGACGGTATTTCACTGTTCAATCTGATGCAATTACCTTCAAAATAAACACATTTTGGATAGCCGCTGACCTTCCAATGAAAGAAGCTGGGTGGGCGGGATGTTCGTGTGCTTCTTGTAAGTGAATGTGTGACTGCAGTTATTTATCAATCAAGCTGCATCATAAACAAAACTTATCCTGAGCGAGGCCTCGCACATCATCAAAGAAAAGTGAGTCTGGTATGATAGTAATGAAGCTTCTCTTCCTCTAAAGCCTTTTAATGTCCCCCAAGGTTAAACAAACTCTGTGCAATTTCACCTGCCGCCATTTCAATGCTTATTTTCTGATGAATTTTATGTGTGACTCAAGTTAGGACAGTCCATTTCACAATAACATGAAACTTTTACATCATGAAACAAATCCCCTCTGGGAAAATTATTACAGCAGTTAAAATGAAAGTGATGTGATGAGATCACACATGCTAAATTGAATAATAAAATGTGCTGTAATCACTCTGGATTTCAGCAGCGGTAATTAGAGCAGATATGATTCTTTGCCTACATACTAACAGCGATAGCAGTTCGACCTAGGACTCGTCTTTGCCATGGGGCAAAGCAGACTAGCCTGTAAATACGATGTCTCTGAAGACATGAGCAATTGAGCGTGGCCAGGCACAAGCATTGCCTCCTTTTTAAGTATTCCACAACAGATTTCTTCCAAAGACATCCCTCTGAGCTGCTTTCTTATACACATCCCTAAAACAACAGCACAACAAACACCAGCAAGCAAAAATCAATAATCAACAATAAGGGAATAGAAATGCATTTTTAGTGTGCGATCACACGTTCCTGAGGGCCGAAAATAAAGCAAGTGTTTATTTGGACAATTTGTTAGTATATGCAAGAGATGTCAATACAAATCTGTCCCTGATCAATGCTTTTGTTTAAATTATTACAGGGTACTCCAACAATTGAGTTTTGAACCTCCTTATAGCTGCAAACTCAAAATCAATTAAAAGTCAGAGCAGCAGAGGCAGACATATCCTAACTTTTAGTCAATATCAAGCTCCAAGCTTCAATTTTACATATCTATTAACATTTAACAACTGTGCACATGCTGCATTAGTCCTCATGATACCCTAAACTTTACCTGTTTTTTCAAGGTCCCATATTGTAAAATGTTACATTCTTTTGTCTCAGTTATTATATACCAGGTATAGATGCTATAAAATATGGTTCAGGTATCAAAATATTCAATCTACAGAAAAATGTACACAGTCTGCATTCAGAAACTGTGCCTTTAAAAGAGCCGACAGGACTTCCGTGAAGTTGTGACGTCACAATATACTGTATAAACTTAGAAACTGTTGCTACAATGCTGCTACAGTCATTTTCTGATTGCTGTCGTTGTGCATAGACACCAAGAGGGCAGATGTGCAAAACTCAAAAAAACTAACCAATCAGAGCAGACTGGGCTTTTCATAAAGTGGGCTAACCCACTTAACCCAGAGTACAAGTTTGAACCTTAAAATGATGTAAAATTATATTTTATGAGTATTTGATGAAATATTATCTCAAGAGTTTACAAGTACTGAGTGTGTTTTTTAAGGACATTTCTACAGACAGGAGGCCATATGGGCTCGTATCTAGCTACTCTGGGTGACGGACAGTCTCCCTTACCGCTATTCCACCCCACCACTTCTATGAGATAAAATTTCCAAGTGTGACAGCTGAAGAGCAATTCGGTTGCAAACTTTACACCCACTTTCATCAACCTTGCTCTCTACCCATGTGGGAATGAACCCCATACACAACTGATTGTGGCGAGATGGGCATCTGCCTGTTGTTGGAAAGCTAAAGGGACAGCAACAAGCACTTAGCTGGTCCCTCAGCAACCAGTCCCATTCCCTTCCCCTTATCTAAAGTGACAAGAGGAGTTTTCCAGCCCTCCTATGCCTGAGGCTCATCCTGCATTATCTCCCAGTGTACCAGCACCACTAGCTATCTTGTGTCCCTGATTCCCTCGGTCTAAAAATATGCTAAAAAGGATGATGGCATTGCTAGAAATTCTGAACCAGTTGTGCTGCCTGGATGTTTTTCAAACTGCCGATCATATCATTGGATGATGGACTCGGAGTAAGTGTGCGTAGAGCACGTGGAAATCAGTGCAGGTCCATTTTCCTGTATCTCTTGCCGTGTACTGCATTGCCCTTCCTACCAAATGGCAGTAGTTACTGACCTGATAAAGTGTGTGTGGAGAATGCAAAGCGACAAAACATGAACCAAAGCAGACACCCTAATGAGATATTGATTGCCCACACTGATGTTTACACTTTTGCCTGTCTAATACTCTCCAAGTCCACCATAAACAATAGGCCATCTGTTCAAGCACATTCTGAGCTCTGCTGTGCAATTTAGGTACGTCTGATGTTTGAATGAATTAACTGTAAGTTTTGATACGCAAGGCAGCCGGAATATCTATCACACATAATTAATACATTTTTACATACTTTTCATAGTTTTCTACACTCCCACTGCACAAAGTGGACCAAAACAACCTAAAATAACTGTATGAATATGCATCACTTTTTAGCAGTTTCCTACTGAATGACTCCACCATAGCACACAACTAAATTTGACACTCCATGTACACAGCACAAAATGCACCCAAACAAAACACATGAAAATGCATGATTTTTAGCTGTTTTGACAATTTTGAAGACTCAAAGGCTACAAGCAGAAAAACAGTTTCTCCTTGAGAGACAAGGCTGAGAAAAGCTCAGCAATTACATCTTAGCCCCTATCCTTTTTTTTTTCTTCTTACTGCTAAGCAGCAAATGGTCCCATTTTTCTGGGCTCAATTAAAGTGTGTATTAATTGTGAAAAAGCCCCAGGGACTCAAGTCATTCGGATAGTATTCATTAGCCATGGCTTATACTTTATAGCCAGTAAATGCAAAACAGCAAATGATTGAAACAAATTTTTGTTCTAAACAACAAAGGAATGCTCACCCCGAGCTCCCTGTTGTTTGTGCAATGGCCCCCGCTGCCTAAAGTAAGGGCTGAGAGCTCCCATATAATGAACCTGGGAAGCTACTCTTCGCGCAAAATCAATAGTGACGAGCTCCTTTAAAACTCTCAACTTTGAGCCTTTGATGCCCGAGAATACATTACCGCCGTTAACTAGGGCTCCCGTCCAGGCAATAAGCATGCAGCTCACTCTCCAGGCTCCATTTGCCCCCCCATCCCCACACAGACTTGCACCATTACTATCACAATTACAGTGGACATCACAGCTGTAGTCTACAAGTTGCTTTATTTATCGCCCTGATCATTCCCACTCAGCAGATTTATCAAATGTTACAGTTTTATTAAGGTTCATCGATAAATCTGTGGACTGGGCATGGCAGTACCTATGAAACGGGGGAAAAAAAGCTGCTGGGGAAGGTTTGATGTGTGTGTAATGCTCTATGCATTCTGAGCACAACCTTACTCACCCTGTAACCCCTTCAAATCATATCCTGTGTGCACGTGACTCACAATTGTCACAAAACATTCAATATCCATACAAACCAGCATATAGATGTTATGGTGATTAAAATGGGAATTGTGTCAGAAAATACAGAATTTGACGGGTGTTTGCATGAACGCAACATGAACGTATAAATACTACATGTGTGGGCGTGTGTTAACAAAAATGTAAAGAGGAAGAAATGCTTGGCTTCTGAATGGTTTTGGCCCTGTGAACTCCACAAAAGCATCAAAGCAGGCATGAATTAAAATACCTCCTGCCAAAGGCTGCCTTTTACTGCTGTGCTCATATTCACATTCACACTGTATTGCTTTGCGCGGGTGCAGGTGAACTCAATATTTGCTTTTTAGTCTTTGCACGTACAGTTTGTGCGTGTTATGCTATGTACAAGCAGTCTTCTCTGCGGTGCCACCCATCACTGTCACATCCTGGGCCATAATCATATATGCACTGGGCTTGTTAAGTACTTCCCCAGTTTCTTTACAGCCGTGAATTGTAAATGTGGAAGATTCAAGTTTGAAGCAAAGAGGTTCTTGCCTCACTGTCCGCCATTAACTAATTGGCAGCATTGTGTGCACAGCGAGGAGCAGAAAAAAAGAAAAGAAAAAAAAGGAAACAGTCATCTTCAGAGCGTGAGAGAGAACCAAACTCGGAGCGAGACAAGCTGACAATGAAGAGACAATTCCCATGTGTCTCCTCTCACATTGCCGCTTTAATTTGGTAATGCAAGGCTTTTAAATGGTGGACTGAATCACTTTTATGAACAAAAGGATGGTAATTTTAGCAACAAAATGACGGAGACATCTGAAACTGGCATATGAATATTTGAAATAGAGCCTTTCAATTAACCATGTGTGCTTGTGATGTCACACCTACACCGTGGCAACACATCCATGTGCATGCATAGATTATAACTCAGTTATGGTGTTGGACATCTGTGTCGGTGCATTCAGGCATCAAAATGGCATGCATCTGTGTAGGTTGCAAACCTTTACATGTTTAAACAGATGCATGCAGCTCATGGCCCGCTGATTGCATAAAGGGGTGCTTGTCCCCAGGAGTGATATGTGTGAGATTACGTCTGTGCTGCAGAGCCCTTAAGTGTAAGACTATTATGCGTATTGGATCTCATGTGGGAGGACACAGCAGCTGAAAGCTATTTATACAGATTAGAACTGTGAATAAGGTGTAGAGGGGGATATACTGTATCTAAGACTGACTGAAATGACACAGGCTGAAAGACTCCAGATTTCAGTTATGTTTTTGTTTTTTTAAGCAATGTGAATATGTGCTGGATTGTTTTTTGTGTGTTCTATGACAAAGAATATCTTAAGGTTTCTGATTTTGTTAAGGAAAAAAAAATTTCAAGAAGCAAACTTGGTCCTTGGGAAATTGTGATTTTTTCACTATTTAAAAAATATATATTTTCATTACTTTTCATGGGACTTCCGCAATTGACAAAGTCACAGAAAGGCTTTCAATTTCAGGCAATTATTTTATCCAGCCATTTATTGTGTATATAGCTTAGTAAGGGGCCTTATTATCTTTAAGTGCAGCTCAGTAGGGAATGTGGTGCTGTAGAGTGACGTGTTATCGACATGTCACTCTACAACCATGCAGAGAAATTGCTGGAAAGGTGCTCATAGTATCACAGACTAACAGTCATGTGTAAGAGCTAGAAACGTATTGTGTTATAGGTGTGTGTGCATTAAAACAAACAATTCTAACAGGGATTTAATTTAACATTACTTACGTTAGCTGTAAAACTAACTTGCCTTCATGTTGAAGTCTGCTTTGTCGTGAACAGAATTGTCCTTGACACAGACCGTAATTCCTTCTCTTGCACTAAGTGTAGTATTGTAGTAGTAAGTACAGTATAATGCCATCATGACTTAATGCCTTTTAGGAATTCAAAATAGTATTAAGGTGAATGCTATTTTAATAGAAGACACTGAATTATTTAATTGCACATGTTTTGTGTTTGCATATCACAGTTGATCTTTTATACCTTTCATTCCTATCACATTCGGCATTACACTAGATTAACTAAATAATCGAGAATGCAATACAATGAAAAGCTAATATTGTTAGTAAACTGAGGTCTGCACTTATCAGGGATTCTGATAATGAACAACAGAGGAATTTACCTCAAATGAGTCTTTTATGCTTGATAGAAAGAATTAGGCCTCGCCTTTTCACATTTTCCCAAAACCAGCTACTGTGCCAGTATTAGTTACAGCCATACCTGTCATTCTGCTCATAGACAGTGACACTGTAAATTGGCAATTACAAAATGTCAGTAATCAGAGCAGAAATTATGTCTGTCACAGGCCTGCAAAATACAGATGGTTTTAGAGAAACACTGGGTTCCCGCATGACTTCAAGTGTAAAACACTGCAAGCTTCTATTGGACAGTTAGATGGTACACTATTGTTCATTTTTCTTCCCATAAGGTTTCAGGTACACAATAATGAACAGCCCACATTACATGTGATTGTATATCACTGTTTGTATCACTTTCGTGTATAATCCTTCACTGTTCTGTTCTTCATCAGTACTTTGCAGATATGCCCACTTGAGAAAATACGACCTAATCAGTGACTTCTGCATGTGTTGAAATCTATATATTTCAGATTACAAATGGATGGATTCGCAATCTGTGCAGTGGAGGTTATGGTTCATCCAGAAAGCCTGTGTGGGCCCTTTACATAATGATGTTTACCAGCTGTTGTGGCATTTTAAATCCATTTTAGTCAATTTAGTCCATATTTGCTACAGTACTGTGACATCCAAGTACATCCAAGAACAGTAAATCAGTTTTTCATTTTAAAGTAATGGTTCAACATTTTGGGAAATAGACTTATTCAATTTCTTGCTGGGAGTTAGATGAGAAGATTGATAAATCTCATGCCTGTGCATTAACTTCAGAACTAGAGCTTTTGGAGCATTTAGCGTAGCGTAGTATAATGACTAGAAGCTGGAGCAAACAGCCAGCCAGGCATTCTCTGTCTCCAAAGTTAAGAAAAATACATACTTAACAGCACCTCTCAATCTCACTAAGACTATTGCATTGTATTTGGTTAGTTGCATCAATGCACAACCCAAAATCTCCAAAACAGAAAATGTGACGTTGACGTCACGTGGGGTTGGCATCTTGTGAGGATCATGCTGTCTTATTGTGCCTGCGACGGCGGTCATGCAACAGAATTTGGACAAATAAATCACGAGAATCAACACAGATCTATATGACTTGGCAGACCAAGACAGGATTATAGACCCTGGTGCACTACCCTCACTCATATATCCAGACATTGCAAACTTTAATTTTTGGGCTGAGGATATATACTTTGATAAGATATCAAGAGTGTGTACCACACAAGTTCGTGCCCCTGTCTCACGCAGCTTAAGTACCTTTACTTTCTCTATAAAAATCAATGGGTTTACAGGGAGTTTCACGCTCTGCATTGTAGTCCATGCTGGTTGCATGGCAACCTCATTCCAGGACGTCACTAAGCCCAGAGGGGAAACGTTTCTGTGTCAACTTCCTGTAAAACCATAACAACTTGACTTTTTGGAAAAAGGCACAATATGTTAATTACTCAGTTTTAGAGGTGCTGGTAGTAGTATTTTTTAATTTTGGACTAACCCAAACAAATTTCCCCCTACCTCCAATTTTTAATGCTAAACTAGGCTAATCTCCTGCTAGCTTTAGCTCCATGCTTCATGCACAGATGAGAGAGATGTAGATCTTGTCATCTGACTCTTGGGAAGAGAGTACACAAGTGTGTATGTTAAATTGTTGATCTATTCCTGATTCATCTGCAGACTGGACTTAAAGTCCCGTATGACGCTTGTGTTTACACTCCAGCTATCTCAGAACATGCTGCTCTTTGTTCAACGGGCAAATGCTTCTTGCTCTGACAACGTGGAAAAAGCATGTTCTCCACGATGAAAAGGGCATTTAGCTTAGCTATGTTTGGTTGTTACATTTAAACATGGGAAAGAAATGCAATGCATCAAAGAACTGTCTGCTCTCATTCATCTCCTTCCTGTAACTCCTTATTTACCTATAGACATGAAGCAAAAACAACATGTATTCTGCATGTAGCCTGCTAACGACTTTATATAGTCAGTCTGGCCTTGGTTTGTATGCCTCTGCAGCTGCAACAGCCTTGGCTGGAGGTATTATCTTTTTGAGCTGTCCATCAGTCCTTGCGTACATGTGTATGTCCCATTCTCATGAACACAATATATCAAGAATGCCATGAGGCGATTCCTTAAAATTTGGTGCAAACATTCACATGGATTCAATGATGAACTGATCAGATTTTGGCGGTCAAAGATCAAGTTCACTGTGACCTTAAGTCCATCTCATTCTAATCAACGCAATGTTTCAAGAAGTCCTTCAGGGATTTTCTTCAAATTTGGCACAAATGTCCACCTGGACTCAAAAATGAACTGGTTAGGATTGAGTGGTCAGAAATGAAGGTCACTGTAACCTCACAAAATATGTTTTCATCCATAACTCGAGAATTCATATGCAAATTATGACAAAATTTCAAACAAATGTCCAATAGGATAACAGGATTAGGTGCTCTGCATTATTCAGTGTCTAAACTCAGGAAAACAGATATTATGTAGGATACTGAATTGGTGACACTAATCTTGGGTATACATCTTGAAACTGTGCTGATTGCTGAACAGCAAGACACAGAATTTGTAGCTTAATTGCAGCATCATTCATATTTGAAGCATTTTCAATGGTCATGGCCACATATGAGTCTGGACACACATGGATGTAAACCTTAAATGCAACTTGACTGGTTTGCCAAGGCATACAAATATGAGGCAGTAATTCTTGTTCTAGATCTGAGTCGTCTTGTTTTCTCAGGCCTGATCCCTTTTAATTAAATATAATGCAACAATTATGTGGGCACAAATCTCTGGTGCAATAAATGTTCTAAATAACAATTCTGCTTATACTACATGCTCCTTTATCCCACCACTCCATCTAACAGCAGCTGGAAAAAACTTGACCAGACACAACACACACATATGCCTCTTGACTGAAGAAAAAAACCCAGCAGCAGCACAATCAGCAAAGCCATTTTTAATGAGCCTCTTCCCCTCTCCATCTATCAGAATGGAATTAGGACAGCACTCAGTGACTTAGGGGAGGGAAGCTGGGAGAATGGGGGCACATGGCAGAGGGAAAAAGTCTTCATTAAGGACAGCGAAGTGGAGGTAGGAGGAGAAAGAGAGGGAGCAAAAAAGAAGAAGAGGAAGAGAGACTTAAGTGATCCAGAAATGCTTCTCCCCTCCTCTCTCTGCCACCTAATCAGGGAGACAAAGTTATGCCGGTCAGAGCGTTTGTTATTCCAGCTAATCCCTCATCACGGTATTTCATCAGGTTTGGCATTTGGCTATCTGCATTAATTAGATGTTGGAATGGACGCAGCGTTAATAACTGACACAAGGCAGATAATGAGAAATCGTCTGCACGGCCATATCCTCTCACCATCACACTCCCTTTGTCAGCACTGATACCTCTGTGCTTGAAACACCACTTCGTGTTTACCTGCGCCGGATTTCATTTATTGATGATTCAGGCTGTTTTTAGTGCCAGTGGCGATAATGTACTGTCTGCACTTTGGGAGATAAGTGTGTTCTGGCGCGATAGTTTGGGCTTGTTCGGAATGTCTCTCCTTCTGTCTCCTCCTCTATTTTTATCTCTGCTCTCCTTCCAAAATGTTTTCTTCTGCTCTCTCCTTTTCTTTCATCCCGCATTTCGCCTTACATTCTCTCCCATTCACTCTTTCTCTATCTCACCTGTCTTTCTCGTTTTTTCCACCCCCAGACCTTCCCAGAGGAGAGTAAGAACTCCTATCTCTCCTCTGCACACTCTCCTCCACTTTTAGACTGTCTCCTCCCTCCCCAACTCCCCCTCCCTCCCGTCCTTCCCGCCTTCATCCATATCAACACTCGGTGAATAGCCCTCTGCCTAATATTCATTCACAGTTCCCCTTCTTCTTCTTGACTGCCTCCCCTTCCCCAGCTGTGTTTCTGTCTCGCTGTACCACTTTCAGTTTACACTTGGCGCTTTAATATTCCGTCCTCCATCCTGGCGCTGCCTCTCGAAGCTTTGTCTCTTCTCCCCGCCTCCCTCCTTCACTCTCTCCCTCCTTCCAGTGACGTGACTTTCTCTTTAGTATTCTGTCAGTCATTGACAAGTGTATGGTGATGCGCCTCACTCTGTCACAGGTCTCAGATCAGCTGCAGTCACGGAAGGCACGACGTCTTTGACCTTCTCTGATGGAAATGCGCGTCATAGCTCAAGCTAAAACAATGTCATGGAATTAGTTACTTTCTCTATTTCCTTATCCCGAGCATGATCCATTTTGCTATTTTGTCATTTCTTCAATTCATTGCTCTTCTCTCCCTTTGTGCTGTGCTCTTTAATCCTTTATGGGATGAGGAACGTTGACTAAGAACACATTCTTATTTACAGAAGCAGCCTTGGGGTGTAGATGCAGAGAGAGAGAAAAGGTCACTCTCATTCACACCTGGGAGTTGCCCCGGTGTTGTACTCTTTGCTGCCGACCAGCTTCATCAGAGTGGTCGGAGTGCCTTGCTGAAGGGCACTTGAGTGAACTTGAAAGGGTTCTCAGGACATCTGTCCATTTTCTGCTTCTCGTTCTACTTTTCAACCACCTTTTTTTTTCAAACCTTCCCTCAACTGCTTCTTCTATTCGTCTATCTATCCTCACTCTCGACTTTACATTCACTTCTCTCCCTGCTTCTCCCATCTGTCCCTCGCTGTCACACATCAGGAGTGTGTCAGCGAGGATTCAGAATATGTCAGAGCGCCGTCTGGTCACTCTGAGCATTTTTTTTCTTATTTTTTTCAGACCCCCTCCTTCATCTGTGAAGGTTTTGTTCCATCTCCTGCCTTCAGTCTCACCCTCCCCTGCTATTGTAAACAACTGATTATGCCTTTGAGTTATTCCATCAAGTTTTTTCTAGCCTAATGATTCTTGTCATGGCGCTGAGCCGAAAATTGAGGCACTCGCGGATCCCCAGTGTAACCGAGCCTTTATCTTTCAACTCTCAAATCCCAGAAGCTCCTTGTAAGTCTTCTCTTTGGAGAGTCAGCACCAAAAGCCAAATCTCTCAGTCAATTTACCAAGCGGCCAAGTCGTCATTATTTTGTGCATATACTGTCATGATCTTACTATCATTAAAATTCGTCCCTTACATAACCATCAAGGACGCGATATCATGCTGAGAAGAAGGACAGGATTCACTGTGTGTGCACTCACTCGTACACAGTCTTATTTATTTATTTGTTTTCATATACTTTCCTTTCTCCATTTTTGGACGAAGCGATGATTCAAAAGAAATGAATCCTCAATAAGCACAAGCCATGAGTAAAATATTCAAATGGTGCCCTATTTACAAAGGCTGGAGAGCTTCTCTCCCACTGCCGTCACATGTTTGTTATGTGATATAAAAAGAGAGGCAGCGGCAACTCCAGAGACCTCAGCCACAGATATTATGTGCCAAGTGGAATCTTTTTATAGCAAGTGTAAACACATTCGTTTGCTGCATTAAGATCCGCTCAGAATTTAGCCGCTTGTCAAGTGCTGGACAAAGGATGTGCCACGTCTTCATTTACAAGAGGTGGAGGACACTGCGGTGTTTTGAGTGAGGGATACGATGTTTGAGGAGTACAGTAGAAGAGGGCTTGTGTGTACTTATGCAAAATCCTGTGTGCTCCCACACCTGTGTGCAAAGGAGCGCTTCTGTGTGTGTTTGGGCCCAAGCTGCCAGACGGCTCCTATCTTGGTGAGTCAGACGGGCAGGGAAGCTGGCGAGGCACGCCGATCGTTTGAAGTGCTATTCTCTCCCGGAAGTTCGATCCGCCCAGAAGAAATTTGTCATGTTGTTCTACCTTTCTGATTCCTGTATGGTGGGGGTGAGGGGGAAGGTATTTGTTCCTATTTACTGTCGACATCTCAATAAACACACACTGGTGCGTAACAGACCGGTAAAGGTAACTAAGGAATTTGCTTGGCCTTGCTGTAAAAAAACATTTTTATCTCGTCTTTTGCTCCCTGGACGGGGCAGAAGTGGGCCAAGCAGTTGTTCTAGCCCCATTCTTGACAGGACATACTTCATCATATATTCACCTAGCCCTTGGCTACACACAGGATTTTGCCAAAAACTCAGATTTTCTTTCTCTCAATCCTCATCAACATCTGCCTATCATCCTCTCTTGCTTTGCTTGAAATTGTCTCACCAGATATCTCCCTTTGCACTATCTCATCATCTCTTACTTATCTCTACCCATTCTCCCTCCTGATTTCCCTTCCCTATCCCCCCACCCCCCTCTAGCTAACAATATCCACCCAAGGCTTACAGTATATGCCGATGTCATTCCATCTGAATTGAATACCTTTTCTTCCATTGGTTAATTAAAGCTACTCTCTCTTTCACATTATTAAACTCGACTCCTCTGAGATCCATCAAATCCCCTGGACAGTAAGTACAAATGAGGCCGAAAGGGGAAGACTGAAGGAGAGACATAGGTGGTAATAGAAAGAGAGAGAGGAAGGAGAGAGAAACATATTTTGTAGAGCCAGAAAGCCTCAAGAGTGATTCAGCCATTGTTACTCATCCCTTCCTTTTTGCAAGAAGGCTCATGTCATGAGTATTTTAAGTGCTCTCCATTCCGTTGTTCTCCTTTAATCCTGTTAGATAACTCTCTACCTCCCTCCTCCTTCTGCGTCTTTCTTTCTATTTCTCTTCTTTCCTCCTCCACTCCCCGCTGCCCACTCAGCAAACGGCGAGTTATGCTCTCTGCCACAAAAAAAGAGTGTGCCTAAACAAGGTAGAAGAAGGAAGAAGAAGAGGAAGCGAGAGCAAAAGGGAGAGCACGGGAGAGGGAAGATGACAAAGATGTGGCGGTACTAGTAGGCGTTGGAAAAATCTGCTGGCCGGCGCAGGCTCATTTGTTCCAAGGAGGGATGAGTGTGGACGAGAGCCAAGGCGGTGGCGAGTGAGTTGTGAACCGCACACGACTTGTATTTAACCCGTGCACAAAGAAGGGAAGAAGTTCATTTGAAATGTATGTAATGCAGACGTAATGCTGAAGAATTTAATATCTGGAAAAGCTGCCAAACACAGAGCGACATCTGAATTTGTGTTAATATTTTGTATTTCTGTCAGCTGCCCAAACACACACTTACGCACACACACACTCATGCAGCTTACAGAAAGGAGTATGCCGACACAAAAGTGCCTTTTGTAACCTCAAAACATAGCCTCCCCATCCTTTCCCCTGCATAGTATAGTGTCTGATGATAAGAGGTTGAATCACACTGGATTCACACTTGTATACCAAACAATACAGTGATGCAATGGTTCAAACCTGCCTTGTAACTGCTATGCAAAGCCAGCAACCTCACTGAAGCCGCTTCTACTTCACAAGAAAATACATTTCCCACAAGCCCACATCATCCCCCAGTCCATCATTTACATGAGGACAATTACAAAAGAGGGAGTTGTAGTGTAGCAGCCAGGCGTTGCAGTTCATCTGCCAAAGACGAGGTAGCCACTTAGCGCAGGTGAGGTGGGGCAGCCACATTCCTGCAGCTCCTCACATGGAAATAAATGGGTCACAAGAGCGGTGGAGAATTTGCCAGACCGATAGCACAGACTAGTGGTGAAGCTTTAGAACTGCATGAAAGGTCTTGTGGGTTTGAATGTGTTTGAGGGAAATTCAGTCAAAACCAACAACCCTTCTCTCAGCTGTCACCCAAAGTGGATAATTCCCTTTGATACATGGTCCTTGCATTTACGAGGCGCCATCATTACCACTTTCTTGAACAAGCTTAACCTTCTCAATCACACCCCGACCACCTGATTCACTTACAGATTCCGCTCTTCCTCTCGCTGCCAAAGAAATTAATTCAGCACAAAGAGGGAGGCAGGAGGGGCAGGCACTTGTGCCGAGAAGAATTTGCATGACCCAAAAATGCCCTGCCTCTCCATCGACTCCATAAATCAAAGGGATAGAGAGAATCCCCAAACGCCTCCATTCTTTGTCCTCAAAGGTGATAAATTGATCCCTGGCTGGCTAATAAGCAGAGGCACAGGGCGGCCCAAACTTCCCAAAGATTTATGCGGCGACAAGTGGATTTATAGAGGAGGAAATGTGAGCGATCTGGAGTGCAAAATCTATTTACTTCATTCGTCCCAGTACTCATGAGAGTTGAGATGGGAACTCCTCAGGGAAACCCGGGGGTGTGAGCCTCGGAGAAGTAATGTATCAGGACAATAGAATAGACTATCTGTCATGGATGCGATGAATGTGATGGAATTATCTGGTTTTGATTGATGAACATGTGTTTCCAATTACAAAGAATCTCAGTGAATATGCCCACTGCCTTTGGATGGGCCTCAATTCAACACAATTTTGAGTAGATTTCATTCCCAGACATTGCCCTTTCATTAAATCTGATCTAATAACGGCAGATTGCTGAAAATCGATATGACCGACACTTAAGCATTCTTAGGTTTGTCAGCCGAATGAAGGGAGGCAACAGCTTGACTCCACCAGGCATAAGAAAAACCTTTTAAAGCAACTCAACCAGTCATCTTAATGACGTGAGGTGATACAGTGACAGGAAAAGCGGCCTTTTAAGAAGATGATCAATGCTATCATCTTCTCCAAAGCTGACTGGAAAAACGGGACAGAATATAGTGGCGTAGAGTTTCCTAAGAGGAGCTACCCTCCTTTCCTTTCTCTTCATGCAATTTTCCCAATTTAGCCTTAATGTGTTTTCCCTCTTTCCAGCTTCCCTCACTCCATCTTCCTGTTTCATTCTCAGTTTCATTGTCTCATCTGATCTCTCACCCTTTACTCCTTTCTGCTGCCTTAACCCATCCTGTTCTTCCACCGTACCTCCTTCTACGCTTTCTGTCTACCACACATTATCTCACTCCCCTCTTTGCTCTGACAGCATGCTTATCCTGTTGTGTCGATGAGATATTTGAACGATTAACATTATGCATGCTGAGCAGATTATGATAGCCTTTGGGGAGGAGCAGTTGCAGCATGATGGAAAGTTTCCAGCATGATAGAAAACTCTGCTGATAAGAGGGGCTTTGCAGACAAGGGAGAGGTACTATCGAAAGATGTCTGTACTCACCTATTCTCCACCACAGCAGAAGCAGCAGCCCTCCACATTCTTCATTCTAAGAGAAAGAAGGAGAGTTATCTTCAGTTTGTTTCAAAATTGGCAATAGTGCTTGTGTGCAGGACAAAAAAGTGGATAGTACCAAAAGCAGTGGTTCCCAACTGGTGGGTTACAGTACAAAAGTGGAACACAGGTCTGCTCTGAATGGACCGCAAGTGACTCATGACCAAGTTCGTGAAAAACCCACTATATTTTGAGCTACAGTAAATTCCAAGCATATCAATCATTTTGAATTGTGGTTTCCTGCAGTAGAGCGAGAGAGGGTTGGGTTTTTTTTAAGTACAGTAACTATTTAATTTCCCTGTTCTTGGTTTTATTTTGCTTGTAAACAAACTGTGCCTTTGCACTGGTCTTGAAGCAATAAATACTTCTTTGGTTGCAGTGTCTGTCAGAAATTTGAAAATTCAACTATAATTTCTGTTTTACAGTTTCTGGCTGCGATAAGTGGTGTCATTTTGGCGATTTTTATTTTGGCAGGCCCACGGTTTGGAATGCATGTTCTCTTTCAAAATCGCCCAAAAATTTTGAGCAAAACAAAACTGCATATTTTTTTTTTTAAAAATATCACTATAAACTTGGAAAGGAAAAAAAATGCCAAAAGTTTTTACCCAAAATTTGAAAGGAAAACAAAAATCTGAAAAAAATGTAAAAGAATAAAACAACTGGGCCTGCAACTTTGGCACACCCCCAACACACACACACACCCCCACCCAACAACACACACACACCCCTCCCCACAAAGGTCCTGGCTAAGCCTCCGAAGTCCTCATATCCTATAAATGCCCCTGGTTTTAACTAATTGCTCTTTATTCTTGGAATACGTTTCAATGCATTGTGTTTTAAACCCATGTCTTATTAACATTTTGTAAAATAAAACTGAATATGTCGTACATTTTCTTATGTGCTGACCTTGAACTAATGACTAAGGAGAAATCTGGAACCAGTGGCTGGACAAGTTGGGAACCACTGGTCTAAAGTATTAGCAATCACAGGAGGGACAGCTATGGCCAGTTGTAGCAATAAAACAACAACAATTTTCCATGCAACTTATATTATAAGCAAACGTTGCTGCATCTTGAATTGATTTTTGGAATTAGCATCTTTGAGTTTGGATGGGAACATTTTTCACTGAGACAGCTCACATGGCAAATGTGATATCCCATCAACATCCGCCCGACAACTGCAAACCTATGCAAATGTGTCTAAAACATCCTACCTCCTCCCACCCAAAGCAGATCTTTTTTGGGCTGCATGACGCCAATTCTGAAAAGACATATGATGTACCATATAACTAATTCCATCTACGTCTGACAGTGACGCTACCCGGTGCCACTGAGGCAGCTGTTGGTACAGAGAGAGAGTGAGAGTGAGAGAGCGAGAGAGAGACAGAGACAGAGAGAGAGAGAGAGAGGGGGAAGCGAAAGGCAGATCACTTCCCAAGTGCTCATTTTTAGCTGGCTTGTTTGGGCACAGCGCACCAGAGCTGACGAGCTGAGCACAGAGTTTTTGACACAATGGTGTCAAACTCGGGACTGTGATGTTCAGCTCACACAAGTGAATCACATCGCACCTGCTGGCAACATGCAGACACAGACACAAACAGACTGTTATCAAGCCTGCGTGGCAATTAGTGTGTTTGGGAGTGCTGTGAACCCTAATGACACATTTGCCATACATTGTTTCATTAAAGAGGCTTTCAGGGAGATAACATATGGAAGCTATTGGAACTGCTGAAACAATTTGTAAATGGCATCGGGTAAATCATATTAGTCCTGTAACTTGTAACTTGAGCAACACTCAGCTAGTCTAGCAGCTGATCGGTTATTAGCTACTGCGTAGTGTGAGAATTGCTGTCTTGCGAGTTTTGTTTCACCTCTTCCCTCATGTTTTTAGGAAATATTTAACAGATGGGAGCCTCACTGTTTTCTATGCTATGCTGTGTCAGCACTGAAATGAAGCCTATTCCTTCTTGTTGATGTTTCAAACTCTTTCAATAAAACAGATACTAAAGCTCACAAATGTACAACCCACTGTGTAGTTGGAATGTAATGATACCTCGGTCTCCATCAATATATTGATTTAATGATGTCTATTCATATTGTCGTCTTTAAGGTGCGCCTTTATTTTGAAATTCCGATTTTTTACCATTCCCCTCCAGGCACACCTCCTTCCTTACGATTCAAACAGTGTTAGCTGCCTAGTGCCAAACAAACAATGGCAAGCAGACAAGAAAAAGACAATGAGGATATTTATTGATAATGGACCAGAATTAACTTGATCAAAAGTAATGTCATGGCAGGCTTTTTGATATTAGCAAATATTGTATCATTGACCAAATAATTGACAAAATATTGTTTCGTAATGAAATTTGTGAGGTATAATCCTACTGTAAAGTATCTGCCCAGTACCAAAAAGTGGACAGACATAGTAAGCCACAAGCTGCCAAACATAGATTGAAGCATTTAGTAGCAAAAGAGATTGGTGAAAACCGAAGAAGAACTAAAAGGATCTGGAATATTGGACATACAAACACTGTGGCAGCATGTCAACAAACAGACTGTCTTCAGAAGTGCTAATAAGCGGTATAGTACTACAGCTTTTACTGTTGTTGTTGGGCAGAGAGCCATCTTGGCATGTAAGGGTTTGTAAGGTTTCTTTGACTTTCCAACTCAGATATCCAACTTCAGGAGGCATTTCAGTTAACATTTCTGACGGGCAATGCCAAAATTCAGACCTCCCAGTGCACAATGAATGCATGATTTGAAGGCTAGACAATATATCCATACTATATCAACATTGTGATATGAGGCTAGGTATAAGTCTAGATTTTGAATACCCCAATACTGTAAGTGTTGGGGTTAAGTGCTCTCTTGTTGCAGTATTGTTTCAAAAGTTATGCAATGTTCTCCGAAAGTGCAACTCCAGATCGTTTTCAGTATTCAATACCAGGCTCTATTCGTAACTGGACAGTAGTTTAGTTGTGTTTTTACAGTATCGACTGCCAGTTTTAGTCACAGACTTGAGGCTTGTTTTACAGTGGTCCTGCAGTAAACATTGAACTAACCCTCCATACCACAGTCCATTTCCTGTGCTGTTTATACAAGCACCATGGTGCCATAATTCCCTTGCTTTGCCAGCAGCAAAGTGTGCTGTAAATTACCAGTCATTTATGACTGGGTGTGATCTTCCCAGCATTCAATCAGAGCACTAAAAAAAATAAACAAATAAGGATACAATTTTTTTCTAACTGCACCCACTTGACTGGCGTTTTAGAAGTCGTGTATGGATAAGTAATATCTTCACTTCCACCTCAACATTCTGGTGGTTTTATGAGTCGAGCTGGTGTCTCTGTTGGTTACTGTTCAGGGGAAGGTCATAAACGGGCGATTTATGTCTGAAGTGCAGCCAGGAATGCTGATGCTACTGTCAAAGTGCCGAGATACTGTCTGGTTTGAATCACATTTAATGGAAACTGTAAAGTCCACAACTGAGTGTCCTAACTCATGCACTTTTTACAGTATGTGCTCACACCGAGGAGTTAACATAACTGGCAGACAGAAGATATATAGAAATGCATGATGAGATAGATGGAATATAACTTTGCTCATTGCGACAGTAAAAGCAGGTTTCACATTTTCAGCATCTTACATCACATCTCAAGTCTAATTTGAGGTCTAAGTGCACCGAGTGTGCCGCCAGCGTTAAAACTAATCGTCATAGTAAGAAATGAGAACACTTCATTAGCTCTCAGTCTTCCAGTGGTGTCTGGGAAATATTATTCAATACAAACACATAACTTGCAACACAATCTCAAAAGTACAATGACCATTAACACAACACCAGCTAATATGATATTGTATCGATTACTGCACCACCTTTTTCTTTTGGAGCTGTTATCTGGACTTTTAAGCGACTGTTGTTAAGTTATGGGCATTTTAATTGCTATAGACAGGGGTCCATTAGCATAGCTTCTTGGGTGGCCATGGCCATGTTTCTCTAAATCATTAAGCTAATTATACAAGCTAATTAATCAGTATGCTTGGAATGGGCTGCGTGAGGAGACGCTGCTCTTTGTTGGCTTGCATAATGAAAGGAGTCCATTTTTAGATGGGGAAAATGAAGAAGGGGAGGGAGAAAGAAACTTTGATCTCAAAAGTAAACATATGATTTTTGCATATCAAGTGCGTTGGCAAAGTAGGGAAAAAAATGTGAAGTCGGATTACAGATGCAAAAAGCCAAGCTCAACTCACATTTGTAGTGCTTTGAAGATGCGGTGCTGCATGGAGGCAGCAGATAGGAGAGGTAGTGTTTACAACAGTGTCCAACAACCAATTATCAGTGTCAATGTCATGCAAGACAAAAACAGGCATAGATCTGTCAGTCAATGGCGTTGCTGTGACGTTTCAGAGCAGTCAAACAATTTCAAGCATGTGCTCCTCCTTCCGCTACTGAGCCTAGCTCTAGTCCTGGAAATTCATAAAGTAAATATGGGAGACTGTTAATATTGATAAAGCCTGCCTGTGTGTTTTCGAGAATGAGGAGGACCTCTATGCTCCTTGGATATCATTTAGGGTCCCTTGCCACCCTATTATTTCCTAGTCATCAATCTGAATCGAACCGTTGACAAAATCAATTAAGGTCCCATGCATGTGCACTGTACGGTTATCACAGGGCGTGTATGTGCATCAGAGTGAGTGTGTGTACGTCAGGCGCATATTCATGCTTTCTTGCACACAACTAAGGGTGCATGAAAGAGAGTCACTGTCAAAAATTATTACTTACAAGCAGACATATTCCAACATCCTGCTATCCTGTCTTCAGTATGTGGTAGAGACACTGTCAGCGTTCATGCAGGAGTCTATTTTTAGCAGCTCTCATTATGCACAACGGAAAATCACCTCCTTAAAGTACATGGAGCATGTTTACAGAACCTAATGGGACTATGCTGATAATACAGCAATGTAGAGGGTTTGTTGGTGTACGCTTGTCTCCATACATCTCATCATGTGATTATATGGGCAACTCTACAGCACAATGATCCAAGTCTTTTGGTGTGAATGGACAATGATATGATGCACTAAAGCATGACTTACATGGACCTCTCTATCTCTTCCCCTTTAGGGAGATTCTGAGGAGTTCTCTTCTTTCATCACTCTGGTCTGAAGCAGCAATCGCAAATCATTATTCCAAACAGGTAAGATCCTTCTCCCTTAAAATTGTATTACAGAACAAAGCACTCCATCTATGACAATCTTCTATAACCAAAATCCTGTTTTTAACGCCCAAATGTCAAAGCACCTACAAAAAAAACCCAACAGCAAGATAATAACGTTACCACAGAGATATCAAATCAAAGGTCAAACAACTAAATGTTGTTAGTATAGATGAGTATAGATGAATGTATGAAATGATTTACTGTTCAGTCACAGTAAATTGGTTTCTTTACCACCTGACTTTTATTATTTGATATGAAACAATATTCAAGCTTGGCAAACAAGTTAGGTTTGATTTCCTTTATGAAACAGGCTGGCTGTTCTAGAAATTATAGAAGAGTCAATGTTTTGTTTTTAACAAGCTGTGTTTACAGTATTATACTGTAAACTGTCCTTTGTAATCACATTTAAAATGTGTGACCAGCATTCTTCTCACACATCAGTAGCTGCTGTTAGGCTGTTGTACTGGACTGATGCTTAATTGCTTGAAATATCACTGGTATTGCTCTGAATAGCACAGTGACACACATAAAGCATGCTAATGGTGCCCTCTGGAGTACAGGAATCTCTACTGCTGCTGCAGCCGCTGCTGCTGAGGCTCTCGTGTTTTTTTTTTTTTTTTTACAGAAGATCTTTTTCCACATTAAGACTGTATGGATGATGCACCCATTCGCACTTTTCAAAGCACTGACAGGTGCTTTAAGCACATTGGGGAGGCCTGAGAATAAATGCAAACACACAAGTACTACAAGAATAGCCATCTTGGGAAAAAAAGCAATAAGCTAGTTACAGTATGTGGCACAAATGTAAACACACAGAATGACAAAAATCACTGATTGAAATAATATTGTTACTAGAATGCCTTCAGCAATAACACAACATGCTTCAAATTTAAAATGAATGTCTGCTTCTCATTATAATCATCATCATAATGATGTTCAAGCTGGGATCATTAGCAGTACAGTTCACGTCCTTTGGAACCAGAGCAGAGTTGTCCCCTATCACAGTACTGTTTTTCAGATCAATGAGTAGTGCTGTGGTTTCCCCCAGAGGACTTGCGGGTGCAGCTGTAATTGGGAGCGTTTGTGTTGCTGCGAGTTACTTTTCCCTGGGCAGCACACACCAGAACATTCCCCTACATGTCCATAGGATTCCCAATGAACTTATCAACTGCACCTTCAAGTAAAGTTTTGCAGCTTGCTATTTTGAGGGACACGGCCTCTGCTTTTATGTCTTATTTTTACCTGCAGCATCAAGTATATTCCCAAGTGTGTTAAATAGGTAAGTGTAAACGCTACGAGGCAAACGATGTCTTTCACTTAGAGCGTTTCACACATATGATGCCCTCTGTCCCTTGTGGCAATTACTGTGAACATTTGCAAAAATTTGTTGAAGGCTCAGGTGGCAAAGTGACTTAAATTAAAGATGACAGCGACAAATGTAGCTTCAGTGGAAAGGCAAGACAAAAACAGTTAAGCACAGACAAGTGAGTTAGACTAACTTTGTGCCTGAAGTATTGTAAATGACAGCGGAAAAATTGTCACCATCGCATAGTCTGTTGGAGGCCATTTGAATGTCCTGTTCAACAACCATTAAGGCATTAAATTTAAATTGAATCTGCTGTTTCTTCTCAGAGAGAAAGTCTTAAAGACACTTGTAAATGACGCTATGGTGCATTTCACAGAGAGCGTAAGTGCCCTACACCTGTCAGATGGAGTTGTGTTATATAAAGCAGAATTCACAGCAGTAGCAGGTGACCTCGTTTAGAATAGCAATGAGTCCAGCAGCCAAAAAACTTTCCAAAGTCTACTTTCCAAAAGTGCTTACTGTAAATGAGAAGTGACCTGTTAACAGTGAAAAATGCTGTCTTCTTACAGCTAAGGCCTTTTATAATTGGGGAAAAGATAAGGTGGTACAAACCACAGTGCATAACTGCTGTTTTGAATTATGGCTCTTAAAGGTCCAATGCGTAGTATTCAGGGGGATATATTGCCAGAAATGGAATAAAAAAAAAAAGTGTGTTTCCTTTAGTGTATAATCTGCAGAAAATAAGAATTGACATGTTATTACCTGAGAATGAGCCATTTATATCTACATAGGAAGGGAGTTCTTTTCTTTAAGTTGGTGTTTTTATCTAGTTTTAGAGCCTCTTTTTATACTACACCTTTGAATCTTGGTTGTCATACCTTCAAGTTTTGACAAGGTCGAAGATTTTATCCATTGAACGTTTGGATCTTTAGTTTATCTGGCCTACTGGACCCTCTGGACTGCTGCAAGCTTAACAGGTTTGTTTTTAGCCTGGTGGCTAGGCTAGTCAGTCGCTTTTGATGAAACTTTAAGCTTCCACAACTTCTACGGACAAACTACCAGTCTGATGGCTGAGTGTGGATCCGAGTGTCGGTCACCCCACCATACCGTTTCAAGGCTGAAGAAAAGCATCGCTGGTCTCAGCCTGTGAATGCTGGGCACACAGCGCTACCGCCTTCATCAATGCTGGTGGTGGTGCTAAAGTCTTTGACTTAGTTTATGCCATTCCCAGCCTGCTGACAAATTACTCATCTGTTAAGAAGGTGGTAGTCCGTATTGGCACCAACAACACTGCACGGCAACAATTAGAGGTGGTGAAAAAGGAGTTCACTGAACTGATGGAGCTCTTTACAAAAAGCGGTAAAAACATTCCCATCTCAGGACCCATTCCAACACTGGTTGAGGAACTGAACGTTTCAGTAGGTTGCTGGCTTTACACGAGTGGCTTCAGGCTCAATGTCCAGCTCAAAACATTGGGTCCATTGACAACTTCAATCTTTCATGGCAGCGTCCTGCGTTTTCTGAACTGTCGGTCTTCATCCAAATCGGTTGGGCTCACATATGTTGTCAGCAAACATTTTTCATTGCTCTCTGTCCGGCCCACCTGCATGACTGTTTACAATCTCCGGCATGTGTGACTCTGGTCTGGATACTCACTCCTCATTGGTTATCAGTTCTTGTTCTACACAGCCATCACAGGCATAGAGGAGACATTACCTTTGCCATTCCAGTTATAACCAGCATCAGGCACAAAAAAGTATGCTCTCAGCCTGCAGCCTCCCAAGCTAACTTAACTCCAGTTGTGCACCAGCCTCAAACTCTGCCTGATAATGTTTTTAGAGCGTTAAAATTAGCACTATGAAATATCAGGTCTTTGTCAGGCAAGTCATTTTTAGTGAATGATTTCATTATCAAGGAGAAGCTGGATTTTTTGTCTTTAACTGAAACTTGGTTGAATGAAAATAATAGCACAGCGGCTCTCATCAAATCAGCTCCCCCAACCTTTAATTTTATTAGTGAGGCCAGAGCACTTAAAAGGGGAGGCAGAGCAGCCACCTTATTTAATGATGTCCACCAATGCAAAAAGTTGTAATGTGGGAAGTTTGGCTCTTTTGAATATTTTGCGTTTCAGCTGGGATCCACCTGTCGAGCAACCTTATTAACTATTTATAGGCCCTCTAAATATAATCCACATTTCGTGGGTAACTTTTCTCAATTGTTGGCTGCTGTGTGTATTGATTTGATTATGTTCTTATAGTGGGTGATTTCAATATTCATATTGATAACCCCAAAGATAGCAGTGCTAAATAACTATTATGCATCCTGGACAATTTTGGTCTTTCCGAACATGTGACAAATCCAACACATAACAAGGGTCATATTTTAGATCTCATTATTTCTAAAGGTCTACACATTTCAGACGTCATGGTGAGAGATGTTGCCCTTTCTGACCACTACTATGTCCCCTTTAAAATGATCATCATTACTAATACCAACAGAATTAAAACAGAGGTTATTAAAAAAGTGTTATTCTAATAAAAACACCTGCACAATTTTCAACCAGGTTTTTATACCTACACTAGCTCTGCCTTCACCCTCAGTCAATGACCTTGTTCAGTTGTTATATTACAAATGTTATCGATGACATTGTTCCAATGAAGACTAAAGTTCTCTTTGGTAGGAAAAAAGCTCCCTGGAGCAATGCCACAATAGTTAAGCTCAAAAAACGTGTAAGAAGTGTAGAAAGGCAGAACACCGGTGGCGAAAAACCAGACTCCAGGTCCACTATGACATCTTTAAAGAGAGACTTAGAATTTACAACCTGGGGCTAAAGAGGGCAAGGCAGTCCTTTTACTCACTCAGAGGTCATTAATAAGAACAGCAACAAATAAAACAGCACTTTATTCACTATCGTTGACAGATTGACAAACCCCCAACATCACTGCCTCCTGAACTACCATCCACCAAATCCTGCAATGATTTTGTGTCTTTTTACTTTACAAAATTGTTAAAGTAAGACAAAAAGCTTGTAATTCAATCAGTTCAAGAAAAATGGTCAAAAATCACTTGTGCCTCCTAACAAGAACACTAGACCATGCAACTTTGACAGATATTGTTCAAAATCTCTGACCAACTACCTGTTGTCTAGACATTTTGCCTATAAGTTTCTTCAAAGATGTTTTAAACTACATAGCATCAGATGTTTACAAAATAGTTAATACTTCACTACTGTCAGGCCTTTTTCCATGCGCTCGGACAACTGCAGTTATAAGAGGTCTTTTAAGAAACCAAGTCCGGATGCATAACTACAGGCCCATATCAAACCTGCCATTTCTAGGAAAGATTATTGAAAAAGTGGTTTACCAGCAACACTTTCTTTTCAAAATAACTATTTTAATGCATTCCAGTCTGGATTTTGGTCACACCACAGCACTGAGACTGCACGTGTCAGAGTTTTAAATGATATTCATCTGAATAGTGGTGCATCAGAAGTTTCAGTTTTGGTGTTGCTGGATCTCAGTGCTGCATTTGATATAGTCGACCATAAGATACTGGTCCACAGACTAGAAGAATGGGTGGGACTTGCTCTTTCATTCGCTTTTAGTGTTTGAATGTAATTTTAAGGTTTTATTTTTATTATTGTATTTCACAATTTTCTGTGCCCCTGTACAGCACTTTGAATTGCCTTGTGTCTGAAGGGTGCTATAAAAATAAACTTGCCTTGCTTTGCCTTATATACAGCAATAAACATTTGGCCATAACATGTTTTTACAGTAGCCTTGAATGGCCGAACAAAACATTGGCTAAATTAAGGAGCATCCAATTGCTGGTTTACAGATTGCTGGTTGCAATCTGTAACTGCTAGATACCACTAAATCCCCCTAAATCGAACACATTGTTCCTTTAATGTTAAGTTAGCCTCATAATATACAAAGTATATTTTTAATCAACCCTCAGGGACACATTTCCATTTAATCTCCTCTGTTTAAGGCAGAGATGTTGCCAGGTCACCCCAGAGCAGAGCAGAGGTTAATTATCGTGTTCAAGGATACTTTAATGGGTATGGCCATCCATGGGGTCAAGAGAGAGGCCTTCCATTGTGATGTGTGGTCTGACCTAACTGACTGCTGGTCCATCCTGCTACCTGTAAGGGTCAGGGTATCTGATATGACTGTGTCTCCATTCTTCTTAAATTTGATATATTGTGTTATGGCTAGCAAAAAGGTGTGTGTGTGTGTGTGTGTCTGCGTGCATCTAAGCATGTGTTGGGGGCCGGCCCCAGCTCTGATGATTTATTATACCGCTTGAAGGGACTTGTACTTTCATGAGGTCACATGAGTAACATGGCAGTCAGGCGTAGCACACTGTTCTTGTTGGCCCTGCTGGCAATAGGGACGCATGCCAAAACAGCTAAAACAGATTCCAGTTTGCACACATTCAGGTACACAGTATAAAGTATATATTCATTGTATACACACACACACACACACACGCACACAAACATGCACACGCATACACAAAATCAAATACTGTAATCCAGGCTTAATACTGCTTTATCACCTGTGCAGGAGGCAAACGGTATGCAAATGCACATAAGCTATTCCAAAGGCACGTCAGATTTAAGGCCTGTCTTTAATATGTCTTTTGAGAGGTTAATTCTATGCAAATACGGCCTCATGAGTTGGAAAACATTTAGGATATTTTTCTAATAACACTGAGGGGATGCCACTGCGATGCAAAGTGGAGTCTTTTAGATTGACCTTGGATGATTATTTTGAGCTGGGATTTCACCTAAGGGCGGCAACGTAACATTTTTTTTTTTTTTTTTATTGCAAACACAAGTCTGCACAAGTGGAAAAGAGATAGCAATGGTCATTTGCATGCTGAGACTTCACTAAATTTACACAGTTTGAGTAGCTTGCCTGTCACTCTCCACACACCTTTGACAATACAGTCAGATTCTCAAAATGACAAGTGAAAATGGAGTGAGGCTGAAGTGTGCTTGTGATGAGTCTTCATTTTAGAGATTTGTTCTTCTTTTATTCACTCTCAGGTGTCTTATTGTTATGTTGTGTGCAATATCAAAAGAGTGGGTGAAAAATATATGCAAGCTGGTTGCTGGAGAGACATAATGCACCACCATGAAAAGAAGTAGAAAAAAGACTAAATGAACATATCAAATCTGACATGTTTGCTTTTGCTTTCCCCCATAAGTATAATTTTGACTGCTTTCTGCTTTAGTAAATAAATAAGGGCATTGTTGAAAATAGGCCATGAAAACATGCTAATATTAGAAATGCATTTCATCCACCGATTTCTTTTGCTTTCAAATGATGGACTAAGCCTCTCAGGCAAGCAGTGGGTTGATGCTAGTAGATTTTGATGCTCCAACTGACAGAATGGTAGCTGTACGTTTGGCTTTATTTCAGTAGGTTTCCTTAATGTATGTTGTTTTTTTGTTTTTTTAAACAAGCTTTCTGTCTTATTTTCTTTTCAGTTCTCTAATATAAAAACCTTATTCCACTGACTTTTTCTCATCTCTTAGGTGGGGGCAAAGGGGGCATTCTTATTATTGGTGAGTCGGCGAGGTAAAACGGCAGCATCGGGCAGCATGTTGGCACCTGCATGAACCCAACAGTGGAGCCTCATTTCTTGGTGAGTTGAACATATGTTTTTCGCTGCTTTCCTCAGACTTTTCCATGGTGAACTTAAAATTTGTGGTAGCTAATTTAGTTACGACTTAATCTCATCAACTCTTGAGAAAAGAAGGGCTTAATTGCAAAATAAGCAGAGGCATTTTTCTCTCTACTCTAAGCTTCTAATATGAGTAAAGCAGCTTTCAGAATAAATTTGTACAGCAATTTCATTGAAAAAAACCCTACACAGAACTGTGTAGAAAAGATTTTTTTAAACCAAGTATTTGCATTTAAATGGAGTTCTCTCTTGATTTTGTGAATGGTGTAAAAATAACAATTTTAATTTAGTAAATGACATGAGGATGATCTCATTATAGAATTTTTTAAAAAGATTTCTTAAAATCAACCCCTTTTGGAAATTTCAATATGTGTTAAGTTCAGGTTCACCTTAATTGAACTAGAGGTAAACCACTTTTGTCTAAGTGGGTTTAAAGCTGTGTCTCAATTTGGATACTACTGTGCACTTCCCAAAACCTTTTTTTGGCACATGAATCCAATATTGTTTAACTCCCATGTATAAAAATACTCAAGTGAAGGCCGCTGTTTTCGCATCATTTTGCTCATACAACAAGGGCATTAGAGACGTCCATAGGCCAAGCAAGCTACTTATAGCTACCTATAGATCTATGGGGAAAAAGCCTTTTTGAGCCCGATGGCTTCATGCGACGGATTTAGACATTGTAATTCCACTGTTTGGCCACTACAAAAATTGGCTTCAAAGCCTTCAGCGCTTCCTGGGGGCCTTATCCCCTTCTGCTATTTAGCCAAAATAGCAACAATTGAGGGGGAGAGTGTCTAGTGTTCCACACTCAACTCTTTGGCTCTTATGAGTACACCATTTGGGTACTCACGCTGCACTGTATTTTGCAATACTTGTCAGTGTGAATGCATTTATGCAGTCAAAATAGCAAGTCTAAGTATGAAATATCATAAAGTGAGACACAGCATAACACTTGTTTTGTTGCAAAAAATTGAATATCTGTTGTATTTAAAATTATGTGACTCTTTGGAATGAACGGCAAATTATTGTGTAAAATTTGACTTAATACCATAAAACATATGACACTATTTGAAGCTTCTGACAAGGAAGTAGTGTCATCAGTGAGTTTTTCAGGAGCACAGAAATACTACAGTGAGGCCTGATAGAAAAGAACCTATTGAATACCACATTTAATTTCAACTTTGCCCTAAAAAATATAGATACATACATGAATTAAAAATGACACACACTCATTTTTTTACTACTTTTGTTAAATTGAAAAAAAAAAATACTGCTTCGAATTCTCTTTTAGTATTACTAAAGGATGACTGTGAATTCCAAATTGCTTGAGATTCACAGACAAAACACATTTAATATTGATAAGGAGAACTTCATCACATAATGAAAAAAAATCAGAGTTATATTAATCAAGATTTTAGTGCTTTATGATTACCAAAAAATCTGTTCATAGCACTGCTGCATTTTACATTTGTGCTCCGCTAAATGGCTTGCATGTTTAAGAGCATCATTAGTAAGAATATGTTGAACCAATGCTTTTTCTTCTTATGTCCATTAACCCTCCTCCGCTTTGGAAAATGTTTTCAAACCATATTTTGAAGCATTTCCATTTCATGTGAAGCCTCTCCGAGGAGAAAGAAAATATATTTAAAATGAAGCCACACAATAAAAGAGAAAAAAAGGAAAATGGGAAAAAAAGACAAAGAAATGGCTAATCAAGAAAACCAGACAAACAACAGACACAAAACCCCACTGTGGGTTCAGACTGGATTGGACGGGGGACTACGGATAGAGAAAGAGGGTATACGAGGACAAGCTCACAGAGGGACAGACACACACTCAGTGACAGCGTGGTTTAATGTCCATCGTTGTGTAAATAATCACTAAAAAGTAGTCCCCAAATGATTGCTGTCAGCATCATTAAAAACAGACTTATCATCTATATGATTTAGTTTTACTGCCAGACGAATAGACTAGATATCTAAAAATATAGACGTGGGATTAGATTTAGACATTAAAAATATGACAAAAAAATAAAAAAAATTAAAAATAGACATTGGCATGGAGCAACATGCATCATTCCAAGCAGACAGAATGTGATCATGAGACAAATTGAGAGAATTGTTTCCCAGATTTAACTAAGGTCTGAAATACTAAAGCCTGTTCTCAGAAGAGAAAATCCCTGCCCTGGGCCTGTGCGATGATGTAGCTGAGAAAATACATTCAGCAGGGTATAAATATTGCACGGTGAGTACATGGAGGGCTTTTTGGCCGATGAATTATTACAAAGTCCAGTGGCTTTATGCCAGCCTCAGAGTATATCTCGCTCAGCTTCACCCTGCAATAAGCTGTGGCTGGGGAATTGTGGTTATAGGCACGCCACAAATAACTACCAGCGATACTTGGAATCCATCACGCTCATCCCACATGTTGTGTGCTTACACTTGAGTGCTCTCGACATCAGCCGGTTAGCAACAAAAAAAAAAAAAAACACTGCATAAGAGTAGGAATTGCCTGTGAGCCCTGACTCAGGGCAAGAAAGCCCTCTAAAGACGTTCACTGTATACATCTAATTTTTCACATTGAACACATGAAGCACAGTGTTCTCTGAATGTGGAAAAGCTGTCAGGAGGCAAGAGAGGCAAAATGTTTACCCAAATATTCACATCCAGAATGCTTTGATAGATGGTATATTCCCCAAAAGAGCAAACCGTGCCAACTCCTCGTGCTCACTCTTAGAAGAGCAAATCTGGATGAATGATGATGAGTCTATTCGCTCAACATCACTAGAACAAGGTTGTGAAATTAGTCCATCTTCTGCTTTTTTCCTCTGCTAAATCACTTTTTATTTGCACAAGATAATCATGTAACTCAACAGAGCGTGGAGCTAATGGTTAATACATCTGATTGTACCAACACAATAAGAATAAAAGAAGATCAAAATAAGCATCTAAATGGGAAAAAGACTTTTGCTCGGCGCGCTACATTGTCGAACCAAAGAAATGTCGGGCAGGTTGGGTCTTTTGGTGATTAGCAAAAAAAAAAAAAAAAAAGCATAATCCCCAGACTGCTGACATATTTCTTTTGAAAACAGCCTGTCTGAAAAAGACAGATATGCTCTGGAAAATGGATCAAATCTGTTTCATGTCAGATAGCAGCTAGCGGTTTCCCAGGGTGAATCTTTACTAAGCCACAAACAGACAGGATTAGAGATTGAAGTACTGGCCATAGTAGATCAGGAAATAAAAAAGGACAATATTAAATGATTAGTGACAACTTATGATAACCTCCAAATTACCTCCTTAAGTACAGTGCGTACCACACCGTGTGCTCTGTGTATCAGGAGGTTCAAATAAGTGGATGTGTTGTGGTTCCAAATTTATAGCCTTCTCTAATTTGTCGTAATAAAAGTGCAAATTCTCCAACGTTACATAGCCATTGTGATTATTAAGAACAAAGCATAGAAAATTCACTTTATTCCTCTCCAAAGGAGGAATAATTTTACAGCCGAGCCGAGCTGCCGTGTATGTTTAATGAAATGCAGGAATTTATCTCAAGGCGCTATGGATGAGGTATTTAAGTCTGGCGCATATTTCATGACCGTTAACTGCACGCTGGCTGCTCATTAGTCGCGTGACAGGTAATGGTTAGGGTGCCTTTTGAAATGCATTATAAAATCTCACTCTCAAGCACACAAATATAAGCATGTGCATCCAGAAAAATAACCCTAACCTAACACAAAATAGCATTGGCTGCTTGTAGATATGATTAATTACATCCTTCCTCATTCAATATCACAGTGCAAACATCTATTGTAAATGTCCACATGGCAAAAGCAAGTGTTATGATACAGTCAATTAAAACCTCTGCATACCATACTCCCCTAAAGAAATGAAAGAGAAATGCTCATATATATCTCCTTTACTGTCAAACTTTTAGGAGACTAATATTTAGCAGATTCTTCTTTTAAATTAAATCATCAAATGTATGTTTTTGGCTATTTTTCAGTGGCGTTATGCCCAAGTTATCCAGTGAAATACAACCACAAGATGGTGCTGTGTATCACCATTTGTCCATAAAGTGACTTCATCTAAAGCAGTGATATTGACCTCCCATCATTGAAGTAAGTGCCATAGATTTACATGCCAGCATTTGATGAATATGGAATCATTTTAAAATTCCTTCTGGTCCTTTTTTTAACACCAAATTAAGTCTTTTTTTTGGGGGGGTGGGGGTCTTTTTTTACTCGTTATCTAAGAATTCAGAAACGGTGCATGTCTTAAATTGTTATGTAAAATTAAACATTAGCTTCTTAATGTTTTGGTGAATTTCTTAAAAAGGTCTACTTTAAAAGATGCTATTTTTTGCTCTGAGGATCTCTTTTAAAGAAAAATCTCATCTCCTAAATAATAAACAGAAAAAGGAGACATGTAAGACAAACATACAGAGTAAATTAGCTATTAATTTCTGTCTACAGAGCTTTAGATATGTGCATGCAGCTTGCACGGTTACAGTAAATCAACCATTTGAGAGCAATACATGTATGCATACACTTCATGCAAAAGGAGTCACGATAATAAAATAGTTTGTATTGAAATTATAATAAAATCCAGTAGATGGCAGTCAGTCAATACACAATCTTTCCACCCACATCCTCCTCACACCCACAGCTCTTCCAGTAGGTGTGCCTCTCATCATCAGGAGAGGTCCCTTTCTCTGCGCAGTATGACGGCTGAGTGCAAAGTGACAGCGCAAATGAACTTTTATTGCTGCTGTAATGAAGTACACAAGCTATTTGGATGTGGAATAAAAAAAAAAGAGCATGTGGATTAATGCCTGCATTAGAAAGTCACCGCTCTCGTAGACACACACCTCTGCAGTGCTTTTCCCTCCTTCATTTTCTCCCCTTATATCTCTGGCACTCCATCTCTTGCACTTGCACAAAGCAGAATGGCGTCACCACCCACCACTCGCGCGCACACGCGCACACACACACACCCCGCATCACACACCTCCTCGCCATCTGTCTGTGCAGCGGCCCATGTCTCTGGCACTGGGAGCAGTTGGGGAGCAAGAGAGTGAAAGAGAAAGTGTCTCTTGGCTCTGTAGTCCCGAATCCCACTTCCTCTCCTCGTTCTCCTGCTGTGCCATTGTCTATCAAATGCTCTCACGACATCACACTGCCCGCCGATGGGCCCTCCCTGCTAGCGTAACACCTATACTTGATGCCATTTGGAGAAAAATCAAATTCTCCCTTGCTGGAGCCTTATGAGCAGAAGAGATGGAGGATATGGGCTTTGTGTTTTCCATGATTTCACTTCACAGTTATGAGAGCTCATTTTAGCTTAGTTCATTAACTACGGGATACACATTTCCTTGCAGACGTTAAAGCCCACAACTCAACAAGAGGGAAAATAAACATGCTTGATTAGCTCATGTATTAGGCGTTTCAAATTAATACCGCAGATGGCAGAATTACTCTCACAATTTCTTTAGAAGCAGAAACATAAAGAAACTGAGAGGGTCTATTCATGTGCCGGAGTGATCAAAAGAAGACTCGGGATTTTGCTTTATAGATATTATTACTTCCACGAAAGTCACAAGAAAGCTGCACATATTTCTGTGCTTTCTGATTATATTTGTCAGTGTGAGTTTATTGTAAAATACATACTGTCTGAACACGGGAATCACAGAAACTGCACATAACACAGTGAGAAAAATTCACAGGAATAAAGGTGATTCTCTGTCATCAAGACTGTTCTCCTACTGTACCAGACTCCCTTCTCTTTTCAGTGAATTTTCATAACCATGGCCCTTTACAAAGAGCTTTGTAGGCAGCTTAAGTAATTTGAACAAAAAAAAAAAATGCATTCCCTCTCTCTCAGTCTCTTCCATTTGGACAGCAACGAAAGTGCCTTCATAACGGCGCTATATTCAACTGGAGTGATAAGAAATGGCAGCTATCAGCAGGCGGTTTGGAAGCCGCATATAACAGTTATTGTGTGTGTATATATAAAAATTGATTTATGTGGCCTATCACTTAGCAGGCGCAATGTGTGGATGAATATGGGCTAATATAATATTATGGAACGAGTGAGAGGGTTAAGGGAAGGGCCAGGTGCTGCCTCAAGGTGACAAAAAGTATGATCAAAGTCCAAAGACATATTATAAGACATATCATTACTCCATGAAAGACACTATATTTCAATATCTGAGGCAATGGGAGAGGGAAGGTCTTGCATATGTAGTCTGACTGCAATTTAGTTTTATACAACTTAATAGTATTTGACATTCCATCTTTTTTATTTTTCAACTAAATATACAGGTACTTCATTTTTTGACAGAAATAACTCATTTATAAAAATATATTACAAGACTGAGAGACTGAACAAAATAATAAAATGATTTTCTTGTTTGTTTGCTTGTTTTGTTTTTTAAGCAAGGCCCTCCTGAGGGTTTTTAAAAAAATATTTTCTTTGGACTCCAGTATTAACAAAAATGGAAAAAAATGCAAATTATTTTCAATGGGGTTTAAACCATATCTTAATTATTAATTTTTACATTGCTTCAACTGTTAAAAAATTATTAATTGTTGGAGTTGTGGAAACATAACAAAATAGTGAATATGAGTCATTATTCATTTCAAATAAAGAAACAGTTGTTTCTGCCATGATTGAGTGAACTGGGTAATATGCCATGCTGAACTGAATTATGATACAGACTAACTAATTATGGTGCATTTGATATGTTTCCTTTAGTAAATTTAAATCGCATAACCACAAAAATCTTGTGTTCCACAAAAGTGACTTATTTGCCCTCCGGGCCACCAGTTGATCATGATGGGCAACCGAGACTAGACTGTGGTCCTGCAGGGGCAAAGTGCACCTTTAAAGAAACTGTAATTATAACTATTTTGTCATTCTTTTCCTTGCAAAGGCAGAAATAAAATCTAAATATGATGTTAGGAAACAAAAGACCCTCCCATGCTCTGTCGGGAAAAATGTAGACCATCCCTCATTAAGCAAAATGGACAGATACATAACACATGACCCATCTGACATGTTGTGGAAAGGGTCCAAAAGAAAAAAAAAGCTCAAGCTACTCAGAAATTCAAACAGACTCTCACTCTCTCAAATAATAAATGCATGCATTTATTTATGCTACATTGTGTCTTAACCCTGTAACACCTCGAACAATATCAGTTGTCTTGTGCTGCATTCAAACACCTTTCACTTGCATTTAAAACCTCTGAAACCTGAGAAAATAAGCTCTGATTTCTTTCAAAAAGGCAGGAAAAACATTAAGAGCAACTTGACCTGAAAAAATTAGAAAAAGGTGTCAAGGAAATTATCTGAAATTTAGCCAGGGGTATTTCTTTTCCAGAAAACTGCAATTCTCTCAATTAGTATATTTAAAATAATGTTACAGAAAAATAAAAAAAGAAATATATATACAGTATATATATATGTGTGTGTGTGTGTGTGTGTGTGTGTGTGTGTGTGTGTGTGTATTATTTGTTAGTTTGGTTTTTTTACTTACTTACTTTTTTTGTGCCTATTTTAAGGTAATTTTCTTGCATTTTTTTTGTAATTTTTTGCAAATTTATTGGGACATTTCCTGTTAAGTTGCCCATTGCCATCCCATTGGCTTAAAAATCAAGCCTATTTGCTCAGGTTTCAAAGAGTTAAATCACTTAAAGCAGCTGAAAAAAATGCAAAAATAATGCCTATATTAACAATTTTGAACACAATCTGAGACTTTTTCAGGGTATTATTTGCAGTCTTGTAAACAAATCATAGATCTAAAAAGCTCTTTTTCTGTTATGAATGTCGGTCTCTCCTCCCCATTAAATGCAGTAGGGAGAAATAGGCTTGGCGATAGCAAACAGCCTCATGTTTACCCCTTGGCGCAGAGCTGGTGCCATGTCCAGACTTGTAAATCAGGCCCATTGAGGTAGCATAATGCTGATGATTATGACAGCCAGTCGCATGGGAGTGATAGAGGGACGTTGAGTTATGGGCTTGGGGAGGATGCCCAGAACTGAAGAGTCTCACAAATGGAGAAGCACTTTCACCAAAACACAAGTTCCCAGATGGGGACTAATGCTGCAGTTGGCGGCTGCGCCACCCAAATGAGTGCACATTAGCTGCTCAAAACCCACAGAATAGTGAAGTATGTTTGTTTTTTTTATTCCACAGTTCTGCTGCTTCACTCTATTACTGCTAGATAATATTTCAAAAAAACACACAGGCTGAATAAAAGAGCAAGAGACAGCCAAAGTATTTCGAAAGTGTTTTGTGTTGCACTGGCATGCAATGCATCACTTAACTAGATGACTGCAGGATGGGAAATGCATTTCCATTCGCTGTGTTGCTAAAGAACGTCCTGTTTACATTTTATTCATTCTACTCCCCTTTGCGGATGAACGATCATTCATTCGCATTGATCGTCAGCCATGATAATATAATCAGGCGTAAAGCCTGACAAGGCTGGTCGGTCCGATAGATCAGAGCTGCTGACAGCAGAGCTATGCACAGGTCATAAACCCTCACCTTCCCTGTTTGACCCCACATCAATTTGGCTCTTTCCAATATGAATGCAAATAACAATGCATTTTTGGTGACATGTTTATGGTTATCTCTGTATCTCTGCTAGCTCCGCCCGCTGCCCCTAAATGTGCTGATGTTAGCGAGCTAATGGGATTGAAAAAGGTAACCTATTGCTCACTAGTGGTCAGCTCGCTGCTCCCCTCCCCTCCAGCACCTCCCCAAAACATAAACAAAGCATCCGCGCATGCCCTTGCTCACACACACACACATGCACACCTACATGTCCTCCACCCCAGTCACTTGTGTATGCATTGAGCTGATAAGTACTGCGGTTCATTTTCCCCATGGCAAAGCACAGTAAAAAACTGGGGAGTAATAATTGCTTTGGGGGGGCGAGACGAGGATGGCTAAATATGCTTGATTGCCTCCTAAGCTTTGGTGCTGTGTAATGAAATATGGCTGCTGCAGACAGGAGCTCCCGTGCGATAGCTTTCTTGTCACTTTCTCACTTGCTTTTTTTTTTTTTTTTTTTTTTTCACTTTACCCCTTCGCTCTTCTGTTCTGGCATTTTCGTCTTTGCTCACCCGTTGCCTTTGTTACAGAATGGAGTCCATCAAAGCATTTGTTGCCATTGAACACTTATCTTAGCTATAATGTAATAATTACGGGGGCCAAATCCAGCCTAATTGAGTATTCCTCACCACATCAAAACGGCAGGCGCCCTAATATTCCTCTGTTCTACAATTTAATTTGTGGATTCATTAGCATGAACAGGGTGTATAGAGAGAAAGCAGATAACAAGGAACTCAGCAAAAACACACTGCTGATGAAGTCAGGCTGAAGGGGCTAGGAATTCACCATATCCTCACCTGGGTAATTATGTTTCTCTGTTATTCACACATTCGGACCCTAAACTATGTAATAAAACACCTTTTTAATGCAACTAAGGAGCCAGTTTTGTTTGCCTCCATTTCCGTTTTTACATAAAAATCTGCCAACTAAGTTCACACAGAAAATTAACTGTGATTTAGCACGAATGAGAAGTTTCGGGCAGAGAGACCACTGTAATCATGACATTCATAATCATCACCGCTAATCATCTCATTTGACTGCCATAAAACCCTACAATAACATTTTAAAAGATAATGAGTCAAATTAAAGCTCACCCACTGTAGCTAAAAAAAAAATGTTTATCCCCAAACTCATTTTTGTTGTAACCACCCAAAGCACATTTCACCCTGTTGGTTAAATAAGTAGCTAATCATTTACAAGAATATTAGACCACAGGCTTGTATGGGCACAGCAGCATCTGCTAATGCATTTAGCAAGAAAATAGCCGGAGAAAATCTTCCCAGCACATTAAATGCAAGACTTCTTTTTTTCCCTCCTCTTTGCTTCCAGAATAACTCACAAGCCTAATTTGTTGTGCTACTTAAAGGGAAATGTAATTACACTTGTTTTCATTATAATTCACAAAGCCAATCGATAACTGTGGTTAAGTCATTCTTGACTGCGCACGCACTTTTCTGTTCCTTTGACTAAAATTTGGTTCCAAAACAAGGATCCTGTATGTCTTTACTATATATTTTCTACGTATTGGTGCTGAGTAATTAACTAATTAAAATGAACATAACAAGAACAGTTTTAATGGCAAATACTGTTAAGTGAACTTCATCAGTGCTTTATTTTTATGAAGCCTCCCTTGCCGTTTGTCATAAATGCACAGAAATACCCACTCTTTCCTCCACACATACAGGCTGATTAAGCGATTCATCCCCGTCCTATTCCTCTCTGTCTTTCTCATTTATGCAGTTCTCTTTCCTGAGACGTCAACCACAGGATGAGGCCTGCGGCAGGTAAGAGACTGAAAAGAATAGCTGATGAGCGTAGGACAAGAATGTTCTGACCTCTGTTTTGCATCATTTCCCATTTTCTTAAATCCCATGCGACACATCAAGGGCGCCCACATGCTGTGTTTTCTTTATGTTTCCGAATTTTCAAGCCAGCTGATCACGTGTCCACATTTACATCTTTGTTTTAAAGCGAATTTTTATATTTTCGAGTGTCGAAGCAGGACTGAGAACATGTCGAGTGATATCAAACCAAGAGCTGAGCTGAATCTTGACTCCAGCTCGATCCCTTCCATCTCCCAACCTGAGATGGGGCTGGGGGGAAACAGACTATATCTGGCAACCTAAACCTTTTTAAAGTGACTGAGAGAGTGAGGGAGACTGACTGGCACTGATGGGACCAGACTAGGACTGTGCGATGCTGTGCTGCACTGCGCCCCGGCCTCACAAGCCTGATTGATAGAGTGTGATGAGACTGTCACTGAGCAAGGAGAGCAGCAGAGAGATAGGGCGAGATGGAGGGAGGGAAGTGGGCTGACCAGGGGAGAGAGATAGAGAGAAATAAATTTGAGAACATGTGAAGGATGAAGTAGGGGAATGAAGTGGCGGGATGGAATGTGTTTCGGACAAATGAAGGATGGGGAGGTGGAGGGGTAGGTGGTCACTGGCGGAGAGGTGAGACAGATACTGAAAGGCTGAAGTCTCCGCTTATATGCAAGTTAAGTTTGGCGGAGATGGATTGAGTTGACATGATATATGCAAAAAAACAGCATAAATCTCAACAAGGTGCCATGTATTTGAAATAGATATTCTGAAGCAATAACATGAGAAATTATGGTTGGTTTATCTAAATAACAAGAAAAACCCCACAACTCTGCTTCACTTGATTCTGTTATCAAGCCATGCTGATATTTTTCGGTCAAGGATACTCAGCTTGCTTTCATTTGGGGTAACTTTTGCAAAACATTTAAGGAAGTTTCCAGGATTTTAGGACATTCCTCAGATTTGTGGACGTTTCTTGGATTTTAGGACATTTTTGGGACGTTTTTAGGATTTGGGGATTTTTCTAGGATTTTAGGACATTAACCAGATTTTATGAGGATTTTAGGATGTTTCTTGAATTTTAGGACATTTGTGGGATTTTAGGACATTTCTAGGATTTTAGGACATTAAGGACTTCGCTTGGACCTCTATCGAGGGTGCCAGGGATGGTCCGCTGGCACTTTTTTGGATGAACAAGTTTTAATTTGTTGCCATTTTATGCACACTGGCACCTTATGTATACTAATACTAGTACCATTGCAGTCCTCATGTTGAAGTGTCCTTGGGCAAGATAATGAACCCCAAATTGCTCCTGAGTGTGTGTGAATATTCATATGATCAGCAGGTGGTTTTTATGGTAGCCTCGACCACCAGTGTAAGCACATGCTTATGTGTTGTACAGACTAGAAAAGCCCTATATAAATGCAGTCTACTTAACATTTCCATTTATCATTGTGTTGGTGAACTTGCTATCAATATGCAACAAATGTATACCTAAGAAATAAATAATTAGTGAACAGAAGCAAAATCTGTGACTCCTTTGTCACAAAGAATCTCAAAGAGAATGAAGTGAACTCACCACTCCCACACCCACAGAGGGAAGCAGAACGGCACTAATTTAAAATATTATACTATGAGCTCTAACATTAGTATAAACTGCAACATAGTTTCAGCTCCTTCAGTGGACACGCCCCCAGCATCCAAGAGCAGAGTATACTGCTCAGTTTTTTACAATTTGGAAACGAAGTTTCATATACCTGGCGATTTTTTAATTATACATATTTGACTGGGTGCAGACACATTACACATTTAATTTTGCTTCACCCAGAATTTGGTGAAGTATACACTGAGACATGAGAGGCAGCAAGTTCCCTTAAATACTTTCAACAACTCCTACACCTTGTACTTCCATCCAGACCACCTCCCTACATCTTGCATGCTGTGCAAATATGTGGCGCTTCATTCACTGGTAAAAAATGGTACCAGTGAACATACACAAGGCAATAATTGCCTTTCCTTCAGAGTAAATTTGGTAAAACACATTAGCTGTATAAATAAACTGTAAAAAAAACCTGCTGGTATATGAAATGTCTAGTATCGGGAATATAGCAAAAAATTGTCCTCATCACATTTTGTAGAACATGTTGAAAGTTTGATTCTGTTGTGTTACTGATTAATCTAAAAAATACAGAGTCCATATTGAAATGGAAATAAGCCAGTTTATTCATCTACAACTCTTTTCATCTTTGGAACTACATGTTCCCTATACTGTATGCTGTCCAAGTGAATGTCATGAATAGTTTACTGGCATGTTTATCAGTCTATCAGCACCTGCTTTGGACACAATATTAGATCTCGTGGACACATGGCATCTTGGCAGTGAATGGAATACAGGCTGAGCTAAAGCCCTGTTCTGGGAATTCCACAGTTAGTGATTTCAGACTCAATAAAGGCACCATGTTTTACTTTTATCCTTGCCTCAGGAAAGAAGGCTGACTCACCAGAACGCCAAAGTTATTATTAGTGCCTCACATGTGTGGAGAAAAGCTATGCGTATGTGAGTGTGTGAAAGACAGAGAGAGAGAGAGAGAGAGAGAGAGAGAGAGAGAGAGAGAGAGAGAGAGAGAGAGAGAGGGGCTGAGCTCCAGCAGCAGTAGTAAGTGCATGCAGGAGCAGCATGAGGAGCTCTTATCTGCCGCCTGCCAAGCCCTGACCGGGGCCCTGACTCCTGCACTCCCTCCCTCCCTCTGTCCCTCTCTAGCAGGGGCTTCCCACTAGTCTGCTAAAGGCAACGCGGCCAGGTGAAATGAGCAATTCCCATTCAGGGACAGGAGCGCCGCACAGACTCGCCCTGTGAAATGGCTGCTCACTTTGGCAGATCAATGCACTCCCTTTCCCTCGCGCGCTGCCACTGAGTGATAGCCAGGAAGAAAAGAGAAGGGGAAAAATGAGTATGGGCACAGAGAAGGAAGAGGTGGTTTTGTGCATGTGTTTGTTTGTGTATATGTGTGAGTGTGTAGAGGGGGGTTGGGTGTTAGCGGGGCATTTAATGATATTTGCCATGGCTGCTCTGACTGAGCACTGTTGAAGGAAAATGGAAAATGCTTTGCATATACTCAAAAGACATGCAATATTGCTGTTGCCTCTTTAGGAAGAAATAACGGCGTTCCCAGTCCCACCGGATATGAGAATATTCAACCACTGAACTGGAAATTTTGCAGTTATGAATGATATTAGTGACTGTCATTAAAATGCTTAGTTGTGCCAAAATGAATTCCATATCTCTGCAGTGATGAAACTCGTATGTCATTTGAAATTTATAGCAAAGACACAGATTGGGCATATAGTTTCAAGGGCAGAACTGTGAGATGAAATGATATGAAATGATCTCGGGTAATTTTCTACCAGGTACAGACTCAGACACCATGGGATATCTGTTTTCAAAATATGTATGTTCCTTGCACACCATGTCTTTGTTCTTTAACTGCATTTATAATGACCCAGAATGTCATAAATCACGATTTTGCTAAGGCTTGTATATTATGCTTATTCTATGCTATAAAGGATAAAATAACAGCGTATATGATATATGTCTACAATACATGAAAACTCCTGGATCATTTGTAAAAATGAATTATGTCTTTTTTATGATTCTCAGTATATTACTGTAAATTCATATTATATGTTGCAGAGGACCTATATTTATTCTCAATTTACCTCTTTATAGTTGTTAAATTTGAATGTTGTAGGGGTGTAAGCTGAACCTCAGTCCAATCTACTCTCATATCTATTACAAAAATCATAATTATTGATAATATAAAACATCCGATGGGACAATCATTTCCAAAATGCATACACTCTCTGACCATATCCTGCACTTACAGGGACCCTGAATCATGTTTGGCTACGGCTGATTCCAACAATGCACTTTGTTGATTGAATATTGGTTACATCATTGGTTCTTGAGTGCCAAATGATTCATGGTCAAATCTATTATTTCAATCTCAGAACTCTCCCATAAATCTGCTATTTGTAAGATTAAATAATGTTTTGCTCATTTTACAAAGACATTAGATCTGTAGTTTAAGCAACATGGCAGCTCAAAGGATTGTTGTGATCATTTTCCAGTATAAATGTTTTTAACGTTTATACAGTATGTCATGTCCATGGCTGCAGCAGGTTAGCCTTGGGTATAATATCTATTCAGATAGTCACTACTGTTTACAAAGTCTCATCATTTATCTGTTCAAGTGGAAAGATCAATATGTAATGTTCAGATTTCAGATGCTTTGTTTCAATGACTTAAATAGATAAATAAATAATGCGGAAAATCAATGTGCATATCAAGAAAAGATGTGTTACAATTACTATATGGGCATTTTCAATATAAAAACCATTTAATACTGAATACAAACACAGTCCAAACAGACCCTTTTTGGCCAGTCTAAATGAAAAATATGAAATTTTGTACAAAGACTACATAGTTTTACTGCTTTTGCAGTCATGGCTATTTAGCAATCGTGTTAGAAGTCTTAGTTGCGACTTCCTTTTTGTTGAAAAGTCCCTTATTATTCTCTATTTTTAATTCAGAGAAAAAAGGTCTTTCACCGATCAGTTTGACAGAAAATTTTTGAAAAACTTAAATCTTGTTTTCCTCATTGATTGGTTAAAACTGAGCCATTTGTCCCTCGCTGTTTCTAGGGAGGAGACAGGGCACTAGACTGGGTCCTTTTCATTTTTCTCTCACATGTACATTTATTTGCTTTCTGCATTTGCATTATGCTGATAATAGGATATTTTATTAGACATTTTCAATCATTGTCTCTAGTCTCTGTAGCAGTTGCCAATTGGATTACTATGAATTTAACTGTCTTATTCTCACAATTCCATAAATCTTGATTCACTCATTTCCTACGATATCTCAATTTCATCTTATACTGACAAGGATTTTAAATTATTAACCAATCTCATGAAAACTTCTATAAAATGCTATTTACTTGAGGATCATCTAACCATGTCATGTAGCCTACAGTGTTCCTGTAAGCATAGCAAACAGCTGTGCACCTCAGTAGAGGGGCAGATTAAAATTTATAAGAAAATGAAATCACCTTACTCCCTCTTGTAAATCATGAAGGAGTGATAGTCTCTAAGCAATCCAGACCACTTCAGATTCATTAAAGTGTGCTTGCCAAATTTATGCCGACTCAAAATGACATATTGGACTAACTGAAGAAATGCTATGCCTTAATGAATGAGCAATGAATTAGGGATTCAGTTTGAATAAGGAAATACTGAAGCACTTGACCTGAAGCTAAATTTTATTCTGTGTATAAGAACGAGCCTTTTTTAAAACTGTGTCGTAATTGCAGTTGGGGTACCAATCGTTTGGTAGAACGCACACTCCAGTGATATGAAATTAATTTTTTACTGTTTTAGTATTCTGTTTTTCAAGCTCTTGACACATCTCTCAAGAAACTCAAATAGAAAACTCACTGCCTGATTGGCCCACAGTGAATAAATTATCCTGAAATCTACATTGCTTGAAATTTAAAGTTCAAGATGCTAACTTTATATTAAAAGAAACACATTTTTATGTCAAATTTGTCAAACAAATTGCTTTTATCTTTATATTTTCATTCCTATCTTTAAAGTCTCTCAACATCAATGAAGCCAGAATTGAAAATATAGTCCGACCTATGCAGACATGACAGCAATAAAGTGCACTTGATTACATGGTTGGAAGTAAGGACAAGGAGACAGAAGAACACAGGATGAGGAAAATAGAAAAGAACACAGCCTCTCAGCTTTGATCGCTCTGAACATCTTGAAGTTAGAAAGTCCCGTTTGTGTGGAGTCTTGGCAGAGGCAGGTGCAGGGGGGTTGAATCTTGGTCATCAGCTGTCAAGGCAGTAATGAACAGTGTTTACTGGTAATACCATACGCTGCCACATTTCAGGGTGTGAAATGTCAAAGTGTCCATTTTCCCAAAGCTAGTCTGAAGCAACACTGTCAAGGCTACGGCTGTAAACAATAGGAAAAGAGAGGCAAGACAACAACAAGGAGCTTTCTCCGTTTCACCCATTACAGTCAGAGTGAGTGGGAAAGAGTGGTAGAATGTCAAGCTTAGAAAAATAGAGATGCTCGCAAAGGGTAGAAAGAGTGGATTCCAAGTGGATTCCATTTGGCAGACACATAATGATAGCTGTTAAACAAAACTGAGGAAAGGAAAGCAGCAGAGGCTGAGAGAGAGAGAGGCGCAGGAGGACAGACAGATGATACGAGACAGACAGGCAGAGAGACACCTGCTGTTGCATCACCTGCTGTAATAATAGTGTTGACATTCAAATAGAAAGCTCTGACAATAGGAGCTGGCTGAGGCAGCACCCAGTATGCAAATAAAAAGAACACATCAGGAAATATTAGCTAGCGTCAGGCATTTTCATAGCACGCATTGAAAACCACTTGACCCTTCGGCTTCCCACAAGTGCTTATGTATTATATGTGTGTATGTGTGTGTGTGAGCATTTGTGTGCAAGCAAGCACAGATAACACATTACATGTGCTAATTTACCTCTTAAGTCTATTCATTTCATGCTAACTGTGCATCCAAGGCTATGAATAAAACTGAGTTCATATATTTGTGCTTAACTGGATATAAACACAGTTAGCGTGCATTGAAGCCTTATGTAATTAGTGAAATACGCACTGTGGTGTATAGGGTTTGTTTTCCTTGACTGGCATTCCAATTCAACTCACCCTCTCACTCTTTCATACCTACTGTCATGCTATCTTGAATCGCCAGGTTAAACATAATTCAAAAACAAAAAGGATCATTAGTTGGCAAATTTATTCTTGACTTTCTCTATCATGCACCCTACATAGCCCCAACTTCCCAATCAATCAAAATCTGATTCAGCTGATATCACATTCACCATTGCACATATTTCATTCCATTTAAAGTGCTCAGCAGTCTTTTGTATCAACATAGACCTATAGTAATTGGTGCACAAACTTTTTTATGTTTGAACTCGGTGGGATTTGAAGGACTGCAGACATCAGCAGATCCTCGCCGATGCACGGGTCAATACCTATTATAGTAAAAGCAATAGTCAATAAATGCTCGCACATTACTGGCTCTAGATGTGGTTGTTTTCAAAAGCTGCGGCCCGTTCTACAGTACTTTGATGACGAATCTGATGGTTTAACAACACTGAGATTGTTTGTCTTGTCAGATTCTTTTTCTTGTATTATGTGAAGGAAAAATAAAAAAGATCAGGCATCGAGAGAAGAGCTTCACTTCTCCACTATACACAGAATAAACTCTATTATAGCCGTTTTTTCTAAAGTCTAGATTGATTGGGTGTTTGCCATCAATGCTCTTTGGAAATGCCTGTGAAGCTTGGAGCTTGGGCTTGCCAATGCACTACCACTGTTTTAAATCACTCCAGAAAACCAACCTTTATTGACTTGCTTTACGTAATCATCTTTAACTAATTGGTCTTGACCTCTTTCTTAATACAGTGCAGACAAATTTAGCACAGTCAGAAAACAGTGAATTTACTTTGCCTTTGTGTATCTCTATCAACCCTGCAGTTTATCAAACTTGAGGAAATACATTTACATTAAATTACTGTGCTTCCTTTTTAAACAGTACAAAAGCTTCATTAATCTGATTTTTTTACAATTAACTGTTGAATGTTATGTTTAAATTTACTTCACATCACCATGTTCTTTTACATCTAAATTACTAAAAGCAGCTAATGACCAGCTTGTTTGATACATCACAGTCCTCATAGCTATTATATTCATACTTGTCAATTTTCCAGCATAACATACAGAATGCTATATTCCAGTATCAATTCAGGAAATACTGGGATTTTTATATAGTAAGGCACTAAGTATAGCTAGTGACAGAATGTGAATTCTGTCATAAAAATGTGACCAAAAATGTAATGACCAAAAATGAATATTCACTTTTCAATGTCATCTTTAGTTTTAACTGTTACAATACTTTTACAGGAGTAATATAATTTTTTTATGCTGTGTGTAAGACAATGAACATTGGTACTGAATCCAATGTTAAGCAGACGTTCTGTCTGGAAATGTGGTTACATTAATATTGTCATAAAGAGGGAGCTGCAATTATAGCTATTGTGCTTGTCATTTGTTAAATCTTACTCATACATGGGAAATTATTTTAAAAAAGAACAAGACCGTAGAATTTGAATATCTAAATGTATTCCAAAAAAAAAGAGAGAGAAAGAAAAAAAAATGTTCTGATTTATACAAGGGAGCAGAGGAGTGCAGACAAGCTTGAGCGACTTTAAAGTTTTCTATGGGAAATGAGATTTGGAATATGACAGAGCTCCTAATATCCTTACGCACAGCTTCCCAGCATGTATGCTAATGCCCTGTCTTGACCACTAATACACAACAGGAAAAGTGGACTAAATAAAATGAAGGAGGAAACTGTGAAATATAATTCCGAATGCCTATAACGACTACAGTATCAGCCGTCTTGGATCTGCACTTCTTCATTCGGATGTTCTCATTTGTATCCACACCTGTGTCATTCACAGACTTACGTCTTAACCTAATTTCATGGTCTACGGGTTTGGATGGATGGCTCTGCTGCAACTTGTACACTGAGGGGAAGAGAGAGAGTACCATGAGTGTGTGTGCATCTGCGTGAGTGTGCACTCACACAATAACACAATTGTGGAAGAGCGAGAGTGAGCGAGAGAGGGGGGTGCAGCATGCTGCAACGATAGCATAGAGAATTGTAGTCACTGCCAGATATTAACCTTTTAACCTTGTACTTTTCTGTTAACAAAAATACATTAAGCTCCTCTGGATAGCTGACAGTGAATTGGGGTTTTACAGACCTGCACTGAACATGACTGAATGATCAGAGGTGAACCCATTTTGCAGTAATGCGCTTCAATCACAGTAAAAGTCTGCTAAAAACATGCAAGTCAAAGTGAGATAATACATTGCAGAATTTGGCAACAACAAATGTTATTGCCATTCATGATGTGAATGTTACATGAGCCATGCTCGCCAAAAACTGGAGAACAAGCCTCCTGAAAGCAAAAAACAATTGTCGACATTGTCTGTAATGTACATATACTATAACCTTAAAACCTTAGAGGGAAGGGACGTGTGATTAGACTGACATATCTCGGCTGAGTGTGAGTAATTCCTATTTATACTACTACAAATTGTTCTGAGAGCTTTGTACAGCACAATGCCCCAAACCCTTTTTTGTCAATGTAATTGCTCAGTATATTCTTAGGCAAAGTGTCAGAAATGCCCTTTTAGTTTGCCAGAGTATCTTCTGGTGTAATGGCTTATTTAGCCAAACCAGGCATGACACCAATTATACTGGAGGGATATCGATTCCAACAAAGCACTCTGCTTGGACAAACAATAAAATGATCAAAGTGACTGGATGCTTTGCTTGCGACAAGCTGCAAAATGAGTGTGTACTTTAAACTTAGTTTTTAACCCAGTCAAAATCTGCAGTTCTTGAAGCTATTAAGAGTTTTAGACCAGCGTGACATGAACACGCGTATACAAAGACAGGCAGAAAAATAATTCAGAAGGAAGCAACAAAGAAGAAAAGATGAAACTACACGGCTTAAACCATTTTCCTACAACAACACAACGACGATTAAGACCAGTCACATTCCGTCATAGCAAATTTTCTCTTCGAGATAATTGCTTTTCTTCACATTAATTGATAAAGCTGGTGACATTTTATTTACAAGAAACTGAAAATGCAGATTTATGCCCAGTGTCCAAACTCTGTGTTGTGTTCATTGAATTGCTCTTTTTGCAAGAAAACTCTGAGAAATGCCAAGAGAATAAAATAATACTGTGTACCATCATCACACTGATAACTTTTAATGCTCAGTGTACTTCCTTTAAATAGACTCATAGATAGGTGATTATTTGTACATTAGGTTGGGAAGCAATGTCCCTTGACAGTCATTTTGTCCTTTTTAATTCATGTACACATTCTGTGAACTAAAGAGAATACACAACTTATTGTACTATATTAATTAAATGGTAACCTTTGTCTGGCAAAGTAAAAGACTGCTGTATTTTATCTCTTACCTTGCCTCTTAGGCATTTAATTTTCTATGTTGTCATTATACATGGGAATTTTTAAGTTCAGATGGGGAAAATGGCAGTGAGGCACACAGTTTGCACTAAGCTTATTTTAATTACTGTAGTATCTCACTTTTGCTCTGACGGTACAGTAATCACTGAAATGTACAGTACTGTGAAAGATATTAAAATCGTAATGAAAATGGTAATTATCCTTTTTCATATTCAAAATCCTACAATGGTTTCATATGCTTAGGACAATCGCACCATTTTGTTTGAGCTATAAAAAGTGCACATAATTACTGATATTATATTAATGTGTGTGTCATAATACAGTAGTCCATTGTGCTGAACAGAGCTACAGAGCTTTAGTATTATTGCAATCAGTAAATCATAACTTTAGCTAATAAATGACCATATATAAAGCGTTAGCAACTGTTCCTGTCCAGTTCATTTTTAGGCAGTCTGCTGCCCGGTGCTGTTCGTTGTCAATCTTCATTCCTCTTTCCCGACTCTAGTCTGTCTAAGATAGATCCTTCATATGTCAGAACCACACAGACCATTTCCTGGAGTCCGCTGTGACTGTCAGGCTCCACGGACCATGAAAGCCGTATATGTGATGCCCGAAATTACCTCATCGCCGAATGCCACAGACTTCAACATTGGCCTGGTAACAACTATCCCTTCAAAAGACACTAAGGGAGCTCACTGACACTTTTAGGCAGTTCTTTGCCAGCACATATAGTGGGAACTATTTCACATTCTCAGGCAGAAACATAAAATAAATCCATTTTACAGTAGGTGGGCAGAAATTGAGTTGAGCATGAATTATCAGGTTAATGCTCTCCAGGACATTCAGTAGGTTAAATCATAGATTTTACAGTGAAGGATGATGTGTTTTTGGCATTTTAATAAGGCACCACGGCACTCACAAAACACACCATCGAAAACACTGTAAATCGGTGTTGAATTTTCAGAATGTGGTCTATAATGTCAGCACTCAGTCTTTTAATCTGTCTCCTGTCTTAACAAGAGGTGTTCTGAGGCAAGAGTGGGGAAGAAACCCAACTCTCTCTGGTGCAATTATAGAAGTGCACTGCAGTCACTTAGCCTGCTAATACACGGTGTGATATTAATTACTGTTTGTAAACAATGCACTTTGCAGAGATTATTGCATGCACTCGGCGTCCTCCATTTGTGTTTGGTAATTCTCACAAGTGATTAAGTGGTGAAGCTAGGACAGCTGTTCAAGATGAGTTCATTGGCATGTTTAATTAATTGCACTTGAGATAATTATTCAATCATTACTTTGATTAATTTTCTGCTTCCCAGATAATGCATCAAACGTCTGCTTGATGTCAATAGTTTGGAAAGCAAGAGAAGAATAAGACGAACCGGTTTTGGGAGCTCGATTCACAACTAGATTCTGCTTTGTGGAGGAAATAATGTCATCTGACAGTGATAGGAATGAATTATTATGGCTGCATGGTTGATATGAAAAATGCTAATGCTCACTTAACATTCCTGATACCTAACACCTGTAAAGACTGCATGTTTTCTTTGTGTTTCGCACACATCGACAACATCCTGTCACTGCTCACTTTGACGTTTTGAGTCGATTCAGTTTACATTATGTTTGAAACATGCTTATTCTTCACCCCCTCAGATATGCAGGGTAGTGGCAACATCCAACTGAACGAAAGCCAGGCAAATCGTTTGTGAGAGATCTTGTCAAACAGATTAATTCCCACCCTGGGCCTCGGGGTTCTGGGCCGTTTTTCTGTCATGCTGCTTTGCCAGGCTCCCTCTTGATAATACCCCAAAGATAAAATTAATTGTGCAGGGAGATGTGGGATGGGGAGTATCTAAAAGGACCTTGAGCAACACATGAAGCTCTCTTTTTCTCTCCGCTCCTCTGCATGTGAAAACACAGAAACAATCAAACCGTCAGAAGCATGACACATTGCACCAACGATCACTAACTTTGTTAGGAAGTTTCTGAAAGTGGTAAGTCTTGAGAGAGATGCGAAGGGACAGAATCAACCCTCATGAAACATCCTTGTCTAAGAATGTCGGTGCTCAAATTACCATCAAAGTGGAATCCGTCGCTTCATCAGCAGTTTACAAAGAGGGCTGGCACACCAATAATTGTCTATAACTGTCTAGTTGTACATCTGCAAGTTCAGGAACATGTTCTCTTCTTGGACACTGACAATCAGAGTTTAAATGAACTGAAGATGTGACAGCTGTATCAAATTCTGCACTGAAATCTCTTCACTGAGGAATCTTGATACAACAAGAATAACAGTCTACAGCTATGAAAGCAGCTCTGTGAGGCTGCACAGCTGTGCTTTGAGCTAAATTCTAGCACAGCATATTAATATGTTCACAATTAGGATGATGGGAATGTCATTAGTTTTGCAGGTATTACACTAAAGTATTGGATATATTCGAATTTAGATCTAATGATGGTGCTATATTAAAAAGTCAGGGAATCACAAAAGCAATTACAATTCATTCTGCATGTGTAATGAATATTTGCACCAAATGTCGTGGCAATAAACCCAACTGTTTTTGTTTCATTCTTCAAAAAACCTCAGATGCCAAAGTCATGGTGGCACAAGAGGAAAATTCAGGGGATCACCAAAGTCATCATGAGCCATCATCTGGTAATCATGAATGCTACTAGGCTTAAGCGCTATCTTTTTTCTTTCATACCTTACTGAAATTTCACCTGGGTATACGGTGTATGCCCGTATTTGAGTACAGTGCTACCCTCTCATCATCCCACCAGTGTGTTCGCTATGTTGAGAAGTCTCTCTTAACTTTTTCAGTCTATAAATACACAATATATGAGTTTAAATTTCAAGAAAAGCTAAATATCTACACCTATTTTTCTTGAGAAATACAAATGCACACCTTCTGAATTTAAATTTCCTCTTTCACCAAACTTGCAACAAGACTAGCTTAAAAGCCTTATTAACTCATTGTAAAAAACAAATAACTCATCAAAAACATCATGGTTAGTCTTGTTAGTCATTTGGTTAGTTAGTCCACTGTACCAACAATCACCAACTTTGATTTGGTTGAAATAAATACTTAATTCATCGAATTTGATGTAAAAAAGTTTTCTTTCTCTGCAATTCTTTACACTCCTGTAACATTACACCACTCGCAGTCCCCATGTTTGTCATCAACGTATCCTCATAGAAGGCTTTCTTTGATATACTACAAAAACGCACACACAACAATATGTATGGTAACCTACAAATTAGCGCCATAGGACACAACAACATCCTTGACGTAAAGTTACGTAATTAACAAAGTTATGGAGGTTAGGTGCAGCCAAGTAAAATTACTATGGTTAGATTAAGGAAAAGAAACATGGTGAGGATTTACCTTAAAATTACTCACACAATTCTGATCGAGCATCTCTGTGGGAAAGTCCCGGGGGGAAAGTCTGTGGTGTTGTGTCCCATCCACTATTCCAACCTGCTTTCTTTAAAGACTGCTAGCAACAGCTTCCTTGTTTACTCCTGTCAGCTCACTGGCCATATGATAGCAGCCTTCAAAAATATTTTGACTATGCACAAAATATGGGCTTATAATTATTCAGGATATGTACGAATTTGAGTGGATTACACTTTATAGTAAAACGTCAAAACAGCCTGTTTTGAGAACAGCTCAGCTGCCTGTTCGACCATAGAGACTGACCTCTGGTGGCACGTGATGTGAACTACATACAATGCATCCATACAACAGCATCTCTGTCAAGGTTAATAGAAAGATAAACATCTGTATTTTTGATGGTATTGGAAATCATACTGTCAGAATGTCTAAATACCCTGGTATACCGCTATACCTTAATAACCCCCAAGTCTAATCTGCGCCAAATTACAAAACAAAAAATGAAAAATACCAAAAGCCATTAGGATTAATCCTGCTGTTGAGATATTTCACGCAAACCTCTAGCATGGCTAAAAACCACTCCTCCTGAAAATACTGCTCATTTAGCTTCACTATACATTATAGCAGTCAAATGCAGTCACATTTTACTGAAGCAGACCTTTCCCACAACCTCCTGTCACCACAAAAAGCTCAGAACATTAGTGAACAAGTGCTAAACCCTGCTGTGACTGTGTGCAAGACACACAATGTCTCACTCTTTCAACACTGCTGGCCATCAAAAGCCACCAAAAGACCAGTTTAACCGAGAAAATATTCCATAGAGAGCAAAGCAGAAGAGCAGGTAGATTGTGGCAGCTGTACTTTTTTTTCAATAGCCCCTTGGCACTTGAGTTGCCCCTGTCACCTCCACTGGCAGATGGTGCAAATGAGCCTTTATGTGCTGCTGCTAGACACAGTGGACAGACAGCCAATGTGCAGTCACAAGAGATCCATGTTTGTATGGGTAGGACACTGAAACAAAAGCGTTGCTTTTAGTGCTGTCATGGTCGAAACACATCAGCGACTGCTTCAGAGGTGGAAAACGTCCGTATTACTACTAGTGCTTAAATTAGGGTTTAGTCAAATGTCTGTTTTTTGCTGTGACAAATGCAGATTAGAGTGACTTAGCTGTTGTAATGTATATATATATATATATATATATTAATGTATATATATATATATATATATATATATATATATATATTGTTTGCACAGACGTTGGTGCTGTCATGAATAAGAGATGAGATCATTGAATTGTTTGTTAGTACCGAATGCACATTTGGTTCTTTGTGCGAGGAGTCTCAGTATAGTCCAAGAATGTGTCTGTGCTTACAGCAAAACAGTTTTTCTAAAGAATATTATGTTTGGCAGTTTCTCTGGATATGCATTTGGATCTCATTTTAGTGCACACACATACTTGAGTACATCCACGATGGTACACAACCCCACATAAACACCCATAGTCCCTGGGCAGCCCACATCCAACTGTTGTGAGCTCAAGTAGTCGCCGCTGTCACAGTGTGACATCATCCACCGGGCTGGCAGTGTCCCAGTGGTGTCCTCCTTTAGAGCCAGAGATATCCTTCAACAGAGCTCATCCTGTGACGCTGCTGTGTCACTCAGGGGCCCAGACAGCCAGTGAGCAAGGATGACAGCCCGGGAATGAGAGCTCAAGAGCAGGTAGAAACTATTGACAGGACCCTGGGGAGCAATTATGAGTGAAGCCCAAGGGCTTGCTAAAAGGCAGCTTGTTTAAGTCTACTGAAAACACAGCTCCGACCTCTGTTAAGGGATAACAGCTCTTGCTAGTTAGCTCGGCACAAAAGTAAATTTGAAGCTCAACCAGTGACAGATTAATCATATGAACTCCACGGGGGTTGTCAAACTCAAGAGTTTAGCTTTAAAGTAAATTAAACGATTTGGCTTTCCTGTCAGTAAAATCTCATCAATTGTCATCTGTGAATCTGTAAAACAGTAAATGTGGTGATGTGATTAACAAGCTGACCTTTTGGGAGCTTTTTTCATTCCTCAGCGTTTGTGTTTTTAAGCCTTTAAAAAATCCAACAGGAATAAATTCAATAGCTAGCGTTGACACTTAGCACATCACTCTCCATAAAATACCTGCAAATGATCAAGGCAGACAGATAATGGCTTGGAAGAGGACTCGGCTTGCTGCCCTGTGACAGACATTTCCAATTAAAAAGGGTAAATAACTTGAGATTCATCTATTTCACCCTGTCCTGAAATTTATCAGTCCATCGTGCTTTAAATCCGCTCACCCCTGAAATGGTAATATCACAGATTTGGATTTCCTAGGCAAAGAAAAATGTCATATACTTCCAATATCCTCACACATATTTAAATCTCCCTAGCCTGTCTGTATCAGAGCTTTCATGAGGCAACCAAAGCGTGGGAGGAAGCTGGTGATAATAGCACACCAACATGATATGAACAGTAGCTGGGACTGAGTTTGCAGAACTGTTGGATTTGACTTTGTGCTTAACCTGTATACCATTGCTGCTTCACTATATATCCACAGGTAGGAATGGGATCTAGCACCTTAACCTTTTACCACCCACATGGAAGCAATAACTTTCATGAACTGCGTCTATGAGCTATATGTCAAGCTACTATATATTCTGAAACAGTAGAACCATGTCATACCAACTCACCTAGACCTCACAGCTCATGCATTTATTTTTTAAAATAATTCTAGTATATTTATGGGACCTTGCAAAATACTATGATTGTACTCAGAATACTTTTTTCCAATTATGAATTTCTGAAGTTTTGCAATGCTCAATGTGTATTCTAAGCCTCATCAAGTGCTTATTTTTCACTGGACTGCACAGAAAGTTGTCTTGAACAACCCTGCAGTATGTATTCGATTTAGAATTTTTTTTAATAAGTAATAACAACAGCTGTCTGTAATACTACATTCAGCGGTTTTACTTCAAAGGTAAGCATTTGTACTATGTTGATTTCAAGGTTTTCTATTTTTGTTTTATATCTATTGAAGCCATTTTCCATTGGGTTCGGAGAATTTGCAAGTTACAGCTTGTATTTGCTAGTTTGTTGCATACTAGATTGTCTGGACAAAATACTCATCTTAGTTGTCTTAGCTCAACACACATACGGTATAGATAATGAATTGAGCTCGGAGTCAAAAATTCATAACTAAACAGTATTTGGAGTAGAACTACAGGATATCAGAAAGTCCAGTGAAATTAACACGGTTTTACATTAATATAAAAAAAGAAGAAAAAAAAACATGTCATGAACTGGGAGGTTTGTGGTTTGCTATGGAATGACCCTAGATTTAAATATGCAATGATTTATTTATTTTTTATTTATTTTATAAATGGTCATTTTATCAGACTGAAATAGTAAAAACATCACTGTGACAGCAAAAAAAACCACTCATACAGCAGCAGTTTTGTGTATAAAATCAAATACCCCCAAGACTTTTTCATTCTCAAGTTTGCCAGAATTGCCTGGACCAAACATGACCTAAATCTGGCACAGCTGGTTGCACAGACTACTGCCGCAGGTGTGATGAATGGTCTGCCTTTGGCCCAAAGCTTGCCCAAGTGCTAATAACTAGAGCTCATTCTCAGCCAAAATCCCCCCAAATGTCTGCATCCCAAAAACCCATACAAATTTGAACCTCTACAACTGAGCACGCTGATATTCAACTGAACTCGACTGGCTACCTGTGCTACTGTAGATTAATTCTTACATTGCCTTTTTTCGATTAACATCAGCCAACATTAACAGAATGCCGCATCATGATAGTGGGGCCCATCCATGGGAAAAAACTCTCCCTTTTTTGTAAATAAAGTGACATGACTCATTAATGTGATGAATGACCATGCAATTCCCCAGGACCTCAGCATCAAGCCTCCGCCCCCCAACCCCCTTCAGGCGTCCCTCTTGTGGGCCATTCCGGGTGAAAGCCGAACATTTAAACGTGCGCCTCTAAGTGCTGAGGCAAGCAGGTCCGCCGGCCAAATGGTTGCACTTTTCAGCTGTTGAAGCTCCCAAGGACCCATTTCACTGTTAACATCAAATCATTAAATTCACCCCATACTCAGTCACTTAGAGTTATAGGGAGATAGATAGCAAGACAAAGACAGCGGGTAAAGTTAAAGAAGAAAGAAAAAAAAAGGTCATTTTCAGCTGAAAAAGCTAAATAGGCCACAATATTAGGTTGGAAAAAAATAAAATCAAAGCTGACAGTTCTCTCTGGTCTTAATTCCATCTTGTCTATCACAAATGCAAATTACTGCAATTTTAGTTCATAAAGGAGTGGATCAATAAAATATGATTTGGCTAATGTGTCGCTGTCAAAGCACAGGACTTGAGATTATTATATTATACTGCTGTATTAATAATGTATTTGCATCTCAAGTCGTGTCTGAAAAACTCTGACAGCATAATACCTTATATGAATAAGCATTCATAAGTAGGGTAGAAATGCTAACCTTTCTGGTATATTATTGAAAGGCTCAAAACAAGTTTGGTTATTCCATACATGCTTTTGTAACTAAGCAAAACAGAAATTATGACTTTTAAGGATTCATGATATATACTGGGCTGATAAAATATCTGGCAATAATGGTAAATCTATACTATTATATATTATTCTGATAATGAAATTATATCCAACAAATAGAACAAACAATACAAAGCCTTAAAAAGCATGACTTAAAAAGGACAGTATTGACAGACACCGTTACATTAGGTGGCACTACACCTTTAAAGTTGGTTTGGGAGCCACCAATAAACACAAAGAAGATGAACAAGCATAGCATGCTGGCTTAAGAGCCAAACATGCCTTCAACACAGTGAAAATCTATCACACTTTCAGAAAAAGCCGACACAATTGTGCCAAAGATCTGATGTCTGACTATCTGGCTCCCTAACAGATCAGCAAACTTCCTTTTGCTTATGACATAGCAAATTATCCATATTCTTACCCTCAGATGTGCATAATCTTCAGGTTATAATTTTTTTTTTAAAAAATACAAAAATGTGAAATGGGTTCATATCCACTAAGAAAAAATCCATCCCTAATGAAATGGGTGTGTGTTATGTAGATTTATGTAGAAAAGAAATTGCATAAAAAGGAAACAGCAGAGTAGTCCTGATCTCTGCAGAGTAATGTAGTCCTTTACATGTTCAGTCTCACTGGCTAAATGCAACCGTGATGTACACAACTGTGCTCAGAGTCCAGCCACTGTATGATCTCATGCCACCTTGGGGGGACAAAATAACTAAGTGTCCACACATATCCCTCTCCTTTTGCAGAAAAAAAAGGTTTTATGATCTCTGATATATGTAATTTAAATAAAATGCTCATCAGAGTGGTGTATAGCAAGTCCCTGCAAATTACATGCTTACCATTATGCAGTGGAAATGTGCCTTCAGTGCCTTCATGCATGCTTGCAGTTTTGGCCATACTTTTCTATGTTGCTAAAATTTCACACGTCCACACAAATCACTTGATACATGCTCATACAGTAGAATCTATTATAATCAGACCACTTTCAAGACTCTTACAAAAGTGTTCTACCCTCAGCACCATTGGGTGACTGACTGGTTTCTATGGGAACCAAAGTGCACTACAGGCCAGTAAAATGAGGATACAGCTGCTGTGCTCACAGGAGAATCCAAATGAATGGAAATCTATTAAAACTAATAACAGGTGTACGGAGAGAGGAGAGGCAGACGGTTTAAAGACAGAAGAGAACAGTTTGTTTAAAAGAAAGATAGTTAGGGAAAATAGCACGGCATGGTGTGGCTCACTCCAGGGGTGTTTGACTTTCCCACTTTCATTACTTTGAGCTCTGTAATCTTGATGTTCAAGGCAAGTAGAAAGACAGCAGGTGAAGGCCATCATGTTTGAACTAGTCTCAGTTGGGTACAGTATGAACTTACAGCAGCACCATGAGCTCGGAATCGCTCAGATACAGAGCTTCGAGAAAGATGAAAGAAATGACTTTATATCAGGTTGTCTCTTTTGTATTCAGGCCTCGCATCCCCTGGAAATCAATTTCTAAATCAATCACCTAAATACACAAAGAGCAATTTCTTCTTTTACAGGATTATTTGCAGAATCGGTGTATGTGTGTGTGTTTGTACTGGGGTGGTCATTCCAGATGAATGATTTTATGAATATTCAGTTCTTGAGTAGGGTGGCCTACAAACACTGTGATTGACTAAAAGATTATGTGAGATGCACCTGCACTTATTAATACGCAGCATGTGGTCCAGTGCGTGCTGCTTATTAATTAGTAACTCCAGTGACAACATGTGCCATATTCCCAGTCTCATTCAGCTCCCCACAGATACGAGTCATGCAGTCAACCATCTGTAAAGACTTTTATTTCTTTACAGACAAAAAGTTAATGTGAGTTTGTTTCTATGGAATCTGTAAATGTCTAAGTTCAGAGAAGAAAAAAAGTCAAAGCACCAATCAGATGCCTCCCTCGAAGGGCTGGCTGTTTCTGGCAAGCGCCCCCCCTCACCCGCGTACATGGCATGAATAGAACAGAGAGCAAATGTGTCCCTCCTTATGGTAGGTCAGACTACAGCACAGTCCAGATTTTCCGGGGAGTTTATTATAGGGCTAAATCAAAAACTGAATTTCAACACAGTGCCATATGAAGCTTTTGCCTCAAGGGCCTGATTTCCTCGTTCTCTGGTGTTTTAACAATGAGGCTGTACTTGACAGTCCATCTGAGGCAGTCATGTTTAAGTGGCCCTCGAGTTCAGCCTGTTTTGTGCAACAAAGTTAAAAGCACCACAAAGGATCAGTTTGCAACTCATGGGAGAGAGGCTAATGAAATCCCATCCGGTCAGTCCTTATCAGGAGCATCAAAAATGAAGCGCAAAAATGAACTTAAATCCATCTTTGTCAACATGTTGATCACTGACATACAGTAAAAAACATTGATCAGACTGTAATACATCACTGAGGGCATTCATCAGTGGTGGTGAAAATCTATAATCAAGTGAAAGTGCATTTGCTTCCATAAAAAATGACTCAAGTAAAAGTGAATATTACCATTTTATGTATCTTTAGGGAGTGCTGGCCATATAAAAACAGCACTTGTTGTTACACATGAAAAATTAATGTAGCTAACCATATAACGCTAACTGCATTTTCCCCTACATTATGTGTAACTCACTTCAAGAGGTGGAGATTTTGTTCTTGAGAAATCATGTTCATTAGAATGAGACGAATTCAGTCACTTTAATCATGACCTTTGACAACCAAAATGTAATAAGTTGATCATTGAGTCCGAGCAGACGTTTGTGCCAAAAAAATAAAAAATAAATAAAAAAATTCCCTTACAGTGTTCTTGAGATAAACATTCACAAGAATGAAACACATAAGGTCACAGTGACCTTGAACTTTGAGCTATATTTGGTTTACTCAAAGTAGTAATTTGTGCCAAATTTGAAGGAATTCCCTCATGATGTTCTTGAGGTAACATGTTATGGATGGGCAGACAAACATAATGCCTCTGGCCATGGCTATTGCCAGTGCAGAGGCATAGAAAGGACCGTGAAGAGTACTCATTTCTAAAAAGAAAGTACTTTTTACTCATGTGCATCACTTGTAACAACTTACCTACAAACCCCAGCACTCATGCATTATATACTTATCAGTTCCTGTGATTTAAAGCATTTTGGTGGTCAAACAAACCAAAGGTTTCATGTATGGGCTATGACATTAGGCTATGACATTAGCCTAGAAAAAAACATTTAATGTAAAATAATTCTTCATAAACGTTGGAAAAAACATATTCTTGAAATTACTATTTGCGTGTCCATCGCTCGAAGAACAAATGGTGAAGCGATTTAGTCTGAATCATTAAATATGCCCAAATATTATAGCAAACTGTGGCTGTGATGGACAAAATCCCCCTGTAACTTTTGATAGTCTTGGTATTAGCTCAGTTTGACTTCTGCTCCAACTGTATGAAACCAGACACGCACCTGTACAAACTGCTGCCCCAGACGGGATGATCCTCTTAGTGCCTTGGAAATCTGGGGACACTATTCCCACTACTTACTTTTGCCAATTTGCTCCTGGGAGCCCCTGAGTCCTTGTCTTCATTAAGAGAGTTCCTCATTGATCAATCACTGTCAGAGGAGCTGCTCTGTAATTGCACTGTGGCCTAATCGTGACTGACGTCTCAACTCCCCCCTCTGCTCTGTCACAGGTCTCAGGAGAGAGAATGTTCCATGACTTTCACACCTTCGACCTCAAGGTAGGCCTCTCTATGGATTTAATTCTTCTCTCTGTGGTTTATCTTTAGAGCTATATGGTTTTATAATGGATACAATAACTCAAATATCACTATTGGTGGAACGGATGAGGACAGGTAAGTTAAGATGGGTGATGTGAGATGGATATTTGAAATATCTAGAAGTGGATGGCATCACTTCTCAGTTTTAGATGATTGTGATAAATTGTGAAAATCAACTTTTGCATATCATGACATACAACCAAATTTGCTATAGATTATTATAAAAGTACAAATAACAATATTTCCAAACAGTACAAAAAGTTGCCCAATACATTCAAATTACAATTCGGTGAGGTTACTATTGAAAGGCTGCAGATCCTGGCTTGAGTTCTTAATATTCATCAATCATGCCACATTTTAAGTGTGAACTGATTTACACATTATGTTGGACTTAAGCTCTGTTTGTCATATTCAGTGAATCGACCCCTTACATCTGTCAAGCTAATCACAGTGGATGTAAGACAAAACACAAGTCGTAACTGCAACAAATTAACCGCCCTTGACATCTTTACTGAGGCCATGCACCGCGTTCCACTTCAGAAATATGCACACTTGCCTATATAACAAATTAAATGTTTGTTATATTACCCTTGTTAAAACTAGTGACTGATGTTCTGCTGTTGTTTTGTTGTTATATGCATGCAGTAAATTTGCTAAGTTTCCCATCTAATTTCCTAACATCACTCACCGTGGACCACTAATATTGAGCACCAATAAATGTGTTCATTTTATTGAACAATTTTACTTCCACATGAAAACATGCACACATGCAAATGCTCACCTCTCGATACAAAAATGTTTTAAGAGACGCACACATACAGTTTATGGCACAAAGTATACACATATTAATGTACACTTTGGCCCTCATAAAATTAAATCGCATCTAAATGTTAGGCTGCCTTGCACTATTGTGGCAAATTGGATAATTCTTTATTTTTATTAACAAAGCATTATAATAACAAAAACAACAACAACAATACTACTATTACTACTACTACCACTAGTTATAATAATAATAATAATAGTAGTACTAATACTAATACTACTAATAAAATACAAATAAACAAATAAAACTCTATAATTTTTCCTTACAAAATCCTTCCCAAAAGGTCATGTACAACAACACATGACACATTTAAGTTTCACATGCCAAAACAAAATCATACTATTCACTGTAAACTGACCTTGGAGATATCATTTGTGTAAGACTGCTTCAAACCCTTAAAATGATGTTTCATTTAAATGTATAACCTAACTTGTCAAACACAATTCTGAAGAAAAAGTAAACTTTTTTTTCTGCAAAATAACTTAGATTGCTGATTCATACATCTTCATATTTGCACTGCCTCATCTGTGAACTCCCACAACAACATACTACCGAAAAGGTTTTGGTAATTATCCTCATTGAGCTGCTTAACTAAAACCAACAAACCCACTGACAGAACAACCATTGAAAAAAACAGAACATTTTGGGGGACAAGTCAGTGAGAAGAAAACATCTGAAATTTCTGTTAAGCACCATGTAAACAAAGCCAGCTGTGTAGTGATACATTCTAGTTGCTTAGGGCAAAAGTACAGAACAAAACATTAACTAAAAAAGTTCTAAAACATGAAATGATTGTTACAATGATATAAGATTCCTTAAGGTATATAAAGCAGAGTAGTGTCCATCAGTACAGTGTGTGCGGACTGCTTCAATTGACATATACAGTTACAAATCCAAGTGAACAGTTCTCTCAGTTTCAGCCGAGAGGTATTGCATTTTTTTTTGTCTAAATTTGCCAACAAATACGAACTAGCAGTCTCTCCTGACTTGTAAAACACCGGAAGCCTGGTTGCGATACAATGCAATGTCTCTGTTCTCACACTGACCTCAAAGTACTGTCTCCAGAGTTATGCAGGGAGAGTTTGAGAATACAGCTCTGAACAGTAGCAGCAAAACAGTGGTGGAGCCATATAGTAAAAGCTTGAATTTAAGCATGTGTCCATGCTCATAAAATGACTATATGACCATTCACTTCAAACATCATCCATGTGATACAGATAATCTGCAGCACAAAGACAGCCTTTCTTTAGCTGTAAACTGCCCAAAAAGGATGTTTTTTGTTTGATAAAACTGTGCTGTTCATTGCTTTTCTTTACAAACTTACACAGGGTGAGCAGCTGGTCATGGGACATAAGCAAATACACTCAGGAGGTGATGGTGTTTCTGTTGTCACAGAGTGACATTAAAATATTCCTGCTCACAGTTAACTTTGCACAACTGCAGCACACAGTCAAAAAGATGGCGAACTTGCCATTAGTTCCTTAATCTAGGGTGTCACACCAACACACAAATCTTCGGAGAACGAATTGGAAAAGATGCAAAATGATGTAAAAGAGATCAAGAGCGATTTTCCGCATTGAAATTGATATCTCTTCCATGATATTAAACCCACTGGGATGCAAAAGTTCCCCAAACTTGATGTGATTCTGTAAAATGATTTGTGAGTCTCCCATTTTTGTCAGTGAAAGGGGTTTTGCGTTGGTTTCATAGCACAGATTAGTCTCAGTCCTCTTGTGATCCTGCATTAGCACAAGGTTATTCAAGCTTACAAACAGTGATTGCACTGAATGCCTGCTAGACCTGCATTAAGCTCAGTGTGGATGTAAACATGGTACAGTTCTGCTCTCAACACATGAATATTTACTTTTTTTTTTTCAATTATTTGGATTTTTAAATTGCAGTTAGCAGCTTGTGTAAGGTTTTATGTGTGTACTGTATGTACATGACATGATCTGTCATCTCCAAGAGAGGCCATGAACACTATTGTAAGCCCCCCCCTTCAAATATGCTAATGCCTTATCCCGTGCCATATTTCATGCAAATGCCTTTCATCGTATATTTTCAAATGTCATTCATATGACAGCTGTAGCAAAAGCATCCATAATGTTTTGACTAGGGGGAAATTGCAACAAGGATCTCTGTCATTGTGAATTCTGTCCACTGTGAGAATAAGTCAGGAATGGTGAACTTTCCGTCCTATAGTTTTGTCCAATTGTTTTATTAAATTTTTATATGTTGATGATTAAAGCTGCCGGGACAATTCATACAAAGGATTATATGAAAATTGTATTTTCAGCTTTTGGATATGGTTGAGATAATATAGTGTTATTTTATATATTTTACCAATGACAGGTGTAGGGATTTGGTCAAGTGGAAAAATAGCTATATCTGTAGACTATATGTGGTGCCAAAAACACACACAGTTATTCTCAGTAGATTTCCGTTTGCTCTTCCATTTGTAACATCCACACAGCTACTTTTCTCTAACTTCAACTAAAGTAAAAAATAAAGTGTGGTATTTTCCTCCCAGTCATTGAGATTGCAGCCACCTTGGCATTTACTAAGCCTGCTATGTCATTGTCTGCAATACTCTTCAGGACCATGTACTAGGAGGAAAGTTTTAAATTTAAAATGCAATCAGCACAATCACCACAAGCAATCAGTTCCTCTTCATTTCACCTGATCGAGCCCCCCGCTAAAACGAGCCTGTTAAATAGAGCATCTTATCAGGCCTGGATTAAGTCTTGACTTTGATTAACATCTGTAGTCGCAGTTTAGAATGTCAAAGTTCAAGTTTGGGGGAAAATATAGTTTTTTAAAAATGCAAAATCACCAGGTGTCATTATCAAGCGAGGCTTCTATTTGGAATAAAAATAATTCCATAAACACTTTTGCATAGGGTTTTAGTCTGCTGAGCCATAGAATAATCTACACACTTTATGACTTTCAAAGCTGTCAAATTGCTGTAAGGACAACACTACACAACTGTCTGTCTTATGGGGTATATTTAAGTTGTTTAGGTTTCCATATTACTCAAGTATGTGAGACAAGCAGTCACACATAAGACATTTCGCAAGGTGGAATACCTCCATGACATGGGAAAGGACACGAGACCAAGCGTACAACAAGAGTTCATTCCTCCAAAAATGGATGTTTGCAAGTAATATTACACGACAGGATCTGGACTTGCAGAAAGGTCCAGATATTTAAGTTTCTGAATATCAGTGACACATCAGCACAACTTTTGCATCTTTTAACATTCACACGTCATGTCATGTCATGTCATGTACTACAAACTTGCCATTAACCATACAAACCTGATTTGTCATAGTTAAAAGACATAGTTTGACATTTTGTATAAGACACTTATTTAATTTATTGCAGAGAGTGACATATGAAAACTGATACCACAGTAAATAGGCTATAAACTCTGAGGCAGCAGCTAGTTAGCTTAGCTCAGAGGCTAGAAACAAGACAAACAGCTAGCTTGGCCTACAGGTGCGTCTAAAACTCACTTATCAAGTCAGGGAGCTGTAGAGGTGCTGGTCAAACAGAACCAAGCTTGCTGTTTCCCTCTTTATGCTTTATGCTAAGCCAAGCCAACCAGCTGCAGACTCCAGCTATATACAGTATTTACAATATAGACATGAGAATGCTATCAATGTTCTCATCAAAATGTTAGCAAAAAAGCCAATCAATGTTTCCCAAAATGCTGAAGTATTCCTTTAAAATCCCAACTGACATTATATTGTACATTAAATCACTGATTAAGTTGTTCCTATAAAACTGCAAGGGAAAAAAAAAATCTAAACGATTCCTGATTGAAGCAGTTGCAGAGAGCACACCAACATGACTGGGAACAAATGGTTTTGAGAGACCAACATACTGTGACATAAACCACACAGGTGCAGTTGCAGGTGCTCTTGCCACCTGCACACCTGCCCACTACAGAGAGAAGAAGGGGAGAGAATCACACAGAACACCACACGGCTCTTGTATTGAATAAGGTTTTTGCAGCGTCAGTAGCAAACCTGCCATGAAATTAATTCTCCATTTACCACAGACTTAAATTTGTAAGCAATTTGTTATTTGAGACCATAAACTCACTCACATTGTTTGTCCACACTGCTTCAATGAGACATGAATTTAATTGTCTATTTTCTATCGGCTGCAGGAGTTTTGCCATTTCTTGATAGCATTGTTTAATGAGTGAATCACAAAGTGCAAAATATTGTTTTCCTATTTTTCTGGGTAATTATTTCTTGATAAACAGTGCTGATACAGCATGGCAAGGCAATCAACAACTTTAAGAAAAGACTTGATGACTCGGATGATTTGCAAAAATTAAACTGTATCAAAGTACTGTATTTGCAGTTGTTCATTACAACATTCACAATATGTGGTGCTGACTGACCAACTATGAACATTTTATAAATTTCAATGTCACTACAGCTGAGCTCATTTGGGGGGAGGCAAACCAAGCACACAGAGGCCACATCCAGACATAATAAACTGTCGGCCTGTTCACAGAGGCGTGGAGAGGTGAAAACACCTCCCCAGTACATCCTCAGACACATCTGTGCCCATGCCCCTCGAATGTTTCTTTGCGGAGGAAATAGGTCAGCCGTGAATACCTGGCTCCTTCCATCTCAAAAAATATTTTATCACACTTAATTAAGAGTCAAACTGTGGAATTATTGAGTGTGAGTTTAGAAATGTTGACCTTCATATTTGTTTTTCTTCGCTGATATTAAGGCGTTTTAGGATTCATATGTTAAGAAAGGGCAGTCATTCTCAGGAATTCTTTCCATAAATCTTAAATTTTGGAAGCGGTTTCATTAGGAGCTGTACAGCCACAATAATGCCAACATGGCCCACATTTAGACACTGCCAACTTGGCCCTCGTTTAGACACTGAATCATTCAGATTGCACCGCTGTGATTGCTTAATTAAATGCCCGGCTGTGTAATGACTTTGCTTGAAAGGGAATTAAATGTCTAAATGCTGCAGAATCTGCGTTGAGCTGAACAGAAATCAATGGGACATAGTGCTGGAACCCAAGGTGTTTTCCGACTTGTTTAGGGTGAACGCTTTGTATTGATGCCGTCCCTCAGTCAGTGAGTCAAAAGCTCATTCCTCTTGGTCCAAAGCATTGATTAGTGGCATACCAACAGTGTGCTTACTTTGTGCTTTCTGAAGAGGTCTAGCAAGGTAGTTTACGCTGCCTTACAAGTCAGCAGTGTCTACAAGCCTGCATTTATATTTAAAGAGGTTGAACTACTGACAGCATCCTCTTTTCCGTGGGGCTGTAAAAAGCAACAGATACATGGTCAAAACAAACTGACATCCAAAAAAGTCCTCTTTGTATCGATTTTTGAAAACTATTCTGAAGCCATGCTGGTAGCGTAGTTTATGGATTGCTAAGTTGGTCTGTTGGTCCCCCGCTTTGGTGTGACGAATATCTCAACATTCACTGGATGGATGCACCCAAAATTTCATAAAATTCCAGACACTCATGTTCCCAAGACAATATATGCTAAGGTGATTCCCTGACTTTTGCTAAAGTTCCAACATGAGGTTCCCATTTATAGCCTTTAGAGAAATGTCTGCTGTCAGCTGTTGGGTGAATTGCGATCAAATTTGGTTCAAATAGCAATGCCCTTAGTAGAACCAACTGTAATAATGTTGGTAAATCCCCCAAAAATTCAGATTTTTTAATTGGTTTATGACCACATACCTGCAAAACTAACCATATTCCCACTGGCCTCAACCCTACTTAGTGTTAACCCCTAATTAACATTTGTTTGCATGCAAATACGCTGAACCGATTGTGAACACTGAAACATTACACCCATACACTGTATAAAAGAAGGAGACAAAGCCACTACCAATCTGAAGTCTGGAGTTTGGCATTTTGGCCTTTGCTAACTTTGTTTGTTTTTGGATCCAGAACTGACCATATTTGGAGGAGAGGGCTGTGGAGGAGTGAGAAGTGGATCTAACTTAGAATAGCCTTCACTTTTAGCTTGGTGTTCCTCTGACTCTGTGAGCTTAGGGACACATTTTAAAGCATTGTCTGTTGGCTTCACTTTTCAGATGTGTCCACTTTATGCAATCTGTGATTATACTATACAACAGTTAACATTATCATTATGAGCATGTTAGCATATAGCTCAAAACACTGCTGGGCCTACGTGCAGCCTCAGAGCTGCTAGCATTGGCTGTAGACTCTTAAGTCTTGTTACTAATTCAATGCACATCCTCATTTCAGACCAGCCCCAATGATTCTCTTTATGTGTTTATGTCACAAACTATTGCATTTCGCAACTGGTTTGACTTTACAATGTGTATTATTCCTTGTTGACCATTAAATGGCAGCAAAGCATGGCTACGTATTTCTCAAAATAACTTTCAGAGCCCAAAATTATCAGTCTCCCAGCATATTTTCAGAGTGTTTTACCATGAAAGCCTAAAGGCAAACATTAAAACCCAACCCACATGGAAATAGTTCTTGAAAGGAGTGCAGCCAACTAATCTCACAAACATTTGATTGAACCAAAGACCTTTAGAAACCGCCAAAGCTGGGAAGGGCGCACAACTCCTAAAATGACAACCGATTATCAAACTGCCTCTGGCTCGAGACACTGTAATCCCCCAGATGTTGCAGTCTATGAAATATGAGAGTCTGAATTAGATCTCTCAAACAATGTCAGCTTGTCTGCATCCGTAAACCCTCAGCATTTAAGTCACAAAATTAAGTTGACCCCGTCAGAAAGCTTAAGGACATGTAACAAAGCCCCCGGCAGTCTTATTACTTCATCTGCTTTCGTCTCATCTCCTCTGTGTAATAAGTTCCCACTCTAGCGAGACCACTGGGGCTAATAAGGGTTTTATCTGCTTTTGATATTAGATATTAACACCTCATCAAAGTTAAGCCAGCGGTAGGCTTGCGTCCTCCCTCCAAATTTACATTAGCCTAACAATGTCTCAAAAAGAAATCTTATCAAATTCAAATTAAGGGCGAGTTGAATAGCCAGAAGGACACTGCTACCCATCACTCAAGGAACATGTAATTTGGTTCTGCTGCAAAGAATACAAGCACTCTTTGTAAATCACTGAGATCACAGTTTTCCTGCAAAAATGTTAATACTTTGAATTTTCTCCTCATAATCCACAGTCAAAACAGAGCACATTTGTACCATATGAATGATGAATGTTTACCTCCTGGGTATTAAAATAGGTCTGAGTGACACAATCAGGATTTGCTGTTTTGAAAACTCTATAAATAGCAACTCTAGTCAGCCAGTCTTTGTGAGCTTCACCTGAGGGGAAACACATTTGTAGCATGTTGTTTTGTTGTTTTCATCACACACTCAGTGCAGGTTGTAACCCTGCGGTTAGCTGCAGTCATCTATGAACTTGCATTTAACGCACATCAAAACTAACCATGAATCATTAATGTTTTTATAATTAGCTATTACAAGATTATGTATAGCTTGTATAGCTCAAAAAGAACACACTGGTGTTGTTTTAAGTGTCTCCCTTTTTTCCTTAGTATTATTTCTTCGAAAAATTCTCAAGGTAAATCCTGTATCTAGAGCGAGAGTGCAAAGGTTTCAGACTTCTTATCATCCCTCGTGGCATCCTTTGTCAGGTTGTATGAAAAAAAATGAAATATTAACTGGAAAATATAGCTTGGAGAGATAGAAAATAAATTACTTCAGTGTGGCAGGGAAAAGAAGATTGTGATATTTATCAAGTCAAGATGGAAATGCCTGCTAAGTCTGTGCCCCTACCTTGAAAAATTAAAGAGAAATCAAATGCCTTGGAGTACACAGTGATTGTGATGTAAAGGTGTGCGTGTGTTCGTGTGTGTTTGTGTGTGTGCACCTGCTCACTTGTTTTCTTAGTAATTTATTGTTGAAATGCTATTGCTCAATATCAGCTATTTCCTGCTGTGATATGTGCTGGAAGATACAAGCCCGCATATGACTGCAAAGCTTATTTGTGGACACAACTTTAACTTATTATATGCACTTTAATTCTGCTAGAGAGTTAAACTTAAACATAGTCCACAATTAGCCGAGCTGTACGCTTCAGTCTTTCAGCACTCAACAGATTTTCTGTGAAACAGCTTGACTGGCAAAATCTATAATTGTACAGATAAGTGAACATGTTAGCTAGATAAAGGTTAAACTATCAGGGATATGTTCTCCATCCATCTAAAGCCAATTTTACACATTCAGCTCAAGCTATACTGGGATGGGGAAGGGGGTTGAAAAAAAAAATGGCAAGTCAATATTGATTGATCTGGAGCCTTAGCAATTACCTCCATGTGCAGAAGACCATGTTAAGGTCAGTATTATCTTAGCTCATTTTATGGGTCAGCGCTCTGGCTTTACCTGAAATAAATTAATGGGGTAAACACTTTAGTTCACCTTGATGAAATTTACAGCAAGTGTAAAAGCTTTGCATAGGTGGAAGGTGCAGTGCCGGGGAGTGACCCTTGATATTTTGCTGAACCTTCATGAACTGGGGTGGTTAAATGCAGTCTATAAATAACAGTGAAATCCCCTGCAATGAAACTGTAAGAGCACAATAATAGGCTGTATAAATGTAATGGGCCTTTTAAATTAGACTAAAAAGTCATATTTCCATTGTTTGTTTGTTTTTTTTATAGCAAAGCATGTATAGGTGCTATATCAATACTGTCAAAGTATCAAATGCTCAACTGACAAAGAAATGCATATAGTCCATATTAAAATCTCTGCTTTTAAACGAGTCGCGACATTACAACTTCTGTTAAGTTGTAATGTCGCCAACCAAGGACATAAAGGCATAAATGGCTGCTATAGTGCTGTTCTATTTATTTCCCAGCTGCAATCAAGGTGAAAACCCAGAATTAAGAACCAATTGGAACAAACTGGGCTTTTTCAGGAGGCGGGATTAAAGAGACAGGCACTAAAATAGAAAGTTTAAGGCAGACGGTAAATACAGGTGTTCCAGCACAGACAGTATTAGAAAAATGTCATTTTGAACATTAAAGCATGAAAACATGTTAGGGTAGAAACCCAAAATATAAGTATGAACCTTAAAAAAATAAGCATTGATGCATTTCTATAAGTAAGCCCATTTTGTTTTTACTGCTGAATGATAACAATTTAAAAAATGAATCACATAAATAGCCACTGCTGAAAAACTAACTAAAAATAACATAACAATTGTACTAATACTACTTTGAATGCCTCTCTTTCTGTCACCTGCCATATGAAATACAGAAACACACAAATATGCCATATATAGCAAAGACTGTATGTGTGACAACCATTCTTAATACATCTTTAATGTAACTGTGCACTTCTTATCATTTAAACGAGGCATCAAGCAGTCTGCTGTGAGGAGCTATGGCACACTCTATCAAATAATAACAGCAGAGTCCTCAACTTTGCATGTTATTTCTTGACACCTGTATGCATTTCACTGGAGGGAACAGGGGTAGCGTTATTAGTCAACCGAAACATTCCATCAGCTTTCGGTGTATCGGCATTCTTCTGTGGCCTTCGGGCTGCCTCACAAACAGCTCTGTTATGTTCTTAAGCCCAAAATAAATTCAATTTCCAATGCAGTGATCTCCTTAATGAAAAGTCAATGTCCCTCACTCATTGGCAAGCTCCCAGGGGGACAGTCAGAAAGATGAATTTATCAGCGGGCCCGAGACTGCGCCCTAGGGGACACCACCCCTTATGATCAAACAGAATGCTACAGAGTGTGTCCAACCAGTCCTCCATTATTACCCAGCTTGTGCTCTTAATGTGAGCCGACGGAGGAGGGATGACAGTATTGATCTAATGAAAGTGCTATTTATATTCTCACAAATCCTCTCACCAGTGATTACAAAAGCACTCCACTATTGCGGCCAGCTTGTTCTCAATTTGTAAAGTGTGCAGGGTGACGGTTTATTTGTCTCATATGTATACAGCGTTATCTTAGCATGCTTCTATCTGCAGAGGGTTCCCCTATCAGACTGCATGTAACCTTGCCCCCACCATATCTCAAGTGTCAAATTAACGTCTTTTTCTGAACTAATATTTAAACATTGACCCAATTTCACTTAATATTAAAAACATGTTTACATTTGCCGTATAGCTCAGGGATTTTTGTATAATTTCAGTGGTGGCTCTGCATTGTTGGGTTGCATCCAGTTCAGAGGTTTTTGATTATTAATAACATCATGTCTTGACAGCAGCTAACCCTGTGATAAGGGGGACATGAGTTTGTTGTCACGGCATATGGTTAACAGTACTATAGATAAGCATTAATCCCCACTAGGGCTCGATGTAATGCATAGCAAAAATGATGGGAGCACAGAACATACAACTACAGGTTGGGGGGGGGGTAAAATAGCAGTGTGCCAGAATTACACATGGAAGAGAGAAGAACATGAAATAGGTTGCTTACAACGCACATGTAATTCATGCTCATCACAATCATTATTATTCCATAAGTGCAGCTCTTGTGTAGCTTTCACTCACATGACCCACAACAGGAAATCATGTGTAGTTTAACAAGCATGAACATATTCTACCCGTGGCTATGCATTCATGAATAAAACACTGAAATATGGATAATTATCAGCCACATATGTTAAACCGTGGATGTCCACACAGCAGAAAATCTTTACATGTGAGCATCACCGATGGCTCCATGCTGTGCATTCTATTGGATCTATTAAGAAAAAGATCAAATGTCTCAGAAAGATGTTTTCAGTTCTTGGGAATTAAAGGCCAAACTGATTTTATATGATCTGCAATCTTTGTCTTATTAAAACAAGGGTGCTGGTACTCCGAGGCAGCAACTGCATATGGTTCTTATTCAGTAAGCAATATTTTTGTGTATTTTGCATAACTGATTAGCTGTGTTGTGAAATGCTAAATGTTATTTAGATTATCCAATTATACTCAGAGCACATCATTTTACATTAATTTGTATGTTAATATGTTGCAGTAAATTAGTGTGTTAATATAATATACAAAACATCAATACCTCAAGCATTTCTCATGGACTGTTGGAAATTCTGGTTATTATAATAGGCACAAAAGTTGCCTGTAGTCAAGTTTATTGCATGAAAACCATGTGACGTTTGCAAAAAGATATGTTTGGGGTTGCAATGGTATAAGATTTTCACGGTAAAAAAACCTTCACAGAAAATTTTGTGGTAGTATAGTATTACAGAATTGATATTATTATCACTTAAGATGACCCTTAAATTGATGTAAACACAAGTTTTTTTTCCTGGTTAAACAAAGCTTTTCTTTTTTACTAGAATTAAACTTCAAACCGTTTAAAAAACAAATTCAAATATGTATAAAAGTACCCTTTTTCAATATAGCTGAAAGTTACATTCTCCTTCCAGTTGCACATTTCTCAATACTGTAGATAAGTAAAGTGTGTCTGTCAAAATAAATATAAAAAAATATACATGCAGTTGCATATCTTAATACACAACAGTCCACAGATGGTACATGTTGGTCATATAAAATGTTTACAGATTGCTGTAAATATAGTTTGTGCAACTCTGCTAACATCCAGAACTTTATATAACTTGAATATTATTCTGTGGTAAGACTATCTTTACATCCCCTGAGAAAAATGCATTCTATGCATCTTGAAAGGGTTCTAATTTATTGGATCCCTCACAGATACAGGGTCTCTGTTCATCTCAGTCTCCACTATGTGAGTCTCTCTCTAATGTGGCTGTACTGCCCATAAACAGACATTGAGTGATTAGCGCTGCTCTGCCATTGACATCATTTGCATTTTAATAGACCATAATTACAACTCGGGGAAAATAAATTGCAGTTTGAAGAATGTTTGAATTACTCCAACTCTCCGGCTCTCCTTGTGAGATAGCAGCGAGCATATGCAGGAGCTGCCTGGATGGTTAATATCAGGTTCGGAAATGTACAGAGAAGCAGGATTGCAACTGAAAGGAGCAGAAGAGGACAATGCGGGCTTCGTTAATGCCGTTCATAGCATAAATCAAAGTTTTTGATACCAGACGTTTTCTATAATTTAGGTTTGAAACCCACTGAAAACTTCACTGATACAGTAAAAGAACATGCTGACGCTTGCTTGAGGATATGTCACAGTACAAATAGCTGCTGATAGATGCACATTGACTATTTCTGGGATCAAAATCTGTGACCTTTCAGCTACAGAACATGTCTCTAATCAGGAGGCCACCCTGCCGCCCTTCTGTAGATTTTTGCTTTCTCATTAATGTCTGTGATAATTGCAGTTTGTCCATTTAATATCCCCCAGTCTGTCTTATCGCCACACCTCACCTGCTGAGATGTGACACTTTCCTCGGATTTGCCGAGGGATGTCTAACCCTGGCAGCTAAAGCCCGTGTGACCCTGTAAGCAAGAGTGACAACACAATAATACTCCCTGCGCCTAATCTTTCATTGGTGGATTATCAGATTAGAGGCCCCAGTTGTTTATGGGCTCGGTGACTATCGAAAAAGTTGATCTGTCAAGTTTATCTTACACTTGTCGTATCAAGGCAGTGTTGGACCATACAGTTGGCTGTGGATGGAAGATAAGGCCGACATAGCTGAATGGAAGTGCCGGAAAATGAGAAACAAGGCTTTTCTTTTTACTCCAACGATACACTTTATCTAGTTTAAGAAATGGACCCCACCGAAAGTATTACCGCTCTTTTGGATTCACTTGATTTCTTTGACCTCTTTGGTGTGACATAGCTGCCCTTTTTTTTTTTTGAAAGGAGATATCAGAAGTCATCCACCAGTTTAAGACTCAGGTTAGTGGTAAGGAATCACAAGTTTCAAAGAGAACGTAATCCATCCTCTTCCAAGCTGGACCTTTGTGTTGTTTCAAAGACTTGAACCAGCATAGGATTCCTATCAATCTGTTGTTTTGACAAAGTAACAGGATGGAGGCAGTCCATTATTGAACCTTTGGATGTGGTTCACTAATTCAGACTTATTAGTTTCTTTACATTAGAAAGTACTGACTCTGAAGGTCATGGCCCCTTCAAATGTGACTGTCAGAAGATATCTGTGAATAACAGTCAGAGATGAGATCACTATCTCTATAAATCTGGTCTTATCGGATTTGCAAGCCAAGGTGTAACTGTTTTGACACCGCTCCTGGTAGGATGGGAAGCTGAATTTCCAATTACTGGAGAGGCATCCTTTATATGTGCAGAATGACAAACAACCATAACAACCTAAGTGATAGAATATTATTCAGACTGCTCCAGCAATCCTATGCAAAGTATGCTCATCATCATTTTTAGAATCATTTTTGCTTCACCATTCCAAATAATGTTCAGTATGCAATTCTGGAAAAAGATAGTTGACAGTTGAGTCTCAGTCTGACGTTGAGTTGGTTACCAGACTGAACCACCAACCCAAAGTGTCGATATCTGATGACCCGGAAATGAGACTCAACAATCAACTATCCTTCACCAGAATTACATAGTTTACCTGTAAAAGGGACTCAAGACTTTGGGTGTAATGTTGACTTTAACATTTTTACAATTTGAAATTGGGCAAATAAAAATTAGGTTGACGATATTTGAAATGTCTTAAAGCATTAGAAATTCATGTTTTGCTCTTGATACCTTACGAATAAATGTAAGTATTCTACGTCAAATTGTAGAAGACAGGAAGATGTTTGGAACACGTCCTGACACTGAATTTTGGTCGACTAACGTTACAACCTAAATTCAACCAAATATCCACACTGCAATACACTGCTGGCCTGCTGAGACCAAATCAAATACCTGCAAAATTGACATTCCCATAGGCCTTAGCCATACATGGTGTTTGTGCTAAATAGCAAATGTTAGCATGCTAACAGACAAAACTAAAATGAATAAAACAAATTGAACGTTGCACCTACTAAAATTGGCATGTTAGCATATATCTCAAGCAAGTTCCTAAGTACAGCACGATCAGCCATGCTAATGGTTGATCCTGCTATCACTATACAGTTCTCCATTGATAATGTTGGCGGTAGAAGCCATGACACATGTTTTCTAGCTTTTAGAAAACAGTTGAATTTACTGGGTATTTTGTGGCTTACTCCAGCAGAATCCTCTGTCAGCTAACCTCTGCCAACTATATTCCGCAGTCACTGTATTTAGTGGATCACATTCATCAAACAGTGGCTTAACTGTTTGGGGATGCATGTCATCACAGTTGTGATTCATCTAAAGCCTCTTTGAGCGTTGGGGCACTGGATAGTGCCAAACAGCCCTAGCTTGAATTTATATGTATAAGCACTAGCCTTATATTTTAGAATAGCAACAGCAGAACACCCTCCTAAAAGGATAATAATCATTTTCCTATGCCCCATTCCCATCTTATTTATGGCACAGCACACTGGTTTGTCACTTCCAGCCAGTGTGATTATTCACCTGGCGAGCATATTATTCTAGCAAATACCACAGCTATAAAAAATTTTCATATTTCATTCCAGGGGTTTGATGAGAATGCGCTGAATCCCATTTTCCAAAATATTGGGTACTCTGTGCGACAAGAATATGGCTTCCCTGATTACATTATGCCTCGGAGCTGTGTTTAGCCAAATGTGCATGACTTGCAAGTATAATGTACAATAGGCTGCTGCTAGTGTGTCACATTAAGGAGAAAAAAAGGAGAGAAGACAGAACATAGAGGTCTTCTTTCGTCCGACTATTTACATGCAGATGGAATCCTTGTTAAAAGTTGAAATTTTCTGTCACTGGAAATTAAAACTCAGTTAAGGTAGTGTATTTCTGGTGACAACAGAGTGACTGCAGGTTCCTGAAATAATGAAATGTCTTAAATTGTATTATTTTAACTTGTGGCCTTGAAAGATTTCTGTGTTTCAGATATTAAATTAAATTCTGGAGGCTCAAAGAAATTTCTTAATGCAAACTGGTGAGGAATCACTGTCTAGCTCAGTCAGTGTTATATTCTCATATTCTTATTTGTCTATTTATTCTTTTAGGTCTTTGTTAATAATATGAAAAACAGCTACATGTCACTAAAATTTCATAAATCAAAGGTAACTATTATCAGTTTTATAAAAAAAATCACTTGTATCTCACTAACTGAACTTTTTTTATTACTTCAAAAGCTGAAGATACTCCATATTTAAGACCAAAGCCATTGCGTGATACTAAAACAAAGGAACCTAAGCCACAACCACAGGCAGTCTGTAGCACAGATGTCCACCACATGGAGTGGACGCAACTCATTTGTTGCACTTTGCAGTTATTTATTTATTTCCTGGGTCTGATATAGGGAAACATCTGTCACCTTTTGCCTAAGTGCCTGCTTGCATGATCCATGGACGATGTTTCAGAATAAAACACCCCCATATTGTTTGGCTCTGCGGTCCCAAGCTCAGGTGCAGAATCCTGTTCGGCATTTGGAACGCCCTGCTGTTGCAATAGAGACAGGCAAGACCCAAACACCTGGAGACCTCATTTGTGCCACCAGAATTAGCTGTTGTTGCCAGGCTATCACATGGCTTTGCTTTGTTTTTCACGTTTTATTTTGATTTTTTTTTAAATCACTGGTGTGCTGATATTAAATGAATTAGTCATAAGGGTAGGTTTGCAAAGTTATTAATGTAAACTTTCCCTCAAATGAATATATCAAGACAATCTTTGAGCTATAAATCTGTTAGACTGGATTTTATCCAATGAATAAACATAAGTTGGAAATACTTATTTGTTTTATAACACTTTTAGAAAAAATAAAATCCTCCAATGCTTATTGGTTAAAGTGGTCAGTGCCATTTATGGGCTTAATTGCTCATATGCTATAGTTCTTCTAGTAATGGCAGTCAGCCCACCCCCAAAGTAAATTAATTAAACGGGCATAGTGCCACACTTGTGGAACAGAATCTGACGCTCGTGTCTGAAGTATTTGAAGTGTCACCAAAGATAAAAGATGTCGGAGAGGTTCTAATTCTCAAAGCCCGGCCCCAAATAGCCATCTGTATTCTCGATTCTGCAGCACTCACTAAATCAACACTCTCGACACAAGCCTGAGGATGCCTCCGCACAATCATGCATGACAACATCAAAGCTTTTCTTTATTGCCTCCCCTCTTCATTTTCCCCCTCCTCAGCCCCTCTTAACTGCTATCTGGAGCCAAAAGCAGTGGTAACTACGGCAAATATTATCTTTCAGGATGGTGCAAACACTGAAAATCCTAGCTGTCTCTTGTCAATGGTCTCAGTCACAGCTGATAGCCGTGTTCAAGGATGATTTAATCCTTGCAGAGGTGTGAATTTAACACGTGAACCTGCATGCGTGTGGATTACCAGGAGAGGTTTGTAGCCTGATCTGTGAATCTTTGGCCTTAGAAAAGACCTCTGATTCTCACAACAAATCCTTAGTAATAGACTGTTCAGCATTCTTCAGGATCTTCCCTTAATTGCCTGTCTTTGTTCCCACCTCAACATATTGACGACCATAAATCTCGAAAATGTCGAATGAGCCAAATCCCCAGATTTCCATGAGCAGGATGTTTCAATGATAAGCTGGATCTGTCATTGGGGAGCCACTCAGCACCCACAAACAGATTGAGCAGGCATCCAAGATGGATCTGTCGACACTTCATTCTGCATATCTCTATTTAATGATATTATATTTCATTTCCCGAGCAAAGAAAACACCATTACCCAAAGCAGTGAGTCGGAACGAGCCATTCTGCAACAGATTCCAGGCCTCCTTGGTGGTACAGTAATTGAATTACAATCGCATATGACACAAAGTTTGAAAATGATTGTATTTGTTTCCATTTGTTCCTTCTATGTAACATACTAAGCCCAACTTTGGACATAGTTAAAAACATTGAAGCGTGCAGTAGCTTAGTACTGATTTCTTCTACTTATGACCATAATCTGATTGTGCGATCTTTAGTGCTGTGGTACCCCCTAAAATGTTTCAATGGGTTGGCCAGATGGGGCAATTGAAAATCTTAGGGTGGCACACCAAAACCAAAAGGCAAAATTGAATTTCAAGAATATTATTATGCTGTTGAAGTATAGTCGAAAACTATGTCAACATAGAGAATTAAGGAATCTACAAGATACAAAATTATATGATTATTACACATAAGATTATTACCTTATGTCCCCATATTGAAATATATCTTGGTCTCAGATGCTGCGCTCATAAATTCCTTCACCGTCACAAAAAAAAAAAAAAAACAGAAATGAACAAAACAGCACCAAAGAATCAAAGCAATTGGCTCAGTTTTAAATGATTAAAGGTAGAATAATAATGGCAGCACCTGCTGGCGTGCTGTGTCATTCCATCAACTTTGCACATCAGCATATAGGGAGACATGGGTGGCCAACCGGCAGAGAGGTCACAATGAAATGGTCCTCGGGCTGCATTTAGGTTGATTTCTGACAATCACTATGCTTCATATTGATAAGTGCCCAAAATTCATTTCTCTGGTAACTGTACTTAAGTGCTTTGAAAGCCATTGGGGTTTTTAAAAAAGTGTGCCCAGTTGTTTTGACCACAGATTGAAAAGCAGTTATCATTTCAATGGGAGTGATATGCTCATAGGGGAAAGGACAAAGAGGTCAGCAGAAGTGGAGTAAGTGCTCCCTCAGGCACAAACACAAGGCCATTCAAAAGGCCCCACAGAGAGACCAGAGGAAATTGATTTCAGCTTTATTCCTGGTCAAATGCACGATTGCTGGCGGGTGACCCAATGGTGGACCTGTCCACTCAAATTAGGAAACCATTTGGAAGATATGGCCACATGTGAATGGCCTATCACACTCTATGAATATTGTGCCACAAAAACATTATTTCACACATCAAAACATCTAGAGGTCACCCAGTGCTCCTGTTTTGTGAGTGATGATCTTTTTGTTGGGGCAGGGCCCCATCTACTAAAGTATTTTGTGATAAGTGCACTGTGTGGTCTCCACTGGCAAAACCGAACAGTGATGCTGGAAAATGTTTCTGGGGCACTGTCATTGGCACAAATTACATAAAGACATAAAAGCTTTCGCTACCGGCTGCATGCGTTTTGACAAAGGAGGGATTGGCACATATTTTTTCCGCATTGATAATGGAGAGAGAGTGCTTTCAGCTCCACTGAGCCACCCCAACACTGATCACCCATCATCATACCCCTGGAAAAGGCAATAGGGATGAACATGGGGAGGCGGAACATACAGTGTATAAGCTGTCTGATAACATCAGCAGAGTTGACAGGTTTTGAATGGATATTTATTTATGTGGTCGACTACTTAGGTATTCACGAGCAAAGAGGAAGCCAGTCACATCGCCTGGTAATGGTTTAATTAGAGTCTCACTTTGAATTTTCATGCAATCTTTGCTTGAGTGCATCAGTGCACTTTAAGTGAGCTGGGAGACTGCTTAAATTCCATGTGGTACAGAAACTATATTAACATGGCACACATACAATTTGTCATGCAATTTATCTTTCTAACGCGAGTGGTGGTAGCGGCAGTAAAAGAAACAGCTGTGACTTTGTTCATGGCTTGTACAGTATGTCCTCTCTGAAAACATGCCTGATGAAGTGAGGAGCATTCTGTATATTTTGAGCCACATTTTAGTTTTGATCAGCTTAAAATCAATCCAATTTGAGGGTTAATACACCTGAAATTCTCAAAGGCAAATGTATAGTTTTCATTGAGACTATTTGTTAGAAAGTAGTGCAATGCAAACAGTTAAAGCATGGTATAATGACCATTCGATGGTATAATGACATATAATCAGGAGAATGGTTCCATCCCCACTCTGCGCCCCAAATGTCTGTTATTGCGAAATGTAACTTTGGTTAGCAGATATGATCTCCGAAAGATGTGTAACACACTACAGCACTATGGCATGCACCACCAGACTTAGGGAAACATTAATTTCCATCTGTAGTATTACAATTAACAGACTGATGCAATACATACAGTTACACTACAGAATACATGAAAAGCAGATGCCCCACACAACAAAGGACAATAGGCAAACACCTGACAGCACAAAACACAACATGTTAACACAATAACCACATCTTTAAAGTTTACTAGGGCAAACAATACCCAATGTGCAATGCAAGAGTCAGCACAAAACACTCGACAACCACAATTACAGTAACCGATGCAGATATCCTGAACTATAAAATGTGATTGCACAATAATAAATCCAGTATAAAATACACAATAAGAGTTAAAAACTGCTAAAGTTGCGGTGCAATCCAGTACAGATTCTTTACACTATGCAATCAGTAAGTTGTAGCGATATACCATGAAAGTATACCACACCATGGTATGATATGAAAATTGATAGATATCATAACATTAACATTTGTTGCACTTCTCCACTTCATTGGGGATAAAAATGCTATGGAATAGAAAATCTCACCAGTGAATGCACGCATCTCCCTGACTGCCTGTTTTACACAAATTTCCATTATAGAAAAGCTTTCAAGGTTTAGTATAATAAACCATATGTTCAACCAAAAAAACTAATGTTTTCATTGAATTAATGGTCATTATAACTGATTGTGATGATAATAATTGTTTCATACTACTGTATATATACGGTAATACCTTGAAACATTTTTTTTTGAGATGGTTATCATACTATAAAAATCTAAAACGTTAGCTCGGTATTTTCTGTACGGACATCATGGCAGAAGCCAAGGGACCAAAGAGGTCATTACACAAAGGAACTGTGAAAATCCAAACCTCATACACTGTAATTAATGATTAAATCATACCTTGTTATTGAGCAGTATACTGTCCTGACCTAAACTGTCATGATGTGTCATGTCTAACTGGAAAACAATGAAATACCAACAGCGGAGTGTACATCTCTGTCATTATTATTTACAAAAGTGGTGCACTGAAGCAGTACTGGTGCCAAATCCTAAAAATGACTGGAGAGACACATCGATGCTAAATTTAGAATTGTTAAAATCTCTGTATAAATCTGAGCGCAACCAATAAAATACCATTTACCGCCATCTTGGAGACAGGTGTCTAAACACCTGTTATCCTGTTCAAGTTATTTGCATGGCTCAATAGAGGTAAGTAAAAATAATTTGAGTGAGTGTAATTTGGTTAAACGGAGCCTTGAAGTGTGCACTTGTTGCCATAATTTTATCTTTTTAAGTCCAATTTGTAAAACATTTGCAGTTCTCTCATTCATTTTCATTGTCATCAACCTGGTCTTCCTCCTCAGGAGCTCATTTTACATTCACTGTGGCGCCCTGTGGGAGCTCTGTGCTTATAGCCACACACTGTGTACATACATGATTTATGTATGTTTTATTTGCTTTGCTGCTTTTACAATGGAGTAAATCTGGTTCAGTTAAGAGCTGATTTTTCAGCCCAGAAAAGCAAAAAAAGAGGTGTTTTTTGTACCCACACAACCACCATGTTTATACACTACACTACAGTATATGAAGCAGGACAGGAGCGTTGGTACGGAAAAGAGGGTTGTACCAACCATTGCTATGTTGCTTCAACACCACGGACCTCAGGGCTTTGCTGACTGCCAAGCTGCAGTCACCCACAGAGTCGTGTGCTTATTTTCTCTGCCCTCTTCTTGACCATATGGAGCAGAAGGGTCATAGGGACACCATGTATCACAGATTTGTCTCTGTGTGTGAGAGTGTGCGTATACATGTGCGTGTGTATATGTATTGCCAGTTTTACGAAACGAGCCAAATTCTGTTCGCTAGTGTCTGCGGATTTGGCAGCGGGGCGCATTGATTTTGTCAGCATTTGCATTTTCCTGCCAGCCAAGAACACTTTTATTAGCTCCACCAATATAGATGCAGAAAACAGTTCATAGTCTTTTCACATTCTGCTGTGTTGGATTTAACACAATGGCTGTGTTCTTTTCTCAGCTTACGCAGGGATTCCTTTTTCCTGTTAAATTCAAAATTGCAGAGCTGTTTCTATTCATAAAAAGGATGAACTATCCCCCAGTACAAGTGTAAGGGAAAACCCCAGATGATAAATGTAAATGCCAAAGGTCAAAGACACTCTATAGGCGCAAGATGATGAAGTGTCTTTTACTCCATTGCCAAGCTGATCCGGGGTCAGCTTGTCAGAGCTGACACGGTGACATAGTAGCAACCTCTCATTTAATCACCATATTAATTCACCCATCACAAAGCCCTAATGACACTGCCGCTGGCCGATTAATCTCCGAATTTGATTTAGCGAGTGTCCATTCATCATAACTGACTGTTTCAGTATGCAATCAATATGGCCCTTTTAGCACTTCGGACACCTAGACCTCAAGAGGTACACAGTCATGGTGTGAAGAGTGTTGTGATAAAGTAAATGCTTGCCCAGGCCAAAGGGGAGAAGCATCAATCATGTAGCAGTGCATACATCAGCAGCACTTTTTTCCTCTTTGGAAAAAGAAGCAAAGAGTGCACACTGCTCGTCAACAGTGAACGTGTATGTCACTTCATAAAACATGTCCTCCCTTATCACAGTGAGTAAATAATTTTACATCATAGCCGGGAAACATGTAGCAGCTCCCTATTTACTTGTGTAGAGTTGTTTATATCGCTGTGTCTTGAAATAAAACTGCGTTGCTAGTGCACCTTGTCAGTATCCCTGCACGCTCGCGCTTGGACACACTCTCGCCCATACGTACACACGCCATCAAGCCGCGGGGCGAAGGCAGCTCTGCTCACTCAAGGGGAAAGTGAACAGCTGTGCCTGTGACAGCTGGAGCAGTCATGACATCCCTTCACCAAATATCAGGGATGGCTTAGGATGCGGCGGCGAATCAGCCGAGAGGGGTCCATTTACAACCTGGATGAGGCGCCGAGGCTTTAGCCTGCGACCAGACTGGAGCGACAGAGCTCAGTTTTTCCTCCTCGCATTTGCGGTGATAATGTGAGAAGTAATGAGTTTCTCCTTGGTCTACAGCCCATATAATAGTCCCTCATTTGCTTCAAAACAAGCCCAATGGAGCAAATTAGATAATGTTGTGCCTCTGAAAAATGAGCTGAATACTAATGTTTATTTTCAGAGGTCCGGTTTCAATGATTCCCCCCTCAGATTCTCACCAGAATCATGTGTCATAGCTTACATTTTCTAATCTTATCTCGAACAACGTGGTAGCAAATTCACTCCGGAGTAAAAACACAAAAAAAATCTGTTGGATAAATAAAAAGCAATACATTGAGAATTAAGTCTGTTTCAGTAACTCGCATCGGTGGCATGTCAATCATTTCTCCTTACCCCTGGAGATACATTAAGAATGCAAAATGTTATCGCGCATAAACACTTTTTCTAATCATCCCGGAGTTTTGGTTTTGTTTGAAATATTAAAAATGATGGATGTTGAAAATGTGTTAGAACCGGTCGTAATTGTGAAGGCAGCATTTAAAAAAAAAAAAAAAAAAGAAATCAGTGTACTATGCAAATGAGCGTAATCACCTTCAGCCCCTTTAGCACCAGACCGATTTTAATTACACCTTAATTTCATGTATAAATACCCCCAATTCAGACGAGCTGCTGCAGTAAGCCCCAGCAGAATAGACTGAGTGGGAGGACTGTATAGGTACAGATAATTACAACTCGCTGTTATGGACTCCTGATTATATGAGGTGGTGGCCAACATACTGTCTCCAAAAACCAGTGAATGAACTTCAGTGGAATGATAGATTAAAGTATATCACAGCTTTGACAGTGGTGTCCTGTAAACTGAGCAGTACTTCACACATGGCCAAGACAGTTTCACTTTATCTCGAGGATTCAGCTTGACCAGGCCGATTTTATGATGTTAACGCAAGACAACTAAGACAGCAGTCTTTCTGAAAGCATGTGACTCCAGTTTATATAAGATCTTACACTCAAAGCACTAACTGGTTATGTGGTACAGTCAGAAGAGCTGGATTTTCCCCTATCAGATGTTCTGAAAACTGTACAGTAAGTGGAATTTTGGTTTATGTGTAAAACAGACCTCTAAAGGTCGCCATCTGAATTTTTCTTTTTCCTGAGTAAGGTTATTTAAAAACCAAAGACTCGTGGTCATGTTTGTGGCGACGTTCGTGTTTCCAATTATTTTTCTACGGAAAGTTTCCAGCTTTTAATTAGCCTGATAGCATTAATTTTACAGACGTAACCACATGTTTGCTTTTTCCTTTTGATGTAATGTTTGGAAATTACAAAAAAAAGTTAATGTACTATACTTCAGAAAAGTATATAGAGTCCTACCTGGGAAATTAGCCCTAACTGCAAAAGCCAAGCTGCAGTCCATGTTTAGAGAACATTGGAGTTGAACTATAAATAGAGGCTTTTTCTCCTGCAGGGACTGAAGATTGAGCATTGTTGAAAACACCGGAGGAGCATATGCTGAGGCACAGCTTGTTGCGGCCTCAGATGTTCCTTAACAGTTGATTTCCTCAAGTTGCATTTCCTTTTTCACCATGTTATTGTGCTAATTATTTTTCGGCACGTTCCACATGGGTAGCTCGCAAACTCAGCCCAGTTTTTTTTTTTTTTTTTTTTACCCCCCCCCCCCCCCCCTTTTTCTCTTTTCCTTAGCCCAGAAGCACCAACACAAGGGCCGCTGAATATCAGCCCAGCTGTGTGACACATCGGCTCCTCAACACTATTGACTTTTTTGAAATGCTTATGAGAGCTGATGGAGCATTTTCTTGCTCTACGCTTTTGCAGTCAAATGAGATTTGTGCAGAGCAAATTTCCTGCGGAGTTGCTCTCACAGTGTTGATATTCAGGTAAATTTATATATATATATAAAAAACATTGTTTGTATTACCTGTTTAGGGTGATTTGTCTTCTGCTGTATGTACTCCACCTCCTACCACGCTGGAAGGCTCTGAAAATATGAACCAAACACTTGTGTTATTCACAAAGCAATGCCACTAGTAATTGCCACAGACAACAGCACACATTGACATGGAGGCAGAACAGCACTGCAGTCAAAAAGAAGTGTGTCATTGTATTGCTTGTCACGCAGAATTTTCCGGCTATACATTTTTCACATTTCCTTCAAACGCTCAAACATGCTGCCTGAAACCTAAGCTGTCTGCCGTGATGTGAAATGGGTCTGTACTTTGAGTGCACACCTGTGTACCAATGTTACAGTTAGAATCTGAACTCTTATTCATTTTCCGCTGGGAGGAACTACTGCGGTTTGACCTGACTGTAAAATCTCCTGACTTCAGCGTACCAGATATGATCTTGTCTGAAATGCCAGCATGGAAATTCAGACTAAATCTGTCACTCTGTGATGTTTCTGATCAGTTCTCTCTTTTGCTCTTACAGGCAAGATGATTAAAAAAAAATCTGCCCTGTGGGTTTTTTTTCCTCTAAAAAAAGTTGAATAAATAAATAAATAAATGAGCCAATGCATATTTCACGTTCTTTTAAGAGAAAGGAAAGTGCTGGCTGTTCTATAATTTCAGACTTGCCGACTGAGGTCAGGGGTTCCATGCTTGAATGCCCACATTTGCATCTTTGACTTGCTCTGGCCCAGTGAGGAAGAATGAGCTGTTGCATCTCCTCTGATGTGCAAAAGTGAGAATGTACAACAGCATTCACTGAACTACATGCGCTCCACTGATCTCAGCGTGAAGCTATTTCACCACAGCGGGGTATGCCTTCTCTCACAAAAACTATACAAATGCAAAAAACCACATGAAAATGGGGCCAAGCTTTCACGGGAGCACATGAATAACTGCGTTGAGACACAATGAGTGAAATAGTCGTGCAAAAAAAAAAAAAAAAATTGCTGTCTAATTCTATTTACATTTATTTGCAGATGCTTTTTATTCCATACCAATTTTGTTTTGCTGTTTATTCAAATGTGTTTGTGTGGCAGGTATCTGCATGCATCGCCTCTGTTTTCCTCCATTATAATACAGGATGATAACCAAAGGCAGTGGCTGGGCTATATAACCCTTGTTTGTCATTCCCAAGCTCTCGATCCATGCAGGCAAGGTGAAATCTGCATCCATTCCTCATATTTACATATGAACTAATGATTCCCCTGTGGGCTGACTGTGGCCTTCCAAATACTCAACGTGGTGCAACTGGGGTGATGTATAGTACTAGTGGGCAACTGACGCTGGTGACTAACCTGGTATGATACATGGCTTCACAGCCTAATTGCAGCTCCCAGCTGAATAGGCCATAAGCCAACAGAGACCTACTGACCTTGGTGAAAGTAAAAAAGGGCCCCATGCCTCTACATGACCCATTTTGTGACAGAAAAATCTCTGCCACGTTAAAAAACTCTGAAAGGCTACTGTGAGTGGCTGTATTTGCCAACACATAAGCAGAGATGTCAAGAAAGCTACATTGAGAAAGAAGTTAACATCTGAGACATGCTCTGGGGAGAGTACAGAGGAGTTATACAGTAAGTAGTGCTCTACCTATATGGCAGTATTTCTAAGGATAGGAGAATTGAACAGCATCAAACAGCCTTTTATTTCCATAGCACAGGCTTCCCTACCAACTGTTCACTACCAGGATGCAACATTAAACAAACCACGTCTGTTTGCGTTACTTAACCGATTCTGTCGTGTCCAACTATATTAGACGCACCTGGAGAAAATCTGCTCTGGCGGTGGTATGCCACGCAAAGATATTGATGAAAAGGTAACGCATCATCTTTCAAAGAGGCAGATGCTGCCCTCTTTGTTCTCCATCACCCGTCTTCCCACCCCGTTGAAGCTAACAGCTGTTCTTTTCGCAGTGCACTCCAACAGCAAAGTAAAGGCAGGAAAGAGATTATTGAAAATGTCGATCTCATTAATAATCACGGTGAGCGTTGAAAAGGCAGCTTTCATTGAGAAATAAATGGCTCATTTGGATAGTTTCAGACCCGAGTGCTTACAAAGCAAAATCATATTCCCTGGCAAAACCTTTTGCCAATACTTAGTGATCTCAAAAGTGTCAAGCTGCATTCAATATGTTTGTATTGACAATCGCTCAGATGCTACGTCAGGGTTTTCCCTGCCTATCTAAATTAAAGGCGGGCTGCTTTTGTATTATTCGCCGCCAAACCCAGAAAAACGCAGCTTTTTTAACTATTGTGCCTTTTTTCAGCAACTGCTTTGATGCACTTTGCTGAATAAAGAGAGTTGTTAACCAACTTGGTATAATTACTTCAATTGCTAACACAAAAATGAATTGGTTTCTCAATTTGATTTTCTAGCAGTTGTTTTAATTGAACTTGATAAGTTGATTAGAAAAAAACTTAATTAATTTATGTGTTGCAGATTATAGTAATTATTTTAAGTCCAAGTGGAAACTGACGGAGCACGTGAGGAAAGAATTGCCATTGTTCATCAGGCAAACAAATGCAAGTTGGTGAGTTGGACTAGATATTGAACCTCTGTGGCTTACTTTTTGAGCACCAGTTGTCGACAGATCATTTTAGAAAGCAGAAATTCCTCTCTTTAACCAATATAAAATATGACAAAGTCTTGGCGATAAATTTGCCCACGATGCCGAGTAAATAAAAGTAAATACAGTGGTTTGTCACTGATTTCTAAAGTTATTTAATAATCTAATAAAAAATTATCTGAATCTTAATCTTCAATAAATAGCCCAGGACAGAGGAAGAGACAGAATTGACAGACTGAAAAAGGCTATTTTAACATCTTTAGAGTAGGACAGTAACTCAGTATTGTTCAGAAGGAAAGTCATGGTCAGTCTGAGTCAAATCAGAAGGGTGAGCAATTATTCAAGTTACTGAAATACTGAGTAATAGCTTTATAAGTAAAAATGAACCTAATTCTGTTTTTGTTTTTTTTCCTCATATTTAACAGTCAGCAAAGGAGCAACAGAGCAAGCTGATTTGCACTAACATGGCCCAAAAGCCATAGCTACCTTCTAAATACAGCAGATGGGATGTTGTGTGCACTCAGCAAAAAACACAATCTGGCAGAAAACACAATCCCATATCAAATTATCTCATTAATTTCATAAAGCAACCACTTAAGAATAATTTATAAGATTATTTTCATTTTACTGCTGAAAACGACACTATTTTTTGTTCACTGTCACAGCTCTCATATTGTTTTCTGCATAAAAGGTCTGGCCCAGCTCCAGTAGCAAACAGAACAAGGTTAGCAATTAGTTATTGGAAAAAAGCGAAACTTTGAACAGCTTTAGAGCCATATCATTCCTTGAGGGGTTGGCAGACCAAACCAGAGCTAAAAGAGAGTGAATATTTGGACTTACATTCATATGGTAGCCAGAAACATGACAAATGAATGTTAATGTAACTGTACTGAGTTCACTATGCAAACTTGATGGTGATAATGTGTCAGTATTGCAGGTTTAACTAAAGTTTGGGGCCACAACAAAATGAAATGCATTAAGTAGGTAGAGAAAAACACTCACATTTACATTTTCACACAAACCCAAGCAAAACATGCAAACTCCACAAAAAGTAATCTAGCCATTGACATTTCTGCTGTCGGGCAATGGTTCTGTCCTTTAAGCCACAATGCTATTTCAGTCGACATTATTTTGCACTGCACTGATAACACAAATTAACAGAAGCTGTTGTAAGTTAACTGTAGTGTATGAGAGCTTATTGCATCATTGAACAACTTCACTTAAAGACAAAAATAAAGTCTTTGGGCTCAGAAACTTGCAACGTTGCAGACAGAATATACTTTCTTTGCAGTGCAACTCCCAGCTGTCAAAACTTTATAAAAGTTTGTCAGCAACTCAAACCTACAGTGTGAAGCCACTCCTCACAAGAGAGAAAGATTTCATAAAAAATTTGCGTCTAAGTGCTGCAGATTATATACTCTTGCATGGCAGATTTGAACCACTCTTCGTGGTCCATTTAGAGAGGTGCCAGCCAGTGTTGTACCTGTAACACATACTACAACTCCTAATTGATTTTACAAGGCAGCTTAGGCTCTAATTGCTGATTTGCCTGGGGAGATTCTTGATCCAAATGGCTTAGCAACTTCTTTTGTGGTGTGCCGTTTGGAGATTTTCATTCATGGAAGAGAAGATAGGAAGGGGGATTGAATGAATGCATCAAGAAACAAGCTGTGTGCAGCATTAAAGAGTAAAGGCAGATATAAGCACACTGACATGAGCAAACAGATGCCTTCCATGTACCTCATGTTCAGTCCACATCCAATCTGAAAGTGATCTTTTTTTGAGGGTAGCACAGAAAATATTGTTCATATTTGTTGAACGCTGATGACGATAACATTTTTGACATTACATTATTTCAGATCAGGAGAGCAAGAGATCATTGCAGTGTGGCAAATGGATGCAAACTTGCTTTCAGAGTGTTTTACGATTAAAACTTTGCAAACCATTCAAGACTTGGCTCAAGTGAGTAAGAAATTTGATTTGCTTTACGGTAAACTACTGTATTTAATCTAGGGACGATGAATAATTGGATAACAATATCAAAAGTATCAAAGTGATAGAACACACCGCACTTTGATTTCCAGTGTAACTGATTTATTTTTCCTAACTTAATAAGTAGCACTATACAAAAGAAAAAAAAAAACATACCACCTGTGTGCTCAAATCTTGTAATCTCTATTTCTACTGATCTGAATGAAACTTCTTTTCAAAACACATCAATGAATGTTGTTAATGGTCATCATTACAGAGATAGATGCATCAATCAGTATTAATCGGTGCAGCAGGAAATCTCATTCAAACTCTCCATTATTGAATGGCCATTAAGGTAATGTGTATATTTATCATAACACTGTGTTGAAGGCATCACATGCAACTGCAGTGACCAAGGTCAGTTAAATCATCTAGCCGCAAACACTGAACCTGCTCTATAGACAATGAGTGCAATACTAACTCTCTGAAGCGGTGCATTTGCCATTTACCCTTTTATGCTTCAGAGAGCTTTGTACAAAGGCCCAGAATTGTCAGCATTACTGGAATGTAAAGCTTATTTCAGAGTAAGATTTTAAAAAATGTAATGGTGCAAATGTCAATGTTTTATTCACTCTGCAGAACAGCAGCAGCCTTTCCAGCTATGTGACATTCCACATTCAGGTTAAACAATGCATTCAATATACTACAGGAATTCACTTTAAGTTGTCTATGAACACAGCGCAAAAGAAAAGATTTTGAAAAATGCTGGCAAAACAAAGATCGGAGGGTGTCCAAATTATGTGTACAATGAATATTTTAAGACCCCTCAGACACGTGTTAAAATATGTCAAATTACTCTGCTATAATGAATATTTTATTTAACATGGTTTTCCCACATAAAAGGAAGAAAAACATGTACATGTTCCCCTCAGTTCTATGGAGCTTTTTGGTTTTACAGCCCAAAACTTTACTGTTTTCGTTCATTCTCACCACTGTGTGCTACCTATCTAACACCTAACAGCAGACAAAGTGCGCAACTAGATGATGAACTTAATGTATTAATTAGCAACTTAACTGCTATATTTTTCACTGGCAGTGAACACATTCTCTATAACAACTTTAACATTAGATGATAATATGCTTAAAAGTTTTGTTTACAGCTTGTTTTGCTGTCCCTAACTGTACATATTTTTGCTCCTGTTAACATAAGTCATGGGTTGTGCTGCCTTAGTGATTTCACTCTTGATTGAATTTTAAAAATAAAAATAGTTTTGCCCAGTTAGCTCTGATTTGTTGAACTGCTTCACTATTCTCTTCATTTTATCAGCTATTGTCTCTCTGGCAGCAATTTTTATGCACAGCACCAGCTCAGGCTCTGAATGAATAGAGCCATTCAGGTAATTTCCCGACAAATTTAACTCTCATCATCTTTTTTTTGTTGTTGGTTATATAGCCGTTGCTCTTTTTGGAAGGTTATTTTTCCTTTTACAATGTAGTGACATGAAATATCTCAGTGAGATCTCGTATATGGTTTATTACAACCTATTGGCCAATTCAAGTTAAATATTGAACTGAAGATCATTTTAATGTGTACGTTTTCCCTGAGAATTTCCCGTTTTCCCTTGCCTTTCAAAACGCTCCATCTTCTAAGTATGAATAGTGAGCTGTAATAAATATCTGCTTAAAATGCATCCATTTATCCTTGATTGAGGTAGTGCATTCCCACCATACAGCCGTGACGATGTCCAGTAGAATTAGAAAAAGTGTACACTATCAGAATACTATGACACAGATCTACAACTGAGACCTAGAACATGACTCCAAATATATTCACCACATCACAGGATCAGAAAACCATGAATTACATTTTTTAAGAACAAAGGTCCATCGTTAAATCTCCGAAGTGCAGCCTGTCTCTGATCAGCTCACACATTCTGTGTTGTTTTGGCCCTCATTTTCAAATCTACTCCTCAAACACCCGCAAACTAAACAGTATGGGAATATGATGGGAGTAATCTGACAGAATATATGCAGTTTCATAAGACTAGCCAGGCAGAAAATAGATTTGGTTGCGATTCGGGGGAGTTGGGGATGGGAGTGGTGAGGGTTACAGAAATAATGTGTCATTCACAGTGTAGAGACTGCTGCCTCTGCAACCGAGGCTGAGGCGTGACCCGGAGCCTCTTTCATGTGATAAAACCTTGACATTTGTACCTTTCACCTACGGCCACTTTAAACTTACTTACAGAAAAACAACAAGAAAAGGAGACTTGACGGGGAAAGAGATCAATTTAGACACCTTTTTCCTCATCATTTATCTTATCTATGGCGCTTGTGATGTAAGCTCAGTCTTTCTGTATGTGCTTTGACAGAAGTGCAAGGTAATTATTGAAACATATGGATGGCTGAGCCCTCTCTTAACCCTCTCACTAATGATGCTTGGCTATTACAGAAGGGCACAGGAAGGACACTTCCACCATTAACTGATATTTCCCACCAGAGATCCATGACTTATCTTACACTTGTTGGCTAAAGAGAAGCCGTTAGGGCTTTAGAGAGAAGTGGGGGGGGAAAGATCAGACACGTGACCATATTTATGTTCAAATATATGTCGGTTTTGGTCAATTTTGCTTTCAGCAGCAATTTATCAGTAACTAACTGGTTAATTTTTAAGGGAAAAAAAAAAAGATACAATTGGCCTTTCCTTTAGTCCATAGCTCCATTGACACAGTAAGCTTTAGCACTGCATTTCAAAGTGCTATCTATTTAGAAGGCATGATAAAAAGCTGGCAAGCAGCATTAACATTTGGAAACATATCCACCACCCAACCACTGGTCTCCACTGGTTCCTCTGCTGCTATGCACTCTACACCACCTGGGTCGACTGGGAGCTAACATTAGCTAGCTAAAACCAAACATATCATCAAAACGATCACTTGAACAAATGAGAAATACCTTCAGTGTCAGAAACCACCTTTGGGAGAATTTTATTTGGTGTGTACTTTGAATTTTTTTATCGGCCTATGTCCCATTCACTAACATGGAGGGGCAGGCTGTAAGACCTATACTGTAGACTGACACTAGAGGGCGATCAAGACTGACATGTTACATTTTGGGGAACTGTCATGTTGTCCTGTTGTTCTTTATATACAGTCTATGATCTCTACTCAAAGGTATTCTTCAAAAATAAAAACGGGACCTATATGATGCAAATGCAAAGGGGTTTCAGTGAATGCATGGACTCTTTCTAACCTCGACTTCAATTCAATAATAAAATCTTGCAGTGTAATTTTCTGCCTTACATTTATGAACCATGCAGACCAAACAATTTTTTATTTTTTTTTATTTTTAGCAATATGGATGGTGTACCCTCTTTCCACATCACACTGACATCCTTACATTATAAGATGAAAACAGCCCTGGTTCATGTTAAAAAAGAAAACTCACAATTCTCCTACATTTACAACATGCGGTACAGTTGTGACTGTGTTCCACTGCATGTTGTTACTGACAGAGTAGAGCAACCACTGATGGGCCGAGAACATTTTAAAAGGCTTGCTGTCTGAGGCTGATGGTACTCGGGGTTTGCACATAAAATTACAACAATTGCTTAATCTTTGCTACATCAAAGCCTTTCCATTGGCAGCAGATTCAATTTAACTCTAGACGACCCACTTCAACTCCATTAACTTTCTTTGCTGAATGGGATCAGGGAAGATGCCTCCCCATAATGCCAGCTCGCTTAGGGGCAATTTTTTCAGTTGGAAGCTACCGCTCTCTCTCATGTTAATGGACCCAACAGTTACCCTCCCCAGTCCATGCAAAACACACGTATATCCCCCAGGTACATCACAGTGTGACCCAGCCAACTGGAGCTTTTGTTCATGTGGTCTTGTGGCTATGGGCAAAAGTGATGCTGCTATACAATGGACTAAAAGCTTTGGCGGACAGCAAGAGTCCCTAACACAATGGCTGTAGACGGTCCAGAAGCAGCAGTTGAAAATAGCTTCACTCCTTCAGCTATATGCAGCACTTACACAATTCAGCTGAAATGGCCTTCTGCTAAATAGACTCAAGCATTAGCAGTTATTTGGAAGATGTATTTGCATCACATTATAAAGATATAAATCAGATATGATGGACATGTACAGAATTATGAAACTCTAAATGCAACTCTAATAAAGTTTATAATCAGAGCATATTTTGTGTTAGCGAGAGTCTTGACACAACCTCACTGTGCTGTTGATTTTATCTTCAGGCAGTGTAGATAGAGTGCCACAAGTCCAGCTGAGTGGGTGAAACCACGGAAAACGAATGCCAGCAAGTACATCTGTTCAGTTGCTCTAAGTGGAAATTTTTAGTCCACTAGTGCCTATGGACCACCTCGGCACATTTTTCAACTGGCACACGGCACACATCTTTGATTGGTCCATAACACCAGAGCAGTTCTCACATCTATCTCTCCCAGTTGCTAATTGAGACAGGAGAAAGGCTTCAGCCATTCCATTCTTTCCCTAAACGACTATGGGACGCTGGAGACCAGATGGTCTGTCTGCGGATGTCACTGGTGGCCAGTTGTTACATTTGACAATGTGGGCTGATCTGGCAAGTATCACTACAATTTTTGCTGCCTTCAGGAGCAACTGGGAAAATAGCACTTGGATTGATTTCATCCCTCATTCGGCGCACAGCAAATATTTTTGACAAAGACATATGGAGGAGAGAGGTGCACAGCAGCAGGCTGCCCAGCCTCAAGCCTGAGCTGTTTTCACTTGATTGTTTCAGGCAACATGCGCATTTAGACAAGCAATGTATGCAGTGTTTGCATGCAGGATGGCTGGCAGGCACACATACTGCTTTAGCTCTAACACAAGTGATAAATATCTCTGCAGAACCACAAATATTCCTCCCTTACATGATTCTTTTTTTCCCAAAGCATCATCATGTTTACAAATATAATTCAACACATCGCTCCCTGCTGGTGTTATTAAATCATGGTCATGAAGTCAAACCATTTGCATCCACGCCACAACTCTGCATGCCAGATGTTGGCTCTAACATGTCAGGAAGGAAGCAGCAATGCTGCCTCAGAGCTCCGCCTCAGTCCCCCTGTCTCCAGCTGAACCAATCTTTGAGAAATAGAGTCTTTCACCTTCAGTCTATTTGGAATTGGGGGAACCAACCTGACGTTCAAAGTTGCTTGCTGAAGCAGAGTCCCTGTCTGGGCTTTGGCAGCTGGACTGATAGCCAGCCCTGTGGAATGGCAGCTGTTGAAGGGCTTTTTAAATTGCACCCAGGTTGATGGGTGGCTGTCAGGAGGGCAATGGACAGAGAATTTCGAAAGGTGGGGGAAAGAAAAAAAAGGGGAGTGGAGCTGGGAGGACAGTGACCCTGACGCCAAGGTGTACATAGAAAGAAATGTCTCAAATCCTGAAAAAAAATGTAGAGGCATTGAAAAAGTGGTGAACGTGGAGTGTGATTGGGGACGGGCTTGGGGTAAGGTGAAGGGGGAGGGGTGTGACATTAGTGTAAGAATAAATGGAGCGCCAAGGCCCGTCATCGCGAGGGTTATTTAGGTAGGCGGCACATCATCACTGTTCATCATGTCTGATTTTCCCAGACTATGTTTACATAAAGCAGGATAATATCACTTTCTTTGCGCGCTTGATCGCTTGTCACAGATACAAATGGAAATGTCAAACGTCTCCAGTGCGCTCATTCTCCTTTTCATCGTGTTTCACAGCAGCCTTTGTGCCCATCAAATCTTACCGTTCTATTAATTACAATAGCTAAGACATGTTTCCACTGCCTTTTGAATGAAATCATTGTGAGCGCACAATAGCGTTTCAAATTAAACCAAGTGGAGATACTGTGTTTTGCCATTTACAGTGTGACGGAACACTGTGGGTGTCATATGATGTGACTATTTGAGCCTCACTGGCTAATATGGCCTTGTTGTGGTTGTGCTACGCAACAGATGGTGTTTTAAGAAGGTCATCATGTCTGTTCCCCTAGATGTTGCACAGGCTTGTCTCATTATTTGGGGGATATTTGCCCCATATATTATGTTTTTATATATTTGATATTTGTTTGAATATGCATATTGTATTAGATTTTAGGTATTCTATTCTATTCTATTAAAGGCATAATCTAGAATGCGTCAAGGTGTTATCAAACTGCAGCTGCAGAGACACAGTGCTTGTTAAAGCTATTAGACTGTGTGGAGCTCTCTGTGGAGTGTTTAAGATTGAAATGTAAGGAGTGTACGCTGAGCAGCAGATGATTTTAATAAACTATCCAATTAGTAATGTTAAGTGTCCTCTTACAGCGCTGTGGAGTGACTAGCAGTAATGTCTGCCATCTGAACATTTCTCATATTATAAGTGAATACAGGCTTGGGCACCATTACATGTGATTGTCTGTCTATTTTAGGAGAGGAGGCTTATTGTCTGGAACTATTCTCAGTTTTAAACAGGCTCAAGGATTTTCAGTGATTTTCTGCATCTCCACATACTCTCAGCATAAAACAAACAGATTGATTTCCTTCTGTTTGTATCTTCGACCAACTGGCCCTGCGAGGTTCTGATAGCACCAGACCGGCTACATTCATGGCCAATTATTAGCCATAAATCTACAAAGGGCAGCAGGACCTCTGACAGGTGGCTCTCTTATTGCCTGCTGATTGCTGGAGTGTACCTATTAATCATTTTCTGTATTCCCTACCGGTCAAAACACCTTTTTTCAGTGGAGGGACGGATCAGACACAGTGGGGCTACCAATTTCCTCTCTCCTAACTCTTTGTTGTGTTTCGCTCTCTCCCTCATTTGCTTGCTCCTGAATGATGCTGGTATTATATTCCTCTAACGCAAGATATAACTGAGCATCATTCATCAAGATTTATTCAAAATGGATTTTTTTTAAACTGAAGTTTGCAAAATGTCCATTTTTTTACAAGCTGACAAGGTTGTAGTAATTACAACACCTCAAAGACTATTTTATATTTTGAAATGTAAAGGATTTGTCATATCCCGGCAAATGACTGTATGCTCTCGTTGCATTCATTGAATCCAGGCACAGCACCCGTAAGCCTGTGTGTCTCGAACAGCTCCGTGATTATACGCCAGTGAAATGACAGCATACTGTACATCAAACTGTAGCCATTTAGTCTCAGTAACTCCATGCTATAGCTTGCATATAAACTAGGAATAAATTCCCCTTCAGCGTTTTGACAGAAGCTATTCCGATACTTAGCCCTCATACTCTGCAGTCATATTCCTCTGCCAGAATCAATTGCGCTAGCAACAATTGCCAAGCTGGAATTTTATCTCCCAGCTGGAAAAAAAAATAAAGAGGGGAGTAAGGGAACAGAGCTATGGAGATATGCTGTTTATCGGTCACACGACTAATTCTCTCTCCCATCTCTCTGGATTCCCCTTTTGAAAGTGAACTTGGTATTAATCTACAAGACCTTGAGCGCCTTATGCACACAATCAGCAGTGACGTGCCCTCTTTTTTCTCTTTTTTTTGGTCAATCTCTGACCTTTTGAGTGCCGCCCACATTTTAATTAGTACTAAACTAAAAAGCTGCTCAGTGCACCCCCCCTTACTCCCATTACCCCTTTGTTCTCACAACTCCTTTTTTGTGCCCCAATGAAATCCCTGTTAGATACACCACATTCAAGCAGTGATTGAATATCAGTGGTGAAGAAGGGGTTTTTGTAACAGCTCGGAAAATTACAAGGGCTTAAGTGTCAGACACATATGCCTGCCAAATGTAATCAGTGGGTAATAAATGTTTGCCCTTTACACCATAAAAAGAAATGGCAGTACTCAATGTGTGCTCAAGCTCAGGGCAGCAGATCACTGCACTGTTGTACACCGTGATTAAAATTATTTCCCAACAACAAAACCCACTGCTATCTTCACCCATGCCTCTTGAACTCCAACAAATGACATCAACTTCTTATCATAACAGCTTTTATGACGGGGAATAAATTGCAATCTAACGTGTTTTTTGTTGTTGTTGTTGTCCTGCAGCTCTTGAACTGTTGGGAAGGTTGCTTGAGCGCTGAAAGGTAAGCTTTTACACTCACATCTGAAGCAAGAATCATTGTACAGTCAACAACAAAGATGGGTCATGGCATTTAAAGCCAGAATTCCATTTCTGCTCAGTCTCCAGACTGTGTGTGTTAATGCTGGGTGCAGCAGAATGGAGCCTCAGAGAGTGAAGGCCCCTTGCTCTTTTCTCCCCACTGTTTAATTAGCATGGTCTCAGAGACTGGGGGTGCCGCTTTAGCAATCACGAATCCTGCCCAGCCAATAAGAACTTGTGTTCAACCACGTCTGACAGAGATAAATGGCATGCCGCAACATCTCAGCCTCACCCATCATCTCTGTTACCCATGCAATAGTGCATTGTGGGAAGACTAGAGGAGTGCCACAAATCTAAGTGGGCATGTAGGTCATTCGATAACAACATGAATCTATGTGAGTGTGTTTGTAGAGTCGGATCTGCTCGTGTTTGATTGTATGCATGGTTGTGTGATTGCTGAGATTACATTCGACATCTTGGAAGTTTGAGAAAAACATACAGCTCTTTTATCAATTATCAGCTGCTACCACAAGAGTACCCCATATTTCCTAACTGAGATGCAATTCATCTGCTCTGTTAACCCCAAATGAGATTCTAGGGCTGGGTTCGGTCAATAGGTCGGAAATGTATGATGTTTTTAAGTAGCAAATGCAAGCCAATCACAAATGACTAAGGGTGATGTATATTACATTCCACGACTTGATCTCGGAAAGCATTTTGAAGCTGAAAATTAAATTAAAGAACGTATACTTTGGGTTAATGTTTGAAAATTGGTAAGATTTTGAAACAAGGGAACAGTTATTCATCCGTGCAGAAGACTAGATTAACACAGAGCTTCCACTGAATACATTATATGCTACATCCTACACTGACTACACTTTTAAACCAAATGCTACGGTCCAGATTTTTGTCTCCATATAGTAGAATATAGCATATAATAAAAGCACCTAGATAATTATACCCTGTGACAAGTAAGTTCAAGATTACACCACAAATAAAAAGTAGAAAGAGAGCTGCTCATACAAGCTGCAAACAAACAGTGTTGCAGTAGTGATTGCAACCTATGGTAAACAATAAATAAAATATATTTTTAGACATTTAGTGCTTACAGCCAATGGTGAACTGCCCACTTACAGGCAACATGATAATGAATGCCCTGCATGCAAATACTGGGTCCAGAAAAAAACAGAACTCATCAGGTTGAACCTGATAAGTCTCCAGTCCAAACAAGGAAACGTAAGACGAGAAACAGCTTCACTGCAGTTTTAAAGAATTGCTTCTGGCTTCTACAAATATACTTACAATAAATCAATTTCCGATCGCTGATTAACATGCAAGATGTTCTCGATGCACAATATGATCTGATTATTTACATTTTTTAACTGTATTAAAGGAGCAGTGTGTAGGATTAAGTGGCATCCAGTGGTGAAAAATGCAAACTGCAAACAGCTGGAAATTCACCAGTGTGCCAAGCTGGAACTCCAGGTCGGGATTTCATGTGTTCATTGTGCAGGAGGTTGTAAACAGGAACCCAACTATGTACAGAGGTTGGTTCCTCTCCAAAACAAACAAATCAGGTGATTAAAACTGATAAAAACACAGAATATAGCAGCTCTACATTGCAAGTCAGTATTTCTCCAATGATGTAGCACAACTGCAAATGTGTGGTCACCTTTTCTCTCTAAGAGCTTAAGATTGAGGTATTTGGGAGGTTTTTACCAGGAGCTGAATTATCTGCAGAGCTTTCTTCCTCTTAAAAACAACCTGACCCGCTGATTTAAACCATGAAACACTGAATAAAGCAGTTTCACATTAAAAATCTGTGTTTTTCCAACACTGTTGGCTCGTCCTGGAGGGGCTGCTGACTACCGAGGCTGACATGTTAAAGCAAATATCTTTATCTAGAGCCAGTGTTTGATTTGTCCATTCTGGGCTATTGCAGAAACATGGCGGTGCATGTATATATGCAGATATAACTAGCTCGTTCTAAGATAACAAAAACACAGCGATTCTTATTTTCCAGTGATTATACACTAGAGAAAACATACTTATTACATACTTAATACTTAATCTTAAAATAAAGAATCTTTATAGAACCCTTAATAACTTACTAAAAGTAGTGTGTCTTTATTAATAAAAGATTTTCCCACATCCTGACACTTTCTTATGACTAACACACACTTCACTTATAGGGTAGTTTCCTCAGTAATTGCTGCAGCCTTTTCCCCTGTCTCCTGTTTCAGTGGATCATAGTAAGGGAACAGTTTGTAGCAGTGGGGGCATAATTAGTGATAGGCCTTGGACATGTCATACTCTGTTAGTCAGCCTTGCCTTAAATCCTTTGTCTCTTCTTTGCTCCAAGAATTTATGCAGACTGCGTCTATGTAAGTGTGTATCTTTGCTGAGGCGTTAAGGTGCATGTGCATACTTAATGTATTTGGTAAAATTTCATTTGACCCTATATAATACCATTATGGTAATACAAGGGAGATATTGCGTCATGATGTACGTTCGTGCATACATGTTTGTTTTTTTCTGTCTGCCTGTACTCAGATACCTGTGTGAGTGCCCCTTTGATTTCCTGCAGAACAAAAGAAAAGCAAATCATTCCATTTTGGCTTTGTCTCTCAAGCTAGAAAGGCTTCAGTACTCAGCTGGCTCGCGAGGCTCATTTTGGCTATAATTAGAGGAAACCTTTTTGGGCTTTCTCTATTCCTTTTTAAGCAGTTCCCTGTAGCAACAAAATTCACAAAAAAAGGTTTTGTATGATGCCAAAAGGTAGACTAGTGATTACTGTCGAAGGACGCTTTCTGGCATGATGAGTGTGTGTCTATGTGTGTGTGGAGTTTGCAAATGGGTTGCTCAACCTAGGCTGTTGATGTGAGGGCGGATGAAAGCTGCTTTGAGGATACAGTATACGGCTAGGAGGAAAAGCTCTTCCTCCACCACCTTCTTTTGCTTTTCTCCAATTTCCCCTCTCTCCTTCATCTCCCTCCTTTCTACCCTCTCTCATTCTGCTGCCACTCTGCCCTCGCTATCTCCTCTTGACTGCCTCTCCCCTCCCTCTGTTGTTTCCCTATCCAATTTTCCCTATACATGCAGCCCACTCCTTCTCTGTAGCCTCTTTTCCGCGCTGTAGCTGTCTTCATGCCCGCGCTCATCTGCGACTGCTGCTTCTCCCCGTCGTCCCTCTTTTACTTTTTTTGACCCCTCTTTTTTCCCCAGTGTGAGGCTGGAAGCAGTGTAGGACACTGCCCAAACAGTCCAAAAAAAAACATTCCCAGAAATGTAACTCTATGTACATTATATGATTAATATTTTTTATTACATTTTCAAGCACAAATTTCACTTCAGACTCAATAATTTGTGTGGTTAAAGCAGCGTTCTTGCTTTAGACGCACAACTCATTTCAAGATGTAAATACATAAATGTGGAGCACAGGGTTCAGGTGTGAGCCCAGAGCCATTTTAGGGAATATTCCTTCAGCCATAGCACATGGTACCTCTGCAGATAGCAACCCTTGTGCTTCTGTTCTTTCATCACGCTATATTAGCTCTACAAAGACAGGAAAGAAAGAAAAAAACAGCTTGGAAGTGAACCTTGAACTTGAAGTAAAGTCAGAAAATAGCCAGATTACAGCTCTGCTTGATTGGATTATTGCTCAAGTAAGCTCCTGAGCAGATCCGACACTTCTATCCAAGAAGAAGTCACTAAAAAAAAAAAAAGCAGCAAATCTTTTATAAAAATACAATTTCACAAGCTAGGTATGCAATTTTCGATATCAGCACAGTTACATTCCTTTTACTGCAGCTGGCATTATATTATCATATCAGTGTTTATACTATGTGCATTTTATGCATTTTTTAAAAATATTTGTTACATAAACATAAATGGCATGTAATAAAGATTGCATCAGGATTGTGCTGTTAATATTCTAGACCTTTATCCTTTCCATTACCCCTCATCAGAGAACAGACAACTCAGACTTCCGGTACACATCAAAGTCCACAAAGCTATCTTGTTCTTCACTATCTTATATAGGACTAATTTTCTATGTATTCTGGGTGAATTAGAAATGCTTTCAAACTAACAAATATGTCTGACTGAGATAAAGCTCCATGCTGCCCAGCTCTCTTTAAAAAACAAAAAAATGGTAGAAGAACACAACAATTACAAGAACAATTTGGATTCACTATTTTGCGGAGAAGTGGCCATCAAAATATGCCTTTTCATGAGATTACTGTGGTCTCAAAAAAATCTTTTCCTTTTCATTGGTTTTCCATGAATTTGTGAACGGATGACAAGTTGCGGTTCATGTGCTCTCCTTTTGTGTTAGCTGTCAGCAGGTGTGATTGATCCGTAACATGTAAACAAAACACTTTGCTTGTGGGTGGGTTGGCGAACGCTTAAAAGCTTGAAAGGTGCAGCGTTTGTGCAACCGTTTTTGCAAGATGTCTTTCCTCAGATTCTTTCAAACACCTTGGGCCATCAAAATCAATCAATACTCATCCTATAATTCAGTACTGTTAAGAGATTCTTCCTCAGACAAATTTCTGAAATCTACTGTATCTTATCCTGCATTCACTGTAAACCCTGCATCTCTCCTATGTGCCCATGCTCGCTCATGCTTCCAGCATTATGTGCCCCGATTGTAATTCACTGTCTGCTATTTGAAGAGCCTAGGCAGCTTGTTTGCTATTGATTTTATTTACAAGGCTTCTATATTTTACTCCGTGCAAATCAGAGCAATTGTTTCCAAGTGCATGCATGAATCAATGCTTCCCCGGAGCCTGCGCCGGCGACTGCATGCAGCTCAATACCTCCAATTTATGTTTTAATTACAATGATCTACTAAGTGTTGGGAGCTCGGCCCTACTCTCACAATCAGCATCAACAAGCTACAGCGTGCTTCGTATTGTACATTAGATTTTTACTGTCTACACAGGCAGACGGTGGTTTCTGACCGCATTCGTCAAATTGCCCCAAGTCTAAGCAATGCTGATTTGTAGTGATGATGATGAGGATGAAGGATGTTGCACCTTTTCTGACTGAATACTGACATATATACAAAAGGAAATTGGTTAAAAAAAGATCTTGCAAACATTGTTGTTATTGTCATGTTTACAGCACTGTGTTAACTTTTTGGGAAGCCACACAAAAGAGCAGGTAGTGGTTTATTTTATGATTTGCTATCAATTGTTCAGTATAAAAACAACAACTGCTCAGCCCTTACAGCCGTGTCTGGCTCCAGACTGGATTTTATACCCCTCCGTGTTTGTTCTGTACTGTTTTTTTTTGGCAGAGCTGTATATCATTTGATCACTTGCCATTAGACGTGATTGCTCAACTCAGTATGCCATATAAGTGGCTTCTGGCGAGCCTGAAAGCCATAAATTTTATTGACTCCTGTAATTAGGGCAGATCAATAAAAGGCAGTTTCTTTCACTGCTTCTAAAGACTGTACTGCTTGGTGCACTTTTCTAGGTCTTGATTCCATTGTAGTCGCAAGATTATGGCTTAAAAATGCCATAAAATGTTGGAAAAAAATGTTTACGGTGTATTTTACAAACAAACATATAGTAGCACAACAACGTTTTGTAATATCAATCTGAAATCGTGAGAAAATACTACGCTTTTTTTATGAAGAAAGACACCACCGGGGCTACACTCTGCTTTCTCTCTTTATAATTTGTTGCTGTTGTTTTGTGTTACAGCATTTGCAGATGCTTTGCCAGTAATACCTAATATAATACAGTAGAAAAACGGCCCCATAGTGTGTTGCTGTCAAGCCTCTTAAGTTGATAGCTGTGTCTTTGCACACTGCGGGAAGAATCCCTTTCTGTCAAACAACAGCTGGTGAAGACAACATGATGCGGAGGCCACGGACGAGTGAGCCATCAAACCTCCGTCTCTGACAGTACTTTGGCAAGCCGCGTTTCATAAGAGTCTGTCTCACTCTGCTCTGCTTTTATGGTGCATGAATCAATGATAATTGTGCTGTGTTCTCACTCGAATGGCACAAGTATCCCCCCGTACGGCAACAGTCAAAAAAGGGGAGTTTGGGCGGATGGATCAAGGAATACCCAGAAATTAGCATGAATGAAATGAATCACAGTTCCCATGGGATTATGATTCATTAACTGGAAAATGTTCAGTGCAGAAGGCACCAGTAGGACCGTGCCAATACAGCTAATATAATATAAATTATGAGCAGCTATGAAAAGCAAGGTTATCCTATGCATTACACATGCCTGTTGTTGACAAAGGTTCAAAGAAGAGTTGTGAAAGGCAATGAATCTACCAGCTGCTCTGTCGCTGACCTGCTGGGGTGTAGAAGGTGAATGAAAATTCCCTAAAAGAAGTATTTCACTTCTTGGAAGATGGCCTTTCAATAGAACTAGGATGTCTATGCAGTAGAAAGACACTAATACATTTGAAGTCTGTGTTATTTAACCACAGAAAAAGGAGGCTTTTGTTCAAGAGGGAGAAAACCTACAACAACCAGAATGCACTGCGCCACACCAGACCAATAAATACTCCCACTATTAGGTGATTTAATGCAAACTTATACATGTGAAACAAACCAACAAGAAATTATTGCAGTTAAATGGGAAGCTAAAATATGTATTTGAAAGCATCTGAGGTGAGAAATAGGCAATTCAGTCACAGAATTTCGCTTTAAATGTGATCGCTACTGCTAAATTTTATTGTTTGAGCTCAGTTTTTTTGGCCTATGTGTTTACTGTGCAGGATGCAGTATGGTGCCCACTTGCTGTTCACAAACTCTAACACTAAAATGTGTTTCTAAAAACAACACGGTGAGAGAAATAGGCGGTGCAGTAACATGATCTTGATTTATGTTCGATCAGCACTGACTAGTTTTATAGTTTGATTAGATTTTGGTCTAATCTTGAAAGAGAGAGTGGGGGGCAGGCCTGTCTCCTGATGCACTTCTACACTTTTGTGGTGGCGGCTTGGGTGGCGGGCAAGACAAAAATGCAAAAGTACAACAGCCCAGGAGAGCAGGGCAATACTCCACCAGATGACGTGTTTTGCATCAATTTGCACCATCCAGCAGGGTTTTGCTGGGGATAGGAAGGATATCTAGGCACTTGTTAGAGGGAAGTTTACCACAGTTCATTCACACATACTACCCACATTGTTTGACACAAAGCTGTTTGGAAATCTGCAAAGTATCCCTTTAAGGGACTACTAAAGCTTTTTTTTTTTTTTTTTGGTATTATCATTGTATTTCACCCAAGCCGTATAGCATGTTCCATGCACAGTGTAGATTTGATCAAACATGTTACTCAAAAGCTTTTAAGAAAACTGTGTGATCAAATCAAAGCCCAACACCCTTATCCCCAGCTCCATCAGGGCCTAATTCCATTCCAAACCAAGCTCCCATTCTCCTTTCCCTTATCCCTTCTGAAAAGCCCAGTGATTAGAAGTAGACTTAAAGTCGACTATAGCACCCCCCACGCACACGCCTCACCCTACCCAATTCCCGACGAGACCTTCTCGAATCCCCAAAGCCTTGGCCAGTTTATCAGCATCAGGGGATCAGGCAATCTCCCCCCCGCCCTGCTTCAAACGGGGGAGCCCAATGTGTTCGCCGGCCTTTGGTGTAATCTCTTTGGCTGTTGACAGATCTAGCGAAGGGTCAGCTGTGATAACAGGATCACTCAGGTGGAGACAGGGGAGGGGACCACTGAAGAAAGGGGACGGAAGCTAAAAAGAGAGAAATATGTGCAAGGTGAGTTCTGCCTGGTGAAGTGGAGCTGGGAAATCAGACGAGGGAGGAGATTTTTGTGGAGCATATGCAAAGCCACGGGACGTGCACGGAATTACATGATCACACCTGCATGCAAAAGCACACTCAACCACTTTGGTTCCAGCATTTTATTTTTTTTCTGCTTTTCTCGGTTTTATCATGAAAAAAATATGTATTCTTAAGGGACTAAACAAGTGATGAAAAAATTGAAAAAAATGATAAATTTAAACAGTTAAAATAATCATTATCATAAAAAAAATTCTGGTGAAAGAAATACAATGATATACCAACTATTACAGTGGGAAAAAAATCCAATATTTAGTTCCGAACTCAGCCCTATTTGACATGGCTGGATGCCTGACAGAGCAGCAGGCAACCTGACAATGCAACTTTGGCCTGTCTTGCCCAGTCTGCTTCTTGCTGCATCCACTAGCACTCTGACCTGGCATCTTATTAAAACTGCTATCACCCATAGAGAGGGAAAAAGTGCAGTAGTGGCCGTAAATAGTGGAAAAAATGGAAGGGTGAAAGGTCAGGCAAAACGGAGGAGCTACAGTGTCAATTTTACGCTTGGGCATCCAGTTGACATAAAGCAACAAACACACACAAGCCATTACTAACACCACAAAGTTTTACAAACATATTCCGTTTGCATGCGGACACACTAGCATCCATAGACTGTCTCATCTGTCTCTTTTTTTCTGACTCTCTCTCTCTCGCTAACACACACACGCTGAGAAGCAGCATGGTAGGCAGTGACACAAAGCTAATGCCTTGTCACACAGGCTGTCAGCAGATTAGCCAGTGGATTACACCCCAGCCATTAGATGTGCACAGAGCGAAAGGCCACAAACATGGCAGAGAGAGAGAGTGAGACAGAGTGTGAGACTGGCACTGATAGGGCATATTCTGGCACAAGGCATAGGGAAAAACTAATAGGATAGGTTAAACGAGAGGAAAGGGGAAAGAGGAAAAATAAAGGCTGGTTAAGTAGTGCAAAGACAGAAGTCAAAGTGACACGAAGGAGATGTGGAATGGGAAGATGTAAGGATAAGAAAAAGGGATTGGGTCAAGAGAATTTGCTGCTGGAGCAGGGGTAACAAGATAATCAGACAGACAGGACAGAAAAGGTAATAACAATGGTAAAGGGAGAGACACGGAGGAAAGCAGAAAATGCAAGAGGGAAGGGTGGGATCCAACAGCACACAAGGGAGTGGAGGAGAGGAGGAGAAGTTGTGTAGCATGAAGGTAGGAAGAAAAGAAACAAAACCAAACGGATGGGAGGAGTGGAAGTGATGGGAGAGGCATGAGAGGGGGGAGAAAAGGGGATTGAGGATGCTAGAAAAACAGAATGAGAAGGAAAGAGAGGGTAAAGGAGGAACAGAGAGAGATGGAAATGGTAGGAGCAAGAGTAGAGATTAGAGGGGATAGATGGGATGTGAAGCACCGGAGGAGAGGATGGAGAATACTCGGCAGTACATTAAAAACAACGCGACACGCAGGCAAGAGACGGAGATGGTAAGAAGTGGATGATGGACCTAAATGTACAGTTTGACAGAAAAAAGACTGATTCAGTGAAAGACAGTAGGATGGACACAATTGTCCTTACAGTATCTAGAAACATAGTACCATCATCATGGCTAGGCCTCAGTGTATTTGGTCTAACTTCTAGATGGACATAGATATTTCAACTTGTCTTAGCAGGACAAGCATGGGTGTGAATAATAAAATCCAGTTTCAGAGTCCTGGTATGGTTGATGCTGGCTCACTGTCATGCTGTCATGGGACATTAATGGAATGGAGCCATCATTAATTTTATTAGAAACACCTGTGCTTTTTTTTTTTTTTAACAATAATTAGTCAAAACGTCTGCTGTGTAAAAAGTTTTTCATGCCTTAATTGATTTCTTTTATATTATGCATTTTTTTCTTTCTCGTTGATTGGCTTAGCTGATCTGATCAAGGTGAGATTCGTGCTTTGTGTCACTTAAAGCTGCCACTAGGGGGCAGCAGAGCAAGCTCAAAATGCATTGTACACATTAACGCCTTACAAAGTTTTTTTTTTTTTTTTATCATAGACATATTTATAGGCACATTTTTTAGCAATCAGCAGACATGGAGTAATTTTAGCCTTTATTTGGAGTCATTTGATGGATATCTATTCATTTTTTCATAACTGCTTATCCTCTTAAGGGCTTGCAGGGGGGGGGGGGGGTGGATCCCAGCTGATATTGGGTGCTCTGGACAGATCACCATACTATTACAAGGCTGACAGAGACAAATAAACATTCACACTCACAGGCAATTTAAAGTCACCAACTAACCTAACCTGCATGTCTTTGGACTGTAGGAGGCAACCCAAAGAAAAACTCACACTGACATGGGAAGAACATGCAAACAGAAGGGCCCAGCTGGCCAGCGAGTTTGAAACTAAAATCCTATTGGTTTGAGGCGAGACTACGAACCTCTGCAACACTGTATCCATTTGACAGCCAGAAATACAATATCACTTAACTTGACAGATATAACTCTCCTACTAGCTTTGTGTTGCCATCAGCTCTTGAGAAACTGTACCTTCAGTTTGCTAGACATTCAGCATTTTTAATACGCTACTGGCAATCTTTGTCAGACACTTAGCACTGGGCAGATAGTGTATAGTGGGTTCATCCAAATACTTTTGCTGAAAGCTAAGTTGATACGTTGAGTTTGCGGGCCATATAACGAAATAATGAGCTAAGGGAGCCAACAGGAAAAAAAAACAGATTTGTATAGCTCAGAGGAACAGCAGAGTGGGGTAATAATTTTTTGTGGATTTGTTACTTTAGCCCTTTTTACACATTTAGATTAATTTTTTTAAATATAAATTTAAATTTTCATCCTAGTTTTTTATTATTTTATTTGATCAATTTGTAAATTATAAACTAACGACTAACTTTTCTAAAAATGCCAAGGAATACAAGAAAAGTCACAATTATTATTATTATTGTTATTGTTATAATTATTTTATTAATAGTAGTAGTAGTAGTAGTAGTAGTATTATCCACTACTATTTACTATTACTTCAACTTGCAGTCTCTGAACCGAAAAATTCACAAAGAAGCCTACTATACTTTTACTCTTGTCAAATTTAGACACACTGCTTTCCTCTAGATGTTATTGACTGCAGATGGCAGTATTGATGGCAGCCAGAAACTTTTCAAGCACTTGTCAGTTTAACTTTTTACCACAGCTACTCGTGTATCACCATCTGCTGAGGAGAATGAAAGCTACTCCCTACATTGTGAAGCAATTGTGATGCTTAGGCTCCCTCTTTTTTTGCTTTGTTCAATCAGTCTCTGGTTCCAAGTGGAGAGGTGTCAGGCCTTCTCTGTTGGTGTTTCATTTTATAATAATCTGCTTCAATGCCCCTACAGTCACCGCCACCTACAGCAATAACGCAGAACCACTTTGCGGATGTACTAGCGTTTAATTGTCCACAGGACTTGCTTCATTTCAAGCCAGTGTTTGTACAGCAATGGAAGGGAAGGTGTCAAGTTAACAAGGGCTAATGGGAAATTCTTATATCCATTCAGACTGGGAATTGTGTTCAGAAAAGCCACGAGAAGCATGTCTTACTGTGCTCTCAGAATGCATATGTTCAGCATGTAAACGGCATGTACAGTACGTGCTTTGAGCACATAGCAGGAGGCTATATTCACTGATTATTCTTGGTGACTGAGGTGGGAAGGGCTTTATACGTGCCTGTGTTTGCATGTATGCCAACATGCGTGTGTGCATTGTGCATGTGCATGCATGCATACATGAGCATATATGTGTGTGCGTGTGTGTGTGTTTGACAGCAAGGCTGATGTCATTCAGGACGCTTTAGCTGGTTGAGTGATTTGAATATGTGCTGTGGAATGAGAGCTGAGTCTCAGAAGTGCTGGAGGGAGATGGGGGGGGGACTAAATGTGTGAATCCCCACAGGATATTTAGACTGTTTATTATGATAAGCCTCTGCATGCACACATCCTCCACATAAACATACAGAAGTACACACATAAACTCGTAAGCACACGTGTAAGGGAAGAATGAAAGAGGGGAGATGGAGGGAAAATGATAGGGAGACGGAGAAAAGGGCGAGATGCTCTGAGACACGTGATTTACATGTGCGTGGCGATAGGTTCATAGTTCACAATCTATAAAGACTAATTCCACACCAGCCTATCCATAGCCATCTCATGTGGGAGCCATTCCACCTTTTAAACCCCTCTCACTTAAAGTGGGCCCAGATGTAAGTCAAGGGGCTGCTTTGGATTAGCCAGAGAGAAAAAACTCATTTCCTTTGCCATTTTACGAGCATTTAATTTGAAACAATTAAGATATTACGGTGCTGCGGATTCACTACACAGAGTGACAGCTGGGAGCAATCCCATAAACCCCTGAGCCAGTGAATGAGGCACCTTGCTTCTCTCTTTTTGCTCCGCTCGCCTCCTCCTCCTCCTCCATCTCCTCTCTGTTATTTCATCCAAGCGTTTAGCTTAAGGCTCTGTTGAGGTGAATGTGCTACCTTTTGCCTCAGCTGAGATCTTGCCGCTACCGCCAATTACTTTAGCAGCTCATAAATGCACCAGTTGGCTGATGATAGAATGGCCTAATTTCCCAAGACTAAAGGGAGGAAGCGAGCACAGAGGATGTTTACCTTCTGGACTGCTTTTTTTCCATCACACCTTTTATTGCGTTATTGGATTTATAGCATGAGTTGCATGACTCATCTTTGGAGGAATTAATGAGAGAGATGCAAACTACAGGGGGCAGCAAATGGTAAGCTGAGATGCTTTGCACTGTGGTCAAAATCAGGAAAAGGCACTTTCAATAGACTCTAATATTTGAATTGGAACATGTATTTGGTTACGACACACATAGTGATGACCTTACATGTCCTGTCTGCCCTACACTTAAAAACTTTGTCACTCCTTGACTTCAAATTCAAGCTAGCTTTGTCAGCACTCACCCATCAATTCACCTCCTCCTACCTTCCACACTGGCATAGGAGGGCATCGGGGGGTGTGAAATTGATGAAGGTGTGCTTGTGAAAATGTCAGTGGGGGATCACCGGTCAGAGAGAGAAAGAGAGAGGGAGAGAATATATTTTGGGGTGGAGCGGGGTGACAGATAGGAGTGGAAAAAGCTCCTTTTCATGAACACTGAACTGTAAAATGGAGGACCCAGTGCAAACAATGGCCGTGATCAATCGGCTATGGTGAGAGGTTTCTCGTAAATACCCTGTGCCAGCCCGCACACGCTGAAAAAGAGGGAGAGAGAGAGAGAGAGAGAGAGAGAGAGAGAGAGAGAGAGAGAGAGAAAAGAAAGGGATAGAGAGAGAGAGGGAGTGGCCAAAAAAGACATAGACAGAGATGAGGTATGTGTCACTTTTAGTTTGGGGAAGGAAAGTCAGAGGGGTAGAGAGCAGAACGAGAGGATGTAGAGAGGGAGAGAGTGGGCAGATAAATGAAGCAACAGGGAGCGACAGGCTTTTAGAGGAGGGGAATATATTTAAATAAATGAAAGGACAATGAAGGGGAGTGGAGAGCGATGGGAAAGGATCAACAGAGGGAAAGAGCAGGAGCGCATGAGTCTTTTGTTTTAGACACACGTGTGAATTCAGGCAAGGCGGAGAAATTACAGAGAAAAGAAAGGAGAAAAGTGAGAATGAGGTCCGAAACAAAATTAAAAGTGCCACATTATCACAGTATCATACTATCAGAACATAAACCACCAACATCCAACACCAAAATTAACTTGATTTAATTAACTAGAATCCATTAGCTAAACAGGGCTGAAACCAACAATTGTTAACAAATTTCCTGTTTCTTCCACTTTTCAATGAATTATTTAATCATTACAATAAATACCAATAAAAAAACCTCTATCACATTTTTCCAGAGCTAATAATGTAAAGTAGCCTTTTAAAGAATTGCTTGTGTGGACCGTCCAAAACCAAATTTACATCAATAAAAAGCAGGTACGAACAGCAATTTTTTTACACTTGACAAGCTGGAAACAACAGTTCTGCTAAATAAATGACTCAAACGATTCGTCGAAAAGTAAATTGCTGTTGATTATTTTCACAAATTGATCCACTAAACATTTCAGTGCCAGCTTAACACACTGTATGTACACATGGAGAACACAGAGCTAATGTTCATTCTTTTGGGATGTTTTGCATTCGCAGGGAAAAAGCACAGAATACAACTCAAAAGCAGAGTGGCTAATGCATCTACCTGTAACCATGGTGACGGATGTGTACCGCTGAAGGAGGAGAGTGTGTGAGTGCTTTTTACAGTTTAGTTGCTTATGTATACCCTCAGCTCGAATTGGCCTCCACTGCTTGGAAAGCGGGTTGACAATCAGCAGCGAGCGGAGTCGGGATCAATTTGGGAAAAGGGTCTCTTCCTTGAATCCTCATTCTGCACCCCAATTTCATAATCACAGATCAATGCCAACTTGTTAGGCTCTTACTACTTCAAGCACAGACATTATACTCACACCACACATTCAGATAGAAATTTGCACAGTTTCAGCAGACAGGTGTCCTGAGCTAGGTCCCACAGAGGGACTCCGTCAGGCAGGAGTTGACTCAATCTGTCTAAACCCTGTTTCCCTCGCTGCTACCTCTATCTCTCTTTGTCTCTCCGCACAGGCTGCTTCACACCATGGCTGCTCACGCTATCCCAGTTGATCTCTTAATGGACCTAATTGCTTTTCAGCTCATTGCACCCCATGCCAACACTAAACTAAATCAAACCGAGGTCCCATCCACAAGCCTCGTCGCGAATCTGATTCTGCTTGACATCATAATAAGGTGATATTGACTACTCATGACTCAGCAGTTCCAGAACAGATGAGTAAGCGCGCGCCTCTCGTCACGGCGTACCCCGTGACAGGCGGAGCTGTTAGGGGTCATGGAAGAGTTCAAGTTTCCCTCTTTAGGAGCGCAGCCTATTGTGTTTTTCATCGACAATATGCTTGTGACCCTCTCCGTGGCAGACACTATATTATGCATTGTTGCACACTGAGCTATGGATTAGAAACACTGATATACACGAGAAAGAAACGCTGCCTCCACACAGCACTATCTGCAGCTTCTGTGGTGTCACTGCTGTGGCCTTTACACGTTGAACTGTTGGCATCTTGGGAACTCCAGTCAAAAGCTGCTTGAAAGCTAATCAAAGCTGAACAAACATATAAGCCTGCAGTCAGCGCCTCCAATCTGAGGCAATGTCACACCAGACTAAACGTGTAGTCAAGAGTTTAAGACTACGTGCAGTAAACTCCAGAGGTTTTGTGACACCAGGCTGCAGTCAGCTGCTCCAAATATAGTTAATATCTAACGTAAAACTCTTGGCAGCACCAGCAGGAGCTAATGTATAACCACAACGCTCTCTCCACATCCAAAACCTATTTTCTCAATCAGCTTTTTCCTATGAGCGATGCCGTCCTACATTCACACATTTCCTGCCAAATTTGGAGCAGCTTTGGTTTATTCAACAGAATATGTTGATGTCATACATTTCTGCACACTTATCAAAGTTAGCAACATTTGAATGGGAATGGGATGACAGTTTTGGGGTTGTTTGCGTATGTTGCTTGCGCTGTCAATCAAATGTGATCAAGCTACACCCACATAGTCCTGATGAAGCAGATTAGCTGAGTTTGGAGTGTAAAACTTTCAATAAATAACAACTAAAGATGTTTTTCCCCCAAATTCAAACTCTGACTGGTGCTTATGAATATTTAATGTGACAGAGAAATACTTAATAATTGAAGCCAAGTTTGCAGAGCTGCCTGATTGTGACACAAAAACTCTTCATGAAATCATACATATTTTTTATCCTAATGTGTGATTAATAACACACAGCTTGTACTTTTCCTTTTGACACAGCCGTCTTAGGTCCAGGTAACTCTCTTTGAATATAATCTGGGAACATAAATAGGGTTAATTTAATAATGTGGCGTCAGGACCCGTTACAGAGTGTTTTGCCATGGAGGACATGTTATAGGGCTGTCATTGTTTCCGAGTTACGTAGGTCACTAAGTGAATGAAATAGATGTTCTTACTGATTGTGTAAGGCCCTGTATATAGCTGTCTGACATCGGACCAATAAACGAACCACTTCTTCCCTATCATGTTCATAATTATGGCTATCAAAGCTCATGAGAGCATGGCTGTATGCTTAGCCATCCATCATGTCTGACAGATTCTAAGAAGGAGAGAAGTATTAGATGTCTGAGCCAAGGACTACAGTTGGGTGTTGGTTTACATTTTTCGTGCCTTGGAGATGTGTGTAATATCACCTTGGCATTTGTCGCTTTTACCCCCTCCTCTCTCTCACCACCCGCCGCCCTTCTCTCCCTCTCTTGACTGCTTGGGCAGCGGCCATAAACAAGTCAATCTCAACACATTGGATTAGATTTATCCGCTTAAGATAGATTGTTATCCCAAAGAGCGTGAGTCTCGCTTGATGGGGAAATTAATTTTACGATGACTGGTTTACTTGATCAGGGTTGCGGGGGAGGTGGGGACTATAAATGTATCAACTCCGGGGCGTGAGGAGCCGAAAACAACAGTCCTTGTTTTTGATTCAGACAAGTTGTCCCTCTTCTCCGCAGTATTATACATGGTGCTGTCTTTGGGTCGCACAAACTAGAGTAATGACTTGAGTGACAGTCATTTGTAATTCGCCAGCAACTTGTCAAGGGTGAAAAGGCCTGCACCTCGGGCTATGGGGAGATTGACAGTGAACGATATTGTATTTTCACGTCTGTCTGTCTAACATTAAATGTGAAATTGACAGTTTTGCATGCAGAATTATAAATAGGCTGCATGATCAGAAATCCATGCAATTTATCCAGAATTGAAATGCTGTCCATGAAGGAGAAAAATCCTTCTAAAACAGCTGTCAGCCCTCCCAAATCTAAAGTGTTAAACTGATATGGCAGTTATTGGATTGAGTTACAATGGAGCTGACCTTAGCCTATTGAACAACAGAATCCAGTCTGAGCCTAGTCCTTTGTGTAAATTCATCTGACAAGCATCACTTAAAACCTCCTTTTTTGCAGATTAAAAGCAAACCACTTTTCTTGCAACTTAAAGAGTAACTTGATTGATTTTCTACTTGTGTCGCCTGTCTGTTTCGGAACCAGACAGCTTAAAGCTGATACACAAGAGAAAAGTATGACTTAAAAAGTTGTTTTATCCCCACTGCGATAAACACTGCACCCCATAAAATGCAATCCAACCAAATCTATGAATTGATTTGCTTTATATTGTAACTCATAGTCTGTAACAAAGTCCACAGGGCCATCACTCAAGACAGTGCTGAGAGAAAATATAACATTTAAGTACAAGGTATCCACCAGCGCTAGCAGCATGACACAAAGGGGCTGTCAAGGACTGAGCTTGCATTATAAAGCAATTTACTTATTTTTAAATAAGACTAAGAGTCTACAACCATGCCAGTGGCTCGGCGAGGCTGCACTCACAGCTGTGCTTTGAGCTAAATGCTAATGTGAACATGCCAAGAAGCTCACATGCTAAAATGCTGAAGTTTAGCACCATTTTGGTTTAGCATGCAACCACAAAGTACAGCTCCAGGCTGACGGGGATGTGAGAAATAGCACTACAGGTAAGAAGAAAAATATGTACTTTTGATTTTGGGGTGAACTGTCCCCTTAAGTTAGGACCATGCATGTATGGACAGAATTTAATAGCAATTTATACAGTAGTTGCCAAGATATTTCAGTGAAATTCTGAAACTTTGCAAGATAAATATCTATGATGACAGTGATATTTAGCTGCTAATCAATACTACCCCTAAACTCATTAGTGAATATGGCATTCAAATGATTACCATTGCTCCGTATTAAAGAGGCAAAAAAAAAAAATAAAAGGGAGATAATTAAACCAGATAGATCTACTGTGTGGGCAGGCACACAGAAAAACATATACATCAAAAGATTTGCTTACATAATTTATCCAAAGCAAATGCATATTGATAATGTATAACCTTTTACATCCTGTGCTTCATTTGCATTGCATTTACATAGTAAATGTCAATCAGCGCTACACTTTGCCTGACCCCCACATGCATGGATGTAAACATGCCCGAGGCGGTATATCAAACACTTTTGGCTCACATAATAGTAATGTGTTGTCATTTTCCTACAACAAAGAAAGCATTTTCCAAGTGAGTTAAATGACCTTCCTACTGTCAACAGTTTTAATAGAGGAACTTGCAGCATGTGGTATGCTGCGTTTTAGTCCGGCACTCAGATTTTCTCTGTCTTAGATCCTTCTTGTTGAAGGACAGTTGGTTTATAGAGTACCGCGTCCTGTTGGGCGACAAAGTTCAGCCATGATAGGCTAGCAAGGCAGCTCTTGATAAATCCCACCCTTACCCCCATTTGTCAACAAGTGCTGCCGTATTACTGCTAAGCTGGTGCCAAGAATATGAAAGCACAAGGTTAGATGCAGAGCAGAATTGTAAATCTAATAACAAGTGTCATCCAATTATAGTCAAAGATCATGAATACCGGCAAGGGAAAAAAAAGAAATAAGAAGCCCCTTACAGTCATGCATCGAAGGGAATGTCAGCAGGCATCACCTAAAGGACTGGAATTGTTTCATTAATGCGAGCAGAGGTTCATCAGTGTTGGATATCTTCTTCACAGCCAAAACAGTGTTCAAACCTTCAGTCTATACGACAGATATATAACAGTATTTTCCGAATAACTGCTTTAGTGAAAGTCAGATAATCCGACATCTGTGATCTACTGTACATTGTGCCTCTAGACACAACTAGCTATCACTCCCACAATGCTTTCTCATAGCCAGCAGTGGAGGGCAATAGTTCACATAACAGTAATTTCATCAAGTTTCTCTATTGCTTGTTGTCACAGAACCAACACTTTCTTTTGGCCTATAAATCTGCATGCGGAGGCTGTATTAAATTCTGCCCTTAGAAAATGGAGCTCGGCATAATTTGCAGGTATAAATCACCATCACTGTTACTCAATCAGATACATGACATGTCTGAGTGCAGGTAAGAAAACAGATCTGCTGACTGCAGTAGTCTGTCTCTCACAGTACTATTGTTGGATGCTAGATGTTGGTGTCTGCAGGGCTAGGCTGTTCATCAGAAGGTTTGGGTTGCTGCCACAAAAGCAACTTTTCTCAAAACACAATTGGTCATAGTCATCTGTCTCCGCAGGCCAATGCTGTTATTTTTTCTGTAGCCCTACATCAGAGGACCGTGCACTTGACTGTGCTATCAGCTGCAATATTGTCGCTTTATGCATTGTTGTGCACCATAATGTCTATTCAGTAACGTAAATGTGAATGAATCACGTCTTGGAATCATTACGTGAAATGTGTGATTATTACACGTGGATTACACAAGTTACTGCTCAACTTGGCTGCTCTGACAGGCTGACCTTGGAGTACACAATGCAGTATGTGAACGCAGCTTTCCTGCATACAGGATCCTTTGATAAAAATAAACAAAATGGTAGGTGACAGACATGCAGACACATTCAAGCATTGTCTGACAACAAAATCAATATAATATCCCAACAGGGACTCATAGGGTGTCTGTGACTCTTAGTGATGAGTTTATAGTGACCTTAGAGTACATGATGGCATTTTTACAGAGTTTGCGATGACAGTACGTGAACCACAAAGCACCCATGTATGCCAGGCTTCACCTCCACCTGCTTAAGGACGAGTGGTGGAAAGTAATTCATGTTTACTCAAGTACTGTACGCACTTGAAACTGATTTTTACTTTACTTTGTATTCATACTCCACAACAATTCCGAGGGAAATATTGCATTTTTGACTCTACTAGATCTATTTGATGGCTATAGCTACCGGGGCATTTTCACATTAAGATGCTGAAAACCTCTAATCAGCATAAAAAATATGGAGCATGCATTTTTATAGTATAACAGGTAGATGCTACTTGCATGTAAATGCATCAGTAATTATTATTCAATAGGACAGTTAATAGCCTAATGTAAAAATAGACAAAGGGCCATTTTGCCTGCACGGTGAATACCAGATGTGTGGCCAAGTCACTGTTTTGCAGTCACAAGTAAGTCTGCACTCAACTTGCAAATCAATACTGACAAGTCCTTAATTTTGAGTTACGAATCTTTCACTAACAACAGAGCAATAATATATTACATTTACAAATATCATGTCTGCTTTTTAAAATTTTTATTCATTTGTTAAAACAAGCTTGTGAAATCAAGTGAGACAGAGCTTAATCATATAATAGTAGCACTGGCATTGTACTTCCACAACATATAGCCCCATTAATTAGGGATGGACATGTTAATTTATTTACATATATGCAGTCACATCAATTATTATAATGTACTGCAGTACTACAAAAAAGTAAGAATAGTAAGCTATTGTAAATGTAACAATGGAGAACAAGTGCAGTGGGAAATGTATTTATTTTACAGACAGTCTTCAATTAGCCAATTAAATCAACAATTCAAAATAAACATAAGAAAAAATCAGCAAACTATCTGTTCTTGCTGATAATGCTATTCATGTTAGACTCAGGACTAAGGGGCCGTCTCCAAGACGCTCTCCTCACAGTCAGTTCAACATCTGCCTTTAAAGCATGAGATAATGCAGCAGCAGCTAACATCCAACACTAAGCCATTTAATGGTCCCAAAACTCACACAAACACCGAGACCACCTGACTTTCTCCTGTGAATAATAGGGAGGTAACATTAGCCGTGTGATGCTACCAGTTTGCCCAGTCACTGTGTATCTGTGCAGGCAGATGCTCCCCAACTGTTAGCTAGAACTTTGCAGTAGCACACACATGATAAACAGAGACATAATGATAGTGGGGCACTGAGTGTCCAAATAAGTACTCATGCCCATCCCTACTATTAACAAGTACAACAAAATTAATTTTGTATGTTTCTTACCTGTCTTGCTTTTGTCCCATCTAATATTGGAAAAAAAATGTCTACATATTTCTTCTCTTATATTTCTTCAAACTTTTCCTTTTAATTGATATTGTAAGTTGGTGCATGGCATATTTTATTTATGTCCAAATTAAATAAAGATGCAGTATTAACCTTAGTTAATTTTGGAAATTAAAGTAAAATTAACAGATTTTGTGGCACACTTTTTCAGCAACAAACTTTTTTCATCTTCAGGCTTGGAGGAAGGTCTCAAGTATTTTCAAGTCAAAAGGCCCAAGTCCAAGTAAAGTCTATAAAGTCCAGGTCAAGATGCTAGTCTTTTTTGATTTTTTTAAAGGCAAGTCCAAAGCCATCTAATGTGTGACTTGAGTCTGACCCAAGTCCATTTCATGTGACTCGAGTTCACACCTATGGTGAGCATTTTAAGTACATTTCTCCTTATACTTTAAGTACTTTTTGCAAAAATTACTTTCACTTTTTACCAAGTAAAATTTTGAATTTTGTTATTTGTTTTTATTGTATTTATGTTTTATTTGGGTTTTTAGTAAGATATGTAAATACATTTTTTTCACCACTGATAGGGACACAAACAGAACAATTTCGATATACTAATTTCCAATTGTTGTTTCCATTTTTGTCCAAATTTTGTACCATATACAATTTCATTAATTATTCTTCTCCTAAATTCTTACATTCATTGCTGGTGGTTTCATCTTGCTATAGCTACAGTATGTTTCTTATCCTTCTTCATGATAACATAGCTGTATGCATACACGTGTGGTCTCACACATGCACTTATATACTCATGGTTTACCAACTGAAAATAATTATGCAGTCAGACCCAAACACTCACCCACGCACACACACACAACTCTAAAATAGCCATGTCCAAGTGCACATTCCTGCAGTGGACTTGGGGGGGAAAGTTGATCCAGGAGAGTTGGGAAAGTGGGACCTCGCTGAGTGACGTCACCCCTCCTACTCACACACACGCACACACACCTCTCTCTCTCCTGGTTTTTCTCTGCCTGGGGTTTCAGTCCGTGCTCGGGTCTCGGCAAAGAGATAGATAGAGAGAGAGAGAGACAGACAGACAGACAGACAGAGCGAGTGAGAGAAGGAGAGACAGAGACAGAGTGAGGGAGAAAGAGAGAGGGGGGAGGGAGAGAGAGAGAGAGAGAGAGAGAGAGAGAGAGAGAGAGAGAGAGCGCGAAGGGGCTGTGTGTCCCAGCCACACAGCACTCTTCAAACACAACCACAGTCTCGCCACGTTCAACTCAATGAAGATCTAACGAGCGCAAAACAGACAGAGCCCCAAACCAGAGAATATATCATACACACGCTCCACGTGCGTGCTTTGCGTCCTATCGCCCCCCGAAGATCGTTGGTGACGGACAACTCGAGGAAAGAAATACGAGCGAACAAACCGGGGGGGAGAAAAAGAAGAACCTGAGGACGGATTTCTTTCCTCCACATTATTTTATTTCCCCAGGACTAGACTGTCATTGCTGGATGTAAAAAGAAATTTAAAAAAACTCCACAGAAAATAAAGGAGAGTTTCAAACTGACCGCAAAATGGTGATAAGGTAAGACTGTTTGACGTGCGCGTGAGTTTTGAGGTTGTGACAGTCGGAACTGAAGTCGCTGCCGCAGTGATTTCAGGTGTGCGTAGAGCCTTATGAAGTTGGTTCAAACATATTAGCTGGAACCAGTTACACCTATTTAAACTGCCTTTATTCTAACAGTGCGTATAGACTATTTGCTGGTTGACGTGTTGAGCGATATAAAGGTTTAAATTATGTGCCAATAATTGTTTTACGCAGAGTTTATTATTGTGAATGCGCGCAACCTTGAATAGGTAGCGCTGGCCGAGTCATATTACGATATGTAAAACGCCACATATAATAGCACCAATAACTGGTTTATTTATGTATTTTGAATATGCATTTGCACATAATTACAATGGTGTATGCGCAGGTAAATTATTTTTATCGTGTGCGTTTTTTGTTGAGGTTTGAAGAGGCGACTAATGTCCAAATCTGTTTAATTCGAATAAATTCTCACCGCACATCCATGTAAATATATTGCATTGCTTCAATAGTGCGTTTTGAAAAGGCTACACTGTGATCAAAATAACAAAACCCGCCAGCTCTAATATGTTATTTTAAGCTCACTGTCATGTAAATACAGTTCATTTAGTGGACCCTTTTGTGGAAGCCTTTTTCAGCGAGTAGAATTTTTCAAAGTGCATTCCTGCAACTCTCCAGAGATCTCTCATCTTATCCGTCTTATTTTTAGAACACGTTTTTTTTCGCGGGGGTTTAAAGTTGACTTTGCTTTTTTAAATTTTAGTTTTTTAAGAGCTCACATGTGTCAAGAAGATGCAAAAATATATATCAGTGAGGCAGAGACAGTGTCAGAGTCAGTCACGCAACATATTCTGTCAATCAGGTGAAAGTGGAGCTTTACTTCCAGTAGAGCTGTGCACACCACCTGTGCTCAGTGTGCCGGTTGGGCCACTAGGGGACTCATTCTCCTCAGCCAGTGGGGGGAATGCAGTACAGAGGCTACAAGCCATTAAGAAGGGATTTTAGGCATCATGTAGAAAACTGTTTTAACAGATATAGTGGTTGCCAAAGCTCACAACATACTGAAAATGTATCCATCAGCTTGTTGAAATTTAAGGAATTTACAGTATGTGTGGAGGCATTATGGTGTAAAACAATCTGACCACATATATGTATTGTAGTATATTGCTGTCTGAACCAAATGAAAGGGCGGTGATTGAAGGCGGAGAAGGCTAGTGAGGTGTTCCAATGGCCAGTTAGTGTGTTAAGTGTTAAGCATGCAAATTTCCATGCATGTGTGTTTGCTGAAGCCAATCCCAGTATATTGCCAGTAAGCATTCTGGGAGAGCACTTCCCCAGTACCTCCACTGTCTACCATGTTTTACAGTTCCCCGCTCAAACAATTAGCACTTGCCCAATTTTGACATGGCGCAATTAGAGCTGTCACCACACGTTCGATTTCCAATTTCGCTGTTGCGACAGCAGCACTCAAAAGAGGAGACAAAATGGATATGCATTAAGGTGGTGCTCGCTTAAAGTGCTGCTTGTCCAAAGTCGCTGAAGAGAGCAAGTCATAGGAAAAGCGGCACTGATGCGGCCATCTTCTCTCAAACCCCTCAACCTTTACTCAGTGGTGCTTCTAAATCCTCCAAAATAACGTAGCTTTTTGTGGGAAAAAAATAAATTGTGAAAATGTAATTCCATATTATAGTAAAAAGGAAATGAAAGGAGAAATGAGTCAAGCTTACAGCAATGTGCGTGTGTGTGCTTGTGTGTGTGTTTGTGTGTGTGAAGGATACAAACAGTTCATGGCATGCAAGCCATTAAATTGAAAAATGATATAAGGCTTTAGAAAGTGCCTATAAGGGAGTTGGGCCATTTTTGCGTGCCTGCCGATGTACTTTTTTCTCCAGCTTTTTGTGCCTGAAGCACATTCGGAAATCATATCCCACATTTTTGACAGTGTCTGGAAGGGACACCGGGGTATTTTCAAGACTGAATGTTAGAGAGAAGTCAACAATGTCTTTCATATGTCCTTTTTACTTGTAATACTTCTCAAATGTACACAGACCTGACTAAGTATTCTTTTTTTTTTTTAAAGCCGCTAGTCGATATGCAGGTTAATGTTAAACTCATATATATAATCTCTATGACAGCAGTTCATTTAATGTAACAGAGACATCATACAGGAGCTTTCAACATTCCCTTATCCAAGTCCTTTTTCGGCACAAAGCCAAGCCCTCTTACAAACAAGTGTGCCTGCACCTCACAGTCCCATTGTCTTACACAGCCAAGTAGCTCTGACTCACTGGTTTATTTTCAAGTGCAGACAAAAAGAGCGAGAAAAAAGTTTTTGTGTGCTTACGTGTGTGTGCCTGTGCCTGTATGTGTGTTAGCAGCACTTCAGGAATTCCAAGGCCAGGGCCCCTATTACAAGTGTGGAATGAGAAATCAACACTTACATTACAAAAATGGATACGTAAACATAGAGGCCACAATTATCAGGCGCCGTGGTGTTGGAGCTGGAGGAGATGGAGTGCCAATAGGTCTGTTAGCAATCACCCCCCTCACTGCCTGCCCTCTGTAATCCAGTGGGTGTACTCTAGCTTATTTTGTGCCAGCAACAGCCCTTAACAACTACCCACTGACTGGCAGGCCGGCTGGCTAGCTGGCAGGGTGGGTGGTTGGCGAATGCAGGGGAAGTTTGACTGGTAGAGGTCATGTTGGAGGAAAAAAAAGCAGGATGGTAGCAAGGTGCATGTGTCATAGCAGTGTTGGTATGTTTACTGTACATTTGTCTATTTTTGTATATCTTGCAGTTTAGTTTCATGTTCATCAGGCGATGTGTGCTTCTGTGCATTAGGGTCCTCCAGTCGACTACAAACCCGCTTCACAGAGGCCGCCTTGATGCATTGTGACAAATGAGAAAGCAGTTTGATTTCGCACAACACTGAGCTGCACTCCAGCATAATGAAGTGATCATGACTTTACCCTTGGTTCACTTTGGCCCCAGTCCCGCTGTGTTTTTCCCCTCTATTCAATCGCTTCACTCACTTATTTACTTGGCAAGCATTTCCTCCCGTAACCTCTAGTACTGCATAACTAGCGTCAAGGGTGGGTTGCTTGATAAAAACCACCGCTACGGGGCATTGGTTTTACACATAGGGGAACGCTAGCAGTTTTTATTGATATTCAAGTTGCCACTGGGTTGGAATAATAAGAAGCCTATTTTCACGCCCAGGCAAAATCACCTCTACTGTCCATCACCCTGTCAGGGCAGAAAGCTGAGGCGTAAATATTATTTGGCAGTGGAAGGAGCACAGGGCTATCACTGAGCTTGTTCTTTCCTATTTAGTCTTTGTGTTGCTTCCTCTCTGTGCTTTCTCGTATTCTTCTATACTTCCTTCTGTCTCAGATTGGTCTCATCAAAATCATGGGGAAAAAAATTCCTCCATTTCATCCTTTCATCCTGATTTCCCTACATGTATCTCCCCTCGGTGAAATTGACTTGTATGTATTCCAACACGCAAAGCACGGTGTCACTTCCAACATGGTTCAACTCAGCATTGGGGCAGGACGCAGTTTGAACGCTTTGCCTGGCGGCTCTGCCTCCAGGCTTTGCATACGGGGGGAGTACTGATGTGTCAGAAACAGGGAGGACTGCCGCAGCTGTCCTTTGCTTGCAGATTGGGTTTCAGGAGATATGATGGATGCCAAACGCCTGTAGCCAGTTGTGAAGACATGGAGGGGGAGGGAGTATGCTGGTATGGATTTGGATCAGGGTCAGTGGCACTGGCAGAGGATTGGAATTCTGCCCTTGAACTCCATTTTGGATCATCCCCCATGTAGCGACTAACAGCCTGTCACTATTAGCACTTTGAAAGAGTTAAAGCAAATTCAAAGAAAACTGAAGTGAACGCTAATAATTCTGGTTTCAAATATTGCCAGAATGAAAGTGATGGGGTATAAAAAGGTAGCTCGGCGATATTTTTCAAGCATTCATTCTGATTGTGTTGCAACCCAAAACATTATTTCTTTTTTATGCCCTTCCCATTGTCTCATTTCCTCTTATCTTAATTTTTTTGGAAAGGCTGAGAGCAGAATCCACTGAGGTTCATTTGAATAACGGGCGGAATGAGGAAATAAAAGCTGGAGGAAGAAATAGAAGTGGCGGTTGGCTCTGTGCATTCATGTCACACAGCTTTATCAAACTATTCCACAATAGCAGCCACACAAGTGATGGAATTTCAATTAAAGTATGACAGTTTTAGAATTTGTTTCTGCTTGCCAGAGAGTTAGCAGGGGTTGCGTTTCATGGGTGGGGGGGGCTGAGGGAGTGGCCGGCGGGGAGGGTCTCCTACAGATGATATATTTCCCAGTCTATATTCTCTATCGTCTCCACCTCCCTCTTCGCTCAACCCACCTCCATCTTCCATCAAAAAGGAATGACTTAGCTGAAACACTTTTTGTTCAGAGGCACTCTGCGGTTAGAGCCTGGAGCCGGGCAAAAATGGGGTGTTATGATAAAGGTCTGTGCGACAAGAAGTCAAAAATGGAGCCTTTAGTTGATAGGCTCTTTTCAAGAACAATTACGCTACCTGCTGTGCCAAATAGAGGGGTGCAAGAGATAAGTGCAAGGGAGGGCTGCTCAGCTCAGCCTGGTGGGTAGCTCGTAAACTAAGGAAAGAGCAACATATATATATATATGACCCTCTGGGACTGTAAACTGTTCTGGGGCTGAATTTGTAACACGCAATTTTGCAAACACGAGTATGCACACACACGCACACTCACAATCTCACACACACACACACACACACACACACACGCACAGGGATGCAAAAGACTGTATACAAACGATAGAGCTAATCCTAAGAACAGACTAAACACAGTGTTTGTTGCTGCTGCAGCTCTCCATAAAATAATTCCCATAAAATACTAAAACAAGACATGACTTTTATCTTAAATTAAGCTTCAGAACAATAGTGAAAGAGATTTGTTGGGCATTTGCATTTCCCAGACTCCAACTGAAATTGGCAAAGAGGGGAAAATTCCATTAAAAAGTGCAGTGACATTGCCACATAGCAATTTCACGAATGAGGAATGCATTTAATAGTGGATGGATTTTTCATAATTTGGAAGTGTTTCCCCAATCCATGCCATAATTCTTGAAGTGACACGTGTTGTAATGGGATCCAGTGCCTCCAATCCGCTTGCAGAGTCTGGTACCCACATTACTGGGAGATGTTTAAACGTATGGATACCACACAAGCAAAGTGAGAAACATGTACAGAAAAAAAAGGCACTTCAGTACTGATTAAATCAGCCTTGTGTAAATATTGATTCTGTATGATTACTCATTTATCGTTCCCCATTTTTTGAATCCAAATTTAAATTCCTGCATCCCTGCAAGGTTAGGAGTCAATGTTTAAATTCTGTGTAACCCCGGCATTCTCCCTCTACTCAATCTGCAATTATAGCTAGCTGCTTTGAAGAAGCCAGGCGGAACTAAAATGACTTTTCATGTCCGGTATAATGACTGCCATTTGGAAGCGAACATGGAGAGAGAGGGTGAGAGAGATAGAGCAGCGAAGGAGAGAGTGAAAAGAGATGGAGGGAGGGGCAGAAGGAGGGAGAAAGGGGGGACAATCAGTGGATGAAAATGGCTTAGGTCACCTCTGGTTCTGACCAGACCGCCCAAACCAACCGCCTTTCCCTCTGTCATTCCTCTCAGATGAATCCAACACATTTTGGTCCTTTTCTTCCCTCCCTTTGCTGCTTACTGAAACTTTCACCCTCTTGTCCCTCTGTCTCCATCGTCCCTGCCATTGGTCTTCATTCATTTGCCATCAACGGAAGCTTAGCAGCTTTAAGGCGGATTACAAGATGAATTGCACTGAGCGAGACGCCGTATATTCTCTTTAGGGTGGGCCACTACTGCCAAAGGCCAGAGCTGAGCGCCGTCACCTGGGCTAGCAGCTGGCTATCTTTTACACTTCCCTCGCTAATGAGGCCAGACAGTTGTGGCTGAAGTTATAGCGCAGGCTGGATGCTGTGTTGGTAATCTATTATTTAGACTCTCGTGGGGAGGCTGGTCTCAAGAATTTCATGCATGCATTTTGCAAAGCAAATGGTAGCCCGGGGGGAATACAGAGCTCTGTGTGGGAAAAAAAATGAGCGAGTATTAGACATTAATGTGAGTCGCAGCATTTCCCTGTCCTGCCTATTTCAAAACCTGCCAAGACCTGAAAGGAAACTTTTAGGTATTTTGTCAGTTTTTTCATCATACTAGAACAGGAATGTTGCTCATACAGATGTGCTTCAGTGGTGCTAGCGATGCTGACAACTCCATCCGAAGCGTGAGCCTTCTTTGTCTTTTTCATTCAGTGTTTCATCCCGTCTACCTTCCTTCCTTTATTTCTTCCCTCGTCGTGATATTTTAGGGATGACAGATGAAGGTTGTGCTTGCGTCTTCAAACAGCAGACACAGAAGAACGGGTGTATCTTTCCGCTCCTTTTTCATGTATATTTTAGGAACTATTTCAGAGGGGTTTCGGAGAGTTGCATCACGCTGGTAGAGATAACACTGCGCAGACGGGCCTTGTTTATATTTAGTCAGGCGAGAAAACTATGGCGCATATGACCCCAACTATGTATTTATAGAATAATACCAGTGTTTAAATTTCCTTTCGTATTGGGGGCTGCCATGGCAGTATGTTAAAACATGCATTTCCAAACACTCCTGCCTTTTTAGGTGGACCAACCAAGTATTATAGAAGCATACTGGCCTGGTACCAGTCACAAAATCAGCAAATAAGGAATCAGTATCCACTCACTTTTACAGCCCCATGAACCCATTTGGTAATTAACTATATTTGGACCTGTTTATACGCAAATCCACTGGGAGATGAGATGGCAACAGTTAAACATAGAAAGGCAGTTTTAGCCAGAGCTGTTTAGCAGACTTAAGTTACTCTTAAATGAAGTTCATGCAGAAAGGCTCAAGATACCACAAATAGCTCTGAGTTAAAGATAGGCATAAATAAGCTACACATACCAAACCCCATGAAGTCACCAAGTTATTTATGACTCTGCATGTAAGGCAGATCCGCATCATGATTATTTAATGTTGATATTTGCGCGGGCGTGAAATAGGCCATGAGACGAGGAAAGTCAAGTCATGAGAGTTATAGCAAACTGATCCTGTCATACTGACATGCCACAGTCACAGCCACATTATGCAATTCCATTCATTGGCCAAAAGGTGCAGCTCACAAATAGAAATTTTACAAGTGCAAACTCCTTCAGCCATCCATGACATCCTCAAATCCTAGAGGGTAGAGCTAACAAGACTTTCCGTGACCTCTAACACAACGTTTTTACATTAAATTTCTCACGCCATTCAAGAGACGTCCATGTCAGGTGTAGGGCAGGGTAACCCAAACCGTAACACTTAATCCTCCACCTACTCCTACCTTGTCCTTGCATGTGTTCTCCCATCGATCTACCCTAAAGAAACATTCCAGAGAGTTTTAGCGTTGCTGTAACCGGACCCCATCATGCCCTGTGAGTGTGTTTGACAGTGAGAAAGGGAGAGTTTGTACGTGGGAATTGGAATGCTTGGGTACGGCCTCTCCTTTTCCCCCCTCCAATCTGTGAAAGTTTAACACAACATGCTACTTGGGTTACATGATGTCAGGTAACACATAAGCCTGGGATCAGGTCCCAAGGTAGCAAAGGCTAATATGAGGTTTGGTTTAAGATGGGATGACAAAGTCTTGGCCAGTGAGCTTTAAAAAATGACGACAGCAGTAACAATACCTGTACACTTAAAGTGATACCGATACCAACAGATCGATACCAATATAGGTACTTCAGTTCATACCTTTTTTCTTTTCTTCATTCTATAATTATCATGTGAATGGAAGAATTCAGTTGAGCTAAATGCCATCAACACTCAGGATGACTGGCTGCAAGCAAAACCAAACTATAAGTCATTATTTTTCTAGATCTGGGTGCAAAATTGATCAAATGTAGACACTGTTTTACTATAGGACCCATTTTCAGCCCATTTCCTACCCACAGGAGCCCTACATACTAATGTTGGCTGGGTACTGGGTTATTTTGGCTGATACCTTAAAGGTATTGAGTACCCATACCCAGCCTTGGTGACTATGTACACTACAGGTAGGATTTCATAAAGAGAGCGCTTGTGGAATTAGCTGAGGGTAGTGATAGGGATGCTAACAGGCACACATATACACATGATTAGCATGCTTATATAGGAACGAATTAAATGACAGTTTGAGAGTAAAATATACAGACAAGGCCACAAACCAAACAAGAGGAAAGTGGGTAGACTTTTATGGACTTAAACACTATCTATAAAGTGACTTAGATACACAACTGCATGGTTTGAAGGCAACTCGGGAGGAAAAAATTCCTGCAGAAACATTACCCCCAGGACTGTAGTTGAAACTGAGATTTAGATCGACTGTGAAATGGCTTACTAGCTTTAAGTGTCATCCATAGTTGATGACTTGCCTCAGGTCTAGACAAGGGAAAAAGATGTCAATTACAGTAGGTTTTATTTTAGAAGTATTAAATCTGAGAGAAAGCTAATATGCATCAAAAAGAAAATGTGTGGATGGATGGCAATTTAGCTGTTGATGCTGGCCGTCACACCTCAAGCTTTTAATACAGCAAATGGATTTTCTTTTTGCCATAGCTGATTTTCATTCCTGTGACAGTCCAAGAGGAGTGTGTGTCTGTATGTGCATTTTACAGTGCTCTTTGTGTCCCAGTCTATAGAAAGGTTCATTTGGTAGCCATGAAAACACATTACAATGCAATCCCTTCCTTCCCCTTCCTTCTGCTCTCTCCCCCGTCTTCCCACCCTCTGCCGTTATTTGGAAACCTTCCCGACCGTCTATTGTGATAAGCTAAACACAAAGCTGTGAGGAGGATGTCCTGCGCTAGCTGCTAGCCATATTGTTGTCTTGCTCCTCCGCTTGGACTGCCAGCCTGCATAACACTGCACCAGGGAATTAACCTCTGCTGCTGTTTCTTTCATATTGTATAAATTTTTTGCAACAGCCACTCCAACAGAGCCGCGAGGGGAAAAGTACTGTAAATGTTGCCAAATTACTGACAGCTTCTCTCTAGCCTAACTGCATAAATACACAGTGAATGTGATAAACAGCTCCGTCTCCCTTGCTTGTGGCTGCCTCTAGTGCAACCTTTACAGAAATAAAAGGGCATGACATTTTTTTAAAGACAAGTTAGTTGACGTGAAAGTGGGAAGTTAAATAAAGGAGAGTGTAGTTCAGTGAATGGGACATTACTATATTGTCACAGTTTGTGACCTTTCCCATTTGTTCTGACAAGCCAGGGTTTCTCTCTGTCAAATGGCCTAGGCTGTTTGTAAGCGATTCCTCCCTTCCTGTCCCATTTTTTTCCCTTCATATTTGCCATCTGCAGTGACTGCATGACGCCACAGCTTCGGTGTCATCAGTGACAACGCTCTCACACACACACAGGGACCAGACAAGAGGGAGTGGAGAGGAAGAAAAGAGGGGAGACAGAAGAGACAGTGAAAAAGAGAGCTCACTTCGGCCTTTAATTGTGTGTCTGAATGTCCCAGTGGACTTCATTACCCAGGCATCCTAAGAAATCTCACTTGTTTGCTCTTGGAAACATGTAAAAAGTGTTTGTAGTTCTTTTTATGTCTCTACAGCAGCGTGAAGTGCTTCAGTTGGGCTAGTCAAAATTTCTCTGTAGCACAGATCGAGGCATATTTCAAGCAGACAGTAAAGCCAAGGATTTCTTTGCAGTAACAAAGTTTTGATGATTATGTGCTGAGCTAATGGATCTGATGGCTGCCCTCAGCATGGCCTCTGTGCCAAAATCTTTTACAGCAGCAGAATTGAAGGACATTCACATTTAACTTTAAATAAAATATTAAAAATTTGGCTTGTTGTTTGGTTTAACTAGGCATTTATTGAATAATCTGACAAGAAACTATAAATCTGGCCATATTTCAGTAGTGCTAATGGACTCTAAATGGCAGACTGACTAATGTGTTGTGACCTGGTGCTGCTTCCATCATAACAGTAAAAACAAGCTAATTGTTAGGCAATAAAGTGCTGATTATAAAATAACTTTACTCACTTTTTGCCATAGAAAATGCTATATAGTATTTCAGATTTTAAAATATTCTTTTTTTTTTAAGGATAGAGACATTCGTCATTTCATTAACTGCCATGTTTGTGAAAATAGCACCCTTTATTTTACGATGTAAAGACAAATATTAGTGACGGGTTCAGCTTCCGTCAACCTTACCGGAGGATTGGAGGTAATTTTTGACTTCATTAAATCTGAGGCTAAAAATCTACAGCATCTCCGCATAAAAACACAGCAGGAGAGGTGATTATCTTTGGAAATTAGCTCACTCATTTAGAGCTGTGTGGATGCAGATGCCTCCGTTCAATGGAAGCCTATTATTCCAAACGACTCTCATTAAGCCATAGTGAAATAAGGCAAGCTGTGGAAGCAGTGAAATAAAATCTTTAGACTGGCTGTGCAGAACTCGGCGGCGGTGAGCTATGCTGTCTTCATTAAGAGCTCTGACGTCAGAAGTGAAACGCAGAAAATGACTTGGTGTAAAAGAAAAATTGTATGCAGCTGATTTCTACCTCTTCAGCTCTATAGGAGGTTATTTAGTGTTTGTGCTCCGAGCCGAGGGAACCGATAATACAGTCTGAGCTTAATGAGTGAGTTTACCTAATACTGAGGAGCCTGAGTCACAGCTGATGTATAATTTCTGTCTTTCAATGTAGACCTGCTGATCAGAAGCTCTTTTGAAAAATATTCATACCAAGCCACTTTCCTGATTTGTCAAGCTGTGCTTTGCTGACTCATATGACACGAAAGAGATCACATGCTCTCACCATGGTCTAGGATCCTGGTTCCCACAGACCAATGTGAAAATCCACATCCATCCTAATGCCATCTGCTGTCTCCCTACAGCAGACACTTCTCTGCCACTGCTCAAGTCCCTTCCAGGTAGGCATCATCACAAAAAGCAAAAGGCTCTGTTACGTCTTCATTAAGTGCCGCTTTTAGTCAGCTAACAGCATAGATTGCAACATAAAGTGTCATCAACCTCCTCTGCTTCCCAATAACCACTTTTTTTTTGACATGGCACAAGACAAATGCATTAGGAGCTAATTCAGGCCAGACCATCAGTCATTCATGCATTTTGCAGTCGATCCCTACATACCAGTGCACACATGGATTTTTGGTGCTTTGTTTGCAATATTTAAAATCTATTTGTAGTTGTTGTTTAATTGAGCAGTATGTAATCAAAGGTTCAGTATATAATTCTAGGTTGGTGGTTTGGCCCAACCAACCAGCCAACCAACCAACCCAAGGTCGTCAAATAATGATGCTTTCAGTTGGTGGTTAACCCTTAAATAAATAAAAGAAATTAATAGTTCCATTACTGCTTGATTATCAGTTTTTCTCAAACTTTTCAACACCTTTTGTTTCTTGGGTCATTAAGGTCAGGTCCGTTTAGGTTCACATCCAAAGCAGGTTTGCCGCGGGTCACTGTGTTAGTCTGAAAGGGGTTTTAGTGATGCTCACAAAATTTTGCATGAGCTTTGCAACTACAGTAGAAAAAAATTATTTGCATGTACTTAACTTACAAAAACGAATGGCAATACAAATGGACTACTTCTTCTTAAAACTAGAAACATTTATTTAGAAGTAATGCAGTTGGTTTGATCTGCCCCTGCTGCTGTCAGTGGCTACTGACAAGTGCTGTAGTTCTTCTGATTTTTTCAGGACTGTAGTAGCATACATGACAGTATAAGCCAATGCTGCATAACTAAGCACCATGGGGGCATACCGCATCTGGAATTATTTTTCCCCAGGATCCATTTCAAGTGTTTAACACCAGGGGAGCACAGTCAGACGAACGAGGGAGGAAGGAAGATTAGATGGACTCTTGTCAAATGAGGAAAAATACTGATGGGTCTCACGGCTCCCTGCGGTCTTGAAAACACAGCAGGTGTACTTCATTTGCATCTCCCATGAGCTTACCTCCTCCCTCTCCCATTTCCGTTTATTTATGACAATGGCCGCAGGTGGAAATCGCATGATTGTCAAATCGCCCTAATGCTGAACAAGGTTCTGTAACATATGCTTGCACACACACACACACACACACAAACCCAACAGAGAGTCTGTTTTTAGAGTGTTTCCCAGTTTATTACTGCACTATGATAACCTCCATCTGCAGATTCATGTGCCGTTTGGCTGAGGCCCTAAACATCAGTAGCCTGTATGAAGTGATGGAATGTACACATTAAAATTCGATCTCCTGCATCAGTACATCCAGTGCTGGTCAGGACGGCGACTATAAATTGCTGGCCATTATTTTCGATTAACCACACTGACACCATGGCCCATCACATTTCTTCCCATTTTTACCCCCTGTCACAGTGGCGCCATATTTCCAGCGCTGTTTCATTTTAGATTGTCCCGAAGCGTGATAACACAGACCAGCAAACCTCGGGACACAAGCCACCGGGCCATCTTATTAATGGCAGAGCTGCGATAACAGTAGTCGTCCACGTCCTCGCTTGGTATCTCGATCTTCAGGCACATCCTTTCCAGGGCCAGAAGAGCAGAAGCGTCATAGCGGGGGCAAAGGGGCGATGACTTGACAGTTTATCATCGATATGCTGGGAAGGTTTAATTCCCTGCATCCCCAGTTCAGCATGCAGGATTCCCCAAACAGTGGTTCAAAGGCAGACACAAAATGGCTGTCTCGGGCCACAATGGCAATGTGAACTTCCTCGTAAAAGACTGCCTTGAAACAGATCTGTGTTGGTCAAGGTTTGTGTCATTTCAGAAACCTTATAAGGGAAATAATTGGCAAATAAATAAAAATAAAATGAAATAACCTTCGTATATTTGTAGACCTTACATGTTTATATAAATGTAGGCAGTGTGCATGTTCATTTTAATGTGCCAGATTTGACAACCTTAAAAAGCTTCAAATCACATTAAAAAATATGCAGATAGGATGAAGGCAGAAATGGTCAGCTGCCAGCGAACATCAGGGACAGCAGATGCACAACACAAGAGGAGCAGATATATGATACTATATGACTATCAATTGCTCATTCTGTAAAATAATGGCCAGTGTCCCAAAGCCATAAACCAATGCCAGAATTTCAGTGTTATCAGAATTACAGTCATTCCATTACCCTCATTGTTAAGCCATTAAATTACACTCATTCACCTTACTGTCTAACATTAGGTTTAAATATAGTTAAGGACAGCTAATATTAAAATCATTGATAAAGCTTGGGGTCAAAACTCATATGGAAAACAACAAGTTCAAAAGGGCAAGAGAGTAATCGGAATCTGTGGGAACAATCTGACTGCTAAGCTTTTATTTTGACAGAAACAAATTGTTGTGTCTGTGTGGAAAGTCCTTCTCTTAGTTCTTAATGAGTTTATTGGTAATCAATATCCCTCTCTCGTCCACTGGCATGTGTGACACTAAGGCCGTGACCCAAGAGGGACCCTTAGATGGTGGAGTTGAGTGGGTCAGTGACGGTAGGTAGTTTGTTCATGCTCAGGCAGACAGGGATGCACCAGTAGGTGAGTTAAGGGCAAGTAATGAATGAGGCTTTATCTTGGCGCCATTGCTGTAGGGTTTTTTTTTCTGGTGTAACTGGAAGTTTGTCTTCATAAATAAGGAAATCACCTTTCATATTTTGTCCTCTCGCATCCCTCATTTCTTTCAAGGCGTTACATTTCTTATGCAGTCTACAGCACATGCTAACAACTTTGGCTTGCGACCAGTTCTCTTTGAAACCTCAAAGAGCTGGGTCTGCGGCCCTGTCAAACGCTGCACAAAATGCTAGTTTGCCTGTCATTCAAAACGTCTTCCTAGAACTGTTCGCCCAGTGGTTCTGTTAGCATCCTGCTGACACGGAGGCTTTTTTTGGGAGTGTTTTTTTTTTCTTTTTTTTTTCAGGAAGATGGGGCCTGGCCTCCCGTTGGGGGTCACAGCAGTTGACCCTTCCCTGGCGAGCTCTCAGTCTGCCGGCGATGATTTTATTCAGCCCCACTCAGTAGAACAGCGGGGTGTGACCCGGGTCGATGTGGCACTGCCAACGCTGATTCCATTGAGAAACCCGAGGCCCTTTGAGAGGCGCTGATCAAGGGTGCCGGATGTTTTTGATTCACACTGTTGAGCCCCTGTATATTCAACAGTCAAATCAGTCTGCTCAGATTGGGTTTGTTTTTTCTTTTCTGGAAACGTGTTATTCAACGGAGCTGGCAGGGTGCTATGGAACTTTACTGTCCCTAGAAGAGATATAGTCTCTCTACACGTCAAAACACACTGTATATGCAGATCATTTAAGATCCGTGCCTTTTGTTATTATTTAGCCTGATACAAAGCAGAACAAAGGAGGGAGAGAAGAGGATATCTTGCAAATGAAAAACAATTGGGCCAGGTGCCAGACTCAAGTCAAGCATGTGAGCTCAATAAAGCACACTGTATTGATTTGCGAGTTATTCATTATTTGTTTTGGATGTAGAGAAAGTTCTTTGGAAAATGATTTTGGTGTGCAGTTCAGACTGTGAAATAAATGGTTTGACAGATCATCAATGACCACAGAATATCATAGTAAATGGCCTGATATTGATTTATTTCCCAATGCCCCCTCCTTCTCTTCTCATGAGCGGTTATGCTTAAAGCAAGACCAAGCACTCTCCTGAGTATTGGATTTTTGTCCACCCTGCTTTCAAATGTGAAAATGAGGATTTATTTTGTCCTGCTGCTTGAGTGATGCTTATAAGAGGAGCATGGATTGAACTAGATGAATGGAGATGGAGAAAGGATATACATCACACTGCACTTAATATCTCCCATGACAACAAACAGCCTTGCCGGTGGTAATATGCAAGCATCCAGACCCTCAAAATGCAAAAATGGCAGCTTTGTTTACTGCATTCAAAATAAATGGCCGAGGCCCCGCTGTCACTCACAGATGGCACTTCCTTTGAGAAAAAAAAATGCCGAGCCACTGACTCGTAATAATGCGTTGGCATGGCGGCAGCCATTTTGCACAACCTCCGGAGGCACTGATCGTCACAGAGAGGCGTTGGCATTGTCTTGGCACCGGCCCGACCTCAGGCTCGGAGTAGTAACTGATAGCCAAGCTGGAGCTTGTCAGGCCTGACGCTTATCTCTTTTGACATCTGTCCACACCATCTCTCTTCCCTCGTCTGTTGCCGGCCCCAGAACACTGACCTTGGGATCTCTTTCTCTGTTACTCCACTGCCCCGGACCGCCCTCCCCCTCCTCCTATGTCCTCATTTGGCACTGCTTCTGTGTGTGTTGTTTTGAGGCTATCATTTACCCTTTTAGACCTTGCTTTGTGGTCAGACATGACTTGCAAACTGATGTTCAAGCACTGACAAGCCCCCCTGCCTTATTGGATTCCTGCTTCTGTGCAATATTGAGTATTCATACTTAATGTCTGTTATTGTAATTGTATAATTTTTAATAAGTCTGGGCAATACTGTTTGTTTATTTAAGATTGATTTATCTTAGATATTTATTTTAAAATTACATCCTTGGAAGAAGCTGATAACAGAGACGTTATGAAAGTATAAAAAGGAAAAAAATAAGAAAAGTGGGTTTATTTTTAAAGATAATTATGTAAACCATGGTTTAACTCAGTACTGATTTCTTCTTGCAGATGGTATGAGGTTTTGTTTTTTTTTTTTGTTGCCATTTTATGTGTTTGTGCCAACAAGACAAAAAGAAAAATGGGGGAAAAAAAGACAAGCTGCCACACACAGCCTAACACTGACAGGCTGGCAGGAAATGTCTGACAAGATGTGTTGTGAGGGAGTGCTGCTGCCGCCGGAGTGCCGTGTTGCTGTTCGACAGCCTAAAGAAAGGGTCAGTGTGCCAAGCACATATGGCATCCAGAGTCAATTTGTGTTACGGCTGACAAGAAAAATATGTCGATCAGCTTTTACATATGCTGAAGTGCTACCAGTTCAGAAGCTAATCATTTCATGCTCCTCTCTTTCCATGCAAACCCCCTCATTTTAGTGAGTCAAGGGTGGTCTTGTTAGTTTGTGTGTTTGCACGAAGCAGCTGAGATATTATAAGCGTTAGTTAGACTCCCACACTGCTTGCAATCATAGAGCATTTTTGCTGAATAGTTTTCATGCCACTGAGTCACCACTTTAATCAAAAATCCACAAATCGGTTGCATTTTACAGCAGGCTGTATTGCATTTTCCCGGGCTGCATTGCACATCCTTTCACATTATGCTCCTGTGACTCATCAGCAGCCCTCACCCCTGGCGTCCCTTATGAGGTAATTAAGCCCCTGGTTGTTTGTTTAGCTGTCTGCATGTGTGTCCTGTATAAAACACAGGGGGGGCATATGTTCTTCCTACCATAAACCCATTGAAACAGCGGGACATGAGTGGTGAGGAGGGGTCGACTCTGCATGTGTGTGTGAGTGTGTGCTCTAATTAGGCAGGCAGAAGTGTATTAGCCTCACTGGGCAACAGCCAGCTGGGAGCATCTGGAGTCGTCTTTCATACTCACCAACTTCCCCTGCTGCACACATACTTGTCCGCACACACAAACGCGAAATTAGAAAAGATATCCATGGAACAGCAATGCGATAAGAAAGCGTAGGTCAGGCATGACGGGTCATATGGACAGCTATTTAAGTCTGCCACATTTTAAGCCTCCCTCACATCACAGCCCCCCACCCGTGCCCTGTCTGGAGTCCTTGTTTTAGAGTGACGGTGCCACTATCACGTCTCTCTCGAGACTGGAATGCCAACAGCAGAGAGGGGAGGACCTCGTCCATTCCCAGCGTGCACTCCCAAAGATGCATCAAAGCCGTCTAAAAGGACCAAAGGAATTTTGTTTAAAAGCGAGGCCAGTATCTAAAGAAATCCTCACAGCCTTTTGTAATCACTTTGCTTTCTGTGTTTGGATTTATTAATGGTAGCTGACATGGCTATTTTTTGCTTTTATTATGGTCAGCGTTTGATTATTTAATTCTTTTAAAGCCACTTCTCTTTGCCAAAGAAACTTCAGCAGCTATAAAAACAGTAGAGCTCTCTCAATGACATACTTCAGCTGCTCCCACTCACTCCATTCCCTCTAATGTCCAAGTCAGGTTCCTGCGTAGGTGCACGCTCACAGCTCTGCGAGATACATCACTTCCTGTGTATCCGCTAAATATATTAAAAGAAATACTGCTGTCAGGCAGTGTAAAGGGGAAGAAATAGCAGATACTGAGTTGGCACTCTCAGTATTTCTCCTGTACGGAGAGCTCAGTGAGCCAGCTGAAATAGTGTTTCTCTGTGCTATTGATTAGCTGGTTAGGCCATGAAAAGCCAGGGACAAGACAGCCACTGAGCTCCCTTCCTCTGGCTTACCGCTGCATGCTAGTACGTCTGCTCTCTCACTTTTCTCTCTCGCTCACACTTTTATGCCCCCTTTTTCTCTCCATTTATCCCAATCCTCTCTACGTACTGTATTTGTCACCCTCATTCTTGTGTGTTTTACTATTCCGCTCACAGAAGAAAAAGCCCCGGCAAGCCGCTTGCCGAGTTAGATCACAGGAACCCAGCTGTTCACAGTCAAGGGCCGCTTCTTTTATTAGCCGTCAGTAGGCTGACCTGGTAGGGCATGGAGAGGGAGAAAGAGTGGGTGGCAGGAGGAGGAGCGCAAGGGCAGTGGGGGGGCACAGATTTCCCAGCTGTTAGTCCACAAGCTCTGCCCTCCTGTCAGAGATGAAGTAGATCAGCTGAAACGCGAGCAGAGGCGAGACAAGACAGCTGACAGAAGATGGATTGAGATGGTCCACCTCAAGGGTGATAGTAGTTGCACACAGACTACCAAACTCTTAAGTTTTTTGTTGGCTGAGGGCTGTAAGTTTTGCACACTGCACCACTGGAATGTACAGTGGGATAAGGCACAAGCCAGCAGGCGTGCAATGCCTTAATACCCCTACAAATCCCCCACTCCTGCCTCAAGTCCCTTTTATTTTTCCCTACCATCTCACAAACCCATGCCGCCTTTCAGTCTGTGGAGGACTGTTTTACTAGTCAGCCAGTTGTCTGGAGGGACACAAAGGACCTGAGTGTAAAATTATATTTTGAGCTATATAACCAGACCTCCATTGTGCCATTTTTACGATATTATTTTCATTAAGATTGCAGGGTTGGTTTTCTGTCTTTGTTGTGCCTCCCTTCTATCTGCTTCAATTCTAACCACAGTGGAAACAAAACCACTCAAAAGAAGTGGCAGTGATGAGAGCAGCACAGAGTGCTCCCATTTTGTATGATTAAATTTACTGTGACAAACAAGCACACTGTGTTTTGGCAAAACATGTTGCAGCAGGAACCCAGAAACTTCACAATTTCGGGGGAAAAATGCACCCCACATGAGGTGTCCAAAAGACTTGACTCGAGATTTGAGAAAGGGTCTTCGGCAAGCTTTCGCCTAAAGTCACTTTTGCGCTCAAAGTGCTCAAGATGTCTGTATTGTATTTGCATATTTATGAGAAATGGGTGTCACAGTGATTAAGTTAACTGGTAGCCAGTTCTGCAGAGAGTGGATAATGAAATCATATAAAATGTGAAAGTCAAAGGACATTTTCTTAAAACATATCTCTTTCAAACTTGTGTCAGAGTTTGTGATGTTCTATTAGGAATTTGGCTTCAGCAAGATGGACAGATAAAATTCATGTCAAAAGAGGGTACAGCAGCTGCTACAACTGTTGGAAAGATGGTAAATATGGCCATTATGTTGTAGATCTTTTCATTCTAGCACCCCATGTCAGGTTAACTTAAACTAAAAAGGAGCAGTGTGTAGAATTTAGTGGCATCTAGTAGTGAGGATTTCAAATTGCAACCAGCTGAAACTTCTCCTATGTGAAGTGTGAGCTCTCAGTTAGAAATCCTTCATGGTTGAATGTTCAGGAGCTTTGTACCAGGAGCCATATTATTCGCAGAGGTCTCGACAACGACAACAACAAAAAAAACGGACCCGATAATTTAAACTGGTACAAACACTGAACAAAGCAGTTTAATATTAAAAATCAGAGTTTTTCCAATGCTGTTCTGGCTCGTTGCGGAGGGACTACTAATTATGGCTGTTGACGCAAAAAAATAAATGGCCCAATCTACAGCCAGTGTTTGGTTTGTCTGTAGAAACATGGTGGTGCAACATAGCATACTCCCTGGATAAGGGCCTGCTCTATGTAAATATAAACTTCTCATTCTAAGGTCACAATAACATAATGACTCTCATTTTCAGGTGATTATACACAAATGAAAACAATTATTTTTACCCCCTTAAACTCTACACACAGTGGATCTTTAAATATCAAAAACTAAAGGATGCTTATCTATATTATCATGCTCAAGGATCTAAAGTAAAGATAAATCTGTAGTATCAGCACTCATTAAAGATATTTTCACCCCATATTCATGTTGTGCTTAATAAACATGGAAACAATATGGACTTCATTACTAAGTGCTTGAGACCAATGTAGCTCAGTGGCCCCAGACAAGTAATTAGAGTTCACACTGAGACCTGACTCTAAAATATAGTCATTATCCCAGCAAAAAATACAACCTTTCCAGGTCACATCACTTTGTTTGCGGCAGTAAAACAAGTTTATTTCTGCATTGAGCCACCATTATAGTAGCCCCAATCCACTTGCCAGCATTTTATGGAGCACAGAGTGATTGGGGGCGACTGAGAGATTCAATAAAAAAGTGGTAACACAATTGGCTCAACACAAGGTAACCGCACGAGAGTGACAATTTTTGTGTGGAATTTGTGCTCGATTATAGTATCATTTTATATACCAGTGTATGCCATGCGTGTGCAGAACAGTTTTCATCACCCTAATTTAACAAGCGCCTCCTGAATGAAGCCCCAAACGAGGGCACCAAATTCTTTACAGCCCCCTTAAGAGCTAATCAGCCATCTTGCAATGAAACACTAGAGTTTATATTGGGCCTCCTCACACAATAGTCCCAGTGTACGCTTGTTGTTGAGCACAAAGGTCTTGGCAAGGATGAAACTCATCCCTTTGCTGTCTTGGTGATTACAGAAAGCAGACGGGAGCAGAAAAAAAAGTCATAATCTGAGAGGACAAAAATGAGGTCCAAAGTATTTTGGGGAACCACGGGCTGGACTGTGGACAGAAGTTTCTAACAACAATGAGAAAATGTCCCTTGAAAAAATTGCCCTTGGAATGTGAGATCAGCCGTGAATTTTCAATCAACTCCACTTTCCTCCTGCTAGACTTCTGAATCAGCAAAACATCTTGTAAATATGATGTCTAACCACTTTTCAGGGACGCCGTTTGCAGTGCTCCGTTGGGTTGGATCTGTTTTCTGTTTAAAATGTATGATAAAGACAAACATTCCAGTCTATGCCAGTGCTTTGTTAAGCTTAAATTGAGTTGTTGTAATATTGAGCGGTTTTGTATAAGATTTGACCGTTTTGCCAAGATGTTTGTACACTGATAATTACATAATGAATCTAGTCAACGACAGGTCTTCACAACAGATTTTTCCATATATCAACATCTGAGCAGATGTTACTAAAGACGATAAAAAAGATCTAATGCTCCTTAAGCATTTGGTGACTCAACTGTGACTCATTTTGAGCGTTCAAATTTTAGTCATCCATTTGGACCAATCCCAATAAAGTGCTTTCCCTTGTTTTTCCCAAGAGGCACCACTTGAATGAGGATATGTGGGAGGATCCTGCTCAAACTGACTTTCAGCATGAGACACAGGCTGTACTTTCAAAGACTATACACTTCATCAAACACACCAGTGAAGGGGAAGGGGAGGATGACCCCACTCACATATACACAACACTCCTAGCACCATCGCCAATTTATCACACGTAATTTCCTCCGCTTTTGACCTTTAACCCCCTCCCTAGGGCTGTGATTGTATTGAGGGCAACCTGCCACTGTCTGAACTGTCTGTCTGAAGCCTCCCCAGAGGGACACAGCGGTGTTTGCAGGAGAAATATGCTGCTTAAGCCACTGATGGTGAATCCACCCTTGTGCCCAGCATGTGTTTCTGTCTCCGTGTGTACTTCTATCATTGTCTTCTCAGCCCTCTAGTGTTTTATGCATGCTGCTCATTAGCCAGACAATGGCCACTTACTATGAAATGCCGCTCAGGGCAATATGTCAGAAAACCCTTGGGATGAAAGAAGGGGGGGTGGCAGCAGAAGGCAGTGTGCTTGGAAAGAAAAAGGAGTAAAAGGAAAGAGAGGTGAATGCGAAAGGAATGACAGGGAGTGTCTATGGACAGCTTGAGAACAAAAGAGACAATGTGTACAACAATTGTGGGGGGGGGTTCATGTATTTCATTATAACAATCCCAGAATAAAAAAATCAGCAAGACCTCAATTCAACCTGCCTTTCCAAACAGTGACATTACAAGCAAGCCCAGTGAATTAGACTGCCATGACCTCTTGTGCTTCGGAGACCTAGAACAAGCAACTGCTCCATGCATGCACCAGCCGCACCGCTGCAGCCCTGACTGAGGCACTAGCTCCATCCAGTGTATGCTGGCTCTCCTCCCCTTACATCACCGCGTCTGGAGGCGGAAGGTGGGGAGGGGTACAAGATTAATGATGGTGCTAACCGCGTATTTATCATCCGGCTGGAGAGTAATGCGACACCTTTCTAATCTGAATATATTTCATTGGGCTGTTATGGCACTCAGCCCTGGGCCCCATGTATGTGTGAGTGCCTGTGCGTGGCTGCACTTGTGTGAGACGCTGGAAGTGTATTTGAATGTTAATCATATCTGCATAAGTTTGTGCACGGGAATGTGTGTGCTTGTAAAGGCATGAGAGTAGTGCGATACCAACCGGTCGCCATAAATGCTCACGCTATCTACCCTGGCAAAACGGCCCTGTGGTAATTAGATAAAGATGAAGTTCCTCTTTCCAGCACGCTGGGGCCACGCTCCCCAAGATCCTCTCCCCTGATTCCCAGCTGCCTTATCAGGTGAACGCCCTACTTCCATCCTCCTCTCCAGCTCTCCCTCTCATTGTCCTGCTACTCCTTTTTGGCACTCAGCAGAAATCAAGATTGATGTCTCCCCAACAGAGATAGAGAGATAGGGAATGCACAAGGCCAAGATGGGACCTGATAGGGCCCACATTGGGCTGCTGCCCATTAGATTGGCTCCACTGTCACCAGGGCTGCCAGAACTGTGGAGGAACTTTGGAGTAGAAACTACCTGGTTTAGAGAATTATTCTGCCATGGGTGTTTTCAGACAGGGAGCAGATGGTTTGTCCACACTTGGTAATGCAAAAGACCACACAGAAATGCTCAATTATGCAATAATTTGGCTTTCTTACATTATGTCATATTTACTGTTACCCTTCTAATCCATGAATCTCAAAAGAGGGCAGCGGCTGAGAGTGTGAAATCTGTTCTGCATATATTTTCTAAATCTATTCTGATGTTTGGTCCAACACATGGGGTCAAAATGTGGTCATGCATTAGAATCAAGATAGCATAAACATAAGATGTAGCACTGGTCATGGGAAAAAGGATTTTCAAAATTCAGAGACAACATAGACCGTCTGAACAAACACTGGTCCCATCGATAATTAAATGTCTAAGTCCATAGCTAATTACAGTCATTCACAAGGTACAGCCTTCGTCTTAAGACAGTCTTTGTACTCACAGGAATCTCAATCTCAGGCATTCACAGTATCGAGCATACAGGCTTACATTCTAGTCAACAATCAGCGGTGACAAGGCTGTCGAAATTTTATGCTGGAAGGGAGTGCACACACGGGCACGCTTTCTCGCACAAAGAGGTTTTCTCTCGGAGATTATGTGTCTTGCTTTCTTGTGTACCCTTTGCCAATCTGCCATTTATGCAAGTGAATGTATTTCAGACAGCGGAGCTTATTGCGCGCTTCATTGTTCAAGTTCATTGTGAGGCAACAAAGGGAGAGAGGGAGTTAGACGATGATTTTTCAAGCGAGAGATTTGGATAAAGCATCCTACCTAGTAACTTACCTACCCAGCTACCCATGCTTACATTTAAGCCATCACAACAGCAGCAGCTCCTCGGACACCTGATACAAACTCAACAAGATTATTAGAGGCCATGGCTCAAGTTTTAGATATGTTGACAGCAGCTTGTGTTGTTGTATTTGCTTTAATATCTCAATTAATTTGGATTACATGAATAGTATGCTGTCTCTCCCCATTCTGACATGTTGTCAGGATCATCAAAGCCAATGTTAAAGAAATGGCTTGGATTCAGAGTTATGTAATTTTATACAGAAATAAAAGCTTTATAAGGGCCAAATAATGTTTTAAAAAGTTACTCTACCAACCTGAGATTTGTCCATTTATGGTAAAAGTAGTGAAGCTAAGTTAATGAAATTGAAACTGACTATTTGCTAAGATAAAAATTCTGATCATTCATTGTTCAAATCACACATCTAATGTTATCTTATTATATTTACATTGAAATAATTTTGTAAGTGATTTTTTTTTACTGTCCAAAGCCATGCTTTACCAAATGGCTGAACTGGCCTTTTGTGGTAAAAGCAGTGATGTTTGGATAATACATTTACATTTTTATGAAATAAAAAAAAGAATATTTTCTGTTGTTAATACCAATTAAAAATAACATACAATATCTTTGGAGAAAGAAATTCTATCACTATGATCTTTTTACCATTTCTGAGATGTTTCAAAGTACTGTAATGGTAAATATGTGTGGAAATATTACTAGTACTGGTAATAATACTAACTCCATGGTCACAAATTGATAGATGTTGGTACTAATATATTACAAGCATTATATCGGCAAAGCACTTGTAATTCTGATTTTAATTTTCATTCCATTTTAGTATTACCCTGAAGGGCCATTTCAACCATTTGGTAAAGACCTAAATAAAAAAACATATTAGGGGGTTTGTCTAAAAATAAATATTAATTTTTGATTTTAGCTTCAAGGACATAAAAAATGTAAAGAACACATTTACGACTTTAAGTTACAATAACAGCAATAAAACATTTGTTCAACCAAAAAAAAAATAAAAATAAAAAATGAAAAATATAAAAATACTAATTCTAATACCTGTAATACCATGATACCATGATACCATGAAACCACAATATTTTCTAAGACAATTATTGTATACCGTTGCTACCCTAGTTACTAGATACTCTGAAAATGTAATACCGAAAGATAGCGTATTTTCCTGACACCTCTTCCACAGTCCAACAATGATTCAACATTGAAACAGTCACTTTTGAGGTGTTATCATTGGTGGCTCACAGACAGATTTCTCACCTGTCATGTATGAGATCCAAGTTCATTTCCTCTCAAATGTAAGAACCTTTTCAACCTCCATCATGTCAAAGAAGAGTAATAGGTCTGCTAGAACGGCAGCGACTGACTCATGATGCTTCAGTGTCATTATAGCCCTAAGCATCTTTGGCCAGACTTCAGCACCATTCCCCCACCATAGTGCCTCATATGAATCCCCAGAGGGAGGGACAGTTTATCTGTTGCAGTTAGCAGCTGGTGTCTGCCCCAAAGACTCCTGTAGCCCCAAGCTAGCGTTGCCACTTCAGATGCTAGTCATTTAGCAAACAAGTCAATCATGCAGGAGCCAACTGCCAGTGACTTGCCAATGTCCCCAGTGATCCCAGATATAGAGATGAGGGGGCAAAGAAGAGTCACAGCTTGTTTGGTTATTGAAATCAGGTCACTTTGGTCATCAGAAAACTATCTGGGTCTAACATTCTGCTCGAATGATTGTCACTGTGTGTTGTTATGACAAGAGATAAGGGGCCCCTGGTGTTGTCCGGAGTCCACCAATGTTCGTTGATTTTGGCCTGTCATAGGATTGTGGACTGAGTTTAGAGCTATGATCTGACCTGAAAATCCTTCCCAAATGTCTCACCACTAAAATATGTGGAGTAAAAGAGCCAGTTAGACAGTCATGTTGTGGAAGGCAAAGGAATCTGTGGCCACCCAAAAATGTAAAATGTTTGGGAAGGAAACTAAATAGCATTCTCTCTGCACTGAACTGGTGGTATTTTTTGTCACAAAAGCTTTTAGGATCTTAAAGACTGCATAAATAAAAGCTCCTTTTGAAGTAAATGTAACATTTTTTCTCCCAACACATCAGAAATTCAATTTCAGTGGTAAACATCACAATGAATAATAATATTATCCTGGCTTCTGTAAGGCAGATAAAAAGATACACATCCCTCTTGTATCTTATTTCTTGTCTGACAAAACTGCTTCAGATGTTGCACTGGAGACCTAGGGGCCGACACTCCGTGGCATCAATGAAAGTACGAGTTTGACGGCCGACACTGTTAATGGCATCAACTCGCTGTCTTTTATTGTTGGGCTAGAGGAAACTTAACAGTAATGTGTGCACACAAATTTCCCTTCTATTGGATTCAATTAGCTTCACAGAGATGAGAAATGTTTTAGCTTTGTAGTGTTTTTCTTTCATCATGTGTAGCACAGCCGAGTACTCTCAAATGTTCTCCTTTAGCTTTATTTGTCTGGCAATGACAATGTTGCCCAAAAATAGCAGTTGGAACAACTGGAACAGAATTTGCATCAGGTTAACACGAAGACTGTACATATCTCCCCAACACGTTTTCTTTGGCCAAAGCAAAGGACGAGTGCCATAATATATCAGCTGTAACAACAGTTTTTATCAAGTAAATAAAAGCAGAATGATAAAAGCTTGCATTAAAATATGAAATATCAGCACTACAGAGTGAGAAACTCATTAATTTTGCATTTGCTCACTGCTGGAGAGCAGGGAAATGTCCACTCAGCTAACTCATACTGTAGATAGAGTAACTTAATCATGAGTAAGTAACAGAATGCGAATAAGATAAGAAGTGTATTGTTTTGAGTTGAAAAAATGCCATTGGAATCTGAACAATGGCCATAAATTCACACAAAATCTTATCCTCTACCTTTATGCAGAGCTGTAACTTGATTTAGAAGTTTGAACATGTGAAAGAGCACAGCACTCTTCTGTGGAAAGGACTGCATTTACTCATGACTGTCAATCAGCTTCCCAAAGGTGAATTTTTATTGGTTTTACTTGGACAATCATGTACCAAACACTCAAGTGCTATGTAAACAAAAAAGGCATCCATACTAACAAGGTAACCCTTGAATTCAAGGTTACAGTCTGCTGCAGTTCCAAAATGCACACACAGGCATATGCAGTCCTGCATATTTGTATCATCTTCACCCCCCACGCACACACCAACACATGCACGCATGCATGCACAGGCAAATACATCTCTATCCCTGTAGTGCCCTCCTTGGCAAAATCTCAGTGCCAGTCTCTTAATGAAATGCTCAATTAGGGTCTTTAAATAGGTAATTATGCAGTGCCTAATCCCTTAGCTCCTGGGCCCTATCTCATTTAGATGACACTTGGGCAGGCGAAATGGGAGGGGCAGGCACCGGGGCCTTAGTTTCTGTCATCAAAGCCCCTCCGTGGTGGCACAGGCAGCCCTGTTAATGATAAGGCACATCCAGGCAGTCAGTCAACAGCGACTCCCAGTGAGGGCCACTGACAGCATGGGAGATGGCAATGTCAGGCTTGACAGTGTCTTAATCATGTTTGTGAGTGTTCGGGGGTGGATTGTATTGGGTTGGGGGAGCTTGTATAAAGGTTTCTAAGAGGGTGTTAGATGTAGAGCGAGAGCAGCAAAGACTATTTGTGTGATGTGAGTTTTTGTGCATTTCTTGCGACGATTTTCGAGTTAATTTTACATGAAACAAGGACAGAGGGAGAGAAAATCACTTCCAAATGTCAAACTGTGTATTTTGCTTGATGCCAGGCATTGACAGAACGGTTTTGATTTCCTGTACTGACATTTGTTTGAAGGTGGCATTTGATTTGAATTTCAATCCCCAAACTGGGGCCTGAGAAAAGGACCTATTCATTCGTTTTCGGCAGCATAATAAAATGTCTTGTTGGAGTGCAACAATATACCATCACTGACGGGGGACTGCTCTTGTTTGGTTGCTAACGTTGCAATGGCAGGCATTTGTCTTAGTGAAACGACAAAGGGGGAATTGTTGCTTTTGCCTTGGGGTGAACCATTGCTTTCCCTCAACTGAGTTGCACAAGCAGCCTGCACTGCCTTCCGTGAGAACAATAGCTTAGCTTGGCTAAAACACCTTTCAAGGGTGTCCAAGAACTAAAAAAAAAAAGTTGAGCTTTTCAAACCTATTAATCAGCAGCGCCCACATCAAAGAGCTCAGTAAACTTTAGTAAAGATACTTGAACCACTGAAATATTGAAACAGCTTTCTAAACTGCTGTTCATCCCCACCGTGCATGTCCTTTGACAGTCTTATCAGGATATAGATGGAAAAGCAGAAACAACACAATTTCACCTCTATCTGTGTACTCAGCAAAAACATCTCATATCTGTGATAATATTTTTTTGTCCCGCTGCCCTCCCTGTTGGCACTGATGTATTTTCATGCAAAAAGCTTTTGATAAGCTGCAGGTTCTAATGCTGCCTGTCTGTTCTTTGTGTTGTTGACTCAGGCTTTCTTATTGAGTCTGAGTCATGGTAAAAACACCAGTGCCCATGATACACTGGAAAACAGGAATAGTTGTCAGTCTCCTCATGAACACCAGTTTGACCAGACACTCCCAGCCAGACAGGATGACATTTATGAATCATTTGAAGCCTGTTGATAAAGCTGAAAAAACACAAATAATTCATAAACATGGCAAAATGTTCACCTTTTAATTTAGCTTTGATTATATGTCTATAAAGAAACAGAGGGGCAAGAAGCACATAAGTAATCCTCGCGTATCAATGCTGAGGCTGTATGATGAGTACACCTGCTGCATTACCTTAGGTCAGTGGTTCCCAGCTGTTTCAACCTCTGGGTCTAGATTTCTCCTTGGTCATTAGTTAACGGTCCACTCATAAGAAAAATTACCATGTATTCAACTTTATTTGACAAAATGAATAGAAATAAAAGCTGTGCTTCAAATTCAATGTACTTCAAATAAAGTGTGTTTTTCACAAACTTGACATGGTTGCGAGTCACTTGCGGTCCATTCAGAATGTACCCGCGATCCACCAGTGGACCACGACTCACCAGTTGGGAAGCACTGCCTTAGGTTGCATATAGCATACTGTATGCTAGGCTAATTGAAGGGGAATTCACCCGCCATCGCCTCAGTGCAGTACAGCAACCATAATGTGGCGTTACATTTTAGCTCAGGGTATATCAAGGCAAATTAGCATTTAGATAATGGGAGACACTTGGCATTTTAATTATTTTGCTGCCCTATGAGTGTAGCGTGTATGCCCCAAGCGCCTCCTTACATCCTTCATGTACGCCTAAGTAGTGCATTTACATACCAAACGGCTTGGCTTGTGTACAAAAGCCACTAAAATGTCACTGCCGCACAATGTACCTTGGTGTTCAATTGTTTCCAAAAGATAAGGACGCATATTGTCGTTGACTTATGCCATATGTATTAGGGGGGCAACGCAATTCCAAGCGCTGTATTATTCAGTTATTTTCAATAGGAGTCTGTTGTGATGTTTTCTGCCATGTCGGCGAGTGGCAGTGGAATGCTGTTTTGTCTGTTCAAGGGCTCTGTACTTTCCATAAAACGACATGAGCTCAGACTGGGAACAACCTCCCTCTCACCCTCCTTCCTCTCTCTCATTTTCTCTGCCTCACGGAAGTGAGATTATTCATCCTCCCACAGACCGTTGCTGTGTTGGGGGTAGATGTCAAAATGCCAGGAGCATGTGGTGCAAAGGGTATGTGTGCCTGCTCTCTGCTTCCATGTGTCTATTTGTGCACATGAATGCTGGAGTTTACATTAGTAAGCATGTATGTGTAGGAGTTGTGCGTTTTTTGGCTGCATCTCTATGATTAGACCCAAGCCCGGGTTTGCGCTTTTGAGAGTTAGAGGACATGTTTTTCACCTGCTGTCATCTTTCTAGCTCCCTCCCTTCAGGAAACAATACCTTAAGTCTGTCAGAGTGGCCTCGCAACCATCATCTCCTCTTCAGCAACGCCTGCTTTTTCTCCCTCGATCTCTCTTTCCTGTCTTCCATATCTCTCGCGCTGCCTCTGTTAGGCGTACAAGCACAGACGGAGCGTGAGAAAAGCTGGCAGTGAGGCACATTCCCTTGCTTCCCTCCCTCTGCCTCCACCGCTTTCTACCCTACAGCGTGCTCTCATCTCCCTCCTTTCTTCCTCGCCTCCTTCCTTCCTCTCCCCTCCACATTACTTTCCTCTCTCACCACCTCTCTCTCCCTCTCTGCCTCGTTGCTCCCCTTATCCATTATATTTCCACCCCTCTGCTCCGCCCTCCCCTCACTCCCTCTTCTTTTTTTCCTGGTTCATAATATGTAACATGATTTAGCCCTCCCCTGTTCATGCAGCATACATTTAATCCCAGGCATTCCAGGTTGGGGGGGGGGTGTCATCCTGCCACAATCTCTGCTCCCGAAACAATAGACTCCTCAAGATTCAGCCTGTTTGCATGATAACAACTTTTCTTCCTGCACTAAATGCTTATGCGCAAGGTCAAGCACGACCCAAGTGGCACATGCTTGTACTATAGTAGCCGCCCACACTGTGACAAGCAAACATAGTAGAAGAGAAGGCTGCCCAATGAGCAGGGAATCATTTAAACAGTTTACATAACTTAGCTAGAGGCTGACTGTACTGGTTTCATCTGCTGCCCATTGAAAAGGCATTAGTGGTGCCCATAAAAGTTCAATAGGTAGTATGTTTACGTGTGTCATCAAGGTCAAAGGACATGAACCAAACATGCAGACAAAGATGAAATATGTTGCTTTTCCCTCTTTCTAAACTCCTCAGTGTCCTCAATAGCTGTGTAACCTTGTCTGTGTGTGTGTGTGTGTTTGTTTCCCTGTGTGTGCGCCGTGTGTTGGTATGCTTTCAGGGAGCAGCACAACAGGGGCACTGGGATAATCAGTCACTAGACTGCAGGTCAGGGTCTTGCACTGTGGGGACCATCCATCTGAACCCAACAGCTGCTGGGGAACGTGGCGAGAGGAATGGGACGAGAGAGAGATGGGTGGAGAGCGAGAGGGAGAAAAGAGAGAGAACAAGTGGCAACCAGGTAGAGAGAAAAGTCAAGGAGAGGCTGTTGAAAACAAAAAGAGCACACACCAAACGAGTGGGAGGAGAAGAAGTGTTTGTGAGCTGATACTAGCTGGCGATTTTAGTCACTAAAGTGTGTGCTCAAGGTCAGTTTGGGTGGGCTGAATTCTCATGAGGACACAACCTTGCTCTTTGCACCCAAACAAGGTAACGGTTTTCAAATTGCAAGATCCTGTCCTTGACCTGTGCTTTCCAGTGCAAACTTGTTTTTACAGCGCTCTATGAAGATGTGTAACCTCTGTATGCGGCGGCAAGTATTTGCATGAAATTGGAAACATAAAAGGCCATTTGATTAGTAACAGCTTCCGCGAGTTAGGTGAATAAATGTTTATTTGTAGTGTGACATTTCAAAGTCCAGATTATTTGACAAAATAAAGGTGGGGTGGCTTTGAAATCTCCTGCCACCAATTTGCAATGGACACACATCTGAGATGGGATTTTGATAGCTTCCTTGTCCTACAGCCGCAGCAGGTGCTTTTAAACCAATTATTAGACAGACAAATGTCATCAGATGCAATTAGCTCCCCGCTGTGCGTTTCATGTTGGGCGATTCATTCATAAGAAAACAAGATATAACCAGAGACATCAGCATTCGCTTGTCAAAAATTAGTCAAGCTTGCAGGCGGAACTGTAAACCCTGACTTTTCCCTGCAACAGAAAAGTCAGGCGGTACCACCCAAAGGATAGTTTATGACCGTGGGAGGCTTGTTTGAGGGAGGTCAGGGGAGGCGAGGAAGGGGTGGGAAGGGGGGCAAATAAATAAGTAAAGCAAATAAACTCCTCTGATGTGTGGTTGTCAGGGTCTTTCATGTGGAGGCTGCACTTGAGGGCATAGCTTAGCTTAGCTTGAGGGATGTTATTACACATGCCGGCTGATCGGGAGCGATGTGTGAGAAACGGCCTTGTCACTCGGTCTTAAATCACACCATCGCAGGCCGAAGAAAGTAGCGGTAGATGAAAAAAAATAAATAAAAAGCACACAGAAGAGAAAAACAAAAGGGGGAAGGGTTAAGAAAAGAAAGAACTTCACATAAGGAAGGGACTTTATGTGGTGAAGAGACAGACTTGTGGCATTAAAGAAAGAACTATAGTAAACATTTTAAAAAAAGATAAAAGAAATGGGTGTAGCCATCATGTAAAACACATTGTGACTTAACCTGAACTCAACCCCTCTTGATGAGGAAGTGGGGCTTGGAAAAGGAAGTAGGTAGGTGGAGATTGATGAGGGTGGGTAGCTGCCTTTGATGAGCTTATTTTATAAATCCGGTCATATGATATTTAAAAAAAAAAAAAAAACAAAAACCCTAGGGGCACTCCGAGTCACAAGCAGCCATGTTTTACTGTTTCCATATCTGTGGAACAAGGTGAAGTGCTGTTGCACTGCAACCTGTGCCTTTTTATATGCCCTTTGAACTGCACCCCTCAATTTAAGCAACACTGAGTCCTTAAGAAGTGAAATCTTGTCTTCATCCCTCCCTAAACCAATGATATTTAACTTAAGCCCGTAGGCCAAATCATGGCCCCCAATATGGTGCCGGGTGGTCCCCCTAACATTTACTAATTCACAATAAAATAAATTGATTTACACTAGGAATTGTTTTAATACTTAAAGTTCACATCAGGTGACATCCTTGGTATCCCTGCCCCAAACCATCACATAACAACAGACTGAACCCACTACAATTGCTCAAAGAGCAAAGCAAACTGCAAGTGCAGGTCACTGACACCTATTGCATAGACAAAGAGGGAGATATGTATGTAGCTATATTATATTACATATTTCATATTTAATTAGGTCAAAATCAAACTCATACATATTTTTTCAGGAATGTATTCATGATCTAAAATGCAGCATATGTGAACATCAGGCAGTTTGTTTAAATAATGATTATGTGCTACATATTCTAACCATATATGCTAAACAACACAACAACATGAACTATAATGTATCCCTCTTGGTATTCTGTAGATAACGTGGGATGGCACATAAACGGCTGGTTGGTATTCATTTATTTTCCTTGTAGCTATCAAATGACTATAATGATCTAAAATTATGTTTTTGAATGCAGGTTTTTGAATGTAATATCCAATAAAAAAGGTACAGCGAAGTAGCAAAGACAGATGAAAACAATGAGGAGCAAGAAAGAACAATAAAGTACGATCAAAATGACATCTCAATTTGCAATAATGAATCATTTTAATTTAGCACTACAATGAGGAACTGTTAAATAGCTCCGGTGCAAAACTGCAACAGCATATTGCTGATGTTATTTTGTGTGAAAATACACATTGAGATGAAGACCAGTGATAATTAAATACAAGGTTATCAAAATTAGATACACAACTCTAACATGCCATGCCTTAGTGCCCAATGTCGACTATTGTGCCTTCAAGTACGGAAGTACATAACTGCCACGCCAGAAAAAAAAAGAAAGAAAGAACAAAAACTGATCAGTATCAGGTAGTAACATGAAAGTTTTGTTGTTATAACAAGATGTTTTTCATGTTTCTAAAAGATTTTTTTCACATTAAAACAATATTAATATGTAGAACTACATTACTGGCAACCACAAAACATAATGTTTCATATTATTAAGTGATAACTGATTACGTTAAACCAAGATAATAGTTTATAGTGATAATAAGTAAAGTTTCCCTTTTTTACAAGAAAAATCTTATATTATGAAATATATATAAATATTATAATATGAAAATGTCTTGTAAAAAGAAAAAGTTAAAAACATCTTGTCATAACAACAAACATGTTATGCTATTACCCAATTTCAATACCCTTCCACATTCATGTTATGTTGGAAAACAGTTTAACTACTTATGTCAAAAGCAAAAGGAAGGTGGTGGAAAGTGTGTTAGCTGCAGCCCTGACTCTTCTCCACCTCACTGCTGCTGAACTTCACTGGAAAAGCAACAGTACTCTACAGAAGTGCTTTCTGAAGCAGGGGCTGCCTCTCTCAGCATCAGGGCAGAGTGATAAAGAGATACTACAGAGATCCTTGCAGGCCCAACACAGTGGCCTACCCAGTGTGCTCTCTGCCATTGCCCTGCATATCATTGTAGTTTCAGAGTGTGCGTGTGGGGGGTAATTACTGCATTCTTTAACTCTGCTGGTCCGGAGGAAATAGAAAAGTCCTGCCTCATAAAACGAAACAAATTCTTATTTGCCGTGCCTGGCTGGGCATGATACTGGGCAACTTTTTTATAACCCACAGCAGTATGGATCACATCCTCTGTAGTTCTGCTGTGCTTTGTCCTTGCATGTGTTGGACTAATTACAGAGGGATTGGCCTTAATAGATTTGGTGGCATTTTTGTGGCTTCTTTGGTCTGTTAGGATAACACACTGTGAATCCACTATTTCCTTGAAGTTCAATTGAGTTTGTGCATGAGCCTGAAATTAAAAACACCCCGTTTAAAAAAGCCCCTGGAGCTGGCCAAAGTGAAATTAGTCCACTTGCACGAAAGATGGGCATAGTGTGGTGCAACTGCTATGCTCGTACCCATGTTGAATTTGTTAAAAATGGCACCATCAGTAGCATTCTTGTGTCAGCACTTGTTTCCCACTGGTTGGGTACTCGCTTTGCCAAAATATTACAGCATGTGCGGGAACATGGAAAGACAAAATTGCCGTGAAGCTGATGTTGTGAACCTGCTGCTTTTGGGAGCTCATAACTATTCTGTCTGCATTCTTTCCCATAACAAGTTTATTGCAGTATGGCTGGAATATAAGATAAATATGACTGATTTCTTTGCCCCCCCCCCCCCTCAATATTATTGCCCGTCTAAATAGACCAGAATACCAAACACACGCTGAAATGAGAATAGAGACCAGCCATTATGGAGAGTATAAACATCCCACCCTCCTTCTCTTTCACATTTCTGATAAGGATCATGGGGAAGGAGAGAGAGTAGACAGCTCAACAGCCCCTTTCTTTTTCTTGCCACACACTCCCCCCTTTTCTAATTAACATTGTGCATGTTGTCAGGCTTTGTTTAATAATGCATGATTGCTATCAGCAGCAAAATCCTTTGAATGAAGCACCACTGAATGGGAACACAATAATACCACCAGGGGCTCAGGAAGAAAGACAAGATTGTTTTTTTTTTTCTTTCTATTGTAATAAATGTTCAATGGAAAGCATCAATGCCACCAAATGTATGAAAGTGAAGGTGCAGGGCGCAACACAAAATGGCCATGCTGAGGATAAAATGGGCAAAGGTGGCGCTGCCTTTCAGGGAGTCTTTTTATGTGGAAAAACGGAAAGGATCATTTTTACTCATACGTGTAATTACACATGCATGAAAAAAAATATTATTAAATATTTAGGATAAAATCCATTGTTAGATAACAATGCAGTTGGGTTGCTGCTCCTCTACCAGGTCTGGCAGGTGGCTTGTTTCCCCTTAGCACATTAGGAAGAAATCTGCAGTGCAATTTCCCTGTAAAAATGAACACCACAAATCAAGACTAAATATAATTGCTTTCATTTTTGGTATAAATCGAGCTGTTTGTGGGGGGTGTTTTCACTGTGCTTACATTAGCTTCTCCTTGTATTTACTCACATGGCACGGCCTCTTGGTTGTCTCACTGGTGGTTACACAACATACAGATGGTTTTGTTTGCCTCTATCAGCATGTGTGTGTGTGTGCGTGTGTAAATGAGTGTGTGTACAGGCCGGCCGTGGATTGAGAAAAGGAGGGCTGCTGAGTGCCATTTCTTGTGTGCTGCCTAATGTCATGTCATTATGGAAATTCACACATTAATTAACTCAAAGGCTATCACTTAGATTTGGAGGGGCAGATGCGTGAAACAATAACCGGAGGAGACAGACAGCTGTACCTGCACTTCGTATGATCACACTGCAGTTTTATCCCCCTCACGCCCTGCTTGGTTTCTTTTGTTGTTTTTTTTTTCCGTCCAGTTGATTCTAATCAAATCCACCATCGCTACAAACACTACTCAGGTGAAAATTCTGTCTAGTGTGCTCAAATGTATGTATATGTATACGCATTTATGTTTGTGTGTGTCGGTGGTGGTGTGAGCGGGGGATGAGATTGCCTCAAATTGATTCCCTTCGCCACACGTCCCCCGCTCTTGCGCTTGCTGCTAGCCCTGCGGCGCTTGGAGACAGGTAGTCGTGTCTATCTCCCCCCAACACAAATCGAGTGTGACAGGTGCGCTATCTTCCCGTCTTTTCTGCCATTTACAGCCCACAGAAATGAAAGAGGGAGAGCTAGGGGCGAGAAAGAGGATGATTGGTAACAGGGAAATGAGGTACTTTGTCATCATCGGGCCTGCTGATTGGGCTTAGGGGGGCTTGTTTTTCTTTCTCTCTCTCTCCCCGTGTTTTAGCGGGTGGCGGTCAAATCTGCAGATAAACAGTCCAATAAAATATTATTTCTAGCAACAGTATTTATATGCGCAGTTGCTGTCTCTACTGAAACTGCAGAATCCCAAAACTTCAACAGATTTGACATGCCGTTCCTTTGATCTCATGGCACATAACGTGTCATGGTACACAGACCGTGCACTGGTCTGCCTTCAACCAGTCGCCACAGCTGAAACAACAGTGTACAACAATGCGGGCATACTAGCCAGCATGCTAACCAGCAGTACAGTATGTCATCAAAGCTCACACACTTGGATTAGCTGGGAGCTGTGTTACGAGCTGAAGACTACCGCAGAGCATCCATCACTAAGGATCAAGCGCGGGCTTAAGCAAATGGATGACAAGGGATAGAGCCGGGCTGCGGCTAATGCTGGCTCACGGTATCACATTGATTTTCACAGCCAATGTAGTGGCCCTTCAATAAAGGGCTGAAACATGAATGGCAACACTTGGACACTCTGTCTTATAGATTTTATTTGTTGTTTGAGCTGCGCTGGATAAAAGAATGTGTGCTAAAGCTAAGCTACTCCATCACTTGTTATTGACACTTTGAGCTATTAAAGCATCTATTATGGATTATATGTGGTGTGAGATGCACAAATATGAGCTGGTTTACTGAATGTGGATATCATAAAAGACAGCATTTATATCTTGTATTGTAGTTAGAAGAAAAAAAGTGCTCAAATTGACTTAAACTCCTAATTCAGGACCGATGAAATAGCTTTCAGCATTTATGAATATTTCCTGTATTCAATGACTTATAACAAATGCGCTTTTTATGTGAAACAGATATCAACACTGATCTTAGGAGGACTTAAAATGTACTCTTATTATACAGCGTATTTAATTGGTGCTCGCGACCAAAGCTGTGAAGACAAAATCTTATTAGTCCACCCTTTCATCTGTGTGGTTTCTCCCTCTCTCTATTGCACTCTCTATCGCTCTCCCTCTCATACACACGTGCACACGCATTGTGTGAAGTGACTATTCCATTTAGAGAACTGTCAGAACATACCCTGTGAGCACATCAGCCTCTTCCTATCCTCTGTCAGCTCCAGCCGAGGCTGTGTGGGGGTATGTCAGAAATGTGCAGGGATAGATAAAACCCATGGAGCCAAACAGCTTTGTTTCATTCAGTCCCTCTCTCTCTTTCTCTCTCTATTTTTCCCTCCCTCCCTCTCCCTCTTCCTCTCCCCATCCCTTCCTTGCCTTGCATAGGCTGTGAATACCCTGCATCTGAGAAATCAGACCAGACTGACTCACAGGGCTCTGTGAGCCAGCGCCACCGAGGCTGCCAAAGCATGCTGGTGCCAAGCTGTCCCACCATGCACAGAGCCAGACCCACGCTGCTGCTGCCGCTGCTGCTTGTCCTGGGTCTGTTCCTCCACCTCGCCGACGCTCAAAGTAAGTGGACCGTTGGCTTTCACGTGGGCCTCAAGTGTTGTGTCCTGCTGGGTTGGGGGCGGGGTGGCAAGGGTGGGATTGCTTTTGTTTTGTTGTTTCCTCTTTGAACATCATCAAATAAATCAATACTTGATGTAACACACATGCAACTTAAATACTTAAATAAATGCATAAAACTTCCTCATGAAACTCACATGCTGGTTTTTATGACGAGACTGCTGATACACTGGGTCTCTTCATTAAATATAAAATTCAAATACATTAAATTCAGTTAGATATTAATATATTAAGTATGCACTATGAATAATGAAACTTTTGGGGGAAATACAGAATCTGTATCAGTTATGGTATGAAAACATATCGAATTTGAAGTCCTTCTCCACTCAAAAAATGACCTTCACTGCACAAAATAATGAAAGTTTGACGTTAGGCGACTGCTTTTACATTCTGCTGAAGGGGAAACATTTTTCTGTGTTCATCTTAAATCTGAGTTAAAGTGTACACGTACGCACAAGATGATTTTGTGACATCTTAAGAAGGGATCCCCCGATTTATCAGAAGAACACTGGTATAGGTCGATATTTGCCTTAATGGCATTCATCTGTAGCAGTGGTCAGTGTTTTTCAGTTGTGTCACATTAATTTTGAGAAGGATTCAAAGCAGGGCTGGAGACTATTGGTGTCATGTTTTTCCAGGGCCAATAGAAACATGTTTGGAATGAACAGAGATCTTTTGGGGCACAGGAAAACTCTATTGAGTAAATCAGAGCAACGTAACCAGATGCGTCACATGTGCTGTTTGAAAGAGAAACTTGTTGATAAGCAATACAAAATAGATATTACGGAGGGAATTATGATGTATATAGTTAAAAGTCTGAAGTAGTCACTTTTATTTAAAGGTTTAGCCATTTAGATCAAATCAAGAATACCTTCACTGTCACTGTACAGGTATATACAACAAAATTTAGTTGCACCATCCAAGTACCAAGTAGAGCTCAATAAATAATGGAATAAAGGAATAAAAGACTGAAACAATTAGTAAAAGGTAGAAAGGGTTAATCCCTTTTTACCTTTTACTAATTGCAGTGCTAGCAGCAAGCGCAAGAGCGGGGGACATGTAGCGAAGGGAATTATTCGAAAATAATAAAAATAAAAAATAAAATCTCAAACACATCCAGGCTATCACACTAGTTCAAACAGTATCTATGTATCCATAGATATGAAAAGCTATAAACAAAAATAAGAGAATATTGCACATAAAATGAGAACATTGAACAGACTGAAAGGTACGCCAGGAGAGGAAATTAAATATTTTGGTTCACTTAAATAAGGTAACCAAGTTTTTCTAAGCAGATTCTTTTTGTATGTCTTAAAACATGTCTGAGGAAATCCTGCATCAGTCAAACATGCTTTTCCCTTCCTTTTGCTGTGCCACACGCACACCTAAATTGCACAATAATCCATCTCTTCATCTCACCAAGCTATCAAAATGTGTTCAAGTCCCTATTTTTTCAACTATCTATTTCTGCCACTAAAACTACCATGTGAACCAGAAATGCTCAGGCCTCAGCCAAGAATCTCATCATGAGAAGTCATTGGAATTGAGTTACTTGACATCAGACACCTGCCCATTGATGTGTGACAACAGTTTTCAAACCTCATTGAGCTCTGGTCCTGCACCACAGCACCCCCCCTCCTCCGCCCTCTCTTTTTTTTTTACACTAAGATCCATGAATCATTAGCTTCTGGAGTCACAGAGGGATGAATAAAAGTTTTATTGCTCCCTTTGCACCGACTGAAATCCCCTCAGTTCAGCTGAATATCTCTGACTGAAGGGATCATTCACCCAAGGTCATATACAACGGAGCCACGCAAAGTGAAATTGATGGGAGAGATTCACAACTTTGTGCTTGAGAAATGTTCCCTGCAATCTTTTCAAATGTGTTTTATTTTTCTTCTCTGCCTCCTGCCACATATGTCTCACAGCGGGGGAGAGGCAAGCCGAGAAATGTATTCTCCGTTTATCCCCCATTTTATGTGCAGCTCCAGGATTTATTGACACAATTTAATTACGGGACCTTCCCAAAACGGCATTAACAGTCGATAAACGTTACCATTGAGGGGGCTCTTTAGTAGTTATCTTTTCAGAAACTCCCATCTTCTGCAGTCTAGTGTGAATTCACATAACAGCATTTGACGAATAAAAATACTATTGCCAAAACCTTGCCTCAGACAACTGTCTCGACAAAACTTACACTCTCGCATGTCCAGACATTCCTCGACTACATTTGAGCACAAATGTAACAGAGAGCTGCACAAGTGCAGTCAGAGGGCCCCAAATCTTGACGCCTCTGTGCTCACCATCCCCCCCAAGAACCCCCCCATTAATTTCCTTCCTTTAGCCGTCTGGCTGTGAGCAGCTGCTGCTACCTCATACCCTACTTAGACAGCTGTGCTGGGTCATCATTTCAAAGCCAAAACAAACTTATCATGAGGTAGCCACAGTGGCTGTGTGGTAATGACTGAAGGGGTGTGTCTGGGAGTCAGGGAGGTCACAGGGATGAGGTGTGTGTCTTGTATGCCGCGGAGGTAAGAAAGCAAGTGTATGCTCACAGCCAGAACCACTTCAGGCTGTACATATTAGCTCTGGGATTTATATTTGCACCACTCTGCTCCTGCACTGCCTGATCTCCCACATGCACGTGTTTGTTCCTCCCCTTCCCAACTCCCTTCTATTGTTTTTCTTCCTAATCGCTCTCTTGCCATTTTTCTCCTCATTTCTTATTTGGGCTTCTTCTTTCTAATTTGTTTCCGCCTGCGTCTTTGTCTTCTCCCCACCTTGTCCCCTTGCTGTTTGGAAGCAGTGCAATAGCCCCTTCCAGCGACTGAGCAGCTCCTTAATTTCCTCTACTGTGCCGCTGCATGCACATCCCAGACGCTCTGGGGCTTTCTCCCCATCTGTGGTGTGTGCTGAGGACCAAAAAGACCTCCACTATGCTCCAGACTGAAACCCCAGCACCAAAACTCTGGTTGCGTTTCCAAAGAGAGAGCTGCCCTCTGTTGGTGCTCTGGTTCCATTTGGGCGTGAGCTAGCCTCCGGCTGTGGATATGGTGGAGGATATGAGACACGTGAGAGCGAGAAAATGGCTGAGTCGGCCTGCTCAACAGATGGCACGATCCTCGGAGCCAGTCCTACTCGCCACCCCACACAGTGGCCACTGCAGCCCCCTCTCAAGAAAAATGCCAATCAGGCCCCCGAACAAACACACATTACTGTTAATGTGTTAATGGGAGTGCTACCAAATTTGTTCTTTCTGCAAATGTTTCCAAGTGAGACCTGTGTGTAGCTGGGAAGAACACGATAGATTCAAAAATGATCTGAGAGGCTCTGTTTCGCTGTTTGGTCTATTGGTTTGTTTTCGCTCCGTCATTGTTTTGTCTTTGGCCCTTCTCTCTGTGTTGCTCTCCCTCTCGTTTTCTCCTTCACCCTGTCCCCCTTGCTCTTCAAATGCGGACCAATTAATTTGTGTGGCAAATTGGGCTTGGCAATAGCTTGAAAGAAGGGCATAATTGTCCCCGGTGAGCCAAGGGGACAGAGCGCGGGAGAGGAAGAGCAGGGAGGCAACAAACAATTCCCTCTGTGTCATTTTGCTCAACAGTAATGCAAAAAGGAAGCGTTGGGAGGATGAGAGGAGAGCTGGAGGCGTTTAACACGTCCACCTGGGCAAGGATGAATCAGGCTCAAACTTTGGTGTGGGCATCCGCACTAAATAACTCAGCGGTTCATTAACTCGATAGATTGTTTCATGAGTCGGACACTGAAATGAGGAAAGAAAAAAACTGATGTTAGAAGTTAGGGTGAGTCTCAATTCAATGTGTGGAAGTAGAAAGTTTCCCCCAGGCATAATTTCGTGATTGGGCAACAGTATGCAACATATCGACCTATACTAATTGAGCTACATTTGCTGAATCGCAAAAGTTAAAATCGCTGACTCTCTGAATGAACATATTCACATCAAAAAACAGTTTTATAAATATGCCGAGATTCATCAGCTCACAAACACCCACCAGTTTCTACCCCCATGCTGCGTCGGACCATGTCAAACCCTACGCCTAATAGTGCTTTAATTGATTCCTCTCCTCGCTGGTGGATGGCATGGGGAGTCCCAGCGAGCCAGCATGCTTCTCTTTAACACGTCAAATGAGTATCGACAGGCCCCTCCAGCCTCTCTAAACATTAAGATGTTAACACCCGAACCTCATCTCGCTCACTTATGTGTATTTACAGCCAGCCATGTGTGCAGAGGAGCACACACACATACACACATATGTTTACTCGCTCACAAAATACACAGGCTTCAAATGTATGTGCAAATCCTTTTAAGCCAGCAATCAAAGGTGAACCACACGGGACGAAAAAGAGCAAATTGTCTATTGATGTGGTACTTCTTTTGAGCCACAGCAATGTGGAGAAAACAAGATGGGGGCAAAATTGCTCCCATTGTAATGCAAGAACATGAAGATGATAAACAAGTATTTAACCAACATAAGAGGGTCCTCATATAAAACTACACTGTCCATAAAGAAGAAAGATGAAGAGACTTTTGAAATTTGGAGCTACATAACAAAGAAAAAAAGAGACAAAGGGTTGTGGTATTCGCTTTTGCTCTTTAGGTAGAAAACCTACAACTACTGGAATACACTGCACCGTACCAGACCAATAACCACTCCCATAATGCAAAGAAGACCATTCAACACAATGGTCAGCTGGTAATAAACCATCTTTTATTGCAGTTAACCCTTTAAAACATACCCTTCATAAGCTATTTGACCCTAAACCTGGTTTATTGATTTCTTTGAAAACATGGGGGAAAATGCAATGATCAACTTGGCAAGAAATTTCCGACAAAATGCAAGAATTTGTAAAAGATGACAAGAAAATTACCCCAAAATTTGTTTTAAAAAAAGAAGTAATATATAGTAATTATTATATAACTTTGATATGTTTAGATTTCAAAAATTTGTTGCAGAAGAACGTAGGTTTCTGAAAACATCTGAGATGAGAAATAGACAGCTCATTATAAAACATTTTGGTTTATATTTGACCAGCGCTTTAGTTTTTGTGTTTGGTCTCAGTTTTTTCAACCACCGTTTTCACTGAACGGTATTTAGTCCACTTCCTGCTAACAAATTCTAGCTATTTCAGCCAAACAGGGAACTAAAATGTGTTTATGAAAAAAAAAATCAGGACTGAAATAAACATGCAGTATTAATAAGTGGTGATATGCAGTAATAATTGTGGTTTATATTCAATCAGCACCGCCCAGTTTTACCGTTTGATCCGACTTTGGTCCTGAGGGAGGTTTACAGTTTATCTACACATGCTAACCAAATTGTTTTGATACAAAAAGCTGGTTGACAATCAGTTAATCCCTTTAAATAGATAGATAGATAGATAGATATACTTTATTGATCTCAAAACTGAGAAATTGGGGAGATGTTACATAGGACGGTTTTAAATTTGACTGTCTGCTGTGCTTGTAAGAGAAACCAGTTTCCCATATGTTCTCTAAAAAGTTATGTAGGTACAAGTTACACATTTATGATCAAAGAGCGTCTACTGCTCTGTGAGGAGTAATTTGTTTGGCAGTAATGCAGTAACAATCCAATAGCATCTGCCTGTGTAAAAGTCAGGATATTGTCAGTGGAATACAGATGATCATGATTTGTAGCTGTGTTTGTATATCTGTTAGAACACATAAAAAAACCAGAGAGCTGCATGCTGGGATACGAAAGCATGCACCCACACAAAAAGTCGATGAATAGTCCCGGTTACATGCACACAAACACATGCACACAAACCCCCCCAAACAGGATCACCTTGTAGCAAGTCCGAAAGCTAATGATACTCTATTCCCCAGATGACATCAGGCTGTAATATGTGTGCTTTATGCATGCCTGGCCTAATATGAATTATTGTAAAATAGTGTTGTATTTGCATATGAGCTTCCGGGCTGTACTGAAATTAGCATTTTTACAACAGCTCAAATTAAATCCCTCTGCTTAATTTGCCTGCATGCTAATTTGATTTAAATTGAGTCTATTCCATTCCCTTTTACACTCGTACCCACACAGACAGCACTAACATACAAACCACGCACACACACATTAATTCAAGCACACATATGAATTCACAATATGTACTCCTAAGAGCTGCAGCCTACACACACAATGCAAGTGAACTAGACACACAAATAAACTCACACGGCTTACATGTTCATGTGTCCACATTGAATGACATTAAAGTAAGAGGAGAGGTGAACTGGTAGCGGTTTTGATCCAACTTTAAATCACTCTAATTCCCCCAGCCTTCCGCCTCGTTCATCATTCTGCCGGACACTGCTCAAGTGGAAATCTCATTGTTGGCTCCACTCGTTCACTTCAAAACGCGTCTTAGCACAGTACATATTTTAAAAAAAAAAAAAAGAAAGAAAAAGAAAAACAGCATCAACATCGCATCATGTTCACCCTTGAAATGAAAAAAGGAAAAAAAATGGTGAAAACACCTTTCGCTGAGAGTGCCAGCACTTAATTACCATCCAGTTGTTTGGATGAAGACTTTGTGACGAGACTGGGAATCTGAGATAAAACAATGTTATCAGTGCCTTGCAAGATGCTTCTTGCTCGCAGGTTGAACTCAAACGAGTAAGAAGTCATTATCATTTTCTTTGGCTGAAAAAACGCCTGTGCCAACTTCTTGTCAACAATGTGCTGTGCAATTATGTTTTAAGGTTGTATCAGGCCCATTATTAACTCCATGAATGCCGATTTCTCTGGCAAGTACACCCAAGTGTATCATTTAAGGCCATTAGCCTCATCTATGGATTGCAGTCATTTTTCCTCGCACTTAGACCACGGAATCACACAAAAGCTGAGCAATTTTCACCACACTCGTGACCCTCCTACTCTTAAGAAAAACAGATAATAACAAACAATATGGAGATGTTGTACAGGCCCAGATGCAGGTAATTAAAGCCTAGCCCCCCAGCCACGAACACTATATCTAAGTGCTCTTATGTCTCCAAGACACATTGACTTGAAAATGGTGGGGCAATTTAACCATGCTGTACCATTTATTATTGACAGAACAAAAGCACCATAATCCAAATTGTAAATCCATTTAAGGGACGATGAACAAACTCCCAGAATCTTTCTCTAAATCCATATATTTGAATACCTCTGCATTACAACATGAAATGGGCCTATCATAGAGTGAAATGGTATGGATTTCATTCAGCCTCCTTGGCTGTCCTTTGAGCTTTTAAGGTGCCAAAAAACAAAAGAGGGCCGCGTTAATGCAGTGCACCAGTCTAGGTGTCTATACTTACACCATCTCTTTCTCTCACACACACACTCCCACACAAAGGGTACCTTGTAGCATGCCTTTGAAGCTGGGATCAGCCGGCGAGCTGAGCACAATGCCAGCTGTTTTGCATCTGCTGGGCTTACACTTGGCATGATTCTGGCCTTGCTGGCATATGTACTAAATCTGATCACCCTTCATACGCAATGCCAGTGAACTGTATAACAATGCAGGTGTTTTCATGACATTGCCCCAGTGACAGTGCAATTAATAGATTGATGCTGTAGCTGCGGTAATGGGATTACTGGACCAGTCAAGTCTGAAATACATCAGCGTTGCCTGCACAGATGATGTTTTACCGCAGTGTGGGAACAATGAAAAGCCAGAGTACATATCATGTACACATGCAGCAATCTAAAACAGGGACGTCACACTAAAATATAGACTGGAGGCTCAAAGATGATGACAGTCTGGTTTTCGATGTTTTTGTGCCCATAGTCGACAAAAATAAAGACACAAATACATAGTCAAAATGGCACAATGTTTATGGATTACCACTATTATGTTAAAGATCAAAATTCTGTAAGTGTTGGATTAGTGCACTAATGCATTCCTGCATTACTGATTAATCTATCGAATTTGGGTTGTCTCATTAAGCATTTTCTGCATACAGGTAGAACAAATGGTCATTTAATACAGGTTTGGCTAAAGCATGACCTCACCTGCTATACCTTCACGGCTTATTAATTGATTCTGTACAAGTAAAGCAGACCCATTATTACAATTTCAGCCATTATTTACACTGTGTGGTTTTAAAACATATATCTTAAGCACATGGCATTCACTAAAATATGAATCAAAGAACTAGTCTCCGTAAACTTAAAATTATAGGGAGCCTACATGAGGAATTACTTGTCTTTCTTTTAATTAATCATTCTTGAAACTACTGTAAGAGAGCTGCATTAATATTGCTGAATGCATTACTCTGTTCAAGAGACCAAAATGCTACCTCTCTGGATGTATGTGTTTGGAGGGAAATAATGTGTTTTGTGCACTTTTATAGTACATAACAGTTGGGTTATAAAAGCGATTTTTTAATTATCTGCCTCAAACTTCATGCATCTTATGTGTGTGCGGTTGTGCATGTGAGCTCGCATGTGTAACACCTGGCCCTAGGCTGCAGCTTTGGTCTCACTCCAGGGGTCCGTAGAGTGCGACGCATTGCACTGATCTCAGCGCAGCACATTTGTGTGCCTGTGGGGTATGTTGAGATTCAGCGGTGGGGTTAATGGTCTAAACCATTCATCTCCATGGAGTGCCTCAGGGCAATCTCTCAGTCCCAGCCAGAAAGCTTACATCCCCACCTTCTTACCTACAGCACTCTCCAATGCTTGACGCCGATTGGGAATCTTTATGCCCTAAGCTCCTCTTGTCACAGTTGATTTACATTCAGTGGAGTGATGGAGTGAGCGCTCAAAGTCCGTCTTTGGAGAGCCTTCTTTCTCACTTAATACTCTCATACACTCTACATCTGTCACTATTTTCTGTCACTCCTCCCTCTCACTTGTTTGTTTGTTTGCTCACTCATTAACTCACTCTCTTGCGCACTTATTCACACACTCGCAGACTTACGCTTGCTCCCCATTTGGCTTCTCTGTGCCACCGAGTGAGTCATGCCATTCGAGGAGCTCAGATTTATTGTGACACACAGCTTTAGTGTGGTTTATTAGTTATGGCAAATGAGAGTGAAAGCCTCCATTGAGAGGCGAAAATGCTCTCACGCCACAGCCAGACCCATAGGCTTTTCCAGTTGAAACTGAGCCAAGCTGTTGTTTCTAATGGCACGGTGCTCTAAGTGCCCGTCCCATCACACCGCCGAACATGGAATATGTGTTCTCACACACACGTGTACACACACTATTACCGAAAGGTCCCTGGACATTTATGAGCCGTTTATACAGCATCCATCATAACATCCAAGCACAGTCTGTTTCCCCTTTGCTTTAACACTCCCTTGGTGCAGTCTTTCATGTCATTTATCATTCTCTCATCAACTAATTAATTACCACAATCCCCTCCATCACTTGAGTCATGATGAAGGATATTTCAAGTTAAGTGTAGATAATTAATGTACAACAGAGAGGGGTGACAGTAGAATCTGGAGTGGTCATTTCCCTCAAAAGAACCTCATCTGGTTTTCTTCCCTCACGCCGAATACTTAAGGCCAACACAGAGTCTGACATATTTCATCATTTTAGTCCTCTCAAGTTCGATCGAGCTCAATCCTTCTGCAGTCATTTCCTAATCCACTCATCTCCCCACTTTTATCTCAAAGTCTGATAGTTAATAGAAGAGAGCATGTATTGGGGGGGCGTGGAGAAAGAGGGGAGAAGGCTGTTTGAGCAGACTCGATGATGTCAGGATTTATGCCTACATGGATTTCTTTAAGTACACTATCTAAATAAGATTTTCCCACTCTCCTGCTCATGCCCTGCGGAGAGGGGAAAAAATAACACATGATCAGAGAGTCTCGAAGAGATTCCCTTTCACCGTCTCTGTCTCCTTCCTGCCACTGACAGAAATTTCACACCGCATGAGCTGCCGCCTCTCATTACACGGCGCAATCTAATTGGCTGTGCTCTCCCCCCTGTTGTGATTATTCAAGGAGAGATGTCCACGGAAAGGATGAGCTGTAGTTTTGCCATGAAGTCCAACGGGAACAGCCTCATTGGCGTCTTTGACCAACTCCAGTGGGAGGAGAATGGGGACGCCCAGGAGACATTAGTCAGTTAGCAGGTAGCAAAGTGCTACTGAAAGGCCTAGATGAGATGCAAGTTGGAAGAAAATTGCTTTCATTCAGCATCAAACACAGACTTTTTTGTTTATTTGTAGGTTGCACAAGTGTGCATGAATATGCAAGTACATCCATTTTTATTGTTCACACTCCCACACATACAGTACCTCATATGTGTGCATCCTCAGGCATATATGTGTATGATAGCAGCAGCACCAGTGCACGCTTGTACACATATTCATAATCTGTGCAGTATTCATGTATAAAAATAGTATTGTGTTCTTCACACACATACTAGGACTAGGCTCCTAATGGAACCAAGAGATGGACAATATGGCATATCTGTAATAATATGCTTTCATTCTCCATTAGTCCAAAGAGCACCCCTGATCAGATGGTCTGAAAAGTCCACTTTGACCTATTCTAAAAATATTCTGTGATGTCTGCCTCAATAATGAGATATGTGCACAAGACACCAACAACTTTGTTTCCAGAGAAGACAAACACAATACCTGGCAAGACGCCTTAAAGGGAAAGTTCACCCCGGAATTAAAAATGCATATTTTTTTTTCTTTTTACCTTTTGCGTTATTTATCAATCTAGATTGTTTGGTGCGAGTTATTGGAGTGTTGAAGATATTGGCCATACAGATGTCTGGCTTCTCACTGATATAATGGATGGCATTCGGCTTGTGGTGCTCAAATTGCCAGAAAGGTACATTTGAAAAACTCAACAGCAATGTCTATTTCTCAAAATCATGACCCGGCTGTGAGCAGTTCAATGTAGGAATTTTATACAAAATAGACCCAAACAACACATAACAACACAGCACAGAAGGAAGCCTCTATCTACTGCTAGCTCTCCTAATGTTCAGTGGAGGCAGACATCACTTATGTTTGCATCTTGGGATGTCACAAAAATGAGCCTCTCCATGAGTAGATACATGCTTAATTCTGTGCAGTGATATGGTTGGCGGGTGTAGTCCGGCAGACAGAAAATAGCTCCTATATGAAAGTGCTCACAACAAAATCTGTGGATTATCTTGAGTAACAGAGTCATGATTTCTGGAAAGACACATTGTTGTTGAGTTATTTTGTTTATTCCTGATTTTGGGGTGAAATTAATAAACTACAAGAAAAACTGTAGGCAAGGGTCAGATTGACAAAGTGTAAACTGTCATAGACATGGTATCTCAAAATACCATGGGACCCAGAGATTAGGAGTAGGTAGGTAGAAAAGAAAGCATAACATGGGAGAGAAAGAGCTTAGATGGAGATTAACCGAAAGAATGGATGGATTGACTTTCAAAGGCATTCAAAGCAGATAAGGTGATAGGAATGAAGGAAGGCAAAGCTAATATGAGTTACAGGGATTTCTTTTATGATTCTTCACTGCTTAGTCACAACTCTCCTTTTTTTTCAAAGCTCAAAGATAATTTCCAAAAAGTAATACAGGAGCCGACAACTTTAATCCTAAAGATATGATAAGGTTCCTGACATCTTATGAAATAATCTCAACCCTGTTTAAGGATCTAAAATTTGGTAATGTAAGTCAAAGGTAAACAGATTAAAGATATTGTATTTTGGATTGAATGTCACCGTTTTTATCTGACTTCAAGTCTCTTGTTACACACAATGAAAAAAGTCAACTTTTGTCTAGAAAGTATCAGTCGTCATGTTCAACTTCAACCAACTTCTAGTCTACAAGTGAGTTTTTAGAGGCATGCACAAAAAGAAGCACTCTCGCTTTTGGTATTATTATAGCAAATGGAAACTGAAGCATTAAAAGGGAAAAATCAAAAGCATAATGTAGGTTTATAATGTGCGTCGGGTAAGAAAAAGTGAGCCAAAAATGCAATCTTATGTTAAAGTACTAATCTACTGCAACAGACAGTGAGGCAATAAGCAGTGAAAATCACCCAGGTCCAGGCAACTTAGTAGTAATCAATTGGTTGCATAGTGACTAAAGCGATTCAGGGACGGAGATGGGAGTCACAATAATAGCAAACAAAAAAGCAAAACAGAACCATGAGACGGTATTCTTATCTCAAGATGACTGCTATCTTGTGGAAGACAGCCACTTTCGTTTTGCCATGCCTCATTGTGTGGTGTCTTTGAAATCCACAAGGGCCTGTTACACAGCATTCATTTTGTTTCATCACTCGCACAAAGGCTTGACTGACATTATTTGAGATAGTTTGTTTCAGGTACAATGAGAGTAATTATTCAGGCTGCATTGAGAACAGAGAGTACCAGCAGAAAGTAAGCAATATTATTGGCAATGATAGAATATTACAGAAAATTGTTAATAAAAGCAACACAAATAACTCTGTCTTTTTCTGATTCATAGTCCCATTTCATCAGTACATCCCTCCTGCATCATGTAGTGGCTTTTTGAGGTTTGCTGGTAAATGGCAATGTTTAAGTAACACCAGAGTGTAATGAAAACACAGTCGAATTTTGGGTCAAACATTTGAAGGGAATCTTTTATGTTCTTCTTTTTCTATATATGTTCTATATATAATTTTACAATATTGGGTGTTTGCATCAATTGGGGCCTAACTTTCATATAATACTTTTTTGTCCTCTGTTTTGTCCTCCTTGACTTGAAGACTTGAGATGTGCTAACTTTTAAATTTTTTGTAAGGATTTCAAATAAAGTAAACATATTTAAAAGTAATCCTGTGAGCAAAATCCACAGGTTTTAGAAGTTTTTGAAATCTTTGGATTTTTTTTGTCTATGTTCAAGTTAAGTTGACAGCTCATGACGAATTTCTTTAGATGGTCATTTGTTCCAGGCACATCACTGCAAGTGTTTACATTATATGCATGTGGCTACATACTCAGGGAAAACCCATATTCTTGGTTTCTGATTAGGGTTGGGTGAAATGGAGAAAATCAAATATCATTATGTTTAGACAAATACCTCAATTCGATATTGTAAAGATAATATAGGGTTGACTATTGGTGCTTTCATTTAATATTTACACCATGAGATTTTCAACAAATAATCATCAGTAATGTGAATGTCAGGACTCAGTGCATAAGGGCAAATAATAGAACAGCTAGAGCAATCCAGTGAGTTCAGAAAATTACATAATTTTACTGTAAGGCAGCCTTAAGAGGCAGAAAAAGACAACCCTTAAGACATTATGATATTCAACGTCTCAGACTATATGTTGTCTCATATTTTTGTTGTTAATTTCTTCCTAATTTTGGACCAGATTCCAGCTGGTACATGTTTAATTGTGTAGTTTTTTTTTGTTTAGAGAAAAGCAATTGGTATTTTGTTGCCACTATATGACAATGCAGAGATGTTTTTTTACATTAGAACATGTAAATATGAGCTAGAAGGTATCCAAAATACAATTATGAACCCGAAATGGAGTTTAATAGCTCCCTTTTAAAAAGCAAACATCTAAGTCAAAGTGTGCACTAAAACTTGTAGACCACCCAAAGCAGTATTGTATACCCTAGAAAAGCTCCCAACAACTGCAGCAGAGAGGGAACTTTTTTAGCTTAGACATACCTCCTAGCTGTTTTCAAGCCTTCCCTAACATATTCAGGTACAGTACAGTTGGTGTCCATCTCTGGAAGACGCTGTATGCCCTTGGTCATGCATGCAGAGAAGCACATTCCTGTTTACTGCAGCCCTGCTACAGTCCCCAGCTACCCCCACACAGGGCTTCTAAGAAGGCAGATCTATCCACCCGGTCACTGCTCTACATCTGTACAAGATCTGGAAATATTGATTAGGTGATAATTAAATTGTCCATCCCAGCTTGATATGGATTAATAATTGCCCACTAATGCCCCCCTGACATTTTGCTGTATTGACTCGATACTGTTTGCAGCAGTGCGCCGATAATTATGACGCTTGGCATTCTTCATTTTGTCCCTAATGAGACCAATCAGAGTTGGCTCGACTTTTGCCTAAGAATTAGAAAGGAGTGAAGGGAGTGAAAAGGAAGGATAGATTTTCTCGTAGGGCCCATTATTCAGTGCTTTGGGCCTTATCACAGAGATATTTCCTTGTCTTGCAGGAGCATTTATTTTCTTACATTCATCATGTCTTGATGTGTAATTAGTGCTTTGTCAGGATAAGAATAAACTGTCATACTACGCTGGTCCAAATCACATAAAGAGGACATCTTTGGACAAACAACATCACCACTAGGAGTACTATAAATACTGAGATGAGAAGGTGGTATGGGCATCGTGCCACATCACTGCTTCGACTTCCTCACTGCCATCTGTGAGTGTTCCTCCTCTGGCATTCTCACAAAGGCCTTTTGTGCTTTTTTCTCCTTTGTCCCTGTTTGCTAGGTTTAATTAGGTTATTTACTTGAGCCTCACCTCCCAGTGTTTCATTATAGTGGGCATTGCAGATAGGGCTTCACACAGGGCAGGGGCAGATAAAAAGTTAGGACAAAAGATGATAAATGTCGCGAGTGGGGACCGGAATGCAATCTGGCCGCCGCGATGCAGAGATGCTCTAATGGCTTCCCAGCAAGGAAGGGGGAAGGCACTGTCGAGATGGCAACGTGATAAATGGTGCCGGGATGGCTGTAAGGACTGTAGGCAAGACAAAGAAAAAGAAAAGAGTCATGGAAGGAGGAAAAAACGAAGATGACCACAAAATGGAATCTAATTAATCTGGACTTGGTTCCCCCTCCTGACAAATTCAGTGCAGGAGAAGAAGGGGAAGGGAAATTGTTTTTTAGGGACGTGTTCAGCAACCCCCCCACCACACACACACCATTTCACTTTCCTCCCAGGTTGAAAAGGCAAAGGGACGTATGGGTTCTGACAATGCTCTTGCACCTGTGGAATGATTAATGACAGCGGACTCGCCTTACATGCTGCAGAGTGAAAATATCTGCTCCAAAAACACACCAAGGAGAGCACAGCTATAAACATTATTCTTCTTCTACTATTTACCGGTACATTACACAAATGTAGGAATTAGAGTCTCTTTAAGCAAAACAATAAAAATTATTGTAGTGCAGTGCAGTATTTGAGTATTTAATACTGAGTTTTATATTATACTGGTTTCTAAATGGTACAATGTGCCACTTTCAAATAGGACTCATATAAATTACATTGTACAGGGTTCCCACACATTTTCTAAAGGACACATCCTTTCTTTCTCACCAAACTTGACTGGCATTTTTGAACTTACCAGATTCAAACTCTATTCAAACATAATTTCAACTAACTGGCATACATGAAGGATGAGACGGAACGCAGGGGCAAAAAATTAAGAAAAAGAGACAGTGAACAACACGTCACAAACCACAGCATATTTGGGCTTTATTACATTGACACACTACAGGAAGTAAATCTGCCATTATGTTACATCACAGGAGAGGTTAACCAAATAAAAGTATTCTAACAATTTTATGACACACAACAAAATGTCATGACTTTTCCAAAACTTTTGAATAATTTTTACAATTTACAAGATTTTTCTAGGCCTGGAAAAATGATATAATATATATAAAACTCTTTTCCAGGCTTTACATGACCTGTGGGAACCCTGACTGTAATAATATAAATCTTGATATTAATGTAATATAGACAGAAAAAAGAGAGAGAAGACCGCATAGTATCTCATACAGGGATCGATGAGTGGATACCACTGCATTAGTGACAATACCTGATTCTATGAGATGTATGTTGAAGAGATGTGCCTACATTATACATACATAAGTGTTCACTGAATGTAATTTACATGCCACACACCGTGACAAACTGCCTCTTCATCAGTTTGACCCCCTTCAAGCTGAAAAATCAGTCACTTTGTGTTGCCTTTAAGTGTGCTAGATTCCCTAGAATATTCATGAAGTTAACAATCATGCTGAGTCAATGTGCCAGCTTACTATTTAACCTTTAATCTATGTGAGAAAGCGGATGAAGTCATTACTTACTGAGGACCCCAGTACCTTGTGGCATTTTGTGACAATGTCATTGGCTTTTTACTCTCTCTTCCTCGCAGTTTCACTACTCCGCATTAAAAGCCAATAGCCCTAGCCATTACTCACAGTTGTGCTTTTAGAATAATCCCGATAACTGTGAAAAGGGCAAAGTGGATAGATCGGTCTTTGTACTTTTACTGGAAAATTTCTGTCCCCCATCTAGCTGATTTATGATCAGAATGATTCCCTTCACAAATACGCAACCCACAATTAAATATACCGTTTTGTCTGCACAATATTTCTATGTACATACACTTAATGCACACAAAAACCACACACATTGACTCATCCAGTGGACTAGAGCCCATTACTGCTGGCAAACATTTGCTCTTGAAGCCGGCGCCTTTGTGTACCCTTTTGCTCTGTCAACTAAGGCTCAGTTTGGCAAAGGGTAAAAAAAGACTAAGAAGAGAAGCGCAACAAACTCCATCAGTCCAAAGGCCACATCTCCGGTCCCCAACAGTCTTTTACTCCAAGGAGGCTCTTTGTCTTTAGAAATCTACCCCTTTTTTTTGCCCAGCCTCTGAGAAGATATGACACACTACCCCATTAAATAATTAATCGAAACACAGCTGGAAAATATATAGTACACATGATTTCTGAGAGGCTTTTTTTCAGTCTCTCTTAATGTCACTTGCTCTTCAAATAGTACTTAAAATAATCGTGTCTTTCTCTTCATTTCTTTTACAAATTTCCAGCTTTAACACCATCAAAGTGATGTATTCACTGCCCCACCCAGGTTCATAGTAAACACCTCTGATGTGACGCAAATATTTCCAAGGTTGACGCAATGTCAGGGCCCAAACACATTCATTTGTGGCGGCCTGCCATGTTTAAAACATCTGTCACCAGGTATTGATTTGATATTTTTGGAGCTGGACCATTCATTAAGAGTACTGTTGGAATATATATAGCCCACCATACTGTTATTCATTGCACCTCTCAGAGCGCAAAGCATACAAATAGAGTAACACAAATCCAAGAGCAGTGAAACTGAAACTAAACCGTTCATTGTGCTGGGTCTAAAAGTTTGCTTTTACTCCCTCTGCAGCCAGTGGCTCCTCTCATCCATTGATATGATCAGTTCTCACTGCACTGACGGATCAGTTATTATCCAATAGCTGTTACTCCCTTTTTATTATCGCTTTTACTCCCTCTGCAGCCAGCTGCTCCTCTCATCCATCGCTATGATCAGTTCTAACTGCATTGACAGATCAGTTATTATCTAATAGCTGTGACCACATACACATATGCATCCATGCACATCCATGGATGAACAGTATGAACAGTAATGAACAGTAAAACGCATGAACAGTAAATCATCTGTCCTTTGCTCATTAGCAATCTTTCCACAAAATCCTAGGCAAGTCTGTAAATCAATTTGGAAGATATCCACCTTTTTGCAATAGGCCCCTCCTAGTGACACACCCCTGTTTAGCCAGTTGGCATAAACAAAAACACACACTTTCACACATATGCACGTGACCTCCATGCCAAATTTCAGCCTCCTAGGGCTAAATCTATGGTTGCCAAAGTGTGGAGAAATTTTTGTGGACCAACCAACCAACTGCCTGTCTGAGAAAATATAAGGGAAAAAGTTCTGGAACTAGATACAATGATACAATTCCTTTTCTAGCGGGCTGATGAATATAATGAATATGAATGCACCTTAAAACTTTGGCTCAAAAGTGTCTAATAACACCCACACACTGTAAACAGACACATGCACACACACACGAGTCATCCTCTTTACACTTCTACGCATCTTCCAATGAATCATCCCCACATCCACACACATCAAGAAGGAGCCTTTCAAAAAATGATCTGAAGCACTTAATTTCACTGGATTATTTTAATTATGTCCCCTGGGGGTTGTTGTTTTTTGCTCCTGGGGTGACACTGCACTGTTTGCTTCCAAGTGAAAACCCCCATCCGCCAAGCTGACCCTGATACCACCCGCCCTCATTTGTTTCCCATCTGTAGCTCTTCAAAGACACAGCCACACACACATGCGAGCCGAAGCGTTTTCTTCAGGGGTTCGCAATTAAGAATTCAAAGACCTCAACTTAGATTTACTGCATGCGGTTTAGTTGGAGACATATTAATAATGTTTGGCTGACAAAAACAACCCACTAATATGCAGCTAATGTGTTATCCTGCAGTAGTGTATGTTACTCACTTAATGTAAAACAAACTAATTAAAAATGGAATAAAAGGAGTAACATTGACAATTATCATCTCAATTTAATTAATTTGGACAATCATTTTTGTATTTTCACATATATTACATCAAATGCACCAGCTCAGAGGCAATATTTTGACTGTAAAAAACATTTTAATGCTTAGTAATTAACGTTTTTATTGAACTTTGATAAAATCTAATTAACCAGGGAGCCAAGAAGTTCAAAATTAAATGTGGAGTAAAAGTACCATGAGTTCAGTCATTAAAGACGTTCAAGACTGTATCCGTAACAGTTCAAAGCAAGGTACAGTGTAAAAACTGCACAATACTGCTCTCAGTTAATCACTCCCACCAAACAGTAGTGTCTGGCAGTCCTCAGAACCCTTTAATGCTACTGTATTCTGACAGATTACACTTATTGTTGGCTTCAAAGAGGAAAGGGGGATTTTGTCTCAAAATGTTTCAATCACCACCATTTTTCTTCCTCTCTTTTATGCGTAATACTCTCCCTTCACTGCTGCATAAAATTAGTGGCCTGTGAAAGGTCACTTTGGTCCTTGAGTGACTGTTTGTGGTACCTCCCCTGCATATTCTTTGTCCCAGGAAAAGGTTTGAGGATAGCCATGACTATGACTGGCTGCAGAGACCAGTATGCTCATTAAAATTATAGTTTCATATTTTTACATCGTCCATTATTCCTCAATGGATTTGCGAACTATTCCCTGAATCTTGGAAACGTGAAAACCGGTAGATGGTGATGGATGGAAGTACAGCATATGTGGGAAAATAAGATTTGAAAAGCCAATTAATTTTTCCCAAAAAGCTTGGTTGAGGTGTAACCTTGTTTTGCTGAACTTGGGAACATTCGCTGGATATCTGAGCTGCTGAAAGGAAGCCAGTTGTCATCTAGCGGGATTGCTGGAGCATGAGCTAGTTTGCCTGTTAGCGCTTGAGAAAACACAGTGCAGGGAATGTGTCACTTCTTATGGCCTGACAACTGGCATCCATCGGAAATGGCTTGGCACTACTTATCCATAAAATTAGAGTCTGTTTAAATATACAATGTCGAATCCCTGGAATGATTTGCTACATAATCCATCCCTGCTCCTACAGAGACAAATATGAGGCAAGCTTTTCCGCTCCCTGGTTGAGGGCAAAGACAATTATGTGAAGTTTATGCTATAAAGAAATAGGACAGGCCTGAGCATAGTGTAATTCTCTCTTGAATACAACCAGTCAAATATGTTGCTTATTGGATTTTCCATTCCACTTTTCCCATCCATATCTTTTGATTTCTGCTACATGCATAGTGAAAAACTAGCAGCTTTGAAGATTGTCATCTGCACATGCCATCCTGGTGATATTTTCTTATCAATCTAATATAAGATGTACATCACATGTAAGGCAGAAGCATCAGAATCATTCGCAATCATGCGTTCTTATTATCTACACATGGGATTACATTGGCAGTAAGCTGAGATGGCCGACAAATGTTTATCACTTTTGCCATTTTTAACATCTTTTCAAGTCTCTGCAGCCCCAGCATGATAACTATTGGCCATTTCGCTGCAGCACTGCCATTTAATGAATCGTTCCATTGCCTCGTGGATAACAGAATGAACGAATGGCTTTCTGTGTTAGTGGCTGCCACTGCCTATCCTATCAGATAATTAACTTTTTGCAAATAGACTGCACTGACTACCAAACAGAGTAAGCCTGCACAATTAGAATTACTTATCTATGTTCTCTCTTTTTGCCAGACGTTGGAGGAAAAACAAACAAGACAAACAAATCCAAATTTCATACTTCTTGCTCGACTGTTTTTTCTCTCAAATGGTCACACACAAATTGGCCCCAGATCTGTGTATTCACACATAAATGAACATGTAATGAATGAGGGGAGATGTCTTGTTGAAATCGAAGTCCCTGTATTATTTTGCATCTTCTTCTGACAACCCCAGCCCAGATGTTCAGAATTTCGTACAGCAGGGTCTAGTGTTTTCCACCTCCCTCCCCTTGCTCATCTCTCTCTTTTCTCTCCGCCGGATGGTCTCGCGCCAACAGTGGCACAATTCAATATTTATATGTTTCCTTCTGTTTGGTTTCCACCGCAAAGGGAGGTGGGCTTTCATGTGTCTGATTTGCCACAGCAGCGATTCAGTTCCAGCTTTTAAAGCGTTGGGGGCCGTTTGAACAAAGCCATCTGTTTGAGTGGGCCGTTTTATTAAGTGACAAACTGGATCCCTCTACCTCGCTAATGTGTCCTGTGGGAGATGGCAGTAGCTTGTGTGTGTGTGTGTCTGATAGAGAGACAGACACAGAGAGAGAGAGAGCGAGAGAGCGAGAGAGAGAGAGAGAGAGAGAGAGAGAGAGAGAGAGAGAGAGAGGGTACAAGTTTTCCTCTGCAAACATTGTTACAAACCACAGAAGAGACTACATCACTGATGTAGCTGTCATTGCACAACTGAAAGGTTTTTGCCTTATGAATCTACAATGATAATTGAATAAGGTGGGCTTTCAGTTTCCATCTTATCCCATGAAACACAGACTAAGACTGCTCCATAAATAACCCTTTATATTTAGTTAATGTACCCTTCCAGAATTTTCTATTGTCCCACACCCCCAGTTTATTAATGTCGTTTGCCCATTTGCAATGCTTGCTCCATCCAGCGAAAATATTCCAACACCCGTGTGAGTGACAGTGTGTTGCATGCACATGTGCGTGATAGGTTGTGCACCTCTGGAGCCCTTCTCCCACCTCGTCTTGTGAGAGAATCTGTCAGTGCACTGAATGTGGGACAAAAGCATTAACTATTCTTTTTGAAGCTGTGGCTGTTGTCTGTGCAAAAGTGCCCTAACTCCAGCAGAGCTGTAGCCAGAAGCTGAGACCTTGCATAGCGGTGCCACTGAGCATGAGTAACACACACTGGGGTTAAGAGAGTCCCGTTGGAATATGATTTTTGCAACCTTAGTCATTGGGCTGAATATTTGGCAAGGAGAATACGCTGGTGAGTTGTGTATGATTATGCATGCTGTAGTTTTTCCCGGCCTTTGAAGCTTTGTTGGAAGTGATGATACGCATTTATTTATTCACGGGAGACTCTCAGCGGCTTATGAGCCAAATAAGAGACCCTGACCCTGACGCAAAATGGACCTGCAGCCCTAGTATCTACATGCAGTCTCAATATTAATGTGTCATTAAGCTGCATTCTTGTATGTTCTATTGAATTAGTTTTACATAATGACCGTTCTGAATTTCGCTTAGAGAGCACATTTAAGCAGTTGGGAAGAGGGGGGCAGTAGTGTAGGAGAAGGCTTGTATTATGAACTTCATTATGTGTGACAAGCAGCACAATATTGATGGAAGAGCGGGTCCCCATCATTGCACTGCATTAAAACCTCTGCAGTGAATTAATGTACTATTCCTGATCCAGTAATTAACAATCATTCGGGGGCCATATCCCTTTTCAAGTAATCACTAATTGCAATAAGAATTTCAGTTTCCATTTAAGGCAAGATTACCGATGAGCATGCAATGCAAATCAGCCCAACAGTTCTAATTAAGCTCCAATTCCTTTTCTTTCTTTCTGCTCAGACCCTTTGTGAGCACATACAATGTGGAGTTTGTTTCCTCAGCATTACAAAAGACACATTTTTATCATAATGCTGCAGATAGAGAGCTGTGTAGTGCCCCAAGAAAATGGCTTAGGCTTGTGTTTGTTCCATTGATTAGTATGTGTGGTTTATCTCCCCTCTTTTTTCCACATTTTTTTTTTGTTTATCTCTGTGTTTGTGTGTCTGCATTACTAGAGTCTGTTTTCTTTTTTGGCATGTGGTCAGATGTTTCTGAACATTGTATAGACAGTTAATTAATCCACAGAGAGGGTGTTGCTTTATGAGCCACACAGCTGCGTTCACAATCACCAGCAAACCCATCCCTTTGCACCTTTCTTTATTTAAATGCGATGATAATGATATTGACTTTCAGAATACTTGAAAGATTACATTACGTCAAATGTCCTAGCCACATATACATGCATCACTTTTACCCTCATCCAACATTAACCACTCCTTTCAGACCAATTTGCACCACTCGCTGCCATCGTGACAATTCATCAATATCACAGAACTGATATTCCACGGCTTAAAGATGTCGAATGAGGTTAATGGCATCTTTAAATGCTTCTTTCTTCCACCAGTATGTCCAAAATGGAGCAGGGTATTTTCAGACTGCCACCCAATGTGTTAGGATTAATTATCGCCCTCCACAACCCCACCTCACCCTGCAAGTTAAAGATTCAGAGAGGAAATGGCCCTTTTCATGCAAATGAAATTGAATATGTCAGTCAGTATAATTGTGAAAACCGAGCCGTCTTGGACTGGTGTCTGTGCCGAATAGAGGTTCCAAGTGAAAGTGGGTTTATTAATGTTCTTCTCTCCACTCTTTGATTCATGCTCTTTAATGGCTTGGCAGATCAAACTTTAGTCTATGGCGGAGCCCTGATGACTTGAAATGTTTTGGCCATTATGAATGAAGCCTAGACTCTGATCTATTTGAGTATTTAAATGCAATGTTTGGCTGTGAGTTAAGCCAATATCAAACAAACTTGTAATGAATGCAGATTCGCAACATGCTCTGAACCCAGCTCTCCTTCAAGTTCTGCATGATGATAGAAAAATATCATATCATTAGCTTCAGTTACACAATCCACTCAACACATAGTCTCACCCTGCGACAGGTACTAGGAAGTCGAAATAGACAAATTCTTTGGTTTAACTTGTCATTATGAAGTAAATGTTGATAGCACAATCCAATGGCTACAGAACAATGACATCATGATTGTTTACGTTGGAGTTAGATTATAGTTTCTTATAAGCCTCACTTTCACTATGCAATTCTGTCTGTCACTGGGTACAATCTGCTGGGAAAATCTTCTTCTTCTTTTTCAGTTAGTATCTCCAGTAGCAGAAATGGTGGACAGCAAAACAAGTAAATGTAGAAATAACTGTGGAAACTCTACCTACTAAAAGAAAAAGAGTCCCACTGCTAGGCTGACAGGAAAACAGAGAGACACCCAGTTGTCTTCATGCAAACAGTGCAAACAATATCACCTGGAAATGCAAGATCAATGTAGTTACAGTCTTAATTTTTTTTAACTTTCTGTATCATGTTAGGATTCGATTTAATGTTCTGCTCTGTTAAAGTTTATTGAATTGACCATTTTGAATTTAATAATTGACTTTCAGTTCAGAAACTCATTCCGATTTGTTTTTTTTTTTTTTTTTTTTTAGGGTAAGGGTCAATTGGGGAGATAACTTTCTTGGCATTTAAATGTAAAGTCAAACACCACTATAGTCTACCTCTAAATGTCATTTAGTGCTGCCATTCATTTGGTAACATTGGTTTTGTTTTGGACACGCGTGTCTTTGACATACATAGAGGTTTTCTTGGTCATGGTCCTGATTTGAAATGTATACCTCTTCTGCAACTTAGCAGATCCAGGAAACTGTTGCATGTGCTAGAGTTTGATCATAGACCAGTGCAATGTTGCTGAGCAGAGTCGTTTCTGTGGAATTCAGGAGAAAACTATTTCGCTCAAAGTTAGGTGGAAAAGCTGCCCTAATGTGGTGATAATCACCTAAAGAGATCTATTGATTGGTCAGATGGTAATTATAAAAGACCTCAAAAGAGCCAAAATGATAAGGATATTATGCAGTGATTTCATGTTCTATGTATGTGCTGCCCGCATTGTTGAAGGCTTCCAATTTCCATTTATGTCTTTCCACGAAAAAATATATCCTGCCAGGCCTGAAACAGTCGGCCCCCTCAGCCCTGTGGACATGGGTGTTCTTAAGAACAGTAAAGGCTTTCAGTCAGCCACCAAATTATTAACATGGCGTTGATCCATGAAAAATAGAGCAAGAGTATGCTATGAAGAGCTTCTTCCTTTCCAATGCCAGCCAATGTGAACAAGGTTACATAATGACCTCGAGGGAAAGCAGGCACAGGCCCATGTCGCTAACCTTTTAGCTCGTGACAGGCTTTACACTTCTCATTTGTTTGCCGGCGACAGCTTAGCACTGGATTAACAGGTGCCTAGCCACGGTATTAATTCATGGTTACCTCTCAAAGGAGATGCCAACATGCAGCGGAGGTAACAGGAGCTTTAACTGCATGGTAGTTCTTTCAATTGGAATTCATTTTATATGATCAAACAATGTCCACACACTATACCCAATGGTATTTCACGTTAACTAAATGTTTTTTTTTTTAATCAAATTTAACATGATTACAGATAAATCATTCCATTACTTTTTTGAGAGAAGCTTTTGTTTTGTAATCCTCCAAAACAAGCACTGAAAAATCAGGATTCTGTTGGTAAAAGGTTTCTTTGTGGTGCATGAGTTTGCACAGTGTTTGTTCATAGACCATATCTTTGGTTGCTGTCAAGGTACTCGTCATGGTATTGTTTGGAGAAAACAGAGGTTTCAATCAGCCTCTGTCTACCTGAAGCCATACGAGTCTACCAAAATGGATGTTTGTCAGCGGCAGACCTAAAATGGGGGTATGATGGTGCTATCAGCGGCCATGTCTGTGAAAACACCATTACCTCCATGTCACGCCTCAATCACTCCCCATTGTGCGATGACTGTCCCCCCACCCTCTTCCCCTCACCTCCAGTGCTGATCTCCCGTTCATGTCCTAGCAGTCTATCACAGCCGGCGTAGGGAGACGCACCGAGCCATAATGGATGGCCCCGGAGCGAAAACAGCCCCAATAGCATATCAATTACCCATCAGCACCCTCTTGGCTGGATGCCAATGTGCACCACACCCCAGCAAAGTCAATGAGATAAGGTGCAAATGCAGATATAATGGTGCTTTTTGCAGTGTACAAATTACACAGTGTCAACTCTGCTGCCCACCTGTCGGATCTGTCAGCCGGTGAATGAGAGTCTCTGAGAAGTGTGTGTGAGTGTGTGGGTTTGTTAATGTGTGTGCACACGCAACATTGTGCACATGTCATGAGGCAATCAGGTGATTTCCCCAACTCATTTGCCCAGTGGAAGCCCAGCTGCTTGCCTGTTTATCTGTTCGCCCTTTTGATTGCTGACCACACATCTTATGTCACCTCTCCACAAATCCTGCGGGTTAATTTGTCCCTTGCTCGCAGCGTCGCTGCTGCTGGGCAGTACAATCTGGGAGGGGGAAATCAGTCTGCACACAAGCACGCGAGCAAGCACAATCGCACATTCTCACACACACAGATGAGGTGATTCAGATAGTTGGCATTACTGCAGCTGTGCGGCCCCTAATGGCCCGCTGAAGTGATTGATAAAAGGCAAACAGTTGCTCTGCAGGGGGACAGATGGAGCTGCACCTCCCACTGTAGCTGGCACTCGAGCTTCAGAGGAAAATACAAGGGGGGTCTGACTTAGCACTATGACGTTATTGCTATTGAAATTAGCCTTGATCAACGTGATGAAGCTGGAATGTAAATCTCAAAATCAAAATTGCATAAGGAAGACACGGTCTCCGTTGATTTTTTTAGTCACTTTCATTTGTTTTGATTTTGCCATAATAGAAATATCAGCTCATGAGCAGGGACTAACTGTCCTGAAGGGGGGAAAAGGCGAAAACAAAACTTAATTCTTAAATATGAAAGTAAATAAAGAATTGTTACAATGGCTGACAAAGCCTGAATATTACTGGGGAGTAATTTTAAACTGTAATTCTAAAAATCAAACTGCAGGAACAGAGCTGCAGCTCTCCTCGCTGTTATGGAGATCAGAGCCTGAACAAATGCTATTGTACAGTGTTGCAAAACCATCACAGTAGATGGGAACGTCCATGTCCGTGTCCACACAAAGCAAACACTGTTCCACTCTGCTATTCTCTCACCTCCACTCCCCTGCATTTTTAGCATTTTTATCCTCATTGCCTTTACACTTGACTTGTTGTGTTGAATTGAGGGACCAATTAGGAGCAACAGAATGCTCACATCGCTGGTCAGAGCGTTGCGAGGACCTTATCAGGTGCGTGTCTCATTTGCGCGGGGCACAGCCACAGTTCCAATTGGTGGTTTTCTACAGATTAGTGTTGTCTGCTACTGAACCGATAGACAAGCTTCTGTTTCTCAGCAACAGTTTGGAAAATGTTAGCTTGTGTTATTAGAGACACTGAATGGCCACATGATTTATGTGGACAGTGTGTGGGGTAACAGCTTGTTAAAAAATATTACTTTCATGTTGAATCACACAAAAAGGACCAGTCCACGGATAATCATCCTTTTAAACTAATTATAGAAAGTGCTAAGTGATCTACCCTTATGGTTTTTCCTAATCTTAAGAGCATATTTCCCCCTTTAGTTATCTTAGAAATTAGTTACTGGCAGCTTAAATGCCTCATAACATTACAAAGTACAGCAGTGTCCGAAATTAACTTTTTTCACTCACCAGCTAAGGGGACTTAAAATCTGGCATACAATCACATTTTATACCATCCTAAAATATAAATTGCCTATGTACATACATGCATTCATTTCTTTACATTTCATGGGGATACGATAGTATTATGTTAAAAACAAACTTAAAGAAGTCAGTGCAAAATGTCAAGCAAAATTATTTTCAATATATTAATCAAAATTAATTAAATTCAAGCCTAAACACAGCTCAAGAAGTCTTGATCTGAAAAATCTACTAAAGTATTTGCCAGTTAATGTACTTGGTAATGGTAATAATATTTTTTTAAGTGCTTCAATATTGAGTAATAATGCTGCAAAACAGGCTGCAACCACTTGGTGCATGATCACGGCCAGTGTTTGTCCACACAAAGCGTGTATTTTTGCCTCTGACAGGCTCAGGAGGAGCTCTACAGGGATCAATCTTTTTGTAAATGAGTTAGATCCTTTTTGTTTGTTTGAATGTGTTGTAAACATAATAAGAGGATTTTTTTGTGTTGGTTTGCAACCAAAAATTTTTTTCACAGATCAAATCAAATATCAAGTAGGCTATGGGACTATTTTTTTGTGATTTTATTCAGAATTCCTCCTTAAATCTAAAAGTCTCAGACAGTCATCCCTCAGAGGAGATTTTAGAGTTACATAGAAACACTAGCAAAGTCAATATGAAACGCCCTCTGTCCTTAACTTCTGATCTAAACCACTGATCATCTGTTTCCAATTGCAAAATAAAGTCAGTACAATCTCTTGTCTTGACCTCCAAAGGCAATCCTCTTAACAGCCACATGCTGAAATCTGCAACTTTGTTGCTTTCTAGTGCGTGTGGCTTGATAAGAAAGATTAATTGCTCTATCTGTGAAGCTTAGCATGCTCACTAACTATTTTTGCTATCTTTTATTCTTTTTCTGTCTCTCTCCAGCACCACCAAAGTTTTTAAGAACCCCCAATGACCAAACAGGCGTGCAAGGAGGCGTGGCGTCCTTCATTTGCCAAGCTACAGGAGATCCACGGCCGAAGATTGTGTGGAACAAGAAGGGGAAGAAAGTCAGCAACCAGAGATTTGAGGTATTAGGTCTATTGTTCTGATGTAAAATGCTCGACAAAATGGGAATGCTTCAGCACTGCTTTTGGCTCTGCTCGCACATAATCCATCGCGCCAAGCCCAGCTCGCTTGCATTTCGCCCTGACTTGCCACCACGCATTAGCAGGCTCTAATAACCATGCTGGCCAGGCTTTTAAACATGCATGAGTTTTAATGAGCGAGTACACAAAAGATCTGGGGACAGATTTGTAATTAAATAAAAGACAAGAAAAGAGCAATTGGACAGAAGAAAAAGCAACTTGTGGTGTGACCCAGATACCTACATTACCATCACGCCACATTTGCCAGCTTTATGCAAAGTGAAAGGGGAAGTAGCACTTTCACTTCGAAATATCCTTTTGCTTTGTGGCATCTTTATCTAAATGCATGTCCTACCCTCCTTATTTTGGCTGAAGCTTTGATTTCTGGTCAGCTTTAATCTGCACTTGGGCTTAATACCCATGAGAAATAACACATCATCGCTGAACACTGATAAGATTTCTATTAATTTCTGTGTCAGTCCTCGGGACTATCACAGTGTCACTTTTTTTTCTCTTCTGCACTAGATGCCATATTTGCTTGCTACTGCACAGCAGCAATGGCTTAACGGAGCTTGGAGACCTCTTCCCGCCTCTTCTTTGCGTCTCATGCCCATAGAAATCTAATCTTATCAGAGTTCATCGCGTTTGCATCGCACGTTGTGCTGAATGCCAACACGCTAGTTTCCATTCCCTCGTTGCCTCACAGGGCTTGCTGGCTGCCGCCATTCTGTGCCCATTCAATCATGCACCGCCACCTCATCTTCTAACAAAAACCCATTTCCTTTTAGAGAACTCACTTCCTTTCTAATTTCTTCTGCTTTGACTAAGAAAGAAGGCTGTTTTTTTTTTTTTTTTTTTTTTTACATCACCTGCTGTCAGCTTGAATGCCAACACCGCTGTAGCTTGGCCAATGAAATGTTAAAGTGTATTGTTAACTAACAAATGCACAGATATATTGTGAACTTTAAAAATGTTCGTAGGCCTCTGTGTGTGCTTGTGTGTGTGCGCGTGTATGTGTGCGATTGTTTGTGTGGAGTGGAGGTCTCAGGCCTATCTTTATTGAAATCTACCTCTATGCTTAAAAGAAATTGAGTTATGACACAGGGCTTTCTAAACTCAGTGAGTATACGACATGTAGCATGCAAAAAAAAAAAAAAATAGCTGAATAAGCTACAACAAACACCTGTTTGTGAGCATTTTATGTGTCGTTCGTCTAATACAGTCGGTCCTGTCTTTTGTACCACTACCTCACCTCATGGTACAACTGTCCGTTACCGTTTATCAAGCCACCTTTAACTGTTTGTGCTTGTTTCTGTCCCATTGACACAATCCAGTGTGATGCATTTTCAAGGGATTGAATGTTAACTTTAAGAGTGGGACACATCCAGATTAAAATTTTACACTGCAACACAATATCCGAGCAAAAATTCTAACCACGATAACCTTCCCCATTCTTAAAGTTAGTCAGCCGCATCGATTATTTTACCAATTAATGCACAAATGAGTAGTAAATAGTACATTTACTAAAAGACAGCATGTCTGAACACATAAGAAATGGTTCTAGTACATACCTACAATGAAAAAGATTTGTTTTAATCAAATATGCTCACGACTTACATATTTAAGTATTCTTACACTGTACAGATCCTGAATTTACTTTCTGTACATATACAATCACAATATTCACAAAGAACACAAAATCCACAGTGTTCATTGTAAGGTAGGCAGCAGCTTTTGTTTCTGTCATAGGAAGCACATTGTGTCAGTCACCATCAGTGTCGTTAGCCAAATGTCCTCAACAATGTTGTCTTCTTTTGTTTTTTTCTCTGCGGAAGGTCCCTCACCCATTGTGAACCAAAAAATCTCCTTTAACATATCCTGTCTCTCGCACCTGCAGGTGATAGAGTTCGACGACGGCTCTGGTTCAGTGCTAAGAATTCAGCCATTGCGCACGCCCCGAGATGAAGCCATATATGAATGCGTAGCCTCCAACAGTGTTGGAGAGACGAGCGCTACCACCAGACTCACTGTTTTACGTGGTAGGTCCCTGAAAAGAAAAAAAACACACACCACTAACATGTCCCTTTTCTTCCCCGCTAACACAGGTAAGCTTGCATTTCCTTGTTTTATGTCTGTCCTGTCCTCTTTTCTTTGTTTCTCACTGTCACACCGCACAGTCAAACCCAATTAGAGACTCTGGTTACACTCACGTTGTGTATTCTGACTTGATAAGATTTAGTCCATTAGCCATTTAGCCAAGTAAGTTTCCGTTTCTAAGTGACTTAAGTCATTTGCATACAGATTCCTGACACAATAATTAAGATGCCAGTTAAATTATGCAAATAGCCATCCATTCCTAGCCTGCAGTGGTTTAATGGAAAAGCTCAGCAATAATTTTCAAATCAGTCATTTTTCATCTCTGCACTTCAGCTTTGATATTCTTTTGGCCTTGTAGAAAATAAAGCAGTGTATTCTTGTGGGATTAACAAGCATGTATTGTTTATATTCTAGCCGCAGGTTGCCAGTATCTTTCAGTGACCGGTGGCTGTTAATAGCCAGCACTCCTCTACACAAACATGTGTAATAATCCAAGCGGGAAAGGTCAGCCACTTTGTTTACTTCCAGTGAGAATAAAAGTCAGACAAATATCAAGTTGGTTGACAGTGCCGCTTTTATAATAAGCACCGAGCAAAATTTTATCTTGATTACACACAACATTCCATTCAAAGGCAAATATGTGGTGGCCCTGAGCTCAAAAGGCTGAGTAATATCTCTCTAAAACATGACTTGTTTGGCTGTGAATGGAGAAAATGGCTTTAGAAAAAAAGCCTTGGGCTGCCTGAATGAGGTGTGCTCCATTATGTACCACAATTACACAACATGGCAAATGAGTTTCTATTGAGAGGGGTGCTTCCATCCTATAGAAAAAAAGCTGGCTCTGCTAGTCTCTGAAGCACCCCCACCGCCCAGCCCCCACCCTCCTCTGCTTCTTATCTCACCAATGAGCCAACAAAAGGCCCTTTGCACTGTCTCCAGAGGCAGATTGAAAGAGAAAGGTGGCACGTTCACATGCAGCTCTCTCCTGTTTACTCTGGAGCACAAAGTGTGTGTATGTACGCGCTTACTCACACAATATTGTGCACATTTCCTGTTCCCTTTCACTCTTGCTCTGGCTCTATCTCTGCCCCCCCTCTCTCACACACACACACACACCAATAGATAGCTGAGGGACGAGTATAGAAGCAGTTCTTCCCAGCTCCACGGCCTAGCATTAGCATGTTTATTACCATTTCCATTTTGCTCTTCTGCTCGCTCTCCTTTCCCATCAATGTATTGATAGTGAGTAGAGCCCCCTGCCCCCCCCCCCAAAAAAACAAAACAAAAAAAAACAAAAAAAAAAAAAAAAAAAAGAAAAAAAATTTTCTTTTCTTGCTTTGGTGTAACGAAAAAGAATATGCTACCTGTCCTCACATTTCGTCTTGTGGACACAAATCTGCAAAATATTGGCATTGTGACTGAATAGGAAATACTCTGCAACAATTCTATATAAAATATATGTTTATTTTGGTCACCACTTGCTATGACACAACCAGGATTCAACTTATACCCAGCTCGGGCACAGAGAAAATGTATTGTTATGCATACTCATGGCATAAATAATAAATAAAAGACTTGAATAATCACTGTGAGCAGTGATAGCAGTCATAGTTTGACAGACAAAGGAGAGGAAGCAAGATGAAAATCAAATATAAACAAAAGGAAAATTATGCCACAGTGCTGGCTACAGACAATGATATCAAGCATTTCCATAATAAGATAAACTCTAGCTATCCATAGTTTTTGAGTTCACTCTTCAAAAGTTTTAACTTCAATTTGTAGACATTCATAATACAGCCAAACTAATTTCCTCCCTTTTTGACACAACAGAAGGAGGACTTTAATGAAGCTGGAAGTAAGCTGACACACTGTATTGTCATGGCATCTTACAGTATGGGCAACCTGAGTTAACACAAGGTTACCTCAAGGAGGCATTATATATTATTTAGGAGAGCGAAAAGCTCTGTCCAAAACTGCTCGGTACAGTACAATAAACACAGCGCTGCTGGTTTGCTACTCATCATTCCACCTGACATGAACTGCAGTTTGAAAAATGCAACTGCACATTTTTAAAGTCCGATCTGTCACTATGACCAGCAAAAATTATTTCTCTCCTCCTTTGGCCCCTTTAGTGGAGAAATACTAAAGTTGCAGCACAGGAGAGATAAATAAATAAGCAAACACAGATAAGTGCTACTACGCCAGGCCTAATACATATAAAGTGACTGTTCGTTTAGTTCATTTGGGCTCCAATGGTCTGTGGAAACGACTGCAAAGCATCTGTTGTGGGAAGCTCGCCACAGGGGGTGATGCCTAATTCCATGAAGGAAAAGCACATTGTTGTAATTGCCATGCTATGAGGAGAGAGGACTCGAGGTGACAAATCCAAAGCACTGGGGGATATTAGTATTCGGATGGGTCTCTAACTTGATGGGAAGTGCCATTAGTAATGAACTTCCAGGCTTAGGGAAGCGATTTGCATGAAAGGCGAACCCTGAAACGTAATGATGTTCCGAGTCAAATCTGCTAGGCCACGGCATGAGCTACGGGTTTCCTTAGTTCACTTTTTCTTTTTTTTTGCACCCTCTGTTTTGATTAACTATGAGATGACCTGACTCATATGCTACTCGTGTCTTTGAATTAAGGTCGTCTTGATTTGCTTTGTAATTGAGAATGACGGGTGGGGATTGAGAAATGAAGAAACAGCACATTTTGGGTGTCATGGCTGGAATTGATTTCAAGTGGCATTTGATCTCACATTTAAAATATGCCTCTGTAAGACTTTGGCATATGTGCCTACACTGACTGACAGCCTAAAATAAGAATATCTGTCACCACATGATGTTAGTACAGTTTTTTGCACCCTTTAACCATACTTAAAAAAAAGAAAAAAGAAAGAAATACCTAAAATGTAGCCAAAACACCTCACAAGGTCTAGACTCTCTGCTAGCAGTAGTTCCAGCAGAATGATGTGTGGATCTGAATGCTGCAGTTCATGATTCAGGCATGATTAAGGATTTATATTGCATCCTCACACTCCCATTATGCTGTCAACAGCCATTTCCTGTGCCCCACACACAAGCGTGCAAACTTATGCAGCTGTGCACAACTTGACAGTGGGAGCGGAAAATGGGAAGCCGCTCTCCTGTGACGGAAAAACAGAATGCATCATTTCCATTTGTATGGAATGGTGCAATGGCACGGTCAAAGCCTTGTAGCCAAGACGGGTCTTTCCACATACAATGAACGGGGTGCTACATGATCAGTGATTATTCATAGACAATGTATGCAGTCAGCTTTTGTCATTGTGATGAGAAAAATGGCCTCCACAGTTAATAAAACACAACAAATGCTGCTTAATTTACATTCCAAGTCTAGTTAACTGATATCTGATATAAGATGCTAGTACACTGTTGACCTGCGTGCATTGCAACCACCCCCACCCCCCAAAATACTATGAAGAGTGACTGATAATTTAAAATGTACCTTCATACTCATTCCTAACCATCCGTTTTTTAATCTCTGTGCTCTTGCACCGTTTGCTCAATGTATAATGCTTTCCGTCTAACAAGTGCAGAGTGAGGGATGAACAAAAGCTGGTCTGCATGCTCAAATTGCTTAGCAAGATAAATGCTGTGTCAGCTGTCTCGGACTGTCGGAGCAAGGGATGCAGTGGGGATGAAGCAAGTGACCATTGTGAAATTACTGCGGGGGGGGGAGCAGCTACCATACAATTGACTGGTTTACTGGCGGGAGCTCTATAGATGGCAAGACCTGGGATGCCACATGGAACACTCAATTTTGTTCAAAAAATACATTTTTTCCTCCAAAAATGGTGCTGTGGAAACATGCTGACTCACTGTAGGAGTTTAACTCTTTTGCTACATGGATATTGTAAACATATATTGGAACAGAGGGAATTGTATAGGCCTAACCTAACCGGTTCACTGTGAAGCACATTTGATAATGACTTATCCTCTAACATTAGTCAAACATGATTTACCTCGTCACTATGTACTAGTGTTTCAGAGGCTACCAGCAGCTTTTTCATGTAAACTAGTCATTTATTGTAATTTGCAACCCATTTTTCCCAGAAACCAACTTGCTTCTTTTCTCTCTCACCTCAGCATGCTGAGACATATAGTGACTGAGTGCAACCAACTGCGCAGACTATCAATTATCTTCACGTCCATTAGATGTTTCATAAAGTATCCACGGGCAGAGTTATTGCTTGGGATTTGGCTAGTACTGACTTGATGCTTTTCTCGCCTCAATTCCCGACTTCACCTCTCTCATACGTCACGAAAATGGAGCACATGATGACAAGTTCTTCATTATTGTAATTAAAAAGATGGAGTTGACTGTCCTCACTGAAATTGATCTCTTCTCAGTAAAAAAAATAAAACAGCCTCCACACCCCTTTATATCTTACTGCGTTTTTAATCGTGGAAGCCAATCAGTATCTATACGCTATGCAAGATGATTTGTGGCATAACCGCTGCCAACAAGATGGATGTTGGACTTACAGTCTGCATAGTGCGTGAGAAAACATCTGCTGGAGCCACAAAGGCCCCTTGGACTGCACACTGAGCATGATAGATAACACTGCACATGTTGTGGCTCTGTATTTGTTTTAATAAAAGTAAACACAGACTCCTGAATTAATAATTATTGATTCAAAGGAATGAGGAGTGGTTTTGTTTGTTTTCCTTCTCCCTCGCTGGCCTTAAGATTTCACTGTTCTCCGCAGTGACCTCACAGTACTTGCAGCATAATTAGGTGATGAGTGATTTTAAAATGCTAATTGTTTCTCACATCTTGTGGAAGTACATTTAAACAGTAAATAAGAAAATATCAAAACGTTAGACACCTGAAAATGGTTCCTTTGCTCGTCTTAGATAAGAAAAAAAAATGTGTGGTATGCAACAGTCCCTTTTAAACATCCTGTTCAAGGCAGGAATAACATGCCATTATGCCACCTAACCGTTCTGTATAAAGGGCTCGATCGTGGAATGGGCACACAAAGTTGTCTCATCTTTGAGCTGGCAACAATGGTAGGAACAGCACCGAATCAAGCTCAGTGTAAAAGGGACAGCAGGCAGAAAGGGGTTGAAGGAATGGGTGTGAAGTTTTGAAGGCATGCTGTGCATGCAACCAATAGCAGGATATTTTAAGAGCAACCAACAGTAGTTAGCAGCTAATTCAAATAAGAAACAGCAAAAAATGTCTGAAAACTAGGAAAACAATGAAATTTGGGAGCTCCTTACCCTATGAGTAAATGACGAGATCAACCACCTTATAACAGGGACAATAAAGGATTGTTATGCCATGTTATGACATAGTTAATGTTTATAAAGTGCTGCTGACACATATGTTTAATTCACACAAGAGGCAGACGGTGTTTCGGTTAACGCCTGTCACACACTTTTGCTTTCACAGTGCCCGTATGCTATCAAAAATCACACACCATTTTATACTTCTGTGTTAAATGCAAAGGTGGCATTAAGAAGTATAGAAAAATATTAACAGCAAGATATCAACACGCTGTTTTTTGAGGCTGTACTTGTGCATGGAGCCAAATGCTAACGTCAGCATGCTAACGTGCTCACCATGACAAAGCATCAATTTTGTATTAGCTTCACCATTATCTGGATTTGTGCACATCACATCATAGACGATATGGCACAACATAAGGCAGAAATTTTCCACTGCCTGGACTGGAGGGGACACAAGGCCATAAAACGAGGAGTGTGTAAGTCTAAGCCAGGTATTTGAGGGGTGCTAATGTTAGTAGCTTTGATCTTAGCTGCACTCAACAGTCATTTTCTACTAGATTAATTGGGTACTGCAGGGTCATCCTTAATGCATCTAATGATCTTGAGAAACTTTTCAAGCTGTGTAAGGCTGCTCGCTAATTACAACCAAACAACTCTGGACTGAGAAAAAGTAATGTGGCAAGAATTGATTTTTGGGGTGTAATTAGTTGTCTATACATTATTACATTCAGTACAGCAAAGATGAGTGTGGTGACTAATTAGATGTTTTGTGGCTGCATGAAAGGAAAGGGGGACCTTACACATTCTCATCGCGAGTTTCATCAGCGTTAAACATGTGGCCTAAATATAGTAATTTCCATAATGAAATAATGCCAACCACTGCCTGCTGTGACACCCGTCAACTCCCACAGTCAGTTTTGAGGAGAATGCCCGTCTGATAAATTTCAAAAGCCTGATACAACCCCTTTTTTCCATTAGGGCTCTTTGAGAGCCAAGAGGTCCTTCTCTGCAGGATGTCAGCAAGCATGAATAATCTCTATACTCCCTTCTCCTGTAGCAAGCTTTTAGCTATATCAATTATTGAAATGGCTGGTGCTAGGTTTTCCCTTTCTTAGGAGGAAGTTAACTTGTATGAAGTCAGTTTCCTCAGACATTTATACTGCAAAGTCTCGTCTGAGTCTGATGATACCATGTTCAAATTGAAGAGTCCCGTGCTGTGACCCATAAAGATACCTGGCACTGTCATGCACAAAATGCTAAAAGTGATTAAAGCTCAGAGGATTTTGTGGAAGCAATCCCGACAGCCGATGGGATGCTTCCTTGCTAGTAATACACACCTCCACATACACACGAGCAGTCCCATGCTGTCTTTTTCCTTAAAATACACAGACTTTGGTTAAAGATATGCCATGTCACAATCCAAGCCAAAGCATCAGAAACGCCTGTTTGATCACACTGACCCGCCTGCCTCTGAATGTATAGTACATGAAGGTTAATGAAGCAACTCAATGTCTCACAGTTTTACCTTCTGTCTTTTTTCCTGCCCGCTCGGAAGACTCACCTGGTTGCTGATACTCTCTTGAGCTCCCACTGATTCCAGCTTCTGGCTTTTTTAGCCTTCCCTGAAAAGACAAAACAAAAACAATCAACCTAAATAGTTCAATTTTTATTTAACTTTGACACATTGTGCATCCTATAGTCACCCCATGTGGGTGGTAAGAGGGTGGATATACAATGAATAAGCCTAAAACATAAAAACAGAACAGATGTCTGGCAGTATATGCTTCAATGTGACAGGTATGTCTCTAAGGAGGAGGCAGTGTGTAGTTGTTTATATATTCCCTGCCACATCCTCTTTATTTGTGAATGTTTAATGCACTCAAGAGGATCAAATGAGGGTTGATGGACTGTTAAGAAAAAGCTGAAAAAAAGGAAGAGTCTTCCTTAGGTACGTTTCATGGAGTTGAGAGAAAATAAGCGACATTCATTTTAGCTTTGTGTTTGGCAAATAGCTCAAAGCATTGTCAAATAGTTTTCTCCCTCCTCCTTTGAATATTACTAATAATAACAGAAAAAAGTGCTGATGGGAGATGAGATGACAACAAGAGAAGTTTTTTTTCTTTCCCCAACTCTGAATAAATGGGGCACTGTTTTCTAAAGTAAATGGAATCATTGCTCAAGGTAACAACCAGCAAATGGAATATGCAAAGTGAAATCCTGAAGAGGGTGGGAGAGAGACAGAAGGCAAAGAAGGCGGGAGACAGACAAAGACAGATTGAGGGAGAGTCTTTAACATCAAGCATCTTTTAAAGTCTCAGATGAGTTGCGGCTGAATCGAGGCAGATCAAGTCAGTGAGTAAGGCAAATTCAAAAGACAATGGCAGTGTGGGAGAAAGACATGATTGTAGGTAGGAAAGGTCTTGAAATCTCTCTTTCTCCCTCTCCGCCTTCCCCCTAGGTGATCTTTACTCAGAACACTACATCTGGCTGAGCTGACGCGTAGTCTGCAAAGCAAGAAGAGGGTGGATTGGGTGGGGGTAGGGGGGCATCTGAGCGTAAATGGAGCTTTGTGCCTGGCTTCCTGCCTGCCTTGCTGCTTGCCCAGCCAGGCCTGTAGAGAAAGGCCCCCTCTCCACCCTTCCTGCTTCATCTCTCCTTTTCATCTCCCTCTTTACCCATCCATTTTAGCACTACCCCTAAGGGGCATCCGACACTAACACTCACTCTCTGCTTTCATTCTCTTCCTCCAACTCCCTTTGCTTATGTTGTAAATGGAGGAATATCACAGCTAATCCGTCATGTTTATGAATGACACGGGGCCTAGGGAGAGTAGGGGCGCCTTGCCAGAAGTGGCGTACATCTCTGTTGCATGCCCTCTGCTTGGCTGATCCAATCTGCCCCGGCAGCGATGACCATAAAAAATACCTATGGGGGATGGCAGGCTTGGAGGCATACTAGGTGTGTTAATTTTTAAGAAGAACTCATAGAATTTCTGACCTGGAATATGTTTCTCAAATTCCAACTACATTCCATCCAAAATCCCAACAACTGCGTCTTTACAGAGCTGCCTATAGGTGTAAGTGTAAGGCCTTCGAATTCAGGAGTAAAGGGCGCGGACATCCCGTGACTGTCAACAGCACTCCGTTTCGTAGAGTGTAATTTGCAGGTGTGCAGTTTGTCTCTCTGTGTGGTATATGGGATCTGTGAAGGACGTTTCCTTGATTTATTATATGCAAGAAGAGATTTTAAGTGTTTCAGACACACAATCTACCATGACACCAGTGTGTCAACTTAAAAGAGTTTTACAACAAGTTTTCCAATGTCATTTAGAAAGAGCAATTGCTCGAATTGTTCGTCTGTGAAGGTTTTTCTGCCAGAAAAAAAGGCCTGGTGATTAATAGATTGACTCTACAATGGTTCTCTCATAATCTCAGGCATTAGGCAAGGGTTTTTAATGACAAATAAGCAGCATTCAATTAATTATACAATCTCAAAGGGGATTTATGGAAGAAACAATCAGTGCAGGGCAAAAGGGGGAGACGATGCTATTTTTCACTGAGACAGAGTGCCATGAACCTCGGGTTAAGAGGGCTTTCTGTGCCTTCACCTTCCTCCTCCTGTGTTTTGTTCCAATGTTCATCATCACAGGAGAAGGGAAACACTGGGTAGTAATTCACAACTCATTCCTATTTGACTCCTTAGGCAGCGAGGGTAAAATAAAATTTTAGTGGTTAGTAGATGGTCCCTCATTGTCTGCCCCTGGGTATTAGCAGTTTTCTCAAAGAGACTGTATTTGTTCAGCAAATTACTGAAATACCTTTTAGAGGTAGCAGGCTAGAGAGACTTAATGCCACTTTGTGTTGGAGTGGGCCTGCTCCTCTTAAAACTCTATTATAGTAAATTGGAATTAGCTGTTTGAGCCAACTGTGGCACATCCACAGTAATATTCATTAGTGTGCTCCATACCTGTAGAATCAACTAATGAACTAAACTGAAGCATATTTTCCCCAGCCCAGCTTTTCTACCACTCCTCCCCTTTTACTGCTGATTTCTGTTGCACTGTAAAACCCAATTTTTCACTCCAAAAAATTCAGTATAATGGGGCAGTGTTGCAACTAAAATTGTCACCTTCCAATTGTTTGCTCCTGACAACCAGATCAGTAGCAGTTTATATCCTTGTCCATTTATATTATATATATAGTGAAGGAGCGAAGTAAATTTAATCTAAAGTGTACTTTTTGACCAAACGTGGACTCTTTATGCACATCTTCAATATGGCAGCACAGACTATCTGTGCAGTCAGCACAGTTTCAAGGTGGGCAACCAAGATTACTGTCACCAATTCAGCATTCAACCAAATGTCTCCCTTTCTGTTCCCGAGTTATTGCGCTGAGTAATGGTCAGAAAAGTGTTTTTGAAAAACATTATGAAGTCACGCTGAAGTTGACCTTTGAAGTTTTGAATGTAAAATGTAACTTCATGGTTTTGTCATGGTTGTGGTGGTTTGTGCGAAAATTTGTCATAATCAGAAAGTTAATTATTGAGTTATGGCCCAAATGTTTGTTTCGTAACCTTCGATCACCAGTTTCTATTTAGTTTATCCTTCAGTCCATGTGGACGATAGTGCCAAATTTGAGGAAATTCCCTCCAGATGTTCCTAAGATCATACGTTTACAAGAATGAGATGAATGTGAGGTCACAGTGACCTTTACTTTCTGACAGTCAGTATTCTAATCAGTTTATCCTTGAGTCCAAGTGGACTTTTGTGCCAAATTTGAAGAAATTCCCTCCAGGTGTTCTTAAGATACAATGTTCATGTGAATGAGATAGATGTAAGGTTATAGTACGACCCAGATCTAATCACTTCATCCCTGAGTCCAAGTGGATATTTTTGCCAAATGTAAAAAAAATGATTCTCAAGGCATTTCTGAGATATTGTGTTCACAAGAATGGGAAAGATGGACCACCCAAAAAAACATAATATGTGGCCACTTCTGTTGATGATGTGGAGGCATAAATGCATGTCATTGATGTTCTAGTTTTCTTAAAGCCAAGGTGTGTGTAGATCATGTAGTAGTAACTTAATTTAAGAGACTATTTACTGTACATGATCACCATCTTCTTATTTTTCACCTAAAATCACCCTCACTTGTATGAAATAGTTAATAATTGACTGACTTATTTCTGTAAAAATAGGGCTTTGACACATAGTACAAACATGTAGACACACCGATGTAGAAAAATTTAGATGGATCACTGACAGGATCCTCTTTAGAAGGTACCCACTCCATGAATGTTATTTTTGAAGACTGAAACATACATTTGTATCCTCAGTGAAGATAAACGGATCATCGGCTTTCATAGCAAAAATGAACTTTCCACTACTTGCTAGATATAACGGGCTTGACTTTGACCCGTGAGACCTGCACAAGACGTATTTTTAAACCTTAACTGGAAAGCAGTCATGCCTTGCCACTTAACATTTACTCATATCAGTTCGTCTAAGGCTTTGGAACATAACAAACTCCGGCCCCAGGCATATAATTGGGACATGCTCTCACATTTGAGCTCCTCGGGAGTCTTTTCCAGTCAGCACAATAATGAAAACCACATCAGTCCAGACACATGCCACGTTTTAAAACAATTTGAAGGTTGACTCGGAGTTCACTAGCCTGTAAACCCTTAAAAACATCTCGGGAAGATGAATTTCGGAATTGTCCTCCACCACACACCACTGTGTGCCTTATTTGACGGAAGTGCAGAGCATTTTGTTTTCCATTATTGGATTACTTAAGCAATATCTACCCAGTGCAGGTGCCAGGAGGCTTATTTGGGAAATCTGGCTCAAAGGAAGCTCTGGGGGAAAACCTAATCTTATTTAGACTGGACAACATATGTGCCAGACAGCACTGGGATGTATCAATGAGATAAATACAGGCTTTGGATTCTCTGAGGGCATTTAGGGAAAATTCAGACTTTCAATTCGTCATTTCTTCTTTTTGCTCAGCAATGATGCACATGTGCTTTTTTACTTAACATGCTTGTCTGTCTTGTTGCTCTCTCAAAGAATTGCTATACCTGCTACTCATGATTGGGAAGTCACTTTCACTTGTATCTAACTTTTCCAAGTATGCTACCCAAAGCAGTGATAAAACCAACCATATGCTAACAACAATGTCCAGGCATGTGTGCAAAATTCATTATCAAAACGTATTGAATCTATTCCGGGTTGAAGAACTGTAGCTATTTAATGGCTGTGTTTTTTCAGTGAAAATTGTAAATAGGGGATACAACTAGACAAAGAATTAGGATGCCCTGGTCCAAGGGTCAAAAATTGATGTGGAGACTAGCTCCACCTCTGCAAAAGTTTCTAGGCAGAATGATGGATGGAGTGTTGTGTAAAGCAACTCTGTCTGAGTCCAAGTTTGAGATAGTTTAACCAAGCTGCAGGTAGCTGATAAAGCAAAGGGTGGGCTCAAATTTAGAATCTGTCAATCATTAGGCGCTAGATTGGAAAAGTACACCTTTTTAACCACAGCATTGAGTGGATACCCTGTAAGTAGAGCAAGGAAATCAACAACGATGTGGGTGAAAGTGGTGAAACGTTAGAGAGGGAAAGAGAAAAATAGAACAGATGCCGTCATAGAATTGGCACAAAATGGAATTGCTGTCTGCCTTTGTTAATCAAGAGCTCTTACGTTTGGTTGAGTAATTTTGTTTGTGTGAAAACAAAAGCATAATTAACAGTTCCCTCTCCCATGCCAAAGGAAAAAAAATAATTGAATACGTCAGTTGAACAGGAGCCGAACAGAACATTTTGTTGAAGAGGATTCAGGTCGTCTCTGAGCGGATGTATTAAAAAGGCTTGCAACAAATTTTAGAGAACTGTAAACAAATTATAATGGACAATGTTGCTGTGTTAATGTGTTCTGTATCAACAACCTCATTTAAAAAAAAAGTTTAACCGCAAAGACCAGACATCTGCTCTGAGACAATTAAATATAATTTATCTGTGTGTCAAGATTTGATTTTCTATGATGTTACTACAGTTCTACAAGTCTTTCAACCTTAAACTTTAATTGTGTGCAGAATTATTTTATTATTAATTACCTTTTATGAGTTTACAAAACACTCCTAATTCAATCTAGGTCAACTAATGTATTAGCAAGCCATGAAACAGGCCAATTTCAAATGATGTCCTTGTGAGCAGCAAGAGTGCTGTATGATTAACGTGATTAGCACCCTAACCCTGCTAAATTCTGCCATCTTCTTTTCTCACTTCTTTTGGATTTTTGAGCGTGGAAAAAGCTTTAATCAGTGTCCCTCAACTTGAAATTATATGCTATGGTGCGGTGGCTTTGACTCAGGCTGCTGAGAAAAATAAGCACTGCTGTCACACTCCATGGGTAATGTTTTGTGGCTTGTCTTTTTGTTCGGGCTGAAATCTTATCTGGGAAGGGGGAGCGAGAATCAGATTGATTCCTAAACTGGGCAAGGATAATCTTTAGGGCAGGGGAAAAGAGGAGTGTAAAATGTAAGAGCGTCTACTCGAAGACATCTGCCCCAAATTCCCACACTTCCATAATCCAGCATCTCTTGGCGAGAAGGGATCCTCAAACAACAATTCATCTTGACACACACTTTTCTCCGCCACAGCAAGTGACCTGTGACAGCCCCTTTGAGGAGATTGTATCCACTCAAATACGTCCAACAAATATATCTTATTATGGCCTGCAGTGATTTTCCCTGAAGAATAACCTCAACCGTGGGGTGAAAAGTCTTGTTCCGCTTGGGAAGAAAAGGGTCGGACCGAATCCAATCCTTGTGCAGCAACCACGGAACTAAAGCCAGAATGTGACCGGAAAGGTTTATGTTTTCATTGTGCTCCACTTGGAACGTCCAGCGCAACAAAGATTTATTTTCTTCTCAAATTCCTTTGTACTAACTCGGTAATGTTGGAACCAAATTTAACATAAAAGTGACATAAAATACATCTCACTTAATTTGACCCAAGGATCAGATTTACACTCAGTTTTCTATTGCTTTGTGTTACTACACAATGAATATCGCAACGTATTTGACATCATAACCCACTATCTAATGCCAAATATCAGAAACAATGCCAAAAAATACTCCAGTTAAAGCTGTAAACCTGCAAGCTGAAAGAGATACTTTTCTAAATTTCAACCAGATTGACTCATAATAATGTGGGTAGTATGTGTAAATGAACTGCAATAAAATTCCTTCCATCTAACCAGTGCCCAGATCTCGGGCTGTTGCTCAGACTACAGGCTATATTTCTGCACTTTTCGTATTTCCTGCCATGCATGCCACCACTATGGACACAAAGAGTATAGAAGTAGATCAAGACATGTATTGGCCTCTCTCTCTCTCTCTCTCTCTCTCTCTTTCTTAAACTCAGACCTAACTCTGATCAAACGGTAACAATAGGCAGTGCTGATTGAATATGAACCAATACTATGTTACTGCCTTTTTCTCACCAAAATGATTTTAGAAACACATTTTAGTGCTCTGTTTAGCTGTAATGAAGAGAGTTTGTGAACAGAAAGTGGGCATACAGTTTCCTGCATATAGAAAATGGAGACTTAAAAAACTGAAAGCAAACCGTAAAACTAAGCAATGCTGATCAAATTTAAACCACCATTCTGTGACTGTGTTACCTATTTTTTGCTTCAAATGCTTTCAGTAAGATATTTCAGTTTACCTTTTAACTATAACACAAGAATGTTTATTACCAGTGGGCTGTCGCATTATGTCACCCACTAGCGAGAGCGTTTATTGGTCTGGTGTGGCACTGTGCATTCTGGTAGTTGTAGGTTTTCTATCTCTTGAGCAATGCCATTCCTTTCTTTAAGTTTTTTCTGGTCACATTGCACACATTTTTGAATCTTTCTTTTGCATAGAGAGCCTAGTTTTATGAGAAGACCATATTTCCAATGATGAAATACCTCTTCAAGCACATGCAAAATGAGCAAACTACTATTTTTTTTGGCAACATCAACCAACTGGGCACAGTAATTGCTTTGTTCAAAACCTGCGCTCTGTGTACAGACTGCCATCACTACTGTAAGTGCCATGTAGGAGAGAGGAACATGCTTTTAATTTGTTTTTCTGGAGCTACAGTTTCCCACAGCTGTCAACATGTAAGCAGATAAACTTGAGCAGATATCCTGGCCTTAGTTTCACTGTCTGGTTCCACTATCTCTTTAATGAATTCCACTCCATAGATGTAACTGCATTAGTCCCGTAATACCTTGTAAACATCACCTCCGACTACACATACACACAAGTGCCCTGGTGTAGCACTAACTGAGCAAACATGTAAACAGTAACAGATCACGTTTGAATGGAACCTTTATCTGTTGAGACTCAATTAGGCTTATTTAATTAGAGCCCAAACAAGGAGGATATTACTTGAGTTTGTCACTCAACCCATTACGCCACAGCAGGTGAGAAGTTTACTTTGAGCCGAGACTGTGAGTGTGTGTGTTTATCGGCAGCAACTGCAATATGATGACAAATCATGCTGAATTTATGCTGCACTCAAGCAACATTTCAGTTTTCATACGAGGAAAATGTGATTTCACGTGTCCTCGTATTTTGTTTGAGTGATCAATAGATATAATCTGCTAATGGGCTGAGTTTATGTCCAGTGGCCTTCTGTCTTCAGCAGAAATCTGCTCACTGAGGGAATTTTTGAGCCAATGTCCTTTTTAGACTCCTCCCATACTTGGCACCGCACACTCATATGGCCTGATAGCCTGGCAGTGGCTAATGTGTGCAAATTGTCATTGGGAGTCTTTTTATATCAAGCACCAGTGCTCAGCACTTCTCTAGAAGGTGACTTCAGCATTTCTCTCCCTTCCATCTCATTTAGTGTGTAGATCCATTGTTGAATATACAGTATGGGTCTGTAAAGCAGAAACTGCCCTTGTCTTAGGCTGTCCTTGAGATTGCAGCTCTCAGCGAGGTAGAATAAGGAAGCAAGGAAACTGTAAAAACCCTTTTTTTCTATTATTTCACCTTTCAGCTCTGACTTTCATATATTGTACAGCTTGGGGCTGTATGTGCAATTCATGCAGCATATAGTATATAAGTCCCAAAACACACATCCCAAACCAAATGCACTACAAGCAAATCAAACTTGTCCAATTTCCACTCCTATCAGGATGCAGCTCAGAGTTCCTAAAGGGGTAATGAAGTAGGTCCTTGCTGATAATTTATGTAACCACTAGTCGAAAACCAACCTCTGTTACTGTTAGCGGAACATAGCGCATGGGAAAAACTACCAGCCACTTGGCCCCTGCTTGATTAATTATTTCATTCTTTACTTTTAACACATTGTCAATAACCCAACTTCTCCAAAAAATGCACAACAAACACGTTGTGGCTCAAATTACATAGTGATTAATCTGATTTCATGCTGGTCTCTTTGCCTTGTAAGGGAAATGCTGCAGCAGCTCTGCTGATGTGAGTTGTTAATCACAGCACAAGCTAGCAAATGTGGTCAATTTCCTTCCCTTTATTTATTATCACAATGGTAATTCTCTTTGGGAAGTAAATGAGGGTATAGCTGAGAGTTGCACGGAGATTCAGAATGTCAAAGTACTCTTGTTTATTCTTCTTTTTTACATCTTAATCTCAAGTCCTGTGCAAGAAAAACTTTTTTTAGATACCTCACAGTTGATGTCATGACTTTGTGGCCATTCTAGATGAGCATGAGTGCACAAAGCAGCTGTAAAATACATTTCTGGGCTGAGCAAGAATGCATTCAGAAGGCCAGAAACCTTCGTAACAGATCATTAATTTTAAATGCACTGCCTGGAGTCATATCAGCTGCCTGCACTGGAGTTACGGGCGAGCATCATGTAACATGCATTCTATAGGATAGGGAGGATGGGTTTGGTGAAAGGGCCCTTTTGTATGCCTGACCCAGCCTCATTTTTATATGTTTTCGCGATTTCAATGAGCTACACTAGTTAATCAATAGTGTAAATCAGACTATGGTTTTACTGTGCAATCAAGTTAACATAAGCTTCACCATTTACAATTTAAAATGAATGCACCCTGCACCCTCTTTTTTTCTCCTTAGAGCCAAATAACCAGCAGCATTGTACACTGCAGCACAAGAAAAAATCTGACTTCTTAAAGGACAGCTAAATTATGATCTCTTAAGCACTTTGTTTTAGAATACATTGCAATTTCACAGAAGTTGCTTTTTAGTTCGCATGGATTGTCACATCCAATTACTATATTCAACACGCATCCATGCTCCGAGGCTTGCTTCTGGCTATTGTGTTTGATCAGGTATACTTTTGACTCACTGTAGAATCGACTAATTGTCTGTTCGACCTTGAACAGGCTGAAGGGAGCCTGGACAGGAGCTACCTTGTACAATTAATTCCTTTTCCCCTCCTCCCTGTCTTTCTCCATTTGAATGAGCACCTTTGAAAGCGCAGTTTTTCAGATTTAGTTTATTCCCTCATTGCTCGATAGTTGCTAATGTGGTTCTTTTAGAGATGACCAACCTTCTCTCTGTTGCTTTTGTTCTTATTATAGCAGTGTGTTCCTTCTGGAGAATGCATTGTCACTATATTTAAGTATTGTATGTGTTAAAATGTATGCACTCTTTAAATGTATGTATTGTGAATGTAAAAAACACAATGAGCACAGTACATAATTTAGCGCATTTTTTTTTTTACCGGTTAGAAAGCTAATAGCCAATACAGTTCTTGACGCCTATCACATAACACTTAAAAATAATAGAATACACCATCCATAACCATCCAATCACAGTTAATGGCTGTAAAGCAGATATAAACTGTGGCAAAACAAGTTGACAAGAAAAAATGGTGAATTTCTTAATTTTTTGTATCCCAGAATTGGTTCTGTCCACTTTCCATCTTTAACTGTGATGCTAACTAAATATGGCCACTGCGTGACTGAGGTAAATTGACGAAGTGGTTATTGGTTTAATAAGCAGCACATCAATTTTGTGCAACAACAAGCAAACAGTGCCAGACGCCCACAAACTTTTAACAAGAGTACAGCCGGGGCAGCTCTCATTACCTTAATGGATACTGAAAAGGATAAAGATAACATATATATATATATATATATATATATATATATATATATATATATATTGCACACCATGTCAAGGACACACAGTGATAAACTGTGTGATAAACCATACTGTATAAGGATGCATGGCCCAAATTGGCCAGTATCAGTGCACAACTGCCAGGAAGATTGCCAGCATTCAAAGTACGTATTATATAGGAGAGGAATTAATTAAACCAGTTTGAGAAGTCTGCTTTGTGATTTGCTGTCTAAAAACATGCAACAAAAAAGACCCTTCGATCACTAACAAAACACGTCAGTTCAGACAGGGACACAGAGTTGCATTGGAAAGTTTTGTAGTTCAGTCTGAAGTCACTAATTTGTAATACAGTCTATTTCTGAGAAGATTTATCCATCGAGGTGGTTTCTCATGCCAGATACCCAAAAGCATTGTTGGAAGGCGGCCATGATTGTCGTTTGGCTGTGTGCAGGCTATGGCATCTCAAAGCTGTTTCCAGACTGATGTCTCCTCATGAAAATTTAATGAAGAAAGTGTTTCCAAAAAGGTGCCGTTTACGAGAGCAGCGGAAGACACTAATTAGCCATATCACAGCAGGGAAAGGAAAACTTAAAGGTGCACATAAACCTCATTGGCATTCAGAATAAGCAGGTCTTGTTTTCGCAGATTTACACTCAGCTAACTTTTGCGGAGAGGCAGGCATTCTGCATACGGGGATCTCAAGGCGTATGGAAAATTCCACTCTGTGCCCTCTCAAAGATCATCACTTGCTGCGAGCCCAAAATACTTCCTGTTCAGAGCCTTGAGCTTCAGACAAAGCTGCTCTAGGCTTTGATTTTCTTTGTTTTGCTAAAAGAACATGTTTAGAGCAAGGAGCAATGTGAGTTATCTCTCTCACATCTCAAACGGCAGCAAGATGTAGCCCGCCCTTGTTCAGTCTGTAAGCTGAGACACAGGCAGGAACAAGACAGCTTATTCAAGACAGCAAAGCCACCTGCCATCATCAAAGAACTTCAAAGCTCCATCTCACCTCAGTACATGTTTAGCTAGTGTTGCAATGGTTTGTCCCTTTCCCTTATTAAAAGAAATACATTATGGGAAACATTCTTTTTAGGTGACTCCTTCAGTCAATTTTATTTACATAGCCCAATATAACAAATCACAAATTGCTTCAGGGGGCGTTTCATTATGCAGGTTGACCAATTTATCAGTTTGGCCGATAAATTGGCACAGATATGATGTTTTACACTATCATCATTAGTTTTTTCTGTGATGTCAACAAATGCAAATGGTGGGATGATGCAGCATGGTCCTGATGTTTACACAGCCCATGGCAGCCAAAGTGGACTGTCACAATGGTTAGGATTAGGCAGCAAAGTCATGTACAATAACAACGCCACTGGTTCTGTCCAAAATGAAAGAAACTTTAGAAAGAGCAATTGGGGGTGCGTTCTCATCTGATGCCGTTCAGTTGCGTTCCAGTTGGATGTTGAAGGTTGCCATTGGTAACAAACTTGTACGCCAAAAGCAATGACAGAGTGGACGTATTTGATGAGTTCAAGCGCTAGTGAAAGTGAAAGGGATATCGGCCAATTGAAGGTCTAGTATTGGATTTAGTTAGTTTAGGTTACAGAAATGCAACTTCTCCCAACCATGTGTCAGCCATGCACGAGAACTACAGTGGCTGATGTGAAAATAGAAATTTCCCTATCTAGAGTCAGTGCTTGGTTTGTTCATTCTTGGCTACTGTAGAAAAAAAAAACATGTCTGACTCTGTGGAAGAGGACCATCTCTGTAGATATGTAGATATAATCGGCTCCTTCTAAGGTAACGAAAACACAACAATTCTTAGTTTGAGGTGATTATACACTAATGGAAACATAGTTCTGAATATTGTTTTTCATTTATCCCATTATATTGCTCTAAATCCCACCCTCAAGGGATTTAATTAGCTTTCGGCTTTTTCCTGTTTCAAACTATTTTTATTTTTATCAGCCTTTAAAAATCCACTATTTGTTGACCTCTTAGTACACCCTCTGTCTTGAGACCCTAACAGCTGATAAGGAAAAAAAAAACTTTTGAGGGAAAAAATTAAAGAAACCTTAGATAGAGCAATTGGGGATGGACAAACATGCTATAGATGTTGTATAGAATAGACCAACATAATAAAATGACAATACAGACTCTGTATATCAAAATGATACATGGAATGTAAACATGTATAAAAAAAAACCCTATAGCTTTAAATTTTACGGGCAGATATTTGTGTGGTATCAATCATGTTCAACTCTCAGCAAGAAAGTGAGAATGTCAATATTCCAAAATACTCCTGAACTTTCCTTTAAATTACCAAGAGTGCTTAAACTGTTGTTGTCCACTTCCACTTTGTGTTCATTTTGTGTCCTTGTCAATACCAATTTTGGGAAGGAAAAGCAGTTTTAAATGTCAGGACTTGAGAAATAATTATTGTTTTATTGATGGAGTTTACAGTATTACAAAAAGCATCTTCTATTTTGCTCCTCTGCTGTCTCTTTTCACTACACACTACGTTTGACCAACAATAGTAGATAGATCTTTGGCTTATTCTTTTACTTCGCAGTCTCATGACAACGACTTCCACTGGCTCTCCCTCCTCATTAGCTCTGCATATGGTTTGAGGAGGAACACTGACTTTCTGAATCTGACCTCTGCTACAATGTCTCTCATCTTCTTCCAGAGGACCAGCTGCCCCCTGGTTTCCCCACCATAGACATGGGCCCACAGTTGAAAGTGGTGGAGCGAACGCGCACTGCCACCATGCTCTGTGCCGCCAGTGGCAACCCCGACCCAGACATCTCCTGGTTTAAAGACTTCCTCCCTGTCAACACCACCAACAACAATGGACGCATTAAACAACTCAGATCAGGTAGGTTTCCTCTGCTGAAAACTCAATTACAAAACAGGGAGTCTTCTTTCTTGTTGCCTTCTATCTGATCTGCACCCCCTGTTGTCTCCTCTGTTCTTTCATCCTCTTCTTCCTCCCATAATTTAACTTCTCATTTGGCTTTTAATTTTTTAGGTAATGGCATTGTTTCTACTACTTCCTGTCCTCTATTATCTGTACGCCCTGGTGTGTGCTGTCTGTATGTGTGTCTCCCTTTGTCTTCCAGTGTTGTCATGGGCTGTTGGGATTGTTCCCCCCTCTGTGTTTTGCTGGCTTATGCCCTAACTTCTGCCCTCATTGCTCACTGCTGTGACTTTTTACAATAAATTATTTTGCTGTTTTGTGTTGATTTTTTTTAACTGCATTGGTGCAGTATTTTTGTTTTGGATCCATTCTCGTCATTTCTTATGCCTTTAAAAAAAAAAAAAAAAAAAAATAATAATATTCAACATTCGGCTTCTTTCAGAATCTGCTAAGGAGTGCAAAATGATTTTAAAATAGGAAAAAATGCAGAAAAGCAAATTAATCATCGTCCTTGCGCATTTGTTAAATTTTTCTGTCGAGAAGAGGGATCCTTAAACCTCCTCTGAATAGATATTTGCTTTGCTAAAGCACTTTCTTATGGTTGAAGAAATACATCTATTTCTGACACGAATCAGCCACAGTAGTGCGTAAAAGTTCATAAGGCTTTCCCCTTACCCCTTGATTCTTTGAATTTACAGCCCCCTGCTTTAATGTGTAGCTTTGTTTTTATTTGCCTGCGACATACCCAAATATACCCATTCGCCTGAATATTCCAAGTTTGATTTCAATATCTCAGTACAGTGAGATGATTCTATTTTCCAAAAAAATTGACATAGCTTGCAGCTCTATGTGCCAGCTAACGACAACACATTAGCGCAACTACTTGTAAATTTCAAGTCTTGTATGTTTGACCACCTGTCTTCACAGATTTCACAGCTGTCCTTTGTTAAACCGTCTTGTTAACCTTACTTACTTGCTGCTGACTTGTTTTCAACAGAACTGTGTAGAATTAACCCTCATTTCTAATGTGCGACTTTGATTCACTTAGTTGTTAAAGCATTAACGAAACCTTTGTTAACTAAACTTACTTAAAGAATATAATCATATTCTTATGCTGTCTTTCTTCTCTCTATATTTTTTAAATCTACAGAATCCTTTGGTAAGTGCTTAGCTCTAAAGCACACATCACCCCCCACTAATTTTCCATGTTTCCAACAACTATTAAAATGCATGGCATGCATTTTACTAACAGACAGTTTAGTGTTAGGGCTACTACTCGAGGCACATACACTCTTCCCTCACCCCACGGTGTTCAAGTGTCCTACCACTGCCAGCTATATAGTATCACCTTTATCTGGAGATTAGAATCACCAAACTTTATCTTAGTGTTGTCATATACTGACCTGGGTAATGACCTCTCCTCACATGTTTGTTACTCACTCACTGACCCACCACTTACTCACTTATTTAATCTTTTAATGCCAGAACAGTAAGGATGGGAATTTCAAGAGTTTTAGGGAGGTGACCAGTTATGCTTAGCTCAGGTGAAGCAAAGGGATCTCAAGTTGATTAAAGATGTCTGCTATCAATCTCACACACAAAGTCCTCAAAGTCTCTCCCCTCAGTCGATGGTGTTCAGAAGCCATTGCCACTTCCAAAATGGCACCTCCCCGTGGTACACCAATGTACAAGTTCTTCTCTCTGACCTATGATTTTTCTATGATGAATCCTGTCTTTCTTTGCCAGTAGAGTACAGAAACGTTCTTATTCTCTCTCTCTCCTTTCTCTTTCCTCTAGTACCTTTATTTACGTACCCTGTTAAATCTAATTTGATTCTTCTTCCAAAGCCCCCAGCCTCTATCTACTCGTACTAATGCTTCTTCTTTCTAATCTTATTTGCATTCATATTATCCACCCAGGTGGTACACCAATAAGAGGTAAGAGTGCTGAACTGACGTTCACAGAATGAAAATAATACAAATTCATTCTTGCTGTCAACTCATCCATTCACTCAAATCACCTCCATTTTTGTCCTGTTTACCAAGACCAAATCCCATTACGTTCATATGGACCTTCCTTCTTATTTGTCCTGTTTCGTTGACTAAATTTGTATTCCTTTTTTTTTTTTTTTTTGTCTATGCTTTATTTACTCCTTTGTATTCTGGTTTCAAGAGCCTGTTTAGCTCAGTTGCGATATGCTTGCCCTGGCTCAAATAAGCATATCCAATGACAATTATTTTTTTAAACTCTATTTTTTCCGTTCATTTTTGTTTTCTTTTTGGCCATAGCGAATCATGTGTCCCTCTTTTTGTCCAACTAAAACAACCAAGCATTTTTTCCCCTTAGCTGTTCTTGTTCAGCACTAAAAAATATGCACAGATGCTGTGGAATCACGCAGGCATGCTGAAGACAACATTGCCTCTCCTCTGCTTTTTTCTCCCAAAGAATTCTTTCTATCTTTGCAAACTATTTTTTTCCATTTCTTCTATTTGCTTTCCTCTCCTGTACCTCTACAAAAAAGCCCAAACAACCACTTTTTTGATAAAGTTTCTACGGTGCTTTTTTTTCTCTTTCACCTATTTTTCTTACTTTTCTTGGGTTTGGAGAATATTTTACTTTTTGACTTTTTATTCTTCAGGGTTTGGGAAAGGCAAACAGTAGAGTCTGGCGAGGACCTGATTGGCTCATTTTTGCCGTCTGACGGGGAGCTGGAGAGTTGTTGATGCATAAAGCCATTTTTCCCTGGGTCATGTGACACCACACTGCTGATCCCATTGGTGGATTTTTATGGGTGTCTTTTGAAGCTTTCACAAGCTAAAAGCAGTGGTTGGTTGCATTCTTGTCGGCTCAGGTCGATATTTTGAATTTTGTCTTCTAATACATTTGCATTTTATTTTTCAGCTAAGGGTTGTCAGAAGGTTGTAAGTTGTGCCGACATACATTTCTTGCCAAGATTTGCATGTCAAAACTTTTGTTACAGAGGGTTATATGTTGGTTTTGCCATAAACAGTACTTAAATTTTCCAATTATATGAGCAGCATTTTTCAACTTTTTGTATGGGCTGCATTTTTTGAAAGCTACTTCACCTAGATGAAGTACCAAATTATTCAGTTAGATGAATGTTTCGCTCAATCTGTGATTGAATATGCTAAAATTCATACCAAAATTTCTTTCTTTCAATTGTCCTCCCTTGTTATGCTGCTTTCTTATACTGTAAACCTCTTTTGTTTGATCCATGTTTCCCTGAAGCAGTATCACTCATCCCCATATTGACCAGTCCAGTGACATGTTGTATATTGAAGGGCTTGCCCCTGTTCTTCAAAGTGAAATTATGACATTTTTTTGACATTGGCGCTAGGATGAGTGTCTTTTAAAACACTATAGCCATTTAAGTAATCAAGGTTTTCTCAAAAGAAATCATCAACAAGGTAAATGTATTATAGACACAAGATAATTTAGGTGTTTTCTTTTCTGTTCTTTTGGGTTTTGTTGTCAATGTGTTATTTTCTTTTCCCTTGTTGTTAATTTAGGCCTGTTAAGAGGAATATATTTGTATTGCGATGTCTTGATTACCATTTGCAGCTATCTCTCACCTATGGTAGGATAACACAGTCCTCAGCCAGTGGATCAGACTGTGATAACGATGGGGGATACACTTTAAAATCTAGAGTTATAGTAACAGATGCAGGAAAATAGTATTTATTGGATATTTTATAAACTTCAAACTGTTCAACTACTGAGGCTTGAAAGGACAAAGCAAAACTAGAAATGAAGGGGGCTGATGTTGGCCTCCTTGAGGTCAAACAGCTTCTTTTTCTTTCTTTTATTTTTGCTTTTAGTGAACTTGATGTAAAACATGATTTTAACCAAACATACTCCGCTACCCCGTTTGCTATTCCCAACCAGGAGCCCTCCAGATAGAGCAGAGTGAAGAGTCAGACCAGGGGAAGTATGAATGTGTGGCGACCAACAACGATGGAACCCGCTATTCTGCCCCGGCAAATCTATATGTCAGAGGTAGGAAACACGTGTTGACAACACTGGCATGTTTCTATCAAACGTAATGTTAACTTTCTTTTTGAAACTCACGAGGAACCTTTAAATCAGCCAATAAAGTCTGCAGGGGCTACATCCTCTGAGGCCATTGTAAGTATGTTGTTTTGATGTTTCGGTCATTTATTTATTTTTTCTTTTGCACTTGACTTACCTGCACTGATTTGAACCTACAATATCTACTCTGTTGTGTGTTTTTGGTCCTTTCTGTTGATAATCCTGAATCTAACACCAATGAGTAGACTGCTTGCTGTATTTATATACTAATTGCCTTTCAAGCCTGTCTGTCGGAGGTGGGAAAGGGTGGCCTGCCCTCCTCCGTCAGTCTCAACTCTTTCCCCAGCAGTGAACAGATCCTCTCTGGCCTTTTTTCTCCCCATTAATTTCACTAGTTTTACTGACACTTAAATCATAAAACAACAGTTAAATATGGTACAAAGTAATTCTAATCCTATTTCCTACATTATGAAAAATAGCTTAATAAAATAGTCAGTTTGCCATACAGTATTTGACAAAATACAGCTTTATGATTTTACTATACACAAAAAAAGAGGCTGCAATCTTTTACTCTTTTAAAGTCATAATGTTTGGTGCAACTGTGTCAGTTTTACTTGGACACAGCAGCCAAGCTTCTTTTTATTTTATGTACAAAATTCACTTTTAAAATGTTAAATACACATGTGTAGAGAACAAATATATGTTTATCTGTTCTTTTTTTGCAATTTATACATACATTTTACAATGTAATGTGTGGCACAGATAACGGTAAAATGTAATAGTAATTACCATTCAGTTGCCAATTATGCACAATATATAATTAAATATATAATTCATTGTAACCTAACCACAAGGCTTGGGCAGAATTTGTATTAAAACTAAATATTCTATCTTATTCAAAATGTTTGAGCTCACATTTTTGCTTTGTAATCTGGGGGCCACTGAAATACAAGGGGCTCCCTGCACCGTGGCGACAGAAGGTCCTTCGAATTGTTTAAGTAGCATTTGAACACCTAAAACATGGCCTTTTTACTCTCTGTGTTTCCCTTGTTTTTCTCCTTTCCTTATTTCATTTTGTTCTGCATCAAATTTCCTACATCCCTCAGAGCTGCGAGAAGGTTGGTGTGTTTTTACTTTTTGAACACAACACAAAACAGTAATACGTTCATTTGTTTGCCACAACAACAAAAAAAATCTCATTTTTTAAAATTTCTATTGATATAAATACATATATATTTTCTTTAATTTGTCGCTCATTCAGTGTTCATGTTCATTGAGAATGCCCCTGGTCCTTGTCAGAGTGCTTGATTGTCCAACAGGTGGTGCATGTTTGCATCTTTGAGGTGGGGTAGTAGGGATGATATTTGCATTTGTCTCAGGGCTTATTTGCATGGTCACCTCTTAATGCTTGAGCTAGCCATCCCCCTTTCCCAGCCCTTGCCTAAACCCTTACCCTGTCAGTGTTCCTGCTTGGTTTCTCCAATGACTTCACAGCAGGTTAATGGGATGAGAGGAAAAAATTTGTAAATAAATGATATTTCAAAAACAAGTAATTTAACACAACATCAGTAGGAACAATGTCCTTGATTTCTTTGGGCTCCTGGAACTAATAGCTGCTGTTCGACATAGATGCAGAGCTGCTCCATATGAGCACTGAATCTTTCTCTCCATAGAGCCATTTAAGCATCACTACACTCAAATTTTCCCTGTGGTGCCCTCTGCAATTGAAGTTTCTCCGAGATAAAAATATGTTAAAGCAAAATCCATCCTTTGTTGTAATTGGCACTAAAGTCAAGCGCCAAGCTGTAAAAACAACCTTGCCCTCAGAGATTATACACTTCCTCTGACGAGGATGTTTCGGCGCAGGAAGTTGTGAAAGAATGATGTATTTAGAACGTTATCCATGAGACTTGACAAATGTAATGATATTCAAATGAGCAGGATAATATTATGTCTGTGGGGAGCGTGATCCAATTGGATATTAATTAAATATTGAGTGAGAGAAACGTTGTATTTAATAATGCAAGCAGTTCCCCTAGATTTCCTCTCTGGAGAGCTGCAGTGTGCTCAACAGAATGGGCTTTGTGAATTAGTAGCAGGCAGCAGAAAGTGTGTGCCTCTAGTGCAGTCGAATATACCTACACATCTACCTAGTTTAGAGTCACAGGACGGACTATAGGGGCTGTTTACAAAGCAGGGTCAATAATCAGGCAATAAATGTAAGTAATAAATGTAAGGTTCACTAAAGAACTTAATAAGTGATCCAGCAAGAGCTAATCTATCTTAAATGCCATGAGCAGTAACACTGACCTTACTTTAATTTCAGTCCTCCCTAAATGTTTTATAACATTACCTGGTAGTCCCTGTTTGTTCCCCTGATGCCTAAACCCCTTAGTTATATAAGTTATCTATATTTACATATTTTTGTATACAAGTAAAGTAATAATATTTTGTTTTTTTTGTTCTATTTATTTACCTTTTGTCCAAGATGCTGTTTCCTTCCTCTCGATGTGTTTCTTAGTTCTTCGTGGACCTTGAACAAGCCACATTTACAACAATGTAGCACTACCAGGCTAACCTTTCCATTACACTGTGTGTCACCACGTCTTCCCTTTACTACTTATTTTGCCCCCGGAGCCCTCTTCCCCACTAACTCCCTTACATGGTTGCCTCACAAAGTCACGTACTGTTCTTGTATGCATGACGGACCCTCCAAAAGGCCTTGAAGCTGTCCATGTGCATTATGAATGTTATACATTTAAGTTAACTTAAAAGTGTAACCTTTTCTTTGAAGTTTTAGCCTTTTATTTATTTATATAGAATATTTTTGAGGGGAATGATTATTTGCTAGAGCTGTCAAATGATATGGGTTTTTAAATACAAATTAATATCAACAGTGCTGTAAAATTAAAACTTATTTCGAAATTATATGATAAACACTTTGTTTAGCATTTGCAAAATTCTGAATCACAAGAAATCCTATTAACAAAAATCATGGTAAATCTACGACTGAGAAGTAAGAAGCAAAGTAGCACTTTGTCTGCATCTTTTATAATGTGACAATGATTACGTTACATACTGTATATAAATCTTGAAAATGTATTAAACAAGCAATGTGTATGATTTAGTGCCATCAAGTGATGAGGCTGCAGGTTTCAACCAACTGAATACACCTTTGCTTAATCCTCGCTTTCAAAGCGTCTTCGATAGCCTTACAGGTAAAAACGCGAAAGGAACTATTTAGAGACAGTGTTTGGTTTGTGTGTTTGAGCTACTGTAGAAACACTCTGTGGAAGAGGACCTGCTCCAAACATGAGTTCCTTTTATTTGATTACAGTTAAGTTTGAGGTCTCCTGTAGGTTAAATCTTTGGGTTAAGGCAGGATTACATCAATAAACATTTATTTCAGGTTACAATTTTGTTTTTAGCTTATCCAATTGAATTAAAACATAATTTTGAATATTATATTCTATTATGGCCAATATATTCCCATAAATCCTACACAATATAAGTAGCTGAAAAGCTATCAGTGATTCTACTTTTCTGTATATATACTTGGAGCATCTCCTCTGCTTCTTTTTTTAAAGATGTCAAGAACCTTGACACATGCCACATATTCCTGAGTGAAGGTGAAGTTACATTTCAGAACTCTCAATGTGAATAAGCTCTGTCAGCCTTTTATCTAAAACAGTATTGAGGCCTGCAGTCCTGTTGAAATAATTTGAATTAACATTGCTTTATGTTCTTGATTTCGATTCATTCACAGGCCTAGAACTGATTTGTACAATCACAGAATGTAGTTAAGCGAGACACGTTAATGCTTTAAGCACCAACATAATTGGTCCTCTTGTGATAAGCTAAAGACCTCTCATTCGTCATTGAATTCACCAGCATAAAAAAAGTATGCATAACTTTACTTTCATCCTCTGAGCTGTCTGGCAGAGTTCGAAAGTCTGAAGCCACTTTTAAAAGTAAGGGCAGGACAGGGAAACATATTAAGGGTGACTGTGTTATCACTCTACAGTTCATGCAAGGTGTGAATGCATAACATTTGACAGCCCTAGTGTCTACTTTACACTGAGCCTGAAAAGTGCAGCGTGTGTGCGACTTCTCTGGAGCAAAATCAATGTTTGTGTGATGTGAGGATGTGATGCAGCACATAATCTCACATCAGCTGGAAGTACGCAGCCGAAAAGTTGTTTCTTGGCATACAACTGTGGAGTGCTGTCGACTCTCCAGCACATTGTGCAGTTCTGTATATCTGTACTGATGGTGAGACAGTTTTGTGCATGGCACCCATGTTGGTGTTAACCCATTCACCATTGAAATCTCTTGGATCAAATGTGTTTTCTTAACCTTCATCAACAATCATTAATTATCTATGTAGACAGATTTAATTTGTATGCTATGATAAACCTTTAACATTATGCTTATGTTATTCTTATCTAATGCGGTAATGTTAAACTATCAGTCTGTTTTCTTTTGGCAACAGTCGAGGAGAATTCACAACATTTTTCTATGAATATAATTGGTTGTTCCATTTTCTGCTCGGTTTTCACACCATGTTTTTTGTTTTTCAGTACGCCGGGTGCCACCACGATTCTCCATTCCACCTACAGACAATGAGATCATGCCAGGCGGCAGTGTCAATATCACATGTGTGGCAGTGGGCTCTCCCATGCCTTATGTCAAATGGATGCTGGGTGCTGAAGACCTGACACCAGAGGACGACATGCCCATTGGACGGAACGTCTTGGAGCTCACAGACGTCCGGCAGTCAGCCAACTACACCTGTGTGGCCATGTCAACCCTTGGGGTGATAGAGGCTGTGGCACAGATAACAGTGAAAGGTAAAGCTGCTTCTTCTTTAGCCTTAAAAAGCTGAAATTTCAGCAGTTTGGATGGATTCAAAAATAGCTCACTCAAAATGTTGCATATAGTTAAAGAAATACTGTATATATCAATTTGCAGTTTTATATTGGCAAAGTATCCAAGCAGAGACTTAAGGGAGAGTTTTAAAGAAAGTTATTTACTACTCTCACTGCCATGATAAGTCATCTGTGGAGGATTCCTTAAAGCTTTAGACAAGCCCTGGCACCGGCCTCAGTGCATTAAATGCCAGATTGAGAATATAGCAAAGTGCTTATCTCTCAGCGGGAAAGCTACAGAGCCACAAGCTCACCATTTCTGTTAGCAAGAGGTAGAAGAGGAGGGGGCATGAGAGGGGGATGTGAAATGTAGTGAGCACTGTATTGTTTGGTGTCCTCTGTAGGCATGGCACTTATCTGAGTGTAATCATATCTACACAGCAGCGTACCCGAAAGATATCCCAGATTGGTGTCGCTGTGTTCACGTGCACACAAGGGACAGACTCATGTACACACATGCTTTGTTTTTCCTAGACATAACATCAAGATATTAGTCACAATATAACAGTCTGGCAGCAAGCTCCCCCAGAAGCATACTTCAGATGGCATATAAAGACAATCTATTGCCCTGATATCTTTTTTGCCATGTGCCACAGTGTGGGGGAATTAAAGCAATAAATTTACCTGTTAAATTATTAAAGTGATAAACACTGGGAAATCTGAGATTAACGACAACAGCACTCTCAGCTGCTGAGCATGGGGTATGCAAGCCTTTAATCTCACACATTTGTTCATATGAGACTTTTTTTCAACAAATGTAAACTAGTAAAGTGAAATAATATCATCCACCCAGCTACTAGGGAGCACACAACACAAGTCTCTTATATTATATAAACATATATATATATTTATATATATCAGTGTCAGGTGCAATGGGCTGGAAAATGAACGCAATCAATAAAATTCAACCATCTACTCATTAAAATAAAGTCTCTATGGCCCAAAACATGAAATAAACTACTCTACAGAGGTATAACCTTGGTGTACATTTTGCATTTCTGTTAATATTTATGTAATAATTATCACCACAGCTTTGCCCAAAGCTCCTGGCATTCCTGTGGTGACAGAGCGCACAGCCACCAGCATAACACTGACGTGGGACTCTGGCAATCCTGAACCAGTATCCTACTACATCATCCAACACAAGTCCAAGTACTCAGATGACTTGTACAAGGAGATCGATGGCGTAGCCACCACTCGATACAGCGTGGGAGGCCTCAGCCCGTACTCGGACTATGAGTTTCGGGTGGTGGCAGTGAACAACATCGGTCGAGGGCCACCCAGCGAGAGCATAGAGGCCAAGACAGCTGAGCAGGCACCCAGCACGGCACCAAGGCAGGTCAGAGGTCACATGCTGAGCACCACCACAGCTGTCATCCACTGGGATGAACCAGAAGAGGCCAACGGGCAGATCATGGGCTATCGAGTCTACTACACCATGGATTCCACCCAGCATGTCAACCTCTGGGAAAAGCAGATTGTTCGGGGGTCTAACTTTGTTACCATACAAGGCCTCATCCCCAATAAGACCTACTACATCAAGGTTTTGGCCTACACCTCAGTAGGTGATGGACCTCTTTCCCCAGACCTTCAAATCATCGCTAAGACGGGAGGTAAGTGCGGTTTGTTTTCATTGTCAGAGAATCTATAATTGAACAAATTCAAGGTTGAACACATGTTCAGACTCCACAATTAAACTCTGAGTGTCACAAACATTTTTGAAGACATGGTTTTTTAGTCACAGATCCTCATTAGTGGTTTGTAGTTGTAAACACATGAATATCTTCAGGCTGCCGGGAAAAACAACTCGCTTTCTCATGTGGGAAAAATATTTTTGTATTTGAAAAGTTAACTTAAAACAAGAAATTCAAGTGCCTAGAGACAAAGTTTTTCAGCATGAAGTAACTTTGCACTATGTGTCTGCACTGTACTTGTTTGGCAACTGCATCTCCTAAAATACAACATGGCACTTGTAGCAATAAGTTTTTCCACAAAGTGGCATCTGTTGCAGTATGGTTGTACCGATGATGAAAATTGTGAGATGTAGATATTACTGAATTTATCCCTTCATTTCCATTGCAGTTCCCTCCCAAGCTACTGACTTCAAAGGAGAAGCCAAATCAGAAACAAGCATTTTGCTTTCATGGATTGCCCCGGCGCAGACTGGACAGGAAAATCAAATCACAGGATATGAACTTATATACAGGAAGAGAGATGATAAAGAAGAGGTAACAATTTCCTAACCGCTAACCCACCGATTAGATTTTAAGTTTGTTATAACAAATATAGTTTAATTTTGTTATGTAATTATGCATTTTTTATACATTGTGGAGAAAGTGTCTTTTTTTGTGCTTCCCCAACATATTAACAGATTAAATAGGTCATGCATGATGTTTACATAATACCAGACCTGTAGGATTAGCTTAGTCCATTTTTTTTTTAAAGTTTTGTAATACTCATGTCAAAAAATGACATTGGACAAAAAAATACAATGAATTCATTGGAGTCATTTACATCTTTTTGTGAAGTTACACAACAACACAAAACCACAGCCATACAACTGTACATTGGTGTTTGTGAAATCACGAGTAGTTCATACAGAATGTCAAATATGTAATGTAAAGATAGACTTTGGTCAGACATTTCCGAAGAATGGACCTTACCATGTAATTTGTCAATCGCTATGAAGTGTACTAAATTGAGTGTCAAATTCATTTATATAATCTGACAACTTGTTTCATTTCTGACAGCAAAATCGTATACCCTCAAATTTTATTCTCATGTCAGAAAGCAATATACTTTTATTCATATTTCTATTTCTTAATTAGAAAACTGACAATATGAAATCCCGTCCACAGAAACACATCAGCTTTGAGCCAACAACAACATACCTGCTGAAGGACTTGAAGCCCTTCACTACTTATACTTTCCGGCTGGCTGCCCGGAGTAAACATGGAGTTGGAGCTTACACCAATGAGATCTCTGCAGAAACTCCACAGACACGTAGGTCCTCTTCCTTATCTGACACAGTTTAAACTATTTGGAAAGGAACACATTTTCAAATGCATTCCAAATTTTACATGTGCTGCAAAATACCCAAAATTGACAAGAATGTCAGGAAGGTCCTGAGCACAGATAAAGTGAATATGGTTTTTATTTAAAGGGCTGATGCATTTGAAAAGATGTAAACATTTGAAATTGTAAAGAAGTGCTACCTGGCCATGCAGTATTCACTTTGAAAAGGTTGCATGGACAGGGTACCCAGGCTTTCCTGTGAAGTCAGGAGACAAGCTTACAAAAACTACTCTACGCCTTTGTTGTGCAAAAACAGTCCCGACTGAAATGAATGATAAAGTCTTGAATTATTGATATGAATGCCCACATATGCATAACTGCTTTTCATAAAGGGCGTTTCAGAAAGCCTCGTCTCTTGACATTGCATGTCAGCCAAAAATAATAGAGTAGAGATTTTTTGAAACTGAGCTTTCTATGTAGCTCCACTGCCAAGAACCACTTGGGATTTTCCCATTTTTCGGCACTGGTGTTTATTCTCAATTCAAATTAGAATAAAGAAAGTTGTGGAGTAACAATATCATAGAAAGCTCAAAGCAAGTATTTGTCTCTGCAGTTAGGGACATTTCCACCCAAAAGACCCCGGATTTATGAAACAGGTCAAAACTGAAAAATTGGATTTTGTTAAAATAAATCCATTTAAATTTCACTCGTTCTGATTAGTCAGAAACAAAAAAAAGAACAACACAGAACTGTTTGAAAATCTGAAATAAATCTGAGGTCTCTTAAAGGCAAGGGCAGGGATCAGGTGGGTATGAAAGTTCAAACTCTGCTCAGATGTATGTTCTGAGGTAAATGATGAAGTGAATCAAAAAGTGCATGCCAATGTTACCAGAATCTAATAAATCAGTCATGTCTCCTTGGGAAGTTCTCTGTTGTACAATCAGGCTTTTACCACAAACCAACAGGCTTCGGAAAGGTTGGTGACAAATACAACATTTTTCTGTTTTAAATAGTTAAAGCATCAACCTTTATGTTTTTGGATTGATGGTAACTGCTTGCCAAATTTGTCTAAGTTATTACTAATTTATTTTGGAATGATTTATCTTAAATTATTTCTCAAGTACTCTAAAATATGTTTAGATTTTAATTTTAGAATGAAAAACATGTATTAAATAGGATATTAGGATATATGACTTTTATTTCCCTTTTTTATTATTTATTTTTTTCTCAACAAGGTAGGTTACATATGTTTAAGGTGTCCTTTTTTCCAATCAACACCTTCCATTCATCATCAGTGTGTACACTTTTGTGTTGGTCTTTGCCTTTTGTTTTGTCTTTATTTGTGATGTTCCATTGATTTAAAGTATTTTATTTAGCCACATACGTCCTTGTGCTTTATCCTCATTTTGTGTCATTTTATTTTCCTCTTCTTTTTTCCTTTGTTTGGTCAATTCTACCATCATCACCCCAATCAAACCAAATACTGCAACTCCGTTATAAAAACAATTCCAACTCAATGAACGGCCTGACCAAACAAAAACAACCTTCACCTGCACCAAATCCAACTCGACAACCAGAACCCTCAGGCCCACCTCAGGGAGTCAAGTGCAATAGCCCCAGCTCCACCAGCGTCCTGGTAAGTTGGCGGCCACCACCAGTGGAATTACAAAATGGGATCATAACGCAGTACACCATCCAATATGTTGCAACTGGAGGAGGGAATACCACTGCACTCCAAATCTACAACATCCCTCCGGAAAGCTCTGAGTACCTTTTGGAAAACTTGGAAAAATGGACAGATTATCGTGTGACGGTCACTGCTCATACAGATGTCGGGGCAGGACCGGAAAGTCTGCCACAGCTCATCCGCACAGAGGAGGATGGTATGTGTTCGCTAAACAAAGCCCCAGCTGCAAATCCAGTCTACCTCTCTTAACCTGCCCCATCAAATACTAACAATCTCGCCTCTCTCTACAACTCCCTTTTCTTTTCTACCCCCTCTGCCTGCTTCCAATGCGACTGTCGCCACTTGATACTTTTAGCCCCATTTTGGACTGTACACTTTTTCACCCGAACAAACTGTGACTCAGTCTGCAAAAGCACTTTTTTGGGCTTTTTTTTCCCCTACGCTGCTCAATTTCAACACATGGTATGGCATTTTCAACTGCAGGCCTCCAACTTCCATCCCAACTGTCATTTTTTAACTTTGAAATATTCTCTGCAGTGTTTTTGAATGGCAGCATTTTTTCTTTTTTCTTTTCTTTTCTTTTTTTTTTTAAGGAACTTGGTAAAGGGGCAAGTTCTGGACAGTGGGAAAAACAAAAGGTGGAAGATTTTTTTGTGAAGGCCATTTTTTCCCCCTTCATGTGACAGAATCATATTTTTTATTCATTTTTTTCCTTGCACCATAGCCAAAATTCTTGCAGTGCTTCAAGAATTTGAAACACTTGAAGCCCCTCTTTGGCTCCACTTTTCTATTTTGGCAAAACACATTTTTTTTTTCCATGTTTTAAAAATCCACTACCCATTTTTAATGTTTCAAGATTAGGTCAGTTGTCAGACCTGTTTTTGCTGTTGTTTTTTCCCCTTACCATTGTTGAAATATTGATGTCATGCAGTGCTTGTTGCAGTTTGCTGCACTTTTGTGATTTTTTTTCGGTCACTGCAGCATTTTGCGCTACGGATTTTGGACAAGATTTTAAAAAGAGGGTGACGGGGTTCTCTATAATTTTGACCTTTTTTCTTCTATCCCATGGTGTTCCTCCAGTTCCTAGCGGGCCACCTCGTAAAGTTGAGGTGGAGGCTGTCAACTCCTCATCAATTAAAGTGATCTGGCGTTCACCGATGCCCACCAAGCAGCACGGTCAGATCCGAGGGTACCAGGTGCACTATGTCAGGATGGTTAATGGGGAGCCCACAGGACAGCCAGTCATCAAGGACATCCTGATTGATGATGCCCAGGTAAAAAACCCTCCTCAGCTAGCCACCTCTCCTCTCAGACACATAGTATCACTTTCTCTCCCACTCTTTTACATACACCATGGCAGAGGAAAAAAGCTCATTTTGAAGTATCAATAACTGATATTAGTAAAATAGTGACTATTTTACTGTTTTGTCAATAATTACAACTTTCATTGATGCAGAAGTTGGGCACAATTTATCTTACAAGTCTACTTATATTCATCGCTATTTTTACAATATATATATATTTTTTTATCAACTTAACTTGGTGGTTGCAGACTAGCTGTGTGTGTATTTTTTCTCACCAGTGAGTAATGTCTATACCTGGCCTTATTTCTTGTCTCTTTTCTCTCCATATTCTTATATCATAATCAGTGGGAATATGATGATTCAACTGAACATGTGAGTAGTTAAACTTGACCAAAGCCCAATCTTGTTTCCCCCTGCTGTCATCCTCTGCATGAATGGCATGTGTCTTTTGTGCATTAAAAGTTCAAGACTGCAAGGTTTTAATTTTGAGCACTGTTCCAGCTTCTTGAGATATTTACCTTTTAAGCCTCAGATGGAAACTTTGACTAACACTATTACTGATCTTAAAAGGTTTGAGTTCTATGTCTACTGATGAAACTATTTTGTTCACACATTAAAGAAACACACTCTTTGTTGTGTTATTTAACACAAGTTATTTATATAGTAAACCTTGTCAACAGCCTTTTCCAGTGAAGCATGCCTCAATTTTAGATATAGGCTGAGAGAATGTGTCTGTTGTGTCTTTTGTGATGATTTTGCTGACATCACATCCTATCGTTATCTCTCTACTTTCTTGTATCTGCAAATAAGCCAGTGAGTTTCCTGCAACTAAAGTCCTGCGTCTTTACAGGAAATGATCATCACAGAACTGCAGGCTGAGACCACATATTCAGTCACTGTGGCGGCCTATACAACAAAGGGCGACGGTGCACGCAGCAAGCCCAAACTGATCACAACCACTGGCGCAGGTATTGTAACCATGACTGCTGACAAATCTCTTGTCGTTCTCTGCTAATACATTACATTTTGATATGAAACTGCATTTCTGCTCCATGAAGCTGTGAAACTGGAGCAAATAATGAAAAAAGCACGAGGCAAATATTCTGGTCATCAAGCGTGTAAAGTGTGAATGCAGCTAATTGCTGTCTCATTTAGTGCAGTAACTTGTATCCACTGGTGTGACACGGCAATGCTGAAGGCATTTCCAAAATAATGAAAAATGTAGAGGGAATGAAAGAAAGACAAGAAATAAAAGAACACTCAAGTTCAGCTCTTGTACTCAGCTCTTTTGACCGCATTAAACAACAGTAAAAGTACTTAGTTGTACTCACAGATAGACATAGTAGATCAACTGATACTGAATGTGTACTACATATATGACAAGATGGAATTGGTTCTCTGTATTAAGTTGTCCCTTTTTCCACTGGCACTGTCTTAGTTCCTGATAAACCACGGCTAATGGTCAGTACAACCAACATGGGCACAGCTCTCCTCCAGTGGCATCCCCCTACATTAACCCACGGTCCCTTGCAAGGCTACCGCCTCCGTTTTGGCCGCAAAGACGTGGATCCGCTGACTGTCATTGAGTTCCCTGAGCGAGAGAACCACTACACTACCAAAGAGATCCATAAGGGAGCCTCGTACACTTTCCGCCTTTCCGCGCGCAACAAGGTGGGCTTTGGTGAGGAGACAGTCAAAGAAGTCACCACAAATGAGGATGTCCCAAGTGGCTACCCTCAAATCATTACAGCAGAGGGCGCCACCACCTCCACCATTCAGGTTACCTGGCAACCTGTTTTGCTGGCAGAACGAAATGGCCAAATAGTGAAATATGCTCTGCAGTATAAGGACATCAACAGCCCACGCAGTCCCTCGGAACTGTTCATCACCGCCCCAGAATCAACAGTCATCCTGGATGGCCTTAAGGCAGATACTACTTATGATATTAAAATGTGTGCCTTCACCAGCAAGGGCTCTGGTCCCTATAGCCCAAGTGTCCAATTCAGGACACAGCCTTTGGATCAAGGTAGGACCAGTCCCTGAACCCTTTTAGCTCTTTCCTTTAAAAAAATAAATAAATAAAAAAGTCAACCTTTCCCTGCGCTTTCCAACCACAACAACTTCCCCTCAAAGCCTCGAATGGCCTCAAAATATGGAGTCAACCACAGAACTTTGATACTAACATATTGTCCTACCCTTAGTCTTCCTAGTCTAAGAATGATTTAAGAAACTCACATGGAGTAAGTATGTATGTCTCTTTGTGTCTCGTGAAGCAAAGGTCAGTCAATGATTTTAGAGTTGGTGTTGGTAAGAAGGTAAGAGGACAGTGTTGAGTTCAGTGTAGTCGTGATTTCAGCCTGGTTTTGAAGGAGACATTCCCAGGTAAGCACCGCTGTGGGACCATTAGTGTATATAGATAAAAAAGGATGTTTTGAGTCTAAATCACCTGCTCCCCCTTTCTTTTAGCAGTGTTTGCAAAAAATTTCCACGTGAGAGCTGCCATGAAGACATCAGTGTTGCTGACCTGGGAAATCCCAGACACCTACAACCCAGCTCAGCCTTTTACTGTGAGCACTGCCTGGATAAATATAACATTTTCATAAATATTGCTATGACACCGAAAATAACATAATTAACATCAACATTAACATCAACAACCAAGATCTAACATTACAACTTATTCGCATACAGATCCTCTACGATAATGGACAGAGTGTGGAGGTGGATGGGAAGCTAACACAGAAGCTAATCACGGGCCTTCAACCTGAGACACAGTACTCCTTCCTCCTGACTAATCGTGGCAACAGTGCCGGAGGTCTGCAACATCGTGTGTCCACCATGACGGCCCCAGACATCCTACGCACCAAACCTTTCTTGATTGGAAAGACCAATTCAGATGGTATGGTGACTGTGGAGCTACCAGCAGTGGAGACTTCAGAGAAAGTGAGGTTAGTCAAGATGATCAAACTAAAAGTAGTTTCTAATTGTTGCCCCCTAAAAGTCAATGAATAGAAGGGGTTGACTTGGATTTTATCAGTCCAATCAATGCACGTTTCTTAGCTCTGTCTTGCACACTGAGTAACTGGCAGGCTGTAAATTTTAACAAACCTAATCAACTCCAGGAGTGCCATCTCTGAGTCGACTTTGATTATCCAGATTCCAGACGCGGCCCTACTTGTAATTGCCCACTTGCATTAAGCGTAATGTGATTTTAGAATTTGGTGGATATGTGATTTGTAAAGACATCACTGTGGTGCAGTGGAACTTTCTCTTTCCATTGCTTATGTCCACATTACTGTTTATTATTTCTAACTGATGCATTGTGAATGGAAATAAAGGAGATAACTTGATAGCTGACATTGTCAGGGGTAATTCTTCCAAAACAGAGTAATTCATATTCATCCCTACATTTCACTGTAATACCCACTTCACCTTAGTCATTACACTCTGAAACAGCCCAGCTGATTTAAACGCACTCCTCTAAGCCCTATAAAGTCTCTTATAGCCTTTCAACAAAACCCAGGGTTGTCAGAAAGCCAAGGAGCACATCCGATTGTAGACTGATGCTTCAAACCCATCTTGGGTTTTTTGATCTTGCTGGATGCACTTGGCCCACTGTCTCCCATGCCAGAGCTTAAGCTAATTAGTTTCCCATTAGCCTGCCACACTGGCTTCCTGGCTAACGCTAGCTTGTGCAGTGCCCAACCAGGAAGCCCAGAAAACTCTGGCAGAGGCCGTTATCTCTTCTGCCACCCCGATGAAGGGATGAAAATCCCTCTAATGCTGTATCTTTTCTGTGTTCCTAGAGGTCTCCTAATTGGGGGGGGGGGGGGGCGATGAGGCAATGAGCTTGAATTCTCTGAACATGCTTAATGATTATGCATCTTCTTTTATCAGTCTCAGACTAGCCTCTCTAATACAGGTTGAAATGGTGGACACTTGGCAATGTTGTATTTGTTCCTCCTTGTCCATGAAACAGCAACCATTGACATGCAAACAGAACTGGTGATCTTGTATTTTTGGCAATGGTCATTGTCTTTGACTATATTATTAACATAATGTACTTTACATTTATTTTCCAGGGGATATTACATTGTGGTAGTGCCGCTGAAGAAACAGCGCACCGGCAAGTTTTTCAAACCCTGGGACAATCCGGATGAGATGAATTTGGAGGAGGTAGGTTTAAAGGACGAGCTAGTTAAAATGACTCAGGTTACCAGGAAAGAAAATTGAAAATATGACATGTAAAATTCAAGGAAATTTTATATATCCAGTTATTGTACAATGCTTCTTAAGAGGGCCTACATAACTGTGTGCACATACCTCACATTTCTTTTCTCAAAACTGGGGAGAAAAAAAAAAAAAGTTGAGGCCGCTAAGAGGGCAGGAGGAACAGGAGATGAGTCTCGCTGATTGACGCAAATAGCTGCAGAGAGCACTGTTCATATGGAAATGAGAACATGAAGTAGCCATCAAGTGCACTGCAAACTCAACCCCCATCCCCACCTCCTCCTCCTCCTCTTTGTGTCTGTGGTAATTACCTGAAGAGCTGCATCAGGCCTTCATGTCTCTTCTCATTCCAGGCAAAGCTAGGCTACTGCGTATGCACAAAACACTTGACAACTTTTATATTTAGCCGGTAGAGATAATTCAGGAGCTTCTGTGCACTGCAGGTATGATTAAACGTGTAAGCAAACGAAAGCTTTTATCACTATGTATTATGAGCTGAGATTACATTTCACACACACTTTTAGGTGCAGTGTCAAACACTGACAGCTAATGGTTCTATGCATTCGGTGAAGCCTACACTACTAAAAAGTTATTCTCCTTTAGGTTACAAAAAATTGAAATTCTGCCAAGCATCCTTATTTGTAAACCAGATCCTCTGGCAAATTATAAATAATTTTGAAACTGTGACTTATAAAATATTTATTTCAATTGTATAAACATCAAAATACACTTTGTGTTAAAGGGGTGGGGGGCGCAAAAGAAAAAAAAAAAAAAACACACAATGTCGCATCTGACATTGGCTTTACAGTACATGCCTACAGGCCAATGTCTGTAGCCTTGACCGATTGCCCAAAAGTCGCCCCTCTGTCAGAATTTATTTGTTTGTCAATATTGGCACTCACCTTTTCACAACTTTTCCCAAGGGCAGCTAGATTTAGCCGTGTTGACAGGAGAGATGATTGAAGACATTATCGGGCAGCACCAACAGCCCCGCAGCCAAAACAGAGCACACACAAGAACGCACACACTCTTATGTGAATGACAGGCGCACACGGCGCACGTACACTCATTCGTGCACACAAGCGAGATATGAAATCAGACGCCCAAACAACTAGCCAGGCTTGATTAGCATAATTATGATCCATGCTTTGTAGTGGAAGTTTAAAGTCAGATGGAACAGACTTGTACGAAGGGCACACTTCATGCGTTTCTCTCAGCCTATTAGCATTATTTTTACTGTTGGTTAAAGGAGCAAAGGTGGTATTTTTGGCTTTAATATTAATTACTCTGGAGACTATGAATGTTATTTAAAAAAAATCAGTGGTTTGATATTTAATAATTACCTTTCAAAAACTGGAACTGACATTGGAAAAATATTCAAGTGTTCCATTTTTTTTTTTGGGTTAATTCCTGCCAATAACATACTCATGTTTTAATTTGGAGATAAGGTTTGTTATACTTGGCAAAACGTAGTTTGGAGCCATTTGTTGATACATAATGTAATTTATCCTTGCTTTGCACATCTTTCATTCGTATTTATGAAAAAATGAATCGGAAAATAAATAACAATGTTAATTAAATCCAGTAAAAATTAACTCTGGCTCTTTTTTGGCTGTTTGAAGCTGTTGGATAATCCTCAACTGTTTTATATGCTAGGAATCCACACAATCTTTTAATCTTACAATCTTTTGTAGTCAAAAAAGCAGATGAAATAAGTCATTGATCTTTTCTGTAATGTTCTGCCTATTGCAATCAGCGTTTTCAGCTTGGCAATCAGAAAGAAATCTAGATAGACAGATTTGGTTTGTGGGGATGCGTTTTCATGTGTGCTGTGTTATCGACTGTCTGCCTCTTTATTTCTCACTGTAGCTGCTGAAGGAGATAAACCGAACTAGCAGAGGCCTTCGGTTGCGGAGGCAGGCAGAGCCCAAAGCCTACATCGCTGCCTCCTTCACAGACCTTCCCCCCGAGTTTACCCTGGGAGATGGCAAGACCTATAAGGGCTTTGAAAACAAGCAACTCCAGAATGGCCAGGAGTACATCTTCTTTGTGCTTGCTGTTTTGGAGATGTCTGAAAATGTAAGTTTGCCATCTCACTATCTGAGCTTGTTCGCCTCTTGGATATCCCATGCTAGTGACCTGGAGGTCTTTGTGCTAGAAACTCTACATGTTAATAGACAAAGAGGGTTAAATCTACAGCATCATGGCAGTGGTTCAGAGTTTGCTTCTGGTCAGATGTGTTACTCAGAGCCCTTGTGAGGCTTTGACTTAAAAATTTAAAGCTGCAGCTGGCCCAAGAAGCTGACCCTTAGTGCTTTGGGGAGAGAAACCCCTTAAGACCTTCGCTGATCGCAAGAATACCTCGATAACAGGGCTCCTCTTTAATTGCGTCCTACGTGCGGTCCACCTTATCTTCGCTGCTGCAGCCAGAGTGTGTGTGTGTGTGCGCGCGTATGTGTCTGTCTGGACTGAAGCCCCGAAAGCTGCATGATTAGGCAGCCGGAGGCGTGATGATGGATTTGATGAGCTGCAGGGTCTATAGTGCTGCCTCGTGCTCTCTGCGCTAACCCCAAGTTCAGGTAGAGCAAAACGATAATGGCGAACGGAGGGAAATCTCTAATTTGTCCACTGAAGCATATATTTTCATCCCACAAGACCTATTTTTTTTTATCTCCTCATAGAATGTGAAATAGTTCAATCATGGCTCCGGTATAGGAGAGATATTGAAGATAATTTTGATTGGTCAAACTGGGGCTTAGCAGAAATTACACAGCAAAACTTTGAATTGGCTTTTAATTTGTATTGTTGGTCATGCTGCCTTTTTCAGAGTCTTGTTAGATATGCTCTGTAGTGAGGGTAAATTAATTGGAGTCTTGCAGTAGTGTTTTGAATATCTTGAGCTCCAGTGAGTCTGAAACTATATGACTCGGAATTCAGTCCTGAGTGTTGATGTAATAAAAACAAAACAAAAAATAATAATAATATAATTATAATTATAATAATAATTTTATCCAAATTACCAGATTAAAGTTAAAACTACAATTACCACTTTGTAGTCATATGCCTCTACACACCAGTCAAGTCGCACTTTCAGTTCACATGAATGCTTCGCACGCATCTTTCTCCCACCAGAAGATCTATACAATCAGCACAGTGTCAGGGTGGACACCAAAGATCAATGTCACCAATTCAGTATCTGATCAAATGTTTCTCTTTCAGTTCATGAAATGTGATGTTGAGTAATCGCCAGAAAAGTGTTTGCAGAATATTATGATGTCACTGAAGTTAGTCTTGGACCTTTTTATATATAAAATATCATCACGTCATCATTTATCCCATTAGACATTTGTGTGAAATGTTGTCATAATTAGCAAATGAATTCTTTAGTTATGGCCAAAAACATGTTTTGTGAGGTCACAGTGACCTTAACCTTTGATCACCAAAATCTAATGTTTAATTATTGAATCCAAGTGAATGTTTGAGCCAAATTTGAAAAGAAAAAAAACCCATCAATGTATTTTTGAGACATTGCATTCACACAATTGAGACAGACGAGGTCACATTGATCTTGACCTTATATCTATAATCCCTAAAATATAAATTCATCATTTAGTTCAAGTGGAAGTTTGTGCCAAATTTGAAGAAATTACCTCAAGGCGTTCTTGAGATATGGCGTTCACCAGAATAAGCAGGATATACGGATTTACGGACAGACAACTTGCGACATAATGCCTGCAGCCATGGCTTTCGCGGGTGCAGAGGCACAATTGAATAAAGAACAGGAAGAAGCCAAGTAAATAGAGGCAGCATGGAAAAAAAATCACTGGATTCTAGCACAGAATATTGATAGTGATTTGTCTTTCCCCGGTTCAGATCATGTACGCCACAAGCCCCTACTCCGACCCCGTTGTGTCAGCTGACATTGACCCCCAGCCGATAATCGACGAGGAGGAAGGCCTCATCTGGGTGGTGGGCCCTGTGCTAGCTGTTGTCTTCATCATATGCATCGTCATTGCCATCCTCCTCTACAAAAGGTGAGGATTATTAAATGATATTCTGCACATATAAAAATATAACTGTTTCCTCTAAGTGAGGCAAATGCATAGGCATCTGCCTCAGATGGGACAGCTCCCATATCACTTAACACAAATACTACATACAGCACACATTACTACTTAAACATGTGTGATTAAAATTTATGTAGAGCCCCTCAATATTTATGTACGACCATTCAATATTTAACATTCATGACACCAATACACTGCCGCGCACAAATCTTCAATTAGCATATTGGAATGCAGACACTAAATGTAAGATTTTAACTTAAAGCCTGAGGCGCATTGATCTTCAGACTATCAATGACCCTCACTTTCAGTACTACACACACACACACACACACACAAAATCTCACGAGTAAATCCAAGCATACAGCTACCCAAACTGTTAAGCCATCAAATACAGACGCCCACAATCCTTCACAGACACGTGTGTTGACTGAAAGTTAATCAGACACGTCCATCTACCCTGCTCCCCCGCACACACTAACACACACACACAAACATGTAAAACACTTGCGGTAGTGCACTTTCACACCGAACCAAAACAGTTTTTTTTTTTGGTCTGAAACCCCCCAGTGGTAGCGAGACCTCGTGCTGTCGCTGCTCATCAGTCAAGCGTAGGAGGGGAGAGCTTTGACTATCTGCTGCATGTCACTGCATGTGTGTGTGCAGCTTTTAGAGAGGCCCTGGGGTCTGGGCAAGCATCCCAGCTAGCCAAACTCCTCCTCCACTTTTACTACTACCCATTCCACGAGGGAGACTAGCTCTAGATCTCGACTCTGACCTTATGATGCCCTCCTGCTTTTGCCAGGATATACTCATATCTTACATACACCAGTTTTCCCCGTCTTTCACTATCTTGTCTGTTCTCACCTTTTACATAAGGCAAATTTTCTGCAGAGTTCATTCAATCAAATGTCCAGTCCTAAGCAGAATTTCACAGTAGTCCTCAAGAAGTAATTTTGTGAAGGCAAGATTAGTTAGTGAAGAGTCAGCACAATATAATCTGTAACAGCACCAATACTGAAGACAAAAAAAATACATCAATAGTAGTGTAATGTAAGAGGTTTATGCACACAGCTTTATTCTCTTACACCTTATTGTCCTTGGGCTCCATTCATATCAAGTTTGAGTTTGGATGATACAAAAGGTGAATTGAAAGTGAACAAAGACCTTGTGTGCAGGGGGGCTTTAGAGTTTCTATTTGTGGCAGGCAGATTTACACATCGATTGCCAACTTGGTGTCACCGCCACGTCAGGGAGCATTCGGTGCATAACCAGGAGATATTTCTCTTGTCAAGATCAATTTTTATGTGGCAGAATGCTCCTCTTGTGCAAAACAAAGGGCAACAACCATGTTATGTTGAGCTCTGGGAAAGGACGTGGGAATAACAATGTGCAGCTTCATCAGAGGGAGACATAAATCAGAGTCATTCGTACACCTACACAGAATAATTGAAGTCATGTCTGCTACCAAACCAACGCATATTCTAAAAAAGGGTTTTAAAATGGTGAATTTTAATGCGGAATATGCTAAATATATACACATGCATTCAAAATAATGATCGCACATGTTCACATTTATAATCCCGCATGCATCAATCTTGAATATGCATAACTCTTGATTTCAATAAATGTTAACAGTGCTAAGCTTATTTGCAGGAAAAGACAGACACAGCAATTAGGAGTCAAGAGATGACTTTTATGCTTGAACAAGAACCAATCAGCTGTAACTGTTTGAAATAGCAGAGATACAATGTACAAATCTTGGATGCACCTGGGAAACTGTAGTATTTGAAACAAAGAGCCCTGAGGCGGCATAATTGAGCGTAATCTCTGAAGTGAAGCATCACTAATCTTGCACGCAAAGGAAAAATTGAGATATGATTGGTATCGTTTGTCTCCTATAAAGTCACTCATTCACTTATTCTAAAGAAACATTTCTGGAATTCTCCTTTATATAAAGCCAAAGGTCTTACAACCTAATGTTGTGTCGATATTTCTTTCCTTGCTGACCAATGGAGCAGCAAACCAGACAGGTAAGAGTGAGAGAAAATTAGAGAAAAACTAACTCCCTTTAAACCCCCTTTCCTCTCTCAACTGTACATATTATAAATAAACGCATAGAAAGTGGTCGCCCACTGGAGTTGATGTCATCCTGAAACCATGCTATGTGCTCAACATATGTTAAACACATGCTACGTACTGTTACCAACATTATTTATAGGACTGCTGTCAGCAGGCTCTTATTGGGAAGTCCAAGCACAAATGTTTTTCTTTTCCTACCGATAAACTTGAAATGCATAATGCAAAATATCCACCATATTACCTTTCCATTGTATAAACTGTATAATTTTTAGTGACCTCCTACAAATGTAACCCATATCAGTGACCATTTTTTTGTTGAAACTGACATATGGTATCTTGTGTCGGAGGTGACAATGTTGTGCACTAACAATGTATGAAAAACAGGGATGACACTGATTTATCAGCCGGACAATGGTGTTGGCCTTGTTGACTGCTATCGGTCTATTGGCAAATAACACAATATCACCATCATTTGTCAGTGGCTGATGATTTTGCATTGTTTCACATGTTTGAGATGAATAGAGATCCTGCCGGCCCATATGGCATGGATGGATGCAGTAAACTCACTATCACCTTGTCAGGGGATGCACCTTTTTTTTACCCCTGTAATGCTACAAATATGTGCGAAAATTGGCAGAGGGAGAGCATGTTAGCATTAGCTGGTAACAGCAGGTGGCCAAAACTAACAGCTAAGTAGGGTTGCATTAAGTTACATCATAACGTGTTCAAGCTCAGCACAGTAAAAAAATAAGCATTGGTCAACAGTAAATTTTATTGGTATCATGATTTGTCATGTTTTTGGTGAGAAACTTGAATGAACACAGCTGTTTGAAGAAAAAACACCTGTTTTCACAACAATATAAAATAGATGTTAAGAAAGGGAATTGTGATGTATTTAGTAGAAAGGCTTTTTAATTTTAATTTTTTATATTTCTGGAGTAGAAAGGCTTTTGAAGTAGCTGAGCTTTTTAAAGATGTTTTTCGTGAGCTTATATGAAAGCTTATTTCACACTGAATTCATGACTGACATTCTAATTCATGACTGCCACAAAGTTGTTGCTGTTGCTAATTTGTTATTTCAAACATTGGTATCAGTATTGGCGCAGAATTTCATAATCAGTGCATCCCTAATGAGAAAGAAATGAATCTTACAACTTCTGAAAATAAACGTTACATAAAGGGAATGGAACAAGATTACACTACAACTAAATGCAATCCAGTACATAGCCCTGCACTTAATGATACCTTTGTGAGCCATGTGTTTTTTTGTTTGTATTGTTTCCTTCTTTCTATACAGTACCAGGACAAGGTTACAATATACAGCATCTAAATATCACCCCTAACTATGGCTTAAAAATTACTATAGAGTTGGCTTGACACCCTATCTGAGACAATCTCTGAAAATCGAACAATAGGCTTCACTAAAGGTAGCATTTAAGGGTTAAGGGCTATTGTATTGGATTGCATTATACTGTGAAGTGACGATGTTATTTTGTCCACCCCCTGTAGCCTTATGTACTAAAAGAATACAATCCTGCCACCTCCTTAATTACATATTTGCCTGCAGTGTTTATTAGACCACAAGGCAAGCTGAGGTTATACAGTAAGATTATGAAAAAAAAACAACAATTTGCTGTTTGTTCTGCAGAAAAAGAGCAGAATCTGAAGCTAGGAAAGGCAGTCTCCCCAACAGCAAGGAAATGCCTCTGCATCATCCCACTGACCCTGTTGAGCTTCGACGCCTCAACTTCCAAACGCCTGGTATGTATTCCAATGTGCATTGTGAGAAGGGATGTCAATGCTACTGTTTGCTCGCTTACAGGAATAGTGTATATTCACAATTAGCCTCTGCAATCACTGCCGACATTCGAACCTAACACCATGACATCCCAAAAAGTACCCACTATCTCTGTAGTGAGATTGGCACCACACAAGTGAGCAGTTAGACAGTGCAGGTGCTGGTAGACGTTGGACAGGTGCTTAGAGAAGGCACAGAGGGTCAAAACTGACAGTTTCCTCCCTGGAGACACTTCTCAGTGGAAAATGAAGAGGCAGAAATGCAAGCTTGACAGTTTCATGGCAGCTGTCGTCTTCCTCTGCACCTGGGTTACCCAGGTCATCAAGACTTGTCATGCTTACTCAAAATAGCGCAGTCCTGCTTGGATGGTATCCTGCTGCTAGGAGACAGGACGCAGCATTGTGAAAGGTGAGGGAAATACAAAATGTGTCATGGCTCCCTGTGTTCCACTTTGTATGCGCATGGATAGCAAGGAGAAAGTGGTGGCAAGCTGTAAACACGAGTGTTTACTCGATCTGACCTTTAGTGCTGAGGTGAGAGGTGGTCAGTGGTCGTGCCTTGGCCCACTCATGTGGCCTTTTCTCACAGAGGGGAAATGATGGGAGTCACAGTTCATTTATCACCTGGAAAGGAGGTATGCATCTTTGCCCCCGTCCTGACTGAGAGAGACACACTTAACTGCCGTTTGAGTTCCTCTGGCATCGGCTGCTTTGGGGACAGGTGTTCAGAGACTGCCAATAATGTTGTAATATCAAAGCCATATTTTTCAGGTCAGCTTGTATGAAAGGAGGATGAATTATCCCTGCAGGCTCATTTTCGAAAAAAGATTATGCATATTTATGAAAGCTCTTCAATGATGTTAGGACCATTACTGGCTGTTTCAACCTGGCAGAGGGGTATTTTTCCTTTTGGCTTAGAGTGATCTCAACCATCCTCCCACTATTTCACTCGCCTCTCAAGCCATCAGTTTTTTCCCCCCAACAGCCTCTCTGAGAGCTTGGCTCTCTTGCTGCTCGAAAAGGACCGAACATTTTTATCCCCCCCCCCCAACCACGTGACCACTTTCTCTCAAGTCCCGAAGCACTTCTACATTAGACCACCTCTCTCCCCTACTCCCTACCCTTTCTTCCACCTCTTTACCCCTCAATGGACATTTTCATCTTAAGGATGCTTGATATTTGAGCGACAGCGTGTTGGAAATGGTACTTTCATTGTCCCCCAGTGGTGGAAATGGATTTTGAGTAGCGGGCTGCAATAGAAACACCCTTTACCGTCTTTCAGAAACATGAGAGTGGGTGGGAAAACGAGGTACAGCTTCCATTAGCTAATGCCCACTTGTGCCAGCAACCAAAATGAAACATCACCTCAGTGGAGAGAGGGAGAGACACAGCCGTGCAACTGGTGTGTCAAAATGGCACCTGAGTTGTCAAGTTGCAGATCTTTGGTCAGAGGCTGGATTGCAGAAGCATGCACAAAAAGTTGTCCTCGTGAACATCAGAACTGTTCAAACCCCACGTTTGATTGTTTCTGTACATCTCTTAAATATGCCGATGACTCACCTCGAATACCACCTATATTCAACAATGTCAACTCCACATTGTCAAAGTCAAGTACACTTAACTGCAGACTATGCAAGTAGTATATCACCATGTCAGCATCCTCAGGTTAACATCAATGTCAAATCATATCCTATGGTTGCTCCACTTTGATTCGTGCTGCTAGAATTTTTATTCCCTGTACGCTTTCTTATTTCCATGAAATAAGCATGGTGGCATAGCCGAGCTTCTAGCATGACGACTTGTATGTTACTAATGAATGTCCCATTTAGAATACACATAAATCATTCAACTACTTCTTGTCACATTTCAATTTTACCTTCTGTTTGTTGAAGAAAATAGTCATCACATTGCTAATGACATCTGCAATATATTTAATTACACCGCCGTTTCCTCCACAGGTTCAGGTGCGTCCAGTCACCCCAGTAACCTCCATTTGTCAAGTTAGTTGGTCTCGATTATGCATTTGACATGGTTTTGTTTTCAATAGCTTTAATTCCCTTCTTTTCCTTTTTTCTGCCTAGTCTTGTATTCTCATTCACATCTAATCCATCTGGTGTTACTGCTATGTCATCACAGGAGGCGGAGTTTGAAATGACAGCCTGAAAACATGTCATCACTCAAAGCAGACATCAACATCTGGCCTAACATTTTGAATGTTTTTTTTTTTTGTTTTTTTTTTTGGTTTGTTTGTCTTTTGGGGATGTTTGTTTGTGTCTGTGTCTTACTGTCATGCTAACTATCCACCGCAGCTTTCTGTGTGAATAACGTTTTTCTCTCTCAATAGGGAGAGTCCCAGTGGGGCAAGTTGTGCTCGGTGACTTCTCATTGGCTTCTGTGTCCATATTCTCTTTATGAGCATGGCCACTGCTTTGAGTGAACAAACTAGCCTAACAAGATCCACTCTTCCATTCCCCCTGTTAAACACACATGCTGCTTATCTAATGATTCACTGTTGGCTTGTGCTTGGGTGATGCCTTCTTAAAAGACTGCTGACTGACCTTCAGTCCATCTGATTGACAGGTATGGCTAGCCATCCTCCAATCCCAATTATGGACCTTGCAGATCATCTGGAGCGCCTGAAAGCCAATGACAACCTCAAGTTTTCACAAGAATATGAGGTAAGTGGCAGCAAATCCAAAGCAATCATTATAAATGCTGTTGCAAGAGTGTTGCAGCAAAAATATAATACATGTCTAGTTTTAAATGGGTGCATGCACCTGTCCAAAACACTGTATTTGAAGATGGACGTTGCGTATTCAATTCCCCCCTCTGTACAAAAATGAAACCAAAATATCCCAGATACAGACGCTGCCATTGCATGCTGATGACATCATTTGGAAGCAGAGTCTGCAGTTGCAATCAGAAGATGAAGCCACTGCATAGTTCCCACCCATAAACATATCTGACCCAATTACGAGCAGCTTCACTGATCATGAGCACACCAATCAACATAAAGCTGTCAAACATGACATCACACCCCCTTTTTACAGCATGTAACTCAATAAAACCAAACTTATCAGGAAAACAAACAAGTGAGCAAACATTATCACGATAAGAACCATCTTAAATGGCAAAAAACATCTCTGACAAACTTTTTTTTGTCATGTACTCCGATACTTTAGTTTGGCCTTTATCCCATCATCTGCGAACATGGAGGAGGTGGGCTTTATGATTATGATGTATATAAATTATTATAGTGAGTAAGTATGATGAAGAACATGTACTTAACATATTAAAAGTAAAAGTACCCAATCCAGAAAATCTTTTTTTCTTTTAAAAAGTACCCAATCCAGAAAATCTTTTTTTCTTTTAAAAAGTATCCAATCCAGAAAATCTTTTTTTAAAGAAAAAAAAAGAAAAAAATGATTCTAAATTAATTAAAAACGACTGAAATGTTGATCAAAAATAGCTAATATCTATTTAATTTTCTTTTCGACTAATTGCTTCAGCTGTACTTTTATTAACTGTTGGATTGTTTAATTTATAACAAAATATCATATTTTATAAAATTTTCTTATGCTTTTTATGCAAAAATCTTAATTTGTAAAGTAATTAGTCACCAACCCTTTCTGATGAATGTAGTTAAGTAAAAAGTACAAAATTTCGCTTATGAAATGTAGAATAGAAGTATAAAGCAAAATGAAAATAACAGACAAGTATAAGTACCTCAAATTCATACTTATGTACAGTAATTGAGTAAATGTACTTAGTTACATTCCATCACTGCTTATAGGGAGCTGTCATGCAGGCCATCTTTATATACAGCCATTGCACACATTTCAGTCAACACACACATTTAGTGATATTTTGAAGCGCTAATCCTATCCATTGCAAACCCATGGCAACCACACAGCACTTAAAGCACGTCAACAATTGCTGGATGGCTGCCAAATAGTCTATTTTAGAGTTGGGAAATATTTTCATGAGAAATATCTTCACCAGAGATCTAAAATCAGTCAGTGTGCCTTTTTCTCTGCAGTCATTTTGACATGTCATAGCAGGAAATGCACAGGGGTAATTATAAACATTAATAATGGCTGACTCCATTTCCACTTCCAGTGCCCTGCTATTGAGCCTGCGGGCTCACTGATGATTGACTGAGACACTTGAATGACAAAGAAGCCATCATTAATGTTATTAATGACACCTGTGCTTTTCCTGTTACAACAAGTCAAAAATGTCCACTGTGGACAAGGCCTAAATGACTAAACAGCGTAAAAATGGCAGTGTGACACCCACAACATATCAAAACATCTGCACAGAGAAAAGACATCTACATGACATAATTTTTACTATCAAAAAGGTGAAATCAGTGTTGCTCAATCAATATGCTGTGACTGCACTGGATATCTGCATGGTGATGGGTGGTAAAACCCTAAATACAGCACATATTTGAAGTTGCAACCAACCTGGATACTAATCCTGTCTAATTCCTTTTTTATCAACTTCTGCAATAATCTTAACAATCAATAAAAATAATTGGATTAAAAATCAAAGGCAGCACTGCACCTTGCAGTACCGTGTTGGATGGAGCAAAGGACATACTGTACATACAATATACTATATATAGAGGGATATTCAGTATTGATTATTCTTGAGAATTATGCTACTATGCCAATGGGAGTGACTAATGTTCTGCTAGATTCTGGAGATTTCAAATGCCACAGTCCAGTCAGTTATATTATCTACATGTGAGCTAAAGTCTTACTGTAGAACGAACAGCCACTATAAGAAAAATGCATCAAGGAACAAATCTTGTGATTAGACCTTAAAATTTAAGCTCCCTTGAATCCCCATGGGCAGTAGTCAGACAATAGAAATGTTTCCCTCATATTGGCTTTGCATTGTAGATGAACTTGTATTTACAGAACACTCATGGAGTAAGAAAAACTATTCGAGCGAGAGGTCGATTCAGGGGCATGGTGTGAGATAGGAATGGTCACCCTTTCGCTGCCCGTTTCTCTCTGCGGGTCCTGCAACGGCTCCAGAATCTATGAGGTCACCATATGGGTGGCTGCCAAGCTGCCCAATCATTACTGCAGCTTAAGTACATTGAATTCCAATTTCATAGTGCTTATTCGAGAGCAGTGGAAAGCAATTTTGTGAGCACAATGAAATAAAGATTTTTATTATGAGCAATGTTGCAGTCCACTGTTTCAACATATTTTGATAAAATATAAGGCTTAGCCAGTGGTCTGTCCCCCACATATTGCTGCTTTAAGTGATTGCTGCAGATAAAAAAGTACTGAAATGTGTTATTGTATTCACACTGAGCTCACATGCTCTTTAATACCTCCCTTCCGTGGTAGAGTATTATAAAGTTTGCCATCATTAAAAATGAATAATTAAGCTTATCTTTAGCATTTATTGCTCCAATAAATTACCCAAATAAGTCATAAAAGTGTGATTATATTCATATCTCTCTCTAGATTATAAGCAAGGTCAGTGTACTAATGTGGCTGGTAGTTACAATGTGTCCGATTGTACTTGGGTTTCTACTTCCAGTGGAGATTAAGTCATAAAAGCAGTCTGTGGTCATTAAAAACACAAGCACAATATTTCCCCTGTAATGTGGAATGGAATGCCATCTTTCATATCTTTGTATTTTCCCTTTGTGATATTAGATTTTATAGTTTATTTATTGGTGATGTGGGAGCATTATCAATCCCTGTTTTACAAAGCTGATAGAGGGCTTGGATTGCAAATTCTGTTGAACTAATCTCAAGTGTGGTATTCTAGTATGCGCCGTAAAGCCGACAGAACACAAGTTTTTCCTTTGAGGCCTATTCAGAACATCTTTTTCTGAATCTAATCATTCATATGTGGAGGTCATTTCATGCCAAAGTTATAACATAATTCACATTGTTCTAAAAAGTATACAATCCACCTTCTATGTCAAATTTCCATCCAGGAAATGTACTCTTCCATTTTTAATTCAAGCTTTGCAGACTTCAACTTAGATTCCAGTGTCTGTTGACACACCATTTTCTACAAGATACTGAGAGGCCAGAATAGACTTTATTTAAATTAACTTAGAAGAATAAAAGTCTGGGTTCAACTATTCATGTACTAAATCAGCTTTCAGTCAGAGAACAATAATTTCCTTTGGACTCAGTTAACCTCAAGTACTTTTCTATCACGGTCACAACTTTTTCGGCTTTTAACTGGCAAGGCTAGGAATTCTTGCATGCTCATGCTTTTTTTATGTCCTTGTAAATGCTATGTGTATTAATCCTCTGCACTTGGTGGAAACTGTGAGCTGAAAATGGCCAGCCTTAAATGTTATTTGACCTTGAGGGCAAGAAAAAAGACAAAACAATTCCACGCCGAAGGGCTAGAAGATGAGGCAATACTTCTGAATCACTGTTGTGTTCACATGAGGAACACAATACAGCAGCTCCAAAAATCAATGTTATGCATAGCATTAATACAAAATATTTTTTTTTCAGCCACATGTCAGTGTACAGAAAAGAGACTGTGGGACAAAGAGGACACACCAGAAAAGACTGAAATCAAAGCTTTCACTTTTATAAACCGCCTTCCTCATAGCCCTAGACAAACAAAAGCCTGGTAAATGTTTGAAGAGACACAAGACTTAGTATGGCCTTGAGTTGCGCACTGTTTAAGAGACGTAAGCAATATAACATAGCATCTTCATTTCCAGTTGCTCTGTGGTGATATTTCTGAAGCTTTCTAATATTGATCTTTCACTAACAACTCATGGGCAATTGCCATGGAATTGAATTCAATTTCAGCAATGAACTATTGTTAAATGTCCATGCAATATTGTATCATACATAATATTCTATTGTAATGATCAATTTTCTTCTGCTTCACAGTCCATCGACCCTGGCCAGCAGTTTACATGGGAGCACTCTAACCTGGAGGTCAATAAACCAAAGAACAGATATGCCAATGTGATTGCCTACGACCACTCCAGAGTCTTGCTCTCTGCTATTGACGGTATGCCGCCCACAGACATTTTCCCTCCCAACAGCTGTATCGATTCAACAGACAGCCAGTACAACTGTATCTTTGAGACCTCAGGAGCGCAACCCAATGCACTTTTAAATTATATTCCTACACAAGCAAGTCAGACTACTTATTCCCTTTCATGCCTCAGGTGCTTGCAAAGAAAGAGGTGGTTTTAGAAACTGGCAATTTTCCCTTAAAATGCTGAGGCAATCTTTCAGGTCAGATTAAACAATCAACTGCAGTAAGAGAGATGCAAGTTTCAGGAGCAACAGTTTTTCTGACTTAATATCCAGTAATTCTTTTAGAACTATTTTGTATGAAGCTTTCGCCTGTTTCTTGACTGTAATTTATACCTCGAAATCAGAGCAGTGCATACACTGACAGATAGACAGTGTAGTCAGTGGTTCCCACAGAATTAGAGCGTTAAGTTTCCATTTCACTGCATCTGGTGTTCTGCTGCTCCGTCTGTGCCCAGAGTATGCTCTGAGAATTTGTTAAAATGAAAATGATCAGCATTTATTTTCCAATGAATGGTCCAGCTGCAAAAATATCAAATCTGTATGTGGGGGCAGATGTTTTAATCATGGTGGGTTGCCACAAATTAATGAATGTGTGGGAAACCCTGGTATAGCTCATTGTAATTTGCATTACACATTACTTATTTGTGTGGATGCACCTTTTCTAAAATCAGACATAAAAATGTGTTTGCCCATTTGTCATGTGGTTGAAACTGTCAAGCAAAACTCACAGCAAGACAGATAAATGAAGTGCTAAAATAAGATAAGTCAGAGGCATTGCTAGTAACATTATATGGACAGGACTCACTCAAGATACAATTTTACACTTGAGCCCATCACAAACCTAACATGAACCAGCCCAGAAGTGTTGCACAGTACAGTAAAGCTTCTAAGAACTAAAAGTCAATTTTGAAATGGCTTGTTAAGTGCTGGCTCCTTCACAAATTTATTGGAATAAACACAACTGCACATACACACATAGCTATTAATTAACCATTTCCATTGAGCTGCTCCCATGGAGGGCGAAGGGAAATAAACAAAGAAGTAAATGGCCATTGTGACAAAAACAGATAGATAAAGACTCAAAGAGCCCTTTTTGCAGTCTCTCAGAAACAACACACAGCTTGAGTGTTGATGGAACTCCATTAGCTGGGCGTATAAACACATCTGCACAACCACATTGGAGCCTTTGTGCTGTAGCAAGCGAGTAGTTCTCAGCCAGGGGGACATGAGGGACTTCCTCTTTTCCTTCTAAAGCTTAAAGCCTTTTGGCAAGCAATCTGTCCATTGTTTACTTTGATTGAGTTCTTTGAATAAAAAGGGATTTGGGATTTGACATCAGAATTTGAAGACCGCTACTTTCAGAATATATTGATGTGGGGATGGATCAGCAGAATCTTCGGAATACAGGCGCTCAGACGCTTGAGAACATTTGTGAACTTTTAACTGATGTGACATCGCTGAATTTGCTCTACTTCATCAACTGTCGAGGCACCTCTTGCCAAGTTGCTTGACCGTACAAAACATGGGCTTAGCAGGATTAAACTGGAATTCAAAGTTAATCCCTAAAACTTTGTCCACACTTGGTTTGCCAAATTGTACAGTTTCTGATTTCAATTAGTATGTATCATTTTTTTGTATGATCCTTGCAAATTTTATGTTCCCTCCAAATTCCACCAATTCTATGGTCTTTTTGAAACATTAAAAAGTTATACAAGAGCTCAATTTCTTTTCCAGTGATCTATATTTAGCGTGGTAGCTGTCACAAGCCAGCTGTTATTCTACAAAGAGGTCATTTATTAAGACAGTGTTGGAATTTGATAGTGTGACTATAACCATCTTCTCACAACAGCACACAGTCTTATGGTGAATATACTACTACTTCTAAGAATCATCATCTTTATCACCATGAGAATGTTGTACCTAAAATCTTTGCTTCCTTTGAGATTCCTTTGCTTTTCTGTGAGGGCTACTGAGTACTGAACAACGCTTTAGCAATGTTTATTTTTCAATACGCATATTGACAGAGAAAATGGTAGAATTTGTACAAATCCTGAGTGACAGAAAGCACAAAAGCAAAATCCATTTGCAAATGTGCATTAAACAACTTGCCGCATTCTCATTAAACCACAGTAATGTCTCTTTTTGCTTTTTCTTTTCAATTTGAAAATGCACTGGGCTTAATTGCATTTATCCCTTGTCCATCATGGAAATGTACAGCCGTCTGGCTGTGTGGACAACTTCAACTGCAAAAGAGAGGGCGGGGGACAGTCGGAATAAGAATAAAAAAAATATGTGGGTTGGTCTTTGAATGTGTTCATATTCCATTTTCTTTCCTTTTTTCTGTTGAATAAGTTACCTGGGAGTAAAAGAGAGTCTGGGGGAGAGAGGGGGAGGGGGGAGCAGTTATAGTGAGGGGATTCTCTGATACGTGGCGTCCATGCAGATGAGACTTATCTTGGTCGACCATGTGTGCACGAAGCCCCTAAACTGCCAGTCCTGAAGCATTGACTAGCTGTCAGCTCTGTCTCTTTCGCCTGGATTGGAAAAGGCTGCTGTGCCTTTCATTTAATATAAGCAAAGGGAAGGAGGAGTGAGGAGGGTAGGGGAGGGGGGAAATTGTTTTGCTGGTTTTTTTGTTGGTTTGTTTTTCTCCATGTGAGGTGATAGACTTTTACAGACCAAGCTTTATCTGCAAGTCAGTTGCAGATATGAAAGAGCGACACAAAAGCTGCGGATTTAAAAGTGTTGTTGATAGCAAATACAAATCCTTATGGACTGTAACACTGGTTCCAAATGTTACTGTTTAATGCCATTTTTAAATTTAATACAAAAATGTTGCGGTAATCGACTTCATTTTAGGAAACAGAGGGTAGCCTCATGCAGTGTCCACTGGGGGGAGAATCTGACATTACCTCATATAATCAAAGCGGAAATCAAGAGTTATATCAACTAGGAAGCAACGATTACAAGTTTGGGACAATTTCTATCTTTTCCACACTGTATTAGATGAACAAAAGTAACCATTGTTTTGAGACAGCCACCAGCTAAATATCCATGTCCTCTGCAAAACATTGGTGCCTCTCATGAATCAATATTTGAGTATTTGTCTTGCATAACAACTCAGCTCATGCCTCATCACTTTTTCAGGTATCCCTGGAAGTGACTACATCAATGCCAACTACATTGACGGCTACAGGAAACAGAATGCCTATATTGCCACCCAAGGATCTCTGCCAGAGACGTTTGGTGAATTCTGGAGGATGATCTGGGAGCAGAGGAGCGCGATCATCGTCATGATGACCAAACTGGAGGAGAGGTCCAGGGTAAGAGAAAGTCATATTTCTCTACAGTACTCTATAGCTCCAAGTAGTATTCAATTAAATAACAGGGCAGAAGTTTGTTTTAATTTTTAACTTTGGGATGTACAACCCCAACTCATAAAAATGATTAATATGCTACAAAGGCTATAAAAATGTCCACAGAAACACACAATCAAAAACATATTTTGCATTTCATTAACCCAGTCAGAGTAACGCATGCACAAGGCATTGGCATACAGGAAACACCACTTATAAACAAACCACATGCAGAAGTGCACAATCACAGTTTACAGACTTTTGCATTTTGGAAAAGAGGAAAAAAAACTGCTCAATATCTGCTAACTTCAGAGCAAAGCAAAGTCAAAAGTAAAATATTTGTCTTTCAAATGTAATGGAGTCAAAGTAAGAAGTTTCCAAAAGAAATAATATTCAAGTAAAGAACAGATACTCAAAAACTGCTCTTGAGTACAGTACTTAAGTAAATGTACTTTGTTACCGTCCACCCACTGGTGACACAGTCAATTTGAAGTCCTTTATCTACTGTTTAATTTGTACAGTATGTTGAATTTTGGTCCTCCCCATATGCCTTTGTATTTATTCTGCAGGCGAAGCCAAGTTCCATCGTGTTCCTCACTGATATCCTCAATCCTTTCTTTACACTTTCTGTTGTTGTTTAGTCCTGACTGATTAGTGGCATGGTTCCCTTCATTAGCGGAGCACTGCTGAAGGCACTGGATTACAATCAGTGATTAAAAGACTCAAAGCCTGAAAAGCTACATTGCCTGGCTGTACGCACTCACTCCTTCTTTAAGATTGACATGGTGAAAAGGCACTTTGTCTCTCTGTCTTGCACATCTTACAGTGTTTGACTGAGCACATAAAGCTCGCACAGGCTCCATAAGCTACTGACCTTCACACTTGTACGCCTTTTCTAACATCCTGGCATAGTGTTAACAGGGGTGCTGCTGACTCAATCCACAGAGCAGTATCTGTACAATCTGCAAAGCAAATAAGATCCCTTGGCTGATTTTCAACATTATAGGCACTGTAAAATGCATAATTCTTCAATTAAATTCGCCTCATGCTGTCAGGTGTCCGTTTCACTCTACAGATGCTTTGTGATATAAGAGTGTATCTTGGCTCCGCCGTAAAGGATTCCTGTGAGACATCTCCCACCCGGATGCCTCCATACTATTATGTTGTTTGACATTTGTAGTGCATAATGCGCTTTTGTTGCTGCCAACAGCTCCTGTCTTTCATATTAATCAGTCGTATCACTTGCTGGGAAGCACTCAAGCTGTCTTTGTATGTACGTTCTGCATATCTAAAGCTTGAGTATTTGCAAGTAAATGCTATTATGAATCCATTCATTTTCTCCTGGTGTCACAGTGCTACTGGTGTCAGTCTTATAACAGCTGCTTAGGAAATGAGTGTATAGCACACATTTTAGAGATTTGAATATTCCAGTGGTACAACTGGTGTCATATACCTCAACAGCCACAGATCACCAGGCAACAGGATTTGTTGAGCATGATGACATTTTGATTATGTTTACATTCTGCTAAAACCCCACTTTAGTTCTAATGGACAGCATGAAGAAAAACAAGTGAATCTGAACCCAGTTATTTCCTCCCCAACACCAGTATGTGCTTCCCTTTGTCAGCTCAGCAGTAATGCTATGATGGAGCAGTTTTTTATTGGCCGTTAACTGGAATACAAAGCTGTACACTCGAATGGCAATAAAGCTGAGCATGTGATACGATTGGAAACTGCGGCTACCTTTGTAATTACAGAGTATGTCACGATAATTAATAGCTCCGTCGGCTCTTTACAAATATCTCAGGCCATTTAATTGATTATGAAATCAAATCTAGTCAGCAGGGATGAGGGGAATTCGGACATTTATTTTACCATTGTTTGACTTTGTGTATAAGTGTGTGAATGTTAAGAAGGGCCCTGTTGAAAAGGAGCATTTGCACTCAGTAAATAAACCTCAATTGGACAGACAAATCTCATCTTACTATAGGGCAAAAACTGTTATTGTATTCCGATCTAGACCTTGTGTAATGTGGTGTTTCTCTTCACTGCAGGTAAAATGTGACCAATACTGGCCTACAAGAGGGACGGAGACATATGGCCTCATCCAAGTGACACTACTAGACACAGTAGAGCTGGCTACATACTGTGTCAGGACATTTGCACTTTTTAAAGTAAGGGGCATTTGGATTTCTTGACCTACAGTAGCCTCATTTCCACCAAGCAGCCTGGTTTAGACGGCTCTGTTAGTTACACATAAGAGAAGTTATTTTTGTGTTTCCATTTTTTAAAAGTTTTGGATGGTACCAATAGAACCTCTCCTTTACGTCACATTTTTTGTTACCCCTGTGTTAAGGTACCTAGCACCGTGATCCGATACTAAAAGGTTGAGCAAAAAAAACTGTTGTCCACTGACTGGTCAGGAGAGAAGCATCAGTTTTAAAAAAAAAACTTTTTAAACGTTCCATCTACTGAGTCAGTGACTCTAAAAACTTTGGCATGAAACCTTACACTAAGGATGATTAGCAAGGTGCAGACCTTCCTCTGCATTGCTAGAGAAAATATAATGAGAGCTGGACAGAGCAGCAATGTGGCTATTATCATCCAGTACAAACTCTGCCTACATGTAAGAAAAGTGTCTGCCGTGGAAACACAAAATAGATCTAGAGTTTAGGTACATGTGCGTACGGGTTACATACCAGTTCTAAGGGAACTATACTGAAATTGTCTAGTGGAAACTCAGCTGTAGACCCCAAAACATCTGTCAAGTACTTCATGTGAGCTGTGTTGGTCACTAACCTTCCTTCACCTCCATAATTCAGAATGGCTCCAGTGAGAAGAGAGAGGTGCGGCAGTTCCAGTTCACAGCCTGGCCAGACCACGGGGTACCGGAGCACCCCACTCCTTTCCTGGCCTTCCTGAGACGGGTGAAAGCTTGCAACCCTCCAGATGCAGGGCCCATGGTGGTACACTGCAGGTAAGAAGCAACATGGTTTCACAAAAACATCCGGAAGCATGAAATTGATTTTTGGTTTCTCCATTTGTTATAATGAATATATGAATACATATGGAAGGAATATAATAGATTCATGCATATTTGGAGCTTCATATCTGAGTCATTTTGTAATGATAGAGACTCTTTAAAAGAAACCAGACATGAAGGAAAAATGTTTGCTAAAAGTGGAATATTTGACAGGGAGTAAACGATGGCCCTCCGCAAGCCCAAACAAATCAGCCTACTAGCTTTCACAGAAGGCACTTTAAATCTGAAGGTGCTTTCAACATCACAGTACAAAGAGTACTAGTGTCATTGCCCTCAGCAAACTCAAACATCTCCTCCCACTCACTGACACACAAACACGCAGACCTGTCGTGTTCCTTGCTACACCACCAACATGTCGCACATCAGCAGCCCACAAGTCCTTGGCTTTTCCCCTGGGTTATTGCATCTGAAACAAATAACTTTCACGCCAACTTCACTTCCCTCAGCTACATAAGCGACCATACTCCCAACAGAGAGGCACAGGGATATAACGCAGACTTCTGGCTCCTCTCAACTCAGGAAGTCATCAGAGGCTCAGCACAGAGAGCGCAAGTGACTGAAGGGGGAAAAAGACAGTAAAAATGAGGAAACAGCCATAGTGAGTGTAACAGATGAAAACTTGTGTCAGAAAGTGACAAAAAGGCAAGGGGGATTACTGAAGAATTAGAATTACCACATGCTGAAGTTAATTAGAGCTAGTTGCCGAATTGCTTCAAATTGAAAATCCTGAGTTTTTTTTGTTTTTTTTTAAACAATGAAACAGAATGTAGGAATTAATGTCACTGTGCAGATGGGAATTTTTAATTCCTCTGGCTCTCTATCAGATACACTCATTTCCAAGCTCCAAATCTTTTCAGAAGCATTTCTTTACTTCATGTCAGACCACAATTTTAAATGGAGCCATCTTTTTATATCCATATAAAACTGGGACTGTTTTGTGGCTAAGCAGAGATCAACTGAAGATAAAGATATTTTGTACAGTAGATGCTGAAACTGTTTATACGCATGCAAAAAGGCCTAAATAAGAGCTGAGAGACAAAAACGAGCCTTTGTTCCCAGTAATTAACAACGTGGTACAGTCTCTTAAACAGTTGATTAATTAGATGGTGCACCAAAAATTGCAGCTTACAATGTACGTTCGTGCTGATGCAAAGACCATAAAGACATAAAAAAAAAAACAATCAAGGGCTCGGGATTTGTTTGTTTGGCTGGTGGCATATGAAGTTAAAAAAAAACTGCACAATGCTACCATTCTTTGTAAATCACTAATTAGAAACGTTCATTTATCATAATTGTCATTATCTCCATTGGAAACTCAGATCCTTAGATATAATCGCATCATCATTTAATCTGTATTCCTCCACATAGACCTGCAATTTTTACATGCAATGTCTGTCTTATTTAAATAAGCTAAGTTTACTCAAACTTGTCAGATGATTTAATTTTACTCATGCATTTATTTATTTGTGTCAGTGACACAATTTTAGAAGCCAGACAATCTATCAAATAAGCTCAGAAAGCTAATGATGAACATGTGGCCAAGGAATTTTAAATAGAAATTAAGAGTATTATGTGTTGCACATACTTAAAGAGAGGCTATTACACTTGCTTTCAGGTTCATGTTTGTATTTTGGGTTGCTACTATAGCATGTTTACAAGCTTTATTCTTTAAAAACACGTTATTCTCCCCACACTGTCTGAGCTGAACACCTGTATTCACCCTCCCTCTGAAAGGCTCTATAATAGCACTGTTTTAAGCCCAAGGTTCTTACTCATAATATAAGTATTTATTTTTGGTGTATAAGATATAATGTGAAGACAACAAAGTCCCCCTCAGAAAATCTTGTGTGTAATTTATCCTGACTTCATATGAGTGGAGGAAGTCTGCTAGACATAAGGCCAATAATGCAAAGAGAAATGTCATAAGAAATGCGAATAATGGAATCATGTTGTATATGTAAAACATGTCTAGTATAAGAGTGTTGTTTTGTCAGTTTACTTTTTGAGTTACAATGGAGCCAAATTTGGTAAAGCTCCTTTTTTTAACTGTTGCTGTTGTTCCTGGCCTCATATAAATAAAATAATATTCTTCCAGCTGCTATGCTAATTTTTGCAATGTAAAATGTCATAGGCTTAAGCTAATAATATTAGCATGTTGTACTTGTGGGGAAAACATGTCTAACAAAACACAACTGTTTTGTCTTTTCCATGTTATAATGGAGCCAAATTTTGTGCTTTTGTTTGATATTGTTACTATTAAGCCACACTTTGTTTATATTTTAGCTGTGTTAGTTGAATCAATAAAACTTTACCACGCCTCACGCAAACTCAGCACAGCAGCATATGAATTCTACCGCCAACTGCCGGTTTGTAATTGCAACGCAGACACACCACTGCTCAAGCACATGCTCAGACTTGCGAAAACTGCATTCAACTATGAATCAGCCTTGTCTCATATCTATGAAAAATCACAGATAATGGCAATTTAAAGGGCCAATATCATCTGAATTGGGAGAAGTATAGTAAGCTTCCTAATGTGACAAATCAACAATGAAAGTATCTCAACCAAAATATTCAGAGCCGAACATGTTATAACATCAATATGATCAGAAATGGGGGAGAAATTAGCCACACTGGCAACCAAGGTTATGTTTCCCTGACATTTGCATGTAGCTGCATGTTGCAGTGTAGGCTATGTAATGTAAACACTTGCAGTAGCGTGCCAGGACCAGATAAGGAAATCCATCACAAGCTAATGTCAGTTGGTCGTGAAAAGCAGAAAAAATGTTGGAAACTATAGTCAGAATGGTCTGAAGCCTGAGGTTTTTGCTCACAGGGTTTTAGTTTTATATGTTTACTTTATTATTTGATACACTGGCTACATTCAGTATAAACATCTGACACTGTAAAATCATAAATGAAGCATAATAGGTCCCCTTTCAAATGATACATCAAATACAGGTTTGATGCATGGCAAAATGCACTCGTGTTTTCACTGTGCTTCTCCAACACAAGGTGAAATCACAGTATGTCTTATTGAATCTGACATTATAGCATACATCCTGCTTTCCTAGTTCCTGCTGTTTTCACTAACCCGTAGGTCAGGGACCGTTTTGCTGTTCTAGCTAAAGGGCTATCCATGCATTGTGAGGTGATGGAAGAGGTCAAAAGGTCATGATTGAATGTCATGGAGAGTACTGGCCTTTCCCAGTGATTCAGAATGGAAACTTTTGATAGAACAACCCACAGTTTTGAACTGAACATTGAACTGACAACCTAGCCAGATTTTCCTCCTGTTTTTCCCCCTCTCTTTCTTCTGTATTACTATGGTAGAAGGCACATAATACAAAATGTATCTCAAAACACCATATCCCCAAGTTGGAGATGAATGACCTTTTTGATTTACTTTCCACATTTTGAAAAGTATTCAAAATTGTTATTGACTCCATTAACAGCAATGAGGTGATCCTGGTGAGTTTGAGTTCATGTGTGCATGTTCAATAGGCAGTGTAAGGGAAATGGTGACAGGTTAGCTGACGGCAAGAGATTTGGTAACAATACATATGTAATTGCTTTCACTGCTGCTCATGCTTTATCTTCTCAGGACTCATTGCAGCTGTATTTTGCACTGCACTCTCTCACCCATCCCCTATTCCCTAAACTCCTGGAAAGCATATTAGTCTGACACTTAATGTGTGTCGACGTCCAAAGCAGCTGGTCTTGACTGGCTGAAAAGGCAGTGTCAGGTCATTAGTGCAGTCAATCCGCCAGCTCCCCTTCAACTGCCAAATGTACCGACAGCTTTCTGCACCACCTCACCCCACCACACACACTTGTCGATGAAGGAATATTGCATATGTTCCAAGCTTTTCCTGGTCTTACATTTAGGAAAAAATTGTTCTTAATATATATTCCTGCTGCTCAGTCTTTTAGAAAACTAATTACACAACTTCAAGGCAGCATCTCCCCCCTGCATAACACGGCTCCACCTTCAGTCTCCTCACCTCCCTCCCCCATTCCTCATCTTCCTCTGTCTCCGTCTCTCTAGCTCAGTGCTGTCACTCTGTCGCTTACTCTCTTGCAGGTCATCACTCTCCCACATTCAGGTCTGCACTGTAAAATGTTTTCAGATTGGAAACAGCTGGGGTAAAGGGAGAAATCTCCTCGAGTTTCTGCATCCCTCGCCCAAGGGCTGAGGTGTTCTCAGACCTGGAAGTGATTCATTCTTCAAATATCCCTGAGACACTTTCACAATTCTTTGCAGCCTGATTCGTTGTTTGACTCTGGCATGCACATTTTGTGATTGCCCTAGAGCTGTGAAGAGTTTTATTAAAAGAAAAAGGGGAAAGAAAGTTCATTGAGCCAATGTCAGCCATTTTGAAAGTGATCATCAGATCATTTGTTAAAGCCAATGACTCCCATACGTGTCTTTATTCCATTCGCAGCACAGTTCCAGTGCCACATGGCACATTAACCAAACTTGTCCCCTGGGGACTAACTTTACTCCCTCTTGAGTTTTCGTTCTCAACTCTTTCCTCCGTTCCTCAGAGCAAATGAAAAACAAATGCTCCATCACAAGGAGGAGGCACGAGAGCATGGCTCACACCTCGTAGGCATGTCAGTTTAATGGATTGAATAACCTATTTACTTTGGAGTGCCAAGCGCAAGGTGCTGTCTTGTCAATGCTGTGCTTTGCGGGAGGTGGGAGGAGACTTAACGAACAAGATTTACCACAACCATGTCGCCCCATGGTAAATAAATTGTCATCAGAAAACATCCTCTGTGCGGAGGCATGCACTATTAAAACATGTAAGGTGCAGGCGTGAGTGTTTTTAAATTGTGAGCAGTCTGGTGAAGGCACTACATTCGCACAATATGTCTCAAGCTGGTCTGCAAGAAGAGGTCAAAGAGAAAGGGTAAAACATTTTCCCTCTGTCAGAGTGCTTTTTTCACTTGTGCACTTTTACACGCTAATGTAACAATGTGCCGATGTGAATCTTAATGAAGAGACCTGCCTTTCAGTGCCTCTTCTAAAGCTCTTGCGTTATTTGGGTGCATAGTGCTAATCTAATGGCATTAATTGAAGTCAGCTGCACTTCTCAGAAGTTGCCCGGCACATTAGCGAAGCCCTCAAAAAATCATATCCTCAAAATTGCGTCTGTGTATCCACATATCCGTGTGCATTTGTTGTAGTGGCACTTTTCGGAACCGTGAGATAAAGGTTAAATGTTGCCGTTGCATAAGTGATTAGTCCTGATGGATTGGAGAGCACAGGTGGGGTCCAGAGGGGAGAGACTAGATTGCAAAGCCAGCAGTGAGCCTGCTGAAGGCTGTGACTGCCAAGCCCTCTTCTCCACACAGTGCCACTTCAGATTTAATTACACTCCAAGCCAAATGGTCTGTCCTACAGTGGCAAACTTGGCGCAGAGAGTTTACCTTTTGGCCTCATCACTGGGATAAAGGGAGTTCTCCAAACACTTGTACATGTTCAGAAAAGACTGCACCTCATTTGTAAAAGTTATGATATAGTACGGCAAACATGTCAGATATATTTTTTTCCATAAAATCTATGTATTTGACTTTTCTTTTACAGCTACAACTGAGAATACCATCCCATTAACATTCTTCCTTCTTTATCTTATTTCTGACTACAGTGCTGGGGTGGGACGCACAGGTTGCTTCATCGTGATTGATGCCATGATGGAACGTATCAAGCACGAGAAGACTGTGGACATCTATGGGCATGTAACGCTAATGCGTGCCCAGCGCAACTACATGGTGCAGACAGAGGACCAGTATGTCTTCATACATGACGCGCTCCAAGAGGCCGTCAACTGCGGCACCACCGAAGTGCCCGCCAGAAACCTATACGCCTACATCCAGAAATTGACGCAGATAGAGGGTGGAGAGAATGTCACCGGCATGGAACTTGAGTTCAAGGTACAACGACTTTATTGAAGCAAAAGCATTTGTTTGGGTCAGGGATTTCTACTAATAAGCTACTTTTTGGGTAAGTCTGCACCCTGAAAGTTGGAGATTCAAATAATCAGTCAGAGACCCCTCAGTCAACTGAGAATGCTTCAAGTCGAGCAGTCGTTTTGTTTTTTGTATTCTGCTAGTCAGTGTGCTATGCAGTATACTCCCCGGCAAAATCTGTTGACAAAAATGTGCCCAGGTTATGCTGCTAAATGAGCACTCTTGACTTTCACACTACACTTTGGTACAGGGAGTTGTGGACATACAGGAGGACAGAGGAGAGACGTACTGCGCAGGGGGGGTGGCAAATATGATTCGACTGACATATTACTGAGTCGGGCACAGCCCTAGTTTTAGCTAAAACTACAGCACACCTGACCTCAAGTTTTACACCAACAACACCAACAACAACCCATATGTAGGGAGACTGTACAGGCATCCCACTGGCGCCCCTGCTCCGAGTCACATTTAGGCCCAGAATTATGTCAGACTGGCCACTCTCAGTAAAGCTCCCCAACTCTTTTCCAGTTCCCAATCGGCCTGCTAGACAGCATGGGGCCTGTGGTTTCCTCTCTATTCCAATTAGTTGACTCGCTTGTGTAACCCAACATAGGATAAATTCTCCCTCACTGGTTCCCCTTCCCACAGCTCCCCTTCCTTGGGTAACAGGGATCTTAGTTTACATGAAAATGCCAAACACAGGTTTTCCCCACCACAGAACAGCTGCGGGAAGGAGACTTGAGCAATATACTCTGCATTTACAATGAGCGGCTCAACCATCATCATCCAGCCCTTTGCAGTCTGTGACGTTGCTCTATGTGTGGTATTGCCTTGCTCGTCACGCATCTATTTTCCTGCTCTGTGATGGATGTTGATTCCACTAAGAGATGATAAACAGGTTAGATTACACTGCACTTCTGTCCACTCCAGGCTCGCTCAGGTATCCATTTCTCTGTCTTTTCATCATAACATGCTATTTTTCCTCCGCAAAGGCATGCTGCGATAGTAATCACTCTGTCATTTCCATACTTTGTGGATGCGTGAAATAGTATGTAAAATCAGTATACAATGGGCCATTATAGTGTAGATTTCATCACCCAATATGTAAAGCTTATTATCTGTATTCTTCTCTTCTCTCACAAGAGTAGGCATGAATCCAAAGGCGTGCGATTGTTCATCGCACTCAGATCTTTATTATGTACAATCAACCTTTAATGTCAAACACAGTCAGTCACAAGGGAAATTAAGAAACACCAGAACATCAGTACTCAAAGATACTTCTCTTTCTCTGTCTTGATGCAGCGTTTAGCTAACACTAAAGCCCATACATCACGATTCATCAGTGCCAATCTCCCCTGCAACAAGTTCAAGAACCGCCTTGTTAACATAATGCCATACGAGTCCACACGAGTGTGTCTTCAGCCCATTCGAGGAGTTGAGGGCTCCGACTACATCAATGCCAGTTTCATTGATGGGTACAGGTAAGTGCTAAAATACTCTCACACTTATTGGTTATCAGATAGCCCTTATAGAAGTTCATTGGACATGAAAACGGCTTGACATTTCCTAAAAGCAAATATGTTTTTTGACTACAAGAGCCAGCAAATGTATACAAGACAAGAGCAATTGCCATGTTTTGGCCAGTCATTGCAAACATGTCTCTTTCAACATTCTCTAATGTATTTTTATGCTGATTGAACACCTTTTCCATGCTTTGATTAATGCATTCCCACAGGCAACAAAAAGCCTATATTGCCACACAGGGACCACTGGCAGAGACCACAGAGGACTTCTGGAGAATGCTCTGGGAGCACAACTCTACCATTGTCGTTATGCTCACCAAGCTTAGAGAAATGGGCAGGGTATGCATACATTTAGTTTCTCCTCTTTCTTTTATTCTTGGCACATTAACCTCTTTATTCTGGCTACAGAATACAAAGCATGTTACACAACTGATTATATGAAATACCTTACATAGATGCAGCCATGAGAATAAACGCTTTCCAGCAGAAGATACAGTATGAATTGAAATAATTCAGGGAATGAACACAATGAGGGTTGTGTATGAAGAGAATGTTGCGGCTCACTGTGGTATTCTATTTTCACTCTCTACAGGAAAAATGCCACCAGTACTGGCCAGCAGAGAGGTCAGCCAGATACCAGTACTTTGTGGTGGACCCCATGGCTGAGTATAACATGCCCCAGTATATCCTGAGAGAGTTCAAAGTGACTGATGCCAGGGTAAGCAGACTTTGTTTCATAGAACAAGATCAAAATTTGACATTGATGGAATGGAGCTCTTTATTCAATGTTTGGTCTAGTGATTTGTTTTTCAAAGTCTGGCTCATGAAGTAACTCTGGGCTCACTGGGGACACTGAATGCATCACCACACAAAATAATAGTTTCACCTTTTTTTATTCGTTTTACCACTGAAGTTGCATCTACGCTTTACCTTTGGGTCACTGTCTTTAGGAATTTCAAAAGAAACAAGTGAGTTTCTGATATCGTATTTTGCAATTTCTTAATCGCATGATTTTATTGACTGATAAAGATTTGAACGGCAGTGTTTTAGCATGCAGGATGGTGAAAGCTCATCAAGCACCGGATTAAACGCTGCAGTAGTCATTAGCTCAATTTTTTTTGGCATTGTATCAAGTATTTGTTTATACCAAACTATGGCCTTAAGTGTAACATAAATATATATTTGTGGGAATGATGACACATGTCAAAGTGTAAAAACAAATGTGGTGCCGGCAGCTGCGAGCTGCCAGAGTTTTTAATTCCATCAAAGGCTTGCGCAGATAAATGGCGCAGGCTCCCTCCTTTGTAGTGCATGTTACACTGTCTCGTCAACGGGATTGCTCCTCTTATCAAGGGGATACAATATCACTTAAGTAATGCACACCCTCAAAGTCGATTCTCCAAGCACCCTGTCGAGGGTAGCACATCAAAGGCATTAGCATCTCCAGTGTTCATGTTTAATACATTCAGGTAAAATGACAGGCATCTTTAATAACACAACATTTTCTCTGATGTTTAAAACTTGGTGCTTTTGCTAGATTTTTTTTAAAGAACGCTGTCTTACAATGTAAAACCCACAAAGACGTGGATAATTATGATGGAGATGGTCATGAAATGGCCTGCCATGGGTTGGGTAAAACACCTCAGACTGGCTCCCTAGTTTCCCTGCATCAACTTTTCTTTGCCATTTTTCAATATTTCTGTCTGATGTTCCATCTAAAGAGTGGGCTCTGTGCATTCTCTCTCTCATCTGTTCTCAGGATGGACAGTCACGGACAGTAAGACAATTTCAGTTCACAGACTGGCCTGAACAAGGAGTGCCAAAATCAGGAGAGGGCTTTATCGACTTCATTGGCCAAGTACATAAAACAAAAGAGCAGTTTGGCCAAGATGGGCCTATTTCGGTCCACTGTAGGTAAGCGATCAACCAGTACTTGCACTTTGTCGGAAAAAAAACTGAATGCAAATATCTCTCGAGTTGCAAATGATTTATATTGACACAAATACTGAATTAGCATAATGATATGTGGTTTGATATGACTTTTTCTATATTTATCTGGTTTCTCTGGCCTCGACGCTGACCTCTCTGCCCTTTCTTGCACAGCGCGGGTGTTGGTAGAACTGGAGTTTTCATCACCCTCAGCATTGTCTTGGAACGAATGAGATATGAGGGTGTAGTAGACATTTTTCAGACAGTGAAAATGTTACGGACACAGAGACCAGCTATGGTGCAGACAGAGGTGAGTTTTTCTGCTATATTTGCAAAGAAAACAACAAGCAATGATTAATTCAGTAACTGAACCATTCTAGAGCAGTCTTATCTGCTTTCTACTGTAAATTTATCTCATCAATTTTTTTACTCGGGACCTTTGGAATATAAATAAATATGATTTCAATTCAATGGAAAAAAAAGCCAACAAATGTAATGTGAATCTAGTCATGATAGAAGTAAATCATACCAAAAATGGTACGGAAGAATCGCTAGTCAAGATCCCTAAGAGAGAGTGTGTGAGCTTACGTATTTTCTTCTTTGTTTTCAGGATCAATACCAGTTCTGCTACAGAGCTGGCTTGGAGTACCTGGGAAGCTTTGATCACTATGCAACGTAAAAGACCCAGAATTGGAAGAAAAAAGCAGAGGGCCCTTTGGATAGAAAACCCAGTGAGCCTCTCTTCTGAGCCATAAATTCCTGCTTGAGAAAGTACTCCTTAACTCCTTGCTAACAACTCATTAAGTGTTGGATGTGTGACATGACTTGTCAAAAAATGAAAAAGATGATTCCCGGAGGACCAAGTATTTCCCAACCCCAATACAACCTCGCCTTGCTACAAAGCGAGGGAATCCTGACTGTTGAAGCATCGTACGGAATTACCCTTTCTTTTGCTTCAAGGATTCATTTTGGGGCTCATAAAACTGAATGAAACCAACACAACAAAAAAGTAAATGAACAATAATGACATCGTCAGAAATGCATCAGTGATTATGAACTATTACGAGAGGCACTGGAGGCACACAGAATTGCGGGGGGGAAAAAACTTGATGCACATTGTAAAGAAAAAAAAAATCTGTTTCACAATCAAGTACACACAGACAACCCATCGAAAAAGAAGACAATGCTTGGTCCACAACAGCAGGACAGACTAATAGTAATAATGAATAAATACCCCTTTTCCTGTCGCAATGTTCATCATCTAAATTTTCGGGAGAGGGTAAAGCTCAAATGAAATATGAAATAAATAAAAATTATTGATTTAGTTTTTTAGTACTTTATTATACAGCTGATGTGCTTTTTTTGAACTGTGTGAATTTCCTTTTTTTACACAAATTTATCGCTTGGGGAAAAAAAGTGATAAAACGTATTAAATGTTTTTTTTTTTTTTTAAAGCTGTAGAACTGTTCTGATGTACGTGCTATTTTGCAGAGAATCTCTTTGCTTTTTTTAATTTTTTATTTTGTTTCTAGTTTTTTTTCCCTCATTTTGGTGCACTTGGTGCACAGAACAGAATTCACACTACCAAAATGTAAGTTTGTTCAAGAGTTATTTTTGGTCTTGATTTCTGTTTTTTCTTTCTTTTTTTTTTTCTGTCCATGATCACATACATGGTAACTTAATTACTCCCATAAGACAAACTGGGGCTTTGTGGAATCAACAGGGATGAGCAAAGTATGAAGTTGCTGCTACCGATTATCTTAGTTCTTCCATGTTAGAAGGATGATAAGAGAGAACCTGATGAATTGGTGAATTGGATACGATAGATGAATATATAGTTATGGTACAGATATATATATGTGAAATATATATTAAAGCATAAATATAACATTCTATATATATTGATAATTTACATAATTTATGAGTAAAAATATATGAAATGAGGATTATCTATGAAAGCTTCCAAATTGAGAGTTGTGTGCTATGGGGGAAATGAAATGAGATTTTTCACTGGAATGCACATCAGTAGGACAAATTGTATTCTGATTCAGTGCATCTTTTCTTGTGCAATAAATATGTGTGTTTTTAGATAGGGTTTTATGTGGATATGTCATTCACTCATGACATTGTTGTTCCCCCCGCAAGTAAGGTGTGGGAGTGGGAATGTCAGGTGCCAGTCACAGCATCACTGGTGCATTTTTTTCAAGCTCTCCTACAGTCTGTAATTAGAGGCAGAGGGGTCACACAGCCGCAATCACCGCTCCACACAATAGGGCAAGGTACAAAGACGTCACTTTCTTGTGGTTCTTTAAAGCATTCAATGGTAATGACATTTCTTTTTTCATTTTGCATTTAGAGTGCCTTATATTTATGCCTGTTTTTATAATGTTTCATTTAACATTAATGTATCCTTTGAGTAACCTAGGCATTTAGTATAAATGTAACTGTATAGTTTATTTACCTTTAGTATTCATTTGTCACACTATGAGATTATATATGCAAATAAGAACATTTCAAAGCTCATATTTTTCATTTTCAGTGGCCTTATTGTGGCTGAGTGAATTAGAATACAACTGTTTATATATTACTGACCTCTACAGAATACAGTCAAAAATGCACAATAGTCACAAAAGAAATGTTTAAATTTTCCAGACATAGAGACAGGGATGAGGCTGCAGAATACTGGTCTCTGAACTAAATAGGATGAAGGCCCAAACCTTACAGTAATGAGCTTTTTACCGATTTAAGGCAGCGATTTTCCAATTTTAAAATTGATAGATTTGGTCAAAAAGAATGCCTAATGCACAGGTCGTCACCGCAGGGTTTCTTCTTCATGCCTTAGGTTTGAGTTCCAGACTTCATGTGTGTCACTACAGAGAGCAGATATAAAGAAACGCTATCTGCTACAAAATATCAGTCCTGTTATCCTGACAATCCTAATTCCTTTTTTACGACATTACACGTAGAGACTGGGGTTTAGTTTGGTTGTTTCAGTCTTTATTGTTGAGCAGCATCTTTAACCTCTCCATACCCTCTTTGATGGCTTTGTGGATGTGCATTCCAGGTGCTTTCTTTCCCTTGTTAACTCAAGCAGCTATGTGTTTTACTTTTGTCAACTGCTTACTTTTTGTCATAATTTTGAGATATAAAAGTGCTATTATTTAACCCCATGGTGGCTAATGTTACATTATGTTCAAGTCTCGGATGTTTATTTTTCATCTCAGTTTTCCTTTTTTTAATTGATTTTCCATATGCAGGGTGAAACATTGCAGAATGGCCAAAGGTGGCCTGGTAGGAAGATTTGCACTTTCTCTATCTTTGTACTATGCACTGCCCTATTGATTCTAAACCCAATAATATATTACTTGAACCCATCTATATAAAAAAAAAAAAATCTCCTTAAACGTTCACTTTGTGTGTATGTAAATAACACAAAAAAGGTATCAACTCTTGAAAAAGACAAAAAAAAAAAGTTTGTGGCGAAAAAGAGCATCCATTCTGATGATGCCATGGTTACTCCAGCAGATGACTTCAGAAAAATCTGTCCCCCAACCATCTGTTCTTGTGGCTTTGCCATTCAAGCTTGGAGTGTCATTAACAGAAATAAACGTTGTGTTCTCTGCTCTCTCTATCTATCTCTCGTCTGGATGCATAGACTGAAAATTAAATAATGAAATTGTAAAAAAAAAAAAAAAATGGCTTGTTAAAAAGATCATACAATTACCTCTGATTAGTTGTAAGCGTAAACTGTTTCTTTTTCTGAATGAAAGGAGTGCTTTTTATTTTCTTACTTAGGTTACATTGGTGGCGAAAGAAGTCTGTATGAAAATCAGTTCTTTGCTGACACAAGTTCCATTTGTTATAAATTAATTCTATTAAAAAATGTCAGTGTTATGCATCGGCGTTTCACTTGTTTCCCTCCACCTCACTTTGACTTGAAAAGACTGATGGAGCTATTTTACCCCCTGCTGGTCTGGGTCCAACATATTATCCACAGTTCTCTCATGAAAGGGGAAATTGAGCCTCACCACATTTGAATAGATTTCCATCGCTCTGGTTTTCCTGTCACTGATGTCAGCCGCAATGAATCATCAGGGGAACCTTTGACAGATGAAGTGCAATGTTTTCAAAGCTGCCTTGTTTTTACCACAGATTTTGTTCACCATGCCGACCAAGTGGTGTAGTATTGTAACTAAGAATTAAAACCACATTGCATTACATTCAATGCCATTGCATTGCACTACTTAAAAACTGTACTTTTTTCTTTTGCTGTTTGTTCCTTCTTCTCATCTATTATGTGCATACTCATTAATAACAAGAATGACAACAGTAAAAGCAGCAACCTCCCATTTGACCAAAATAATTGACTATTCAACATAATGACTACACATATACTGGTTTAGACACCAGTAGAAGATCCATCTTCAATTGATGCCAAAGGTAACAAATTATTTTACATGAATGACAGCTCCTTGCTTACTGTATTGTAATTAGGCATGGGCGGTATCAAGATATTACAGTATACCAGGGAACTTAGAGATCTCAGAGGTATGATTTTCAGTCCCATCAAAAATGCATATGCTTCTCTTTCTAATAAACTGATAAGAAGATGCTGTAATGTGGTGATATATTACAGTGCAAGGCATGCACTACCAGAGGTGGAAACGATGTTGACTGCGAGTGTTGTGGATAACATTATTCGACTAGTAAAAGAGGAAAATGCTTTTTGCCTTTTTGGAAGTTTCAACACAAAACTTTATCTTGAGATGAATTCTTTCAATTACAAAAGCAGTTTGTTAGTTACACAACTTAATCCAAAGCATTATCTCCATTCAGCCCACTGATGTCTTATTCCCCACGAAAACATGTGTCACCTGGTCCTTCAGCAATAAGGGTGCCTATTTTCCATGTGTTCATTATCACAGGGACATAGGGACATTAATACTAACATCCAGCAATAACTGTCTAAGTAGACTAGTTGCATATTAGAAACACAGTATTGTAGGCTGGACAATTGCGTACATGCTACAATGACTTCTGTCTCCAGTAGATAACGTTTCGTCTTTTTTTGTTTGTTTTACAACCCAAGTGAAATTGCAATAAATCACTCTATATTTAAGCATAACCCTGATATTGTGATATGGCCAGTATTCTTGCCATTACACAGCCCTAATTATTACTGTTACAGCCAGAAAACCGAGGTTTAACTTTTCGCAGAATAGTGCATAACTAACATTTATAAATATTAAGTGACAAAAAACTACCTGCACATTTTTTTTTATATACTAAAAACACTTCTTTACTGTGCTTTCCAAAAAAAAATTTACATTATCTCTGATGATATATTCAAAATCACTCTTTCTCAGAGGTTACTGCAGACTGGCTCACAAGGTCATGTATTGAGGGAAAAAAAAAACATTAGGCATCACCTCTCCAATCTGTTCACAATCTGGCTACAAGTAAGTAAAACTAACAACACTGCATGCTATATTTTGTCAACAACTCAAACCTACAGATATACAATAAAGTACCAATAACCTGAAGCAAGAAAGCTGCAAGAACAAAAAATGTTTTGTTTTTTTTTCAAACAAACGGTATTAAACTGCTTGACAGCTGGGCAACACTTTAAAAGTCGATAACTGCTTGCCTGAAGAAGTTTTTCAGGATTCAGAAAACTATCCATGCACCCAATTAGAAAATATCATCCCACATGGCAAGAAATGACAGATGCTGTCAAGTATGACACTTTGCTGGAGAAACATTATTCCTCATTCTACCCTGAAAAGTTTTGATGTATAACAAGCTTCACAAAATGTTGTCCACACAACAGCAGATCGTAGTAGTGTTGAAACATAATAAATATCAAGAGGTACTTGTCTTCGATAAAAATTGACTGCTGTAGAGATTATGTGTCAAAAGCAATGACATACTGCAAGAACTACAGAGATAATTTCTGGAGCTGTATGTTTGTTTGTTTTTCTAAATCACACCTCAAAATCAACATGCAACTTAACACAAGTATTGCATCTGCCAGAACAAGCAAAGTGCCCCTCAAAGGCAATGTTTATGAAGGACCTCTCGTAATGTATGCTGGGTGCTGATGTTTCTTGCTGTGTTATAAGCATCACAACTGTCAAGATGCATCCATTTCATCTACATTTGCCCTCCCACACCTATAATATGTTCGAGATGGCTCCCCAGATCAAGAGACTGCTGAGATTTCAGATGCCAGTATGGAAGCTAAAATAAACAGACTGCTCTGAATGCACGAGTATCATATTACCATTGCAAAGGAATTGCATATGACATGTAGGAAAATGTTCACAGATTACAGCATGGCAAGAGCAATTATTGCTTCATCTTATTTCTGACAATACGATGGAAACTGGCCAAAACAATTCTAAATTTCTTGAGCAATCACGCCAATACAGATGTCTGCATCGTTCCCGACAAGAATACAACAAAATACGTAACTCCTACTGTCGTCAGCCCTTATTTTTCACCGGAGACTGCACTTCAGATGTGTCAAGCAGATGTTCCATCTTCATCTCTCAGCAGTTTCTGCAGAATTATGAAACCATCCAGCCAGTCACAACGCTGTGCATAAGTCATTTCTCATTTATCCCTTTTTTCCCCCTTAAAAAAAAAAAAAAAAAAGACCACAGCTTGCCTCATTCCAGAGTGCTTTATTCTCCACATGCGAAATTTGATGAAACATGTCCAAATGAAGGCTAGGGAGCAGGATGGTTTTGTCAACAGTAGTGAGTGGGATTCAAGAACCAGACATTTCTTTTTATCCTCTCAGTTTAGGAAGAAGAAAAGCTTCCATGCCCGATTCTACTGCAGCAAAAAATAATTACATAACTATGCATTCAAAGAACTCAATTATATTGGCAGTTTGCTTTGATCAAGAAGTCTGACACTCGCAACATCCACCGCCCACTGTGTTCTTGATGCTCCGTTTGTGTGTTGATAAACAATCACCTGTTCCCACTTCACCAATTCATGTATCAGGTTATGACTCATTTTCACTAATAAGACACTGTTGGCAGTTATGCTCTGCATGCATCCATCTTCATATTAACGTTGTTGTGAATATTTTAATTATGTATAATGCTGCAGGTGCACTGTAGCTGCAAAAACTAAGATATTTCGAGAAACTCAACAACCCAAAAAAAGTGTAACAGATTTCAGAGATATCCTAAGATAGCTGTTAACACAGTCTACATCATGGCACCTTTTCTTTAAACAAAAACCTCTTCTGTAAGGGTCAGAATCTTCGGGTATCCCATGTTTCATTTTCGATTCTTAGTGCCATGATTTGATTCAAAATCTATTCCTGATTCAATAAATAGAAAACTGGGCACTATTTAAAGCTCTCTTCAGTCCACTGAATTGCAATATGAAATATAAAATACAGAGTATGGGGCTTTTCATTTAAAAAGTTAAGTTATTACTCGGAAGCAAATTACTTTGCCTGTATGAGAATATTAAAATCAAAGTACATATTTCTGACAAACTCGATTGGCACAATGCCTTGTAGAAAAATAAATTGATGTATTGAAGTGATAAAAAAAAAAATCTGTTGTGCTTTCTGTGTTTACATCTCCAGCATCCTTTAGATTGAAATACAAATACACAAGAGACACATTAATCTATCAAATAATTGACATAGTCTCTGTGACATCATCCATTGGTTTGTGGACTGCCGTTTTGGGGCCTCGAATTTGGCATTTTGGCCATCATTATCCCTTTTTTTTTGTTTTGTTATGTTTTTTTGTTTGTTTTTTGGGTTTTTTTGAGACAGAAATGACCATAATTGGACAAGAGGGTGGAGCTGCAAAGGAGTGAGAGGTGGATCTGACTTACAGACTGTGGTGATGCTTCACAGACAGCCAAAGTGGCCACTCCCTTAACTATGCATATTGTTAAGCATTAATAAAATTTAAAAGGGTGACTTATTTCAAAAAATAAATAAATAAAATCACCCTCGGTTGTTATCACTATTGAGATAAGCTAGATATTAGCTGGACAGAATAGAGACCAAAACCATTTTTTGAACCAGGCTGTAAACCTGTGCTATTCTTTTGTGCATTGTTGATCATGTCATTCACAACCTCTGCTTAAGACTTACTATCCAACAAACACATGCACTTCCAACAAAATGGCTGTAAAATGTTTCCTGATTTACAATCCTTTGATGCTGCATCTTTTAAAGCTGTAAGACAACAGCAGAGGCCCTAGTTTCATCTTTAATCCCTTTCTACTACATTTTTAAAATGGCTTCTGCCACACCCCAAAAATAACTACAATGAATATAAAGCAGCACAGTTTCTCCCGATGACCTGTACTGACTGAATTCAAACGCTTTCCTCACAATGACATTTCCAAGTGCAGTGGATTTTTTTAAAGCCTTAAATACTGTGTAAACTAAAGCCAGTTTCACTTCATCTTTAATATAAACTGTATTGTGGCAGTTTAGATTTTACAGTGTCAAGTGCCACACCTTAGCAGTGATTTCATATACTTGTACAGGGCAGAGATCACACCCTTGTCACCAATTCACTGTCACAGCTGGCCGCCAGCAAAGCTAATATTAAACTTGAGAGCTAAGCAGCTGAGTAAACAGACATTGCACTTCCTGGATCCTTGGCTTGACTGGACTGAAGGCACAATGCAGAACAAGTGGAGCGACTGTGCGCTGCAAATTAAATGGACAGCTATGGGTCTACGAGCAGCGCGACCCAGGGGCCTCTCGCCGGCAGAATGGTAAAAGCTGCTGTGCAGCAGAGAAGACAGGCACCATGCCCTGCAGCAGGCTGATGATGATGATCCATATGGGGATCCTCAATCGAGCGGACTCCCAGTTCAACGATGAAGAACCCAGATAAGAGCTGACACTGCTGCCAACGCTACATTGACTTTGTCTGCACATCACATTAGAGCTACTTCAAAAGCAAAATGAGGGTTTGACCTTTAGTAACTACTGCAAGGGAGGGAAAGTAGATAAACACAAAAGGCTAGTAAAAGAATGCAGTTATCAGTGTGATTATACATTTTTGTTTGTCTTTCAAGTGCCTGTCATTACTGGCTAGCTCCGTGCAAATGGGTTAACAGAGAGGGTTTCTACAACTGAGTGACCAAGTAAAGCAAGAGGGAGAGAAAATAGGGAGGTAATAATTGATGAAAATGGACGGGGATAGGGTCGAGATGACTTGAGCGAAAAGCATGACTAGAGAAACGACAGAGATAGTGAGAGTGGGCTAGAGAGGAATCCAGCATGAGCCAACAGTTGCCGCAGTGTAAAAACCTCTGAAGGTTAATTTCTCTAGCTCAGCATCTTGCCAATATCCCTGTGATCAGAACCTCTGTAGGCCAACCATCTGCTTCCCCTTCTCTCTCTGCCTCTGCACTCTCTGTTCCTTGTAGGCTTCATCTGGGAGTGGACATGCATCAGGGCACTTTTAGGAACTAATCTCTGAATGTGGGTGTGAGGGGGGAAAAAGGTTTTTTTGGCATCTGATCTTGTACCAAAAGAAACTGTGGTTTCTGGGTAGGTAATGAGATGATAATTTTAGGTTTGCTGTTGAAATTTTGCACAGATCAATAAAGTTATGTGATACCTACTTAAATATTAATACCAGATTATTATATACAATATATTTTCCTTTGAGACTGCAACGAAAAATACTAATGTTACTGTGGGGGCTGCATCCGACAACTCTTGATTATTGATTTATCTATTAACGCCTTGGAGTCTTTGGGATGGAAATTGAGAACTGGTTATAGGCCACACATGCATATTAGGCTATTTAATATGCTATTAATGAATTTATTTTTAAATTTTGGGGAAATTTCCCACTGGACAATTTGGCTGTTGATATTTTCTATCTGCCAGCTACAGAAAAACTCTGGTTCAAATATGTTGTTTTTGCATTCATTTAGATCACAAATAAAAAAAATGATGCTGAATATCTATGTAGGCCTACCTTTTTCTCCATGCAGTCAACTGAGCAGGAATCCATAAGTGAATCGTTAAACAATCAGATTAGTGGGCAGAACTAATAATGACATTGGTATCAGTAAAATACCCCCCCCCCCCCTTTTTTTAGCCATTTTTGCATAAGAAACAGGCAAATAACTAATTAATCATCACAATAGTTGATTAATTTTCTTTTTTTAACTGACCAATTGTTTCAGCTCTAGTTATGTCATATCGCAATGTGTTTTAGTAAATGCATCACAGAGCGTTCACACACAGAACAGAGTGGCAAAACACAAAGTGAATGAAAAAACTTATTTTCCTCTAGAAATAAAACTGTACACACATTAAAGTTTCTTAAATGGTAAGGTGGGAGTTAAGTTATTTCCTCAAATAACCTAAAACAAACCACTGACATCCCCAGTGATCTTTTGGACCTAACTGACAACAAAAGAAATATATACAATATATAGGCTAGTTGAAGGCAATAGGAAGTTCACAGCCCACATCAATTATCCTGTCAAGCCAGAAAAAAAAGAACAGGAAATATAATTTACGAGCTCCCCGACAGATTTTATTTTTTTTGTTGCAACCTAAAGCAATAATGCACCTTCAGTTCGGTGCTCAGCTGCAATCTTTTCATACACTGCCACTTCACCACGGGGATAAGTACTAAGGGTATATTTTTTGTGACCTCAGAGGACACAGTGTCAATTATTCTGCGTATGGCTCTGTGGAGGACTTCATTCCCTAATCAAAATAAATGGCCAGGGCAGCAGAAAGTGAATGGAGCTAAGCCCCCAATATTCCTTCGAGACAGGAGGGGGGTTTGGGCCACAAACAAATCCATTACCACACGGTAAATAGGACGCATCAGCACTCTTGGCCCATTTGAATGGTTCTAGCCCCGTGACCACCCCTGCACAGGATTCTTCCATTTTAGACGCAGGAGCTGATAGCAAGTTTCTTCTCTTTTTTTCTTGCACACCACCCTGCAGTCAATCTTACATAATACATTCTGATGATAAAACTCTTCCGCATTTGGCAGCTCCGCTAACTGAAAGTGGCTGTGACTAACTCACTGTAATGGGAAAATTCAGCTTCCTGTATATAATGGGAGAGACGTGAAGGAAGTGTAAGTTCAAACTTTAATGCAATGCTGTAGCCTAATGTGGTCTTAAGCAATTCATGGAAGGGTTGGAGGTGGTGGTGGGGATGCAATTAAAATGAGCTGTCATGAAATTAAATGTTACCCCCCTTCTTTTTTTTCTTCGCCAGCTGGTAGTCATTTCACTGTCAGGGTGTATATAATTTCAGCTGATAGTGGAGACAGTTTTGCTCTAAGGCACCATTTTTTCACAGCAAGAGGGCTTTAAGGGGACTCCTCATACACAGCAAGGCTTTCATATTGTCCATCTTTGTTCTGATGTCTTTTTTATAATAGTTTTGCTTTTGACGTTAGATAAAACTGCATCGGGATAACATGAAGCTGTCATGTTTTTCTACAGAGGCATGATATGATCTACCACAGAAGCTAAGAAGAGGACACTATTTTGAAAGTCAACGTAGAAAACCTATGTGATTAGGAGCGATTAAGAGCTGTCAGGTTGTTTTACTGGAGATTCTAATCAAAACATTAATTTGCAAATATGTTTAACACTTGACCGATTCATTATCAGTTGTGAGCTCTCTGAATAGTGGGCAAAATTGATTCAATTTGAAGTACTGCTTCAAGAGGACTACTGAGTCAACCTTTCATCTGTTGCAACTGCTATCACAGTTGTAATAGTTCTTTTGCCCTACACCAGGGAGGTTGTTAAAGCATATCCACTATTGAAGGCCAAGGCTAAGAGTTGGCGGCCTTCAGCACAGTTGGTGGCAGATTCCATTTTCCCTGCTATGTGGGGATTCTCACCTGGAGCTACTGAAGCACAAAAATTGTTGTCATTTAAAAAACATTTAGTGGCACCTCTATCTGCTCTCCCTGTGGTTTGTGCGTGTGTCAATGTATTGTGACATCAGAAGTGGTAACTTGTTAAGTGCATGCTAATGAGTGTGGAAAATCCTGCTGGGATTTTGTGGCTGGCACAAGTGAAGCCGTGAATATTTGTGTCCAGTTTGCTAAAACGAAACAAGGTGGCAGATGTAGAATGGGATCACACTAAAAAAAATGACATCTCTTTCCTTTGACAGAAACTTGGAAAAGCATTGTTTGTTTGTTTGTTTTTTGAGAGCTACAGATAGACTGCCAATCAATTCCAATCAAACAATCAATTTAGTATAGTAATACTAAACAGGCTTAAAACTGTTAGCTTGAAATAAGCTTTTCTTTTCATCATGTAATACATTAAAAGAGGGCTGAACAGATTCCCCAGAGAGCAAGTAAAGCAGAAAAGAGGGGATGGTTGACTGCTACTGCTCAGGGCCATACAAGAGCATTTAACTAGCAGAGATTAACTACTGTATTCCCACTGGTGGCCTAGATGTCCTAGTGTACTGCCTCAGGGAGGCGAGATACCAGAGAGGGAGCGGTGGAGGGAGTAAAAGGAAAGGGAGGTGGGGGTGGAGTGTCCATGTAGTGCTGACAGCTTTGGTCACTTGAGAGTATCGAGTGACAGGTGATCCAAAACAAAAAGAGCCTTGCCACCTCCATTGTTTTTAGTGTTTGAATTGCACTGTAAGGTTATGTTGGGTAGTTTCTCTGCTCTATATATTGGGCATAGTAAGAAAAAGAAAGTGGGTGAATATACTGACTTTTCTTCAAGTCTTCCAACTTGACTTGCATTCTATTTTTACCACAAACACTCAGAATGATGCCACAGCAGCTGTGTTCGCTCGTCAATTTATTCCCTCCTGAAAACTGTCTCTCACTTCCCTACACTGTCTCGATATGTTTCATACTTAGACATGTCAGCAATCACTCTAACTCAGACGGACATATTTGTGAAACTTCGTGCAATTGCTCTCGATCCAACTGTGACATTTTCTCAGGCCATTGCTTGTTAGCATTCATAACATCACAGCCATACCCACTGGCATTCATGTTATGAATACTGTATGTTACATACATCACTCAAATCAGTCATGGAAAAAAATTCAGATGCCAAGGTGAGTCTATTACCTCTAGGTTACAGTGCTGTGTAATCATCAGTCATCCAGCCTTGCAAGCAATTTAGGTATTTTTCCAGGCACAAGTTACCATTTGAAACATTTTGGGCAAATCATTTGCATTTCTGTTCAGTGGCCCTTATCAAATACAAAGGTTTGCACACAAGGTCAACATGTCTTATCCCCCATAATGTATTTCATTTCAAAAACAATTTTAATTGCAATTTAAATTTAAATGCAGTTAAAGGGGCAGTTTATCCCAAAATCAAAATTGAATAATTTTCCTCTTGGCTTGCAGTGTTTTTTTACTCATCTATATTGTGTTGGTGTGAGTTGCAGAGTGTTGGAGATATCAGCCATCGAGATGTCTGCCTTCTCTCAAATATAATGGAACTAGATGGCACTCAGCTTGCGTTGCTCAAAGCACAAAAAAATACTTTGGAAAAACAGCAATGTCTCTTTCCAGAGATCATGACCCAGTTACTCACGATAATTGACAGACCTTGTTGTGAGCAGTTCTTGCAGGAACTATTCTCTTTCTACCAAACTACATCTCCAGATCGTATAATTGCACAGGAGAAAGAGAAGAGGCTTGTGACAGTGTTAGATGTTGACATTAATGGCATCCTCCTTGGCTGAGCTGAGCTTGGCTGATTTCTAGCCAAGTGCCATATAGTTCCATTATATTCCAGAGAAGGCAGACACCTCTGTGGTTGATATCTCCAACACTCTGCAACACACACCAAAACAATCTAGACTGGTGAATAGAACTTCAGGTAACAGGAAAAGTATTAATCATTTTTTGAGGGGTGAACCGTCCCTTTACTGACTGCACAAACACAAATCGATGATGTATAACATTATCATCTACCAGAAGTTTTGTTTAAACAAAAAAATGTAAAAAAAAATAAGTTATCCTGCCTTGGTAATTGGTGCTATATTGTTCTCACAGTCCTTTTTTTCGAGTGCCTTAAAGCAACTGAAACAATTAAGACCCCCAACCAGGACAGTGGACGCCTCTGTAGGAGCACCACTGAGTTGTTTATTATATCAACAGCTTGCACTGTAGGCCTCCCCCTGCCTTCTATATGTGCCTGTGGAATACATGAAAGCAGGAAACGCACAGCAGGGCTACATCGTCTTTTTTTGGCCACCCTCAACTGCCCACCATTTATTCCTTCCTCCCTCCCACCTTCTCGTTTTCTCTCTGCTTCCCTGCATCTCTCCCTCTGTGTTTCTGCCTGAAAGTGGAACTGATCGTTCTGGATCCCTCCATCACTGAAAAAGCTCCTCTACTTGTGATGCAGAGCAGGCAAAAAAGCACAGGAATATGGCATGTCTCCAGCAACATTGCTTCAGAGAGAAGGAGTGCAGCATTTTGTATGCAGGCAGGATTAGCCTAATTGAAGTGTCAGCCTGAGAAAATTGTGGATGCGTGCGGGTTAATGTCTGGGTATAGCAGAAGCTTCACTCATCTTGGTGATGATGAGGAATTTGGCTATCGTTGCAGGCCTCATTTGATTCTGTGTGCATGTGTGTGTAGCCTATATGTGTGTGTGTGTGTGTGTGTGTGTAGACCCCACCCCATGGTGATGCTAATTGTAAAACCTACCATCTAGTGTATTTATGATGCTGAGACAGCAAGGTAGAGGCTGTTGCTTACATAATTACTTTACACCATTGGGCCATTACATTAAGAATTCACAATTAAAATCAGCAGTGGTCTTGATTAATTAAATTAATGTGCAAACTTGCAAACAAACTGATGAACACACACGTTAGTCTACATAAAAGTGGTGCAAGTTGAATTGTACAGCTCCCATATTTCTCATTCTCTCCCTCTCTCTCTGTTTTTTTCAGTGTAATTGAAATGTGTCAGTGTGACAGTGGTAACCGTGAATTAACGCTGCAACCAAAGAGAGAGAAATAAAACGATACAAGCTGCACCAAAGCCGGAGCTCCGCCATTTCCCTGTTGTAAGTACACACAAGAGCTATTATTGCCCTGTCAAGGCATGGAACCAAAATGACTACCTTTAAACAGGTCTCATTCTCCGTGCTCACAGCGTACCCAGCCGAGATGATGTTGAGGGCTTTAGTGTTTTCACAAGAGTTTTAGAAAGAAGGAACAGAGTTAGTACCATCTTGAACAGCATGACAGCAGTTCCTCTCATTTTGAAACAAATACCAATACCTAATTTCACACTACACTTAGCTTTCACTTTCCCTGTTAAACAACTAAATTTAGTCTAAAAACCCACAAACTGTGGGAAACTGATTAGCTGTTTCAGCTTTATCATCACTCGAGTATTCAAACAAAGAAGCATTCATATCAATTTCCCAGGTTAAAACAGAACCCCCTGGAAGGTACTTTTAGTTCTAAATGTTATGCAATTTGTCTCAATTCTGCCAAAAACACTTGACTGTTTAAACAGCTCTAATAGCTATTTGCTGTGTCAGGCAATCGGATGGCACTGTTTGAAATTTTAAACAGCAAGAGATCATTTTAATTAGCTCGTTCCTGTCATCTGAACACATTTTACAAGGTGAAAGTTTTAGCTGGTGACGGCTGATATCACGGGCTGATAGATCTGTCGGTGGTAAATTCCTGTAATTAATGCCTTTCGGTTAGCCAACTTTGTTGCTGTTTGTTCTGTGTGCTTTGTGGTACCAGAGTCTGTATTTATGCTTGGCAAAAATCTGTTGACAAAGAAACGTGTCTGCGATTTTGCTGTGTAAAAAGACAAATTAGTTGAGTCTTTATTTGGTTTAACACTAACTGGTCGCATCTAGTCATTATCGGTTCAGTAGTTAGCATCTAGCTATAGCTGAGTAAGAGACACAGTATACCAATAATACTGTCCCTTTTCAGTCCAATTAACCAATGTAACAGTGGTTACATTAAATCATTACATTTAATGACATATTTACAAAGTTCCCACACATTTTATCAATGAAATTTCAAAACTTTTCCTTAATAATTAACCCCATATCCATGACTTTAAAATAGGTAGGCCTACAGAGTTACAGCCATACATTAATAAATACGCACTCCCCAGGCATTTACAGACAAGAAGACTGTCTGCCCAGAACAGAACATCTGGGTACCTAGCAAAACATATTTATTTATTTTTAAAAAATAAATCAGGACATCAGGTGTATGGATATTTCTAATAACTGTTTTTGTGACCTTGCCTGAACCTGAGCCTTTGCGATACTGCCACCTTGCAATGTCATGATGCCAGTCTGGTCTATGTGAATCACGTTAGTAATGATGTCTCAGCTGTTATGCAGCGCAATACTGCATTTTAAATTAGTAATACAAGGAACATATATGCGTAATGTTATACATGTTTTGGGATTTTTATTAAAATATTTAAACAATAGCCAAGACGATGTATATTCAAGACGTTTCCAAACCATTCTGTTTATTCCAAATTACTTCATGGCCTGAAAATGGGTTTTTGTCATTTTATGACTTTTCTAGGAATTTCATGACTTTTTTCATAGCAGTTGGAAACCTGTATCTGACCGTTTTGTAGCTGCTGTCTGATTACTACAAAGGAAATGGCCATTCAAAAGAATCCTCCTTACTTTGTATAAACCATTACTCAAGTATAGGTATGATCTCATGCAATACAGGATGGCTTTTTTTTGATAAAGTCAATTAACTTAATGTGTATGAGATGAGATTGGTAGCTCTGCTCTTGTCCACTATGGGGTTACCACCATGCAGTTTAAATTTTGCTGAGTCATTTGATCTTGAGGATGAGGTCAGCCTCATATGCTGCTGTTGTGATGCAGCACCAGAGGTGATTTCACTGAAAGGTGCAGCTGTCAAGGTAAAGACCTTCGTGAGCCCCTTTCCACCTCATGCCAGCACACCCCACTGACAATGAAAACCCAACAACAGCTACTAAGACTCATGCATACGTCCCAACATTACAGTATGCTGTCAACACAAGCACAGAGTACTGTATGGCTAATTTTAAGAGATTAAAATGGTCTTCTACCTAATCATAACTTGTATTCTGATTCTTGCATCCCAGAACAAACTGGTCCATAAAATATGTTTTTCATGAATCTACAGAGGTTATGTGGCTAATTCAAAACAAAGCTGATGAAAAATGGCGTACATCGTGCAGCCCTATCTAAGAGCATCAAGCCCACTTTGCAGTAGGTAAACACCTAAATTACAATTAATTTACACTGATGAGAAAGAGTGGGCGAGAAACTGGTAAATGCTCAGTACAACTGTAGCCAGTGTTTTGCAAAGACAGCCCAGCTCAGAGTTGGCAGAGGCAGGCGTGGGATGGATTAGTGTCTTCTTGTTTATTGCGCTTTAATAGGATTTGATTTTATAGATTGTGTTGGCAATTCCTCCTCCTCTGAACACGCCATCTGAAGGCTGAGAGATATATAATATGGATTTAAAAAATGCCTTCTTTGAGAAAAATGTGTCCGTTGCTTTGCTTCAAGTGGATATTATCCTGCCTTTAAAGTATTTATACATAGAAGTATATTTAAGTTAAAGGATGTGTATTTCTGGGCCAAAAAAAGAGAAAGGCTTCATGTTAACTGCATGCCCAGATGAATAATACAAACAACTATCAGATGGTCTTGTAGGAAGTGAATTTTTGCCAACAATGAGAACTTGAAAGTGATGTCATGTCTTCTTAGCGCAACACTGAAGATTACAGTAGCAGTTCCAACCAGATATTGGATTATGTTACTCCCAGAACAGATGAGCCAGTTAAGTGTTTGCAGAAGTATCCAAGGAAGCACTATGGTAGCTGCAGTCAGAGTTTGTAAAGCTGTGCCAAAATAAAGTTTCACTGAATACCCAATGGCATCTGTCACATTTAGAGTTAGGGCAACTATTTTATTTTTAAAAATAAACTGCTTTTCTTTATAGTATATCCTGAAGCATTCCTTACAAAGCACTGCCATGTTGTAATTTTAAGGGAGAATAAAGAAAGATGCCACAGTGACCAAGTTCATCTTTGTGGTGACTGAAGCAACCACTGGCTTTTAGGATGATAACATCCAGATCAAGTCTCACCATGTTTTAGATATAGCCCTGCTGTGAAGGGCTTAAGTAGATTAGATTAGATATTAGATTCAAAAATGTTACAGTGATGTAAAAAATGCCATATTGCCAACACAAAAGCAAGAGATCATAACACTGGCATCTATAAATTGTTTGAGAGTGAGTGCTTTTGATTCACATACTGTGATGCCTCTCCAACAAGGGGTTTGCCACCCCTACGGGGTCCTTGGAGTTAACTGCAGGAAGGGCCGCCAAGTTATTGTTTGATCATTTTAATTGACAATAGTTAATTATTTTATAAATAATTTTTCTTAAACAAAAATGTCTAAAAATACACAATAACATAAATTTAACAACCTAGCAAAGATTTGTTATTAAAAAAAAGAAAAAACATTTAATATACTGTACGTATCACAAAAAATAGACTAACTGTCACCCATGAATCCATGTGCAATAATGTCAGCTAGCTAATGCTAAATCACTGTGCAGCAACTGTTTATACCAGAAAGGTGAACTACTTAGCTAACATTTACATACCATGGAAACATATTTGCCAGTAAGATGTATTAATATTCCAAGAGTACGAACCATGTTATGAGACTCAATCGATTGTTTTGTAACTTTTTCAAGACTGACATATTGTCAACCTCAGAAACCATGAAAGCGCAGAGGGTGAGGCTAACACATCTAGCCATGCTACAACTGTTGGTGACTTAGCAGCAACAGGCAAATGAGAACGAGAAAAGAAACAAAAACACTCCGAAGATTTTCTCAAGTGCAACTCAGTTTTATACAGTGTATGTAGTAGGGGGGTCTCTCTTTGAGCTAAGGGGTCCTTCTCCAGAAAACCATTGAGGACCCCTGCTGTAGTCTATTAACATACTGGAAGCGGAAAGCTTAAGGTTACAGACACAACAATCTCATTTAGAGAGAACAACCAGGCAATTCAGCAGGGATGTTTGGACTGTGTGCTTAGGAAAATACACCAAAATCCCCCTCAGGAGACATGTTGACAGTCCCTGCTGTGAGCTACATGTTCAAATATTCTGCTAATTATTTCAGCGGATGATCAGGCAATACTTGGATGACTCCCATTTAATATCGAATGTAAATATGCCAAGACATTTTTCTCAGAAGTTGAAAACAAAAGCTTGAGATGGACCCATGTATCTGAGCTGCAGTGTATATTTAGCCTGCGAGTTCTACCTGGGTAACAGCTTTAGGCAATGAGACACTGGCTTTGCTATTGGAAAGCTTTCACCCCTGAACTTGACAGTCATTTTATTGCACCCATTAAACCCCCAAGAACCTCTAGTTGTTAACATGACAGAAACAGAGACAAAAAAAAGTTCAAGATCTAGTGGCCCACTCTCATCACAAGAGAAGCAGGGAAAACAGCAATGTTTCTTGACAAACACTGTTTCCTCATGGTTCATAATATTAAATGTAAAAGCCTAAAGAGCTTGGGGTGGTGATTAAGTTTGGACAGAGCACAGATATAATTGGCTTTGGGTGTCGTCCAAACTCTGTACAGTAAGCCTCCAAATGCAACCCATTAGAGATATATTTCCCCCCTTTTGGGCTTGCTCTTTAATATAACGAGGCAGTGAGAGAGCTCCCTTTCGACTACAGACTTTCAAACTTTTGTCATATTTTTTACCTTATCTGTATTAATTCCACTGACAGCCTGCAGATAAATTCAGAGCTGTCTCAGAGCTACAATGACAGCTCCCGGAAATCCTCTGTGGCAAAGAAACTTGTCTTTCCCCCGCCCCTCACCTCAACATGGGATAGGGCTGAAAAAATCACCTGCATCTGCTTTTTGTATGCAGAGTCCTGAGCAAGATTTAAGAATATTGCACCTACACAACACAATCACGACAATTAAATGCTGCAAAGAAGAGAAAAAAAAAATGTTCTCACAGTTATTAAAATGTGTATGTCTTTTACATGAGCAGGGATTGGAGGTTAGTGGAGTGGAAACAGTGAGCAGGATTTAGAGAGAAAATAAATGGAGGCTTCTCAGTTCATTTGCCACAGTGTCTCCCAGCTCCAGAGAAGGAAACCCATCCTCTATGTAACATGTCAAATCTGTGCTCAGGAGTCATCACAATCCTTGTCACATTCCTACCTCCCCTCTGACTTTCAGAAACTTTGGGAATATCTCAAGAACTTAACCAAGTTGTCCTTTTTTAGTGAGAATATTTCCATTCTCATTCTGTCACATTCTTTTTATTCCATCATTTAAAAAATATTTACCAATTAAAATCTAACCACACATGCCCATGCACATTTGGCATCAGCTCTTAAAGTCACAGATAAATGTAACACAGACTAGCTCACTTCAAGTGTCATAATCGCACAAATGCTAACACACACTCAACGACCCCTCCAATACACTCGAGGCCCTAATGGGCAGCCTTGTCACTTCTTCCGCTACTCAAATCTGTCTCCATTCATCCCCTCTTTTCCCTATTGGATTGTCTTCTCTCTTCAACTGTATTGGCAGCAATTTGTTTTGCTTAAGACCCCTGAAAAAAGCAATGGAAGACACAACCCCAGTTCACTAATGACTATACTCAGTCATCCTTCGATTTTACCAGCCATGTCAACATATTGCTCTGTATGCAAGTTTAAATCACATGAACAAAAACCATCAACCAAACACTACTGTAAGGTTATGAAATGATAATTTCCAACCTGAGAAATAGGACATATTTAATTGCGCTTAGAGTGATGCTTTTCACTTTCTTCCAAATAACAGACACATAAAAGCTTCATGAGTAGGACATTTACTGACATATTTTATGTCGTAGAACGAAACCTGAAAGTCTCTTCAGTTTGTGGTAATCACAGACCTTATGTTAGGCTTCTAACTAAAAACACATTTTCAAAAAAACAAGGGAACCGGAGGTGCTGAAACAGATTTACTTGGGGTTTCTATACTATTTTATTGAGAATCATTTATATTTTTTTTAATCAGTTAACATTTTTAAATCAGCACAGCACTTGATACTGGCAGACCAATTGCATCTAATAAATCATTGAGCATGATGCTACTCAGCCAAAAAAATATGATGAGAAGAGAGACAATAGTTGAAATTGAGTGAGTCAGAGAAAAGTTATTTCACATGGCATGTTGTGAAAGGGAAAAGAAGACAAATAGAAACAGAGCTTTAAATAAAGGATGGACAGATGCTTACATTCTTCCCATGGGCAGTTCAAAACCAGCATGTCTCATCATATGTTCCAAGACCAAGGGGACTATTAAAAGCGGTAAAACAAAGCACCACTACACAAGCACAGAGCATGGTTTGAGCAATGATGCCCACTCAAATCTGAACAGTGGGTAGAGAAAGGAAAATATTTATTCTGGCACTTAATCTGTGAATCATCACACGAGTTCGACACTTTTTTTTGAGGGGGTATCTGGTCGGTAAAACTGTGTAAATTCTATCTCATCTGAAGGCATCCTACGAAACACAGACATAAGGAGCAAATTTTTCCCTGACAGGAGGTCCCCAGCTGATGCTTGTCGTTTCCACATATGGTTTGAATGCCTGTTAATGTTCAGCTTGGAAATCAGTTTCATACTACTTTTAGAAAAAGCTTTTTGTTATACATATTTGAGAGGCATGCATGCAATGTTATCAGTGCTATTTGCCTGTTTTATCCTGATTTTGTGAAGGCAAACCTGCAACTTAATTTAGATGAGTCTAAATAAGAAAATGTAAAACAGTTAAAACAGTGTAAATGATATGACAGAGCAGTTTCAATAAAATACTTAATTAAAATACTAATGTGAGCACAAAATAGCTTATTACACACTAAGCTTGCCTGAAAAATAGTAAATTATCCGCTAATGAGTTGATAGTGAATTCTGTGTTTGTGAATTGGACTTGTTTATTCTGGATCACTGTTGACTCTACATCACCACTTTCAAGCTGACTGATGAAGTATTTCAAGAAAATACATTGAAACTGTGACTTTTATTTGCTCTGGTTGGACAAGCATATGGTCACCATCATTCCCAAAAAAGTACAGGAAATCCTGAGTTTCATTCAAAAATGGAGTGAGAACAGCTGCTGTCTGTGCTGTGGGAAAAAGGAAAGGTAAACTGAACGGGAGGACAATCTCAGCACGGAAACCAGGCATTTTGCCCTATGATGTCATAGTCTCGTCCAAATATAAGGCGAGCATGTGAGGAGAAAGCCAAGGGTCTGTCAGCTCTCACCGTTATTTGGGATGACACATGCTCAAGAACGCACCATGACCCCATTGTCGAGGAATGGAGACTGGGGGAGAAAAGAGGGGAGAAAAGAGGAGAGCAAAAGTGGGGGCAAGCAGAGTCCAGAAAGGCTGAACTCAATGCAAACAAACTCTTGGCAGCCCAACAGAGACTTCTGCACAGAGCTTTATATGACACAAGCTGTATTTAACACAACTACCCTCAGAGCAGTTATTTTTAACATGCATGCACATCTTTGGCCAGTTAGGATATACCTGATGAACCCTATCCTTGTTGCGTCAACTTAAGGGAAGCAGCAACGCAAATTCCCTTTTCACTTTACTTTAGCAAAACAAAACATCTGACAAATTGCTTTCCATCCCACCCAGTTAACCTCTACAACTAGAATTTCAACCTTGCGGTCGTATGCCTCTGCGAACCAGTCAAGTTGCAGCAAAGTTTACATTCTTCTCTAAGAAAACATGGATGCTTCAAACACATCCTCCTAGCAACAGCACAGAAGATCTAATTAGCATTCACGAAAATGAGAAGGAAGGGGTCATAGTGACCTTGCTCATTGACCTATAGCCACCAAAATCTAATCAGTTCAATCATTGAGTCCAAACTGAACTTTGGGCCAGATTTGAATAAATCCTTCAAGGCATTCTAGAGATATCGTATTCATGTGAATGGGACGAATTTAAGGACACCAAACACCAAAACATAATGCCTCTGGCCATGGCTTCGCCAGCACAGAGGCAAAAATAATGTAACATATTGTCAGTATCTCATCTAACCTGCAGTTTCTACTTGTCATGTAAGACATTCTGAATGTGTAGTATAGCAGCTGCTACAATAAGACTGCACTGCACGCAAGGCTATTCATGATATAGGCTCAACTTAAGTTGCTAAACAGATTCGTATTTAATGCATAAAACTATAAAGATGATGGCTCACTATATTACTCAACTGAAGGGCATAACTTGTGTTCAGAGAATTAGCAATAACAAAACACCAAATGTGAATTCATAATGACACTAAATGCATAAAGCAAACAAAGATAATACTTTGCGTTGTTTTTAAAATCAAAACTTAAGATATTTTGGACTTGTATACACCAGAAAGGGCTGAAGTTGTAATTGAGGGAGCTCTTTTGTGGGTCCAGTCCGTCAGCACAATGACTCAGTTAGGCAGATATAAAGCTGTCTAGTATAGAGAGGATTTTGTGCACTGTTTACAACAAAATCCTACTATTTTCAACTTCATTAGGTGCTATATATCTAAGGGATTTTGTCTGATCGATAAACCTGAGGGATGTTTATCCCTAAGTGTGTATTTTTCATTATGGTTAACACAAGTGTGAATCGCTACTTTAGCTGCACTCGGGAGAATATTTCCTGCAGACCACAGTACAGATTCTCTTCAACCAAACATGCAGTATCAGACCTTCACGTTGCTGGGTCTGAGGAAGGATAATAGACAGGTCAGTGCTAGTTTCTTTTAAATAGCATGCTTCATCTTTATGCTGTATGGGGTTTGTTTTATACAATGCTACTCTGAATAAGCCAAGATAACAGCCCCTGCATTTGTAAGTGTACATACATTATTTAATGATCAAATTCAAGTTACATTATTTTAAATATTCATGTTTGGTATTAAGTATCACAGCAAAGGCAATATGACTTTACTGTGATACTCCTGCAAGGAAAAAAATGAAAAAGAACAATGCTAGTTAATTGTTTTGGCATAATCAATCAGATTAAAGCATCAGTAGTTTGTTAAGTAATTTGCGAAAGTAACTATCACACTAAAATTACTTAAGGTAGACAAATAATGAAGTGCACAATAAAGAGACTAAAAACTACTTTAGTATCACTTAGTTAACCCTTATGCCGCCTGCACTGAATACATTATTGCACTGGATATTAAAGATGCAAATTAACAATCATACACGTCTGTGTGGCGTGTACACTGTTCAGATTGGCATGGAGTAATCCCCTGCAGCATAAAAACACTGAAAAGGTGCTCAGATGTGACTCTGAAGTGCCACAACAAAGCCTACACACCTACTTTATTCCCTCTCCCAGAGGATTATTAATATCATGTAAACGTATAAGGTAAGAGGCAGAACTCTGGCCTACACAATGAAAAGAAAGAAGCGTGGGAAGCAGGAAGACAACATGTGTCCCTTTTGCATACCATCAGACAGCAAACATTAACCACTGTATGTACATAAGAGAGAGTTGGATTGTCTTGCAGGAATTGAAAGAAGAAAAAAAAAATCACATTAAAAATCTCATTAAAATCGGGTAATCATGCTTTGCCTCAGGACTGAGGAGGGGGGTTCGGGAGAGGAAATGCTTACAAGTTGAATCAGCCTGGGGAAGAATACATCTGCTTTTGCTGCATGCCTTAATGCTCCAGAGTATTATTAATGTTGAGAGGAAATAGATCCCATGTGGTACGGTGAAAAAAAAAGGATGTCGCCTCTTCTCATCCTGCATTAGGTCATCAGTTGATCTACTGCTGTGGCTGCTTTGTGGTACAGTGTGGTATTCCCACACTGGATAAGACAGGTGGCTGGGGGAAATAAACCTAGTGAGGGAGAGCAGTCACTAAAAGTACCATTCTGACGTGTGTTCCAAATATTCCTAGGGTATAGCTTTTGTTCCTCGGGGAGTAATCATTATGTTGTATGTGAATAGCAATACATTTTAGACATTACATCATAAAACTGGACTTTTAAACAATATAAATCCTGACTTCTTCATCTGTTGCTCTGCATATGGATACATTAAAATGCCACCCACCAAGGTTCAGATAAACCACAAGGTTATTATAGCAAAAATCAAACCTAAAGTCCTGTTTTTGACATGGATTTCCTTTATGTGGTGTAATCGTGACTGCCCTGAAAATATTATTGCCTACATGGAATTAACAGCCCCCAGATTTTTGTTGGAAAATGTACATCAATAATATTGTCTTTTTTCTGGCTGTAAGGAAAGAAATCTTGAAACTCTTGATCCCAGTTAACCCAGCATGATCAATGCCATTTCACATCTCATACAGCAAGGGTCAGACAGAGTTAAACAAGAAAAAAAAAACAACACAAGAGCGCTGAAAGCATGTTCCACATTAAACTGATTTCCTGCTGCTTGTTCCCCACTTATTCCCAGCATTGCACATTTTAAGAATTCCTATTTGCTTTGGCCTCCTGCAGGTCATGGCCAGGAATACAAATAACAAGCTCCATATGTTTCTCTGTAGCTTTGTATTTACGCCATTTTAGTAATTTACCAAAGCCAGTCGAAGGTAGAATGTCTGGTAGGAGGAAAGCTTAATTTCATGCTGTCTATAACCTTTCCTGAAAAAACTGCCAGAGTGGACATGGGTGACGTCAGCAGTCATTAGAGTAAAGTATGGAGTATTTATTACAAGTATCTTTTGTTATACTTTATCGCATGCTGAAGCACTAGTTATTGTTGCTATGCCTACGTCAAGCTTTCATTTCACGCACAGCATACAGTACATTTGGGCGATATGTTGGTATCTATCGGGCAATTTTAAAAATGTGTCCACCAGCAGAGATTTGGTAACAATATTTCTACTGAGGGAGTTATTCAGGGCAAGCTCTGTTGCAAATCAGGGCTGGATTATCACGTGATCTCATGATCTTGTAAAGTCAGCTGCCTTGCAAGGTAATATGATTTAGGCAGAAAGGAACCCATAACACTAGAAATTATTGATTTCAGGAACTTTAGGGCTTCCATTTTGAAAGAGTTTTAGTTCTCCATATGCTCTTCTCAAATCCACTTGAATCTATTAATAAAAGTAGTCATTTTAGGTCGCTGAACATGGGAGCTGCTGGTCTGTCACTGCCTTAATCAGTGGTCAGTTTGTTTGGATTATTGTGTGACTTTGGTAAATCCAAACTAATTGCTTTCAATGACAAAGTTACACAATAATAAGAAATCAACTGAACGAGGCAGCAGCAGACCAGCAGCTCCAATGTTCAGCAATGTTATATTACTGTTTTTATCAATAGAGTCTGGCTTTAAAGAGATTTACATAACATTGGAAATTGCTGCCTGACGGTAAGGTAAAGCTGTGATAATATTTTACATATTGCACATTTAAGATGGTATTAAATTTTTCACACGGTTAGAAAATGTTTTGTTGCAGACCCCTCCACAGTATTACAGTGCTTAGCATGCCAACTGACATCTACTGTATGTAAGACACTGACTATGGACAAGTACCTTATACGACAATTCCTCCAATAATCCAAACTGTCCCTTTAAAGATGTCAAGATAAGGACTAAGAGATATGTGCAAACCTAACACTATTTCAAATAACAGGTTTTGCTGGGGTTGCTGAAGTGTAAACCTCTCGAAATACAAAATAGAGCAGGACTAAGCCACTAAAATGTGATAAAGTTTCATCCAGGGCCTGCTCCAATACACTGGATGCGCAAGTGATGGTTTTTCTAATGTAAGCAGTATTCTTACAAAATTACATATTTCTTCTAATGATATATGTCTTAGCAATGACAATATGTTATGAGATTGCTTTATGTCTACAGCTTTCAATAAAGCAAAGAGATGTTTTATTCACTTTTTTCACTTTGGGTCTTGCATGTTTGGTTTTGGAAAAGTTAAAAAAAAAAAAAAGAAAAGAAAAGAAAGCATCATCCCAACACTTTCATACATCATGCACACTGTCTCAACATATGGTGAGATCGAGAGCTGCTGTGCCTAGTTACAGTTGCTAAGCTTTGATTGGACAATCACTGTTCAGAGGAGGGGTTTAGCAAATGGTCAAATGGGTAAAAAGATACATTTTAAACCAATCAGTTAATCTGGCTTTTTTTTTTTTTTAAACTTAACTCATTTAAGACATAATGTTATAAAGATGAAAAGAAAATACAATAAAGAACATTTGCTGGCTCTTGAGGTTGAGTGTGTGTCTGTAATTGATAGCAAAAGTGATTTTCAATGAGTATCTGCATCATTTGTGTGTGCAGAAAGGTCAGGTAATATTAATCACAAGCCTCCTGATTCCAGAGGTCTTCTTGCTCAAGCCACAGGGAAACATTATCCTCTGCCTGCCTTTTAGAGCTTGACAACTGACATTAATTACAGTACTTACGCTTCCTTTTAATTATGCCCAATTATGTGGCATATGTAATAATGGTCCACGCACGCCAAATGTTGAGATGATAGGTAGATTGATAGTTGGATGGATCGGCAGAACATCCTTTTTGTGCTTGGCCCAAAATTAACACAGCAATTACAGCATTTTTATTGCTCACACAGAGAGGGCTAACTTGCATATCTCTAGCATTACCTCCCAAAAGGAAGAGAAAAACCTCCCGTAAATCAACCAGGCCATCTACAGTGGAGTATCACACACAAGGCCGCTGTAAACTCTGGAGACATTAAGAAGGATGTGGGGACCTAAAAGTGTGGGATTTATGAGTTTGAATTTATATTCTCATTGCTGCAGCGGGCCTACTTTGAAGGGAAGATTGATTCCTCCTCCTCATTACCCAGCTATTCAAACTCTACTATAGATTTTTCTCCCCTCATAATGATGCAAATGGGGAAAGATAAACAAAACAAAAGCAGATCTGATAGAGCTGCGAGCACATTGTTGCTCACATGAAATTGCAGGCTTATTCATGTCGAGACGGGATCTTGTTTTGCTCTGGCTGACTTAAAGGACGCTAAAATAACCACTGTCCATATGTGTTTTCTTTAACTATTTACTTATGTTTGATCAAAGTTAAACAGCAATGAAAATGGGCTCTCATGGCACCGAAACAACTGCTTTGGTGGTTTCTTTCAAGGTTGCATAGTGGGAACAAACACAAAGGGCATGTAGAAGAAAGCATTACACAAAATCAACAAGTGGCCATTTCTAAAGTAAACATTTTCTGCTACATCAAGTTCAGGAGCTCAACAACATGGAAAACCAACTTCAAAGTGAGAAATACCCCTTTTTTCCTGTGATTTTTTCCATGAATCATCCTTTCTGGAATAACGCTTGTAAACCTTAATACCCCAGCAGAGTGGAATATCACTTATATTCAACCATAAATTCTCCAAACACCCACAGTGATTTCTTAATGGTGCATAAGTATCAAAAATTCATTGTGGAACTATTAAGTATAGGTTGCTTTAACCGAAAGGGAAGCTATGAACTACTGTAACTGGAGAAATTAAGTCACTTGAAGACTGCAATTGCCCCTAACGTCTCTGAGAATGTGCTGGAGATTTGTTCTCTTTACAGGAAAAAGCAGTCATTCAATAATAGAAACAGCTGTGGGAATGATAAGTTAGGTTCAGTGGTAGACGTGAACTGCTTCACCTTTCAACAAAGAAGCTAAAACAGGGATGTATACCCTCCAAATTACAACACAGATTCTGTCTTGAATCAATATATAAATATTGTATTAGGAAGGTGTATCAAAAATATAAAAGGGGGATCTGAGGTTAAGGTCGGACTTCAAGTAAGACCAAAGAATGTATGAATGTATGCCTCAGTACGATAGGATAGACCAAATCACTGTGACGTTGCACAAACAACAACAGTTACTTTCAGGCAGAAAACTACTACTGTTTTCAATTGTTTTCAGTAAATTTGGTAAACTTGTTTATTTCTATTGTCATTTTCAGTCGGTACCAAGCATAAAGATATAGATTTAAACATGGTTGTCCAACATATGAAGTTCCCTTGAAGTTCCCTATGAAGTTGTGCTTATTTAATGAACGTATTGTTTTGCTGATGTCTTTGATAAACCAAATCTACTAGTGTTGCGTCAACATGTTGCTGAGCAAATACTACTGTGGACAACTTGCAGGAAAAAAAATCAGTTTCTATATCAGTTTAAGTATACTTATATTTGAATATTTGCTCCTCTTTAACCTTACACAGTAGTTGAATGAGGCTGTGACAGACCAGCAACTCTGCTGTTTGGTGGAGTAAAATGTTTTTCTCAGTGGAGTCTGGTGTTTTTGATTTAACAGCTTGAAATCCCCCTCGGTAAAGACTGTCTTACAGCAAGGTAGAGTGGTTAAAATATTCTAAAGATAGCACATACTTAAACTGATATTGATTTTTTTTTTTTTTTTTAAGTAAGTCTTTTTTTGGTAGTTTAAAATTAAGGCAGCGTTTGCTCATGGATGTTTGTTTACGTATGTTTATGTACATGACGTGGTGGTTTTCTACCAGGAAGTTATTGTAAATAAACATTGAATCTATAGCCATTCGGTCTTCAGGCTCTAATTCTAGAATTATGCACTTGGAAACATTATTTTGAATAGCTTATAGTTGTGTAATCTTTACCTGTATTCAGACTACAGTCTTTTTCACTTTCTCTTTCCGTCTCCAGCTCCCTCTCATCTCCCAGCCCTCAGTGTTTTGCTTTCTTCTCATTCATTTTTAATGAATTGTTTCAGGTGCAGGCACGAGAAGAGCAAATCAAGGGGACATTTAGCACTGGGAGAAAGGAGGTGACTATTGAGCCGATAAACCAAAGTAATGAAAACAGGAGCTCCAATCTCAATGCTCTCTGCAGGACGTTTGTCTTTTTCTCATAAGCGGTGCGCCAACTCAGTGGCTCTGCCTCTCATGAGCCATAAGAGTGTCAGACTCGAGATTGTAAAAGGGTGAAACTTGGGCCTTGGGCCTATTGTGTGAATAAATTCCCACATTTCTTGTGTTCAGTCCTGCAGTTGCATTGCATCATGTCTGGTGAACATTTTGGTTTTGTGGGTGCCTGTGTGTACACTTTGTGGGTGGTCTAAAATTAGCCTATTTGTGAGAGATGGAACACGTAGGAAATTCAGCATGAGGTCATTAGTGTTGATAGGTTGAGGGTGTGTGTGCGAAACTATTGAATGTGAAGCAGCAGAACACATTTGGCAGCATACAGGATAAAGCTTGCCATCATTCATTTTCTCACATAAAGAGACCCAGAAATAGAGAAGGACTGACCTAACAGTGCAGCTCTCCACATCGTGGTTACTGTACAAACAATGTGATTATGTTGACATCATAGCACTTTGGTTATATGAGGGACTATTACCGCCTGACCACACTGTCCTCCGACTTGGCCAACGGTGGGGACACACATACGTAATGGGAGAAGCTGTGTGGGATCAAACTTGGATCCAGTGCTGCTTGGCAACATGGAAAAGCTGAATCGTCCTGTGCCAGGGTGGCACACTGTGTAGCACGGTCTTTGTTTGAGAGTTTATCTTGCCCTAAGCTTTTCAAATAGATAAGAATTACTGTAACAGTAGTATTTGGAGTATTCTGTTTTCTAGAAAATAATGTGACATACAATGCTACAGCCCAAAGACAATGAGCGCAGCTTAGCATAATGAGTGAAAGCAGGGGTAGCACACAGACTGGCTCTGTCAAAAGGTAAGAAAATCCACCTGCCAGATCACTATTTAACAGATCACATGCTGTTTGTTTTATCCACACAAAAACTCAGATGACTTACAACAGACATGACAAAATAACTTACTTGACTAAGTTTCAAATGGGACATGAACACCAGTCTCCTGGTTCTGTACTTTGCTTGTTGGCACACCTCCTAAGTTCACTTATTAACAGTGTCATATCTCATTTGTTAAAACCGTACAAAAAACAAAACGTAAAAATGACAAGTTGTGGTACACTACAGGAAGTCACGCCACCTTGTTAAGAAATGTCAGCCACTTTCACCAAGCAGTCTCACACAAACTCTGCATCACCAAACTGCTCTATCAGGCTTTAGCAAGCAATGTGTTCGCTCATGAAACTGCTGTGTTACACCGTCACTGCTTACACATCACTGACAAGATGTGTAAAGTCTATTTACAAATGTTATAAGTCTTGAAACCATTAAACCTTACTTTTACGTTCTTCAACCATAAATTTGTTGTGGGATTTGTGATGGGTCTTGTAGTAGCGTTATATTTGGCGTTAAACATTAAATGTATTAAACACTGTATTCTCCTGTTTGCAAATGAGGCAGATCATTCTGTCCCCTGAGGTTCAGTGAAGTAGGATTTAATCGATCTTTCCTGAAATAACTTTGTCCAAACCATAAAGCCTTTTTCAATGGTGGCTGTGTCACTTCCTCAATAAACTGCTGCATCGTCCACTCAGATCCTCAATGGTAGCTAACAGCACTAGCATTAGTGACCAAACATAATTCCTGCATTCCCAAGGGGGACACAAGTTGCAGAGCAACCAGCAGCTTTCTACAAGTTGCCATTTCTAACCTGACAGATGATTGTTAAGGAGCGAAGGTTGATGAAGTAGCCAGGTAATGTTTCCAATGAAAGATACTGACTGAAAATATTCAAATGGACCACAGATGATTAAAATATAATGAATGCAATTTTTGTGATGCTCATTGATGGGCTCCACATGATTTCTGTTTCTGACCCGTGGATCGAACTTTGAGCAACTCATGCTGTCTTCATTTAATCATTATTTTTAAATTTAAAAACCAATCACGGCAATCAGATGTACTGAACCACAAAATGAGATATGAACTATGAAATGTTACCAGCATGCTATTCCTAATAATGATATAATACAGATATTCTATTTCAGTGGAGACTGTGTTTAGTCTCTGTGGATATGCCATTAATGAGGGTCTGGCAGCCATTTTGGTTCAAAAGTTATTCTTTGGTTAAAGAACACACATGCCCACAACATAACACAACACATGAAACCCCTCACTGATTATAATTATCATAATTTTACCTAATTGTCCACCTGGATTGCATGAATTATGCTATTTTTGAAGCTAGTGTGGGTTGAATACCTACAGTCTGTCAAAGTGACAAGCGCCAACACGCTTTGCACAACTGCTTTGTTGCTCTGCTTTGATAAACTTCTTTACTCAAACCAGACATCAGCATTTGGAGAAATCCACTAATCCAGAGAAATATACTTAAAATGTTAATGACAATGTGAATCACAAGAAATATCGCTAAAACCCTTTTGGGGAAACAGCATCCGATACTTTGGAAATGAGATATCTCACCGTCTACCAACAAACATGAATCACAAAATTGAGGTGTAATGATGTCAATTCCAAGAGTTTGTAGCAAATGGCAGTCCACCTGCTGTGAAAAGACAATCTGTTCAGCAGGGGGCCACCATCCACAATGCACTCTGTTATGAGCACACTTAATAAAACACATTTTTATGATGGAAGTTCAATATAAAAAATGGTAATGTATAATCAACACTTTATGAGACTGATGGCATTTGCCAATCAACTGCAGATGAACAGAATATATTTACAACTATTTTCTCACTTCATTGTTAAGCATAAGATTTAATGCTTTCAATGTCAAGCAGGAAAATATTGTGGGCTGCATCAGTAATTACTGGCCGTTCTCCTTCGCCTTTCCATGGTTCATAAGTTTGAAGTGAGAAATAAATTTGAGAATGTGCACTCCGTCAATGATCTGGAGAAAAAATAAGTGCATTTTTTTAATGCATTATTTCTAGGGCTAAACCAATATAATATAATACTCCAGTTTTATCTGTGTGTTTTTCTTTTTCTCCATGCTCAATTTCACAGGAGACGATAAATTGTGTAGACTTGAAACTTTGCACACTCATCGGAAATGTACGCCTCATGAAATATGGTCTCATGTGGCGATATGTTGACAGTATGATTAAACTGTACTTTTACACTTTTTAACAGTTATATTCCCCACACCCTTAATCTGATTTATGTAAACTGAAACATTATACACATTTTCTGATGCTGCTCCACAACTCAGCGACAGTATAATTCATCTACTTACATTGTTTTATTTACAAGTGACATTTTAAGTGTTGACCCATTTGTACCAAGCTATGTGATTTACAGTACTACTTAACCTTTACCTATTTTCAGCATTATCATATACAATATGAGCAAGTACTGTTTGCAAGAAACCGTGGCCTGATTTTTAAAAGTTTCCAACTCCTGCATTTTCAAAACTGGAGTTGATAAAACTGACTAGCTTCTCTTTATTTGACAGGTATTAGAGACTAAAATTTGGGCTGTGCCCAAGATGCTTCATTATAAACTACCAAGAGAACGCAACATCTATGTTGTCAAAATGCTCTTGCTGAGAAAGCACCTGAATCAATTATCTGACAGCAATATTTGTTGAGCAGAGGAGCAAACAAACAGCTGCAGCACAACAGACTGACACCGTCAGAGTCTGATGTTTCACGTGAACAGCATACCACATATTTGGATGGCTCACGTCTATGTTAGATGCTGTTTGTTCCAGACACAATCAGAACTGGATTTGTCCCCTTGTCATACCAAGTCAAGTCAGTTCTGTGTTGTATCACTGCAGCTGGTTTAAACAGCATATAAACACCTAACTGGGCGATAATACTTTTCACAGAGAAAATAATGTTTTTTTTCTGATAAAGCATAAACCAAAAGTCACAAATAATGGAAGATTTTATTGATTACAAAGGTGCGGCTTCAACTTTGTGATGTTTTCTGTCCTCACTGCTGGCATGATGCTAAATGCAACAAAACATCCAGAGTCCTGAAAACTAAAATGGTTTTTCAGTGGTTGATTTGCTCTCAATCAAGACAGGCTGTAGCCTCTGTACAGCAAAGGCGGCTTAATCACTGTTTTTGTATATAAAGTGTGTATCTTTACAGCTAATTTGCATCTCTGCCATCTCCATGAGGTTTGGAGAATCTGCCGAAGGGGTGTGTTAATTATGTCTAATTTTACACTCCGTCTTTTGGAGAGGGACCCAATTTGGTGTCTGCCCCCCTTAGCTTCCTTAACCTGCCATTTACCACTCATCACTACAAAGTAAACAGCCTGAACAATAGATAATCAGAGAGGGGAATGATGAGGAGAGTGTGGCAGATGCGGCTCTGCATTGCAGATATCTGCTGCCTCTGCTTCAAATCAATCGGCAATTAGCGCCATTTCACCGCAGCTGTTATGGAGCGATTTATTTCACTGGAGTGATCCCCTTTTCTGATCAGCCCCAAATGTAATTGCAGATCCCTCCAAGGCCTCGCTAAAAGAAAGACAGGCAGCAAGGGTGCGAGGGAGAAAGATGGATGGGAACAGAAGTAGTGCATGAGAGGGAAAGGATGGGGCTGATGGAGAAAGAGAGGAGAATGCAATGACTGAATTATCAGAGTTCAACAGCACAGGAGACTGCTGCACTCAATTGTAGTTGATGTTACAACAGCTGAGTGCCTTTTCAGAGCTCAGTTTTAATAGTGCTCTTTGAAAGTATGAAAAAGACCCCGCAAATGTCATACGTCTTCATCCTTTTATAGACTGTAAATTAAATGGGGATGACAGGCTTCTCTGTTTAATGTAATATAGTTGAGGTGAAACACTGGGCTACTTAGTTTTGCAAATTTCTAGTCATGCACTAACTTGCTGTAATGATCTGTATTAAGTATACAACATGCATAATACAGCCTCTCCAGGATTTTGCAGGTTGTTTTTGTGACTGTTGCACCTAAAATGTCTGATTCCACAGAAGCATTTCTAAAAAATTGCAATGCAAGTTGCGATTTTTAAGGCTTTTTTTTTTTTTTTAAAAATAACAAGAGTTTGATTTTTTTTAAGTTTAAATTACATAGGACGCACATCATGATATAATGCACTTTCGGAGCCAATACTGGTGTGAAATAAGACAATTATTTTAAAAATCTTAGCTGGTCCAAAGTTTTCTTTATCATAAATCAGAGCCAGTTAGGACAATAGCTGTTTCAGTAAACAGATAACATAATTTAGCTCCAACATGATATCTTCCAGATATAGCTTGTCTGCCTTAATGACACAGTTTACCAAATTAAACACAATGCAGATTTTAGCACAAGACTTCAGTAATATCCATAAGAAGAAGTAGTAAGTCAGTAATACAACTAACTAAACGCATTGTAGGTCAAGGTATGCTTAGGATTTATTAGCATTTCAATGACCAGGAGAAACATTCTTCAGCAAAATCCATTACAGTACTGTTGGAGAAAATTTTGACTGAATTTAGACTAAAATTAAGTGACTTGTAATTGATAAATCTTGACTGGCCTCTCTCTCTCTCTCTCTCTCTCTCTCTCTCTGTCTCTCTCTCTCTCTCTCTCACACACACACACACACACACACACACACACACACACACACACAAAAGACTAAAATGTGACTCAAGTTAACACTGATGACTAACTATATTCAATCTCCTGTTAAAATTCACACTGATCTAGATTCATTGATTTTTGGCCACTTGTTGACAGGACAACAATATCTGTAAACCCAGCACTAACATATTTCCACTTCACTGACATTGCAGAGGTGTTAATCATTTGGCTGTTTATACATTAAACAGATTAGAGAAACATTAGGATTCATTTGAGTTGTGTGTTTCAGGCAACCACACAAATATAGGTCCAACAGCCACGCTCCTCATTCTCCTCAAGGAAATATTTGTCTTTTAAGAAGCCAGTGGTTCCACTATGTTCACTAGCTAGTTATCTAAGCCTTTTTCTCTGAAAGCAGCACCCTGGTGCGACTGGAAATGAGGTCGATGACAGTGGTGAGACTGAGTCAAAACAGTTAAGTGCAGGCTGTAAAAGAATGTGGGGAAAGCATTTAAACACTCTATGGAGCTGGGAGAAGCTGCAGAGTTGGGAAATTATTCTCTGTGGGTTTGTCACTGTAGGCAGCCACCTTTTACATTTGATCCATTCTTAATGTAAACATATTGATTATAGGAGCGTTAACTTAAAGTATATGGATGTGTGGTGCTATATTTTTTAATTATTTTAAGTTTTCAGATTTGAGAGAAAGAGCACTTGTTTCTGCTATACACAATATGGCCAAAAGTGTGTGGACACCCCTTTCAATGCCCAAAACTAAACTGTTTGTTGTAAGTTACTTTACTTGTCTTCAAACAACCTTTGGGATGAACTGGAACAATGACTACTAGCCAGGCCTTATCATCTAAAATGACTGCCTGACCTCATTAAATTTCTTGTGGCTGATCGGGGGGGAAAATCCCTACATATTCATGCCTAGGTTTGCAGCAAAACACAAGTTTTAAGGCACACCATGATACGAAAGTTGATGAATATCATACCATGTAGATATGCTTATCTATAATATTGAAAAAAAAATCCAACTGGAGAATCTCACCTGTATTTTATTTATTTTCAAAGTGGAGACTTCACATGCTTCCATTTAAAAAAAAAAAATGTGTTCAAGTCTCAGTTATAGTGATAAAACATTTGTTTACCCCAAAACTAACCCTTCTCCTTTAAGGGCCTTTCTGAATGATGATAATAATAATTCTGTAACACTGTGAAACCACTTTTTTTCCTGAGACAATGATCATACCGTAAAATTCTCATGCCATTGCAACCCTATTCATGCCCCTGGTTTGGGAATGAGATGTATGCAATGTTCAGATGAGAAAACAGCTGCCCTTGTTAAAACTCTACAATCTGTAAAAGAATATGCTAAACAGGATCCCTCCTGATGTGTCTTTATATAACTATGCATCTGCAAGAGTGTATAGATGCTCCGAGCTAATAGATCCATAAGACATGTACCATCTTTTTCCAACTGTTAAAAAGTCAAGTCTATACCTCAGACACCACACAGAGGTAGAATTTCCTTTCAAAAACAACACGCAGTGTGCCAGAGCAGTTTAGCAACCACAATCTGCAATTACGCCTGGCCTTAAGTCATATTGTCCTAGTCTTTATGGAAGGAATTCTGTTTCTATGGATATGCTTTTATATAAAGCAATTGCAAATGTATGCTGGTATTGCAAGGTTGAACAGAGCGCTGAATTTGAGATATTAGTTCCTTATGATTTCTACATTTCCACACAATTCAAACACTGGTAAGAAAATGTAAAATAGACGCCACTCATTGATCCTCTACTAACAACACAAGCTTAAATCATGTATAAAGTAGGCTATAAACATGATTAAAAATAAAAAAAAAAAAAAGCTCGGGCATCCTTTCACTATTCTGAGGTAAAAAAAAAAAAAATACTCAGACGGACATGCCTTCACATGAAAATGATGAGGCAAAGGTAACATGATGTGAACTTGACATCTACACTGAGTTAACATTTGCATGGCAGCAATGAACAACATGCATTTGTCAGTGTTGTGACCATGACCCCACCTATCTACCGAATCCATCTATCCATCTCTCTTTCTCTCTCTCTCTCTCTTTCTTTATATTATATATACTTTATACATCCTTCCCTTCTCTCTCCTCCCCCATCATCTCATCCCATTAAGCCATTAAGTCATCTTTGAAACTCAGACCCTTATCAGCAGGTCCCTGTAAAAGTATGAAATGGAGTTATCACAAGAAATGTTGATAACACGTCAGCTGACTGGCAACAAGCTACTGATTTTATCTGCTAGAGTCAGGAAAGTACTAATTAAACAAATTCTAACTTTGTCCTCTTTTACCCTCTGCTCACACTTCTTCATGCCACAAATACATTGTGTTTTGTCTTGGGTGTGTGGCACATTTCTCACAAAAAGGATGATGGAGTTAATTCCAACCAATGGATAGACTGCTTGGCAAAATAATTATATAAGACAATGCAATCTAAGGCATTTCTCATGATGATGTTGACATAACACCGTCACAATCTCAGAACTCTCAAAAAGATGAATATGATCTTTTTATAATAGTGAAAGGGTTCAATTTCCATGTATTACATCTTATTCTCCGCCACAAATTTTCACCCTGGCTGTAAAAGGGCCGTTTTCAGTCAGAACCTCACAATAGACTCTTGGTGTTTTCTTCTTGGAAGTCCACTTAAGATGACAAAAGTAGCCGTCTGCCAAGACGTATGGCCTCAAATTATGTCCCGAGTTTTTCCCTAGCAGTTGCTGATGGCACTTTGGGAGGAAAGTGATAGCAAGTTGTGAGAAAGCAAAGTGGCTGGGCTTTATGACCTATTGCCTTGTCTGCCATCTGCAGGGATCAATTAGTCTTCCTTGTGTAATAGCTGAGAGCAGAAAAGGCTCAAAAATATATACTTTCTCCAGCGTAATAACAGGGTTTCGACTAGTCAGACTTGTGGCCCATAATACAAGTGTCCACAGCATTGTACAGAAAAAACAAATGTGTCCCTACGCGTGTTGGAGTATAAATAAGCTAATTGTAAAGCTTGCTAATTTTATTCAGCTTGAATTGAATCTCAACTCCAGTACCCCAACACAGAAATGCATGTCCCCTGCTGTTTCGTCTGGATGGCTGTGATTGACTTCAAGACGAATGGAGTGTTGGCTGTTGAGCTGACACCATCAAAGCGCCATATTTAATGGATCACACCCAAGAGGTAAACATGTATCTTTCTAGTCAGATAGTCTTTTCCCATGCTATATGTTCACTCTGAACATCACAAAGTCCATCTTGTGAGCTAAATAATCAATGGTTTCCCTTCTGGCAGCCTTAGGGCTATCTGGCAGAGGACAGGGAGAGGGAAACATTGCATGTTTGCTCAGAAAAAAAAAAAACGGTCTGTCCTGACTTGCCCTCAAGGATCAAAAATGCTACAGAACCATTTTCTTCCTTTACCAACTTTTTCTCCCTTGGGTGACAACTTGTCACTGGCGTCAGGGGGACAAATGTTAATTGAGAGTGACACCCTGAGATGTTCTTTTGAAAGGGGTCATTGCGCTGGGAAATAACTGCACTTTATCAATCTTCAAAATGTTTTTCAATCTACAGCTCTACAATCCCAGCTGGTAGCTTATAAAAAACAGTATCATGAAATAAAACATATTACCGATTTTCTGAGGCGAGACTCTATGAAGCAATTGAAACATACCTGCTGCAATCATATTCTCCTTTTCTTTAACTGGGCTGTACTTAGATCTACAGTATCTTTGAATTTTAAGGAGATCACAACAAAACACCATGCTTTCTAGGCACATTCCTCACATTTCCTGCATGCCTTTACAACAGGATATGAGATTTCATGTCCTTTTAGTTCTTTCTTGCTCTTCCTTATTAATAAATTTATCCTAATTGGCTGGTAGAACTTCAAATAAAAATCAGCAATGTAATAAACATCCAACCTGCAGACAGAAATACCCAGTGACAAAAACTGTCACTTAAATTTAAAAGAAACTGACCTGTCTTTAATTTCCAGGATAAATCCAAGATTATGAAGTCAGGACATTGTAGTAGGTCACTTCCCGTTTCCCAGACATCACATGTAATGTCTTGCCTGTAGGTGCCTTGAAAATAAGCACAGGGTTATATTAGATTTTCAGAGGTTTGTCATTAAGTAAAGACATTATGATGAGAAAAGGAGTTCACATTCCTACAGTAATGCAATGTAACTGCCCCGGGTGACTTGAGACTAAGCTGGGGATTTAATTAGTATTGTGTGTTACTCTCTCACAGTGTCTTAAAGTGACATCAAAATCATATAGAAGAGAAAAAAGAATAAAGTAGAAAGATGTATTTGGACTATTCAGTGTAGCTGAAGATCATATCAGACACTAGCATTACTGCCTTGTGGTTGAATGCCTGCATGAACCCGTCAATTTGCAGTTACAGCTTACATCCATGTCTGAGAAAACATGGATGCTTCACATACATCTTTCTACAGAATCAGCACAGTTTCAAGGTTGGCACCTAAGATATCTTTTACCAACTCGGTGTATAACCACATGTCTCCCTTAATGTTCCTGTGATATGATATTGAGTACTGGCCAGATGAGTATTTTTGCAGGATATGATGTCACAGTGAGGCGGACCTTTGATCTTTTGAATAAAAAAATGTTATGGCCAAAAACATGTTTTGTGAGGTCATAGTGACCTTGACCTTTGACCACCAAATTCTAATCAGTTCATTCTTGAGTCCAAGTCGATGTTTGTGCCAAATTTGAAGAAATTCCCTCAAGGCGTTCTTGAGATATCATGGTAACATGAATGGGAAGTACGTAGGTAGGTCCATACAACCTGAAAACATAACATCTACAGCTGCAGCTATCTCTGGCATGGGGGCATAAAAACAAGCAACAGACTATTAAAGAGTGATACTGTATGGCTTGTGTGCCTTTAAAACCAACCCAGTGAACTAAAGCATGCCTTTGATAGCAGTTGGTATTAAAGTAAGTGTACTTTATAAAATGACTAAAATGTGCAAAACACTGTGGTCTGCAACCTGTAAATGCTTACATGGCTGTGCACACAGAGATAACCTGTTGCTGTAATGTGCATAGTATGGGAATGTTAATTTGAAAGATGTTAACCTCATATTAAACCTTATTAGACACAATGAATGCCAGTAAACAATACTTATATACTTATACAATACAATACAGCAGCTGTTTTTGTTTTAAAATATCCATTTAATGTTTCTGCTCAACAGCATTGATTTTCTAATTTTATTATAGCCATTACATAATCACATTAATAGTTTCCCCCTTTGCCTCCTGCTGACCACTAGAGCTAATTGCTTTGGTCTTGATGTCCACCACTGTGGACACCACAGCCTCAACTAATTGTATCACTCAAATGAGATGACCCCTTCATTTGCTATCAATTACTCTTTCATACGGTGAAATACAGTTCCTGAGTAACTGTAGTTTGCATGGAGCCAGCTGAAGAAAGCATTTCAGTTTAGGGGGGAGATTTATGTTCTATCTGTTAAATAAATTACCACACAAATTAAAAGGGGTATTGTAAGAATGGATGTTACTGTGGCATTGTCCATGTTTGGTCTGTTTGAGAAAATGCATCTGGAAGAGCTGCTCGAGTTAAATGTCAGGTCGATGAGGCCAAGAGTTTCATGACATTTTTTTTAAAATTCTAAATTAATACTATGGATAAATGATGGTACTACAAAGACCGCTACTGTGGCAATGACACCAACATATGCAGCATTATAAAAAAAAGTAGTGTGTGAGTGTTTGTGCTAAAATAAAGTATTGTCTGAATGAATGTTATTTATTAGCTGAGCCATAGCCTCACTTGTGGAAACAAATGGAAAGTCTTAATCTGAATGCAATTATTTTGAAAACATTTGTGAAGAAATCAGCAAGAACCACATTTTTGGGTTTCAGAGGGCACTTGGGAGCATAAATTAAGTTGTTCAGATTAATCTTGCAACTAAAAACTCCAAAAATCCTATTCTTGGGTGGACAAACTGCGAAAATAGCATTCACATTTATTTATAACCACACACGAATGCTGTGTTGTTGTTCAGCTGAATGTGCTCTTTACCTAAAGACAGATTGTGTATATAAAATATTAAAGTCTATGCAATATTGAGCCATGCATATATATGCTTTGTTTCCAACTTAACTTCATTATTCCTTTAAACATAAAATTAAGTTCTACTGTCAGTGTAATATTAACTTGCACTGACAGTAAAACTAAGTCACTGACACAAATGCACATTATTTTCCGATTAATTTCTAGATGAGATAGCACATGCTGTCAAAAGTATGGAGAGGCAATAAAAAGCAAATGGTTCAAGTGTCCTTTTCCAAATGGTGTGCCCAATGAGGCCTTCCTAACCTCAGGCGAAGGTTATTTGCCCACTATTATTCCCATCTTATTTATTTGGAATGGAACATCCATTCTTATTTCACATTTGCTCAGAAATCTAGACAAGGCAATCGCATCTCTACCGCTGGGCCCCCATATTGTTAGAAATTACGCTTTCAATTTACCACCACACAGCCACACTGTAGCTTGCCTCTTTTGTGATGATCAGCGGGTACAATTGAAAATACAATGGATTTTGGAGGACAGAGTGTGACTGTTGTGATTGGCATCATAGACGGAATTTGATGGAAGATTTGACTACAGAGGTTCATGTGGGGAAAATGGGGCAGTAAAACAACTAATTTCTTTGCTCAAATAAAAGTATTTATATCATCTTGCTTCATGGGGGAAACACAGATTAACAGTAAATAAATGTATGAATATGAGAAATGCATTTGCTCATCTTGGCAAAATATATGAGTCAATTGTAACATTAAAAAAATAAAACATTTGTGGAGCCGCTCTAAGTCTTGCTTTATGTTGTCAAATTATTGTTGTCCATAGTGGCAAGAAAAGTATTTTGGTTATCCATTTCTAAATTCCACTCTCATTTACACAAAAATCCCTTCAGATTTTGATGCAATTAATGAAAGGTACCAAAATGAAGCCAGTTATCAGTTTCAAGGATGGATATAAATTCTAGTGGGTAGCTATTGGCGTCTTTAATGCAATGAATTGATGATGTTGGAATTTAACCAAATATGTTTTCATTGGTTACTAATGTTGGTCTATAGGATAATTTTGCTACCCTTCAATTTACTGCTCTGTGCACCACCCAGGTCCAATACTAGCAGTGTTGCCAGTATTACAGCTAATGTTGCAGCTAATGTAGAGTTTTTGACCACTGGTAGCAATGTTGTTGTGAGTGGATCCCCATTGTATTTGCATTGCACCAGCAAAACCAGTGCAGAATAATTGCAAGCTGCTAAAAAATGGATGAAAGCAATAAATGATTTAAAATGTATTTTCCAAAAATTCTATAAATGTTTCATGTGGAAGGAAATGCAACAATATACACATTTTTTTCCATCGTTCTCTAGCCATTATATAAAATTAACATTAACAACATTAACATTAAATTCAGAATTAAATGTTCAAACAAAAAAGTCGTCTCTGGAGGCCTTATGTGACAAACTGTTGCGGTATATACTCTTTCACTTATGGTGCTGGACTCTTTTCCACAGTACATCAATTGCCATATGCATCACACATTCATCATATTCATCAAATGTATGACTGATCACTCCTCTCTCAGTTAAACAATACTCTAATATGTTTTGAATACATTTATAAATAACTTGAAATGATGCATCCCGAGCATTTAAGGAAACCACATCAACAGTTTAAATGTTCCAGACAGTTTGCTGTCTGGCTCCACATTTTGCTGAAAAAGCAGCACAGGCTCATTCCAGGAAGGGCTGTGTGTGTTTGTGTATCTGAGGGAAAAATCAGGCAAGTCAACTTGCTAAGATTACAGAGAGCTCATGTATTTATTTTGCTGCCACAAGTAACTAAAGGGGAAATGACAGTCTCTGCTTTGGTGTTTGTGTGGACTCATGTTTTTCAGGGGAACCAAAGGTTGTGCAGATGTCTTTTTGTGAGTGTCGAATAAGACTAGTGCAGGAACATTTTACACAGAAACAGGCCATACCTGAGGTTAGTTGATTTTAATATTGCATGCAGTGATCAGTGATTTTGACAGCACCTGAAAGACTTGTTTTGTTCTTCAGCATAGTATTGTTAACAGCCCCAAATGCCTACTTCTATTTGGCTCATTAGTCTTTCTGTTCTATCAAGACAGAGGCCCTGTGCTTCCGAGTTTGTCCGAGTCAACATGCAACACTGTAAGTCAAACAGAGACCCCACAACCTCATCTGCTGCAGAGTGAGCACTTATAAATTGTGCTGCTGGACGATTGTATACATAAAGTAGACAAACAAGCTTTCTCATTGGGCTACTCGGCAAAACACACCAACTCTTTATTATTCACACAGTGTTGGTTTCCATTATATTAGATTTGAACTTGGGTCCCCAGTTGTTAAACATCTGCCAATCAGCCAAAGGCAAATCCCCATCTGGGTGAGGGAGGTGCAATATAATAGAGAGGCGAGCATTTATACACTATCTGTCTGCAAAACAGTTGGCCTGCTGAGTTAATTTCAAATGCTTGTTTGTTTGATTAAATGGTAAGTGCTGACTTAATTAATTTGGAAATTCTGATGTTGGACATATATTTGCTTCATTTCTGCAGTAGGTATTAAAAAGATTAAAGACTATGACATTAGCTTTGAATAACCAGAGTTGCTGCCACAAGGGCCCCCCTGCCAAAGGGGATTCAGCTGAGCAGGTTCCTCCCCCATGTAAAAAGGGCTCTCTTGTTATGTGTTCTGCCCTAGAATGCAGAACTTCACAGCTGACTGGGTTCCATCATCATTGCAGCTACCTAATGAGTGATTGTTTGTGGGCTGATAAAATTAAATTGCAAGCCTCGCTGATTTCAGCAACAGGTGTTTTTCTCTGTCTCATAATAACATGAGAGACAGGGGTTTTCACCACCTACTCAGGATGATAATGTATTCTGGTTTACCGATTCTCTTGGTTTACCAATCCCCTCCCACATGCAACGAAAAGAGGAAAATGATTTAACCAATTATGCTTCATGGAAGTTCATTATGGGAGTTGATATTCTTCTCATGCTCAAAAGATCTTTACAGGCTGAATACAAAATTAAATATGTGCAATTCTCTATCAAAGATTAGATATTCCTCACTTTCCCCCATTGTTAAAGCTATAATCCTTTAGATTTGTATGAAACCATCCCACTTTTGATACTATTTCAGGTTTTTCATTGTTAGTGGCACAGTCTGCCATTCCCACGCGGGATTCAAGTTGCCTTCACATCCATAAGAGATTTACAGTAAACCAAGATTGCATGATTCATCATTAACAGCCTGAGCATCAGAGCCGTATTTCAGGAATAACTTACGGACAAAATAAATCTATTAGTCATACCATGTTACCTTAAATTTGCAAATCAAACATTTTTCTCGGATACCTCCATAGAAAACGACAAATTGATCACGGACCACGCCGCCCCAACCCAGGTTCAGACCTTGGACCCTCTTGCTCTGAGGCAACAGCGCTAACCACTACACCAACAGATGTTTTTTCACAAATTCATATCAAGACAGCATGACTTGTTGATGTACAAATGGTCATTTTGTGGGTGTAGTATTCCTCTAAGTTACTGCTAATGCAAACAGAACAACGTCGAGCTGCTGCTTCAAATTCGAAATGTTCAGCTAGACAAAGATGGGTTTGTCCGTTTTATGAGGAAGCCTAACAACAAACACTACGTATCTGTTACCGAGTTAGTGCTTACTGTGACTGTTAGAGAGCAATACATTTTCAGCATATTATGTCAGCAGATCCATTTTAAATACTCCAGGGAGTAATGGAACGAGACGGAGCAGCGCTGTTAGATGTAGACCAGCAGACGACAAGTAGCACACCTTCAACTCCACAGCATAGACACCAACTTTACTTTGACCAAGTAATATGTAGAAAATGAAAGCAGATTGCTCGTGGCTTGATTAAAAAAGGCTGATTATTGATCCGCGTCTTTATTAAAAATTGTCTGGCTGTAGTGTAAACAGATACACTACCTGCTCTTTTATTGCATTTCTGACTATGACTTAATGAGTGTTTGCTGCTCCCAGAACTCCGGGACATATAATGATAAGCTGATGTAGTATTTGCTGTTACAATAGCAACCCAGTGTGTCGCCAGTCAACTTTAGGATTACAAATTCAAATGACTAAACAAAAAGCCAATTTATTATATCCAGGACTTTTCACAAGTGGTTAAGAAAAACAATGCTAATCCACAAATACAATGTAAATATGGAACAGACTGGGTATGATTTGTTTTGTTCATAGAGTGGTCAATTTCTCTAAATAGCATAAAAGCAACTGCTGGATTTACTTCCCCAATCCACTAGGAGTTCTTTGTTTGGTTTGTTGTTTGAGTGTTAGTAGTCAGTTTTGTTTTCCCATCCAAACCCACAGACTGATTCCTTGTAAATAGTTGAAATGGTGACCTTGTGAAATGAAGTTTGCATTAAAGTGGTATCCTATCAAAAAGACAGGTAGCACTTTTACAGATTGTCTTCAGTCCAGCATCACCTTGCCCCACTACTACTGTTTTAATGTTTTTTAGTACTGTTTCTAAAATGCTGTGGTTGTTTTTACATGTAATGTAACCAAATGAATAGTGTTAACTGGAGGAATTAGGTAGCACTTGAGTCTAAGTGCTCAGCTACAACAGAAACTGATGTAACCTGATGAAACTTCCAAACTGCCTCTGGATATTTAGTGTATACCGTTTACAAATTGTCACTTCTGGTGTGTGTGTCTTTATTTCTTGCTTATTTGGACTAAGGGGACTGACATCAAACCTGCATTTCAGCTACCTTATTCAACAAAACTTAGATTGTTCTTTCATCCAAGACATTTCTTAATGAAATCATATCTGCAAGTACTTAATATGATAATCTCAATTACGATCAATTGTTGGGGTGTGAATATGCCATGACTTCTGTAAACAAAAGTAGTTCTGCTCAGTGGCAGGATTCACTTCCAAGCCTTCAGAGAAATAAAATGTTTTAATAGCCTCTTTTCCTGTTAATGATATTCCGTTCGTTCTTAACACACCATTGCACAGATATTGAAACCATTCATTTCTGTAATAGGGAAAAGGGGCCCACAGAGAACACAATCTGAATCCTGTATTCTTGACAGTTTTCTGTGATAACAATTTTAACATCCTGCACCATCATATATTAAGTGGATTTACTGATTTTATAGAGTTTCTTGAAGCTTGATGTTTTGGTTTGGTCAATTCCATATTTTACAACAGCCAAGGAATCAGTGCCAGTATTACACACTCTCCAACGCAATACTGCAAGAGATATTAAAGACGTAATATGCAGCTTTGGTGAGTCAAGGATCAGAGTTATTGTCACAGGTCAGCCCTGTAGCTGTCCAGTCCTTGAACAAGTTGTATATTTACAGTATGAGTATTATTAACTGAAGGTAGAAGCCGTGTGCTCTTGCCATGACCTCAAGCAAAGTAGCAAAGACTTGCCTTGGGAAAGGAAAAATGAATACAATTGCATTTATGAATGCTTTACACAAGAAAGGCTGCGAAACACGTCAATATCCAAACATGCCATCTAAGATAATCTTCCTTTGAACACCTCTCTTTGACAGGCCTTGTTGTGCCCTTCTTCAGTGGCTACTTTTAATGTCAAGGTCTTCATCACTGAAATTAACTCAGGATGACGGAAGGAAGACACCTAATAAAAGATTACAGCGTGGTTGCTATCTTTCGAAATTTGTACTAAATTAAAATCTGAACTCATCACATAATTTCTCAAACCTTCTGTGAGAAATACCAAAACAGTAGCATCACTTAATTTCTGGAGTACTTAATATATTCTAGTAATGTGATGTAATGTATGAAGTCAGCAGTAGCTTCCCCTTGGGCCATGTGCCTGATTCAAAAAGCTAAAATGAGCCAAAGGTGCGAACAGCACCCGTGAGGCTTTACTGAACATAGTGTCTGCAGAGTTAAGTAAAAGGCTTTATTTAGATCGATAGACAACACATTAACCTTTAGCTCTTCAACACAGCAGATCAATACACTCACACAGTTAACTCACTCCACAAGACTGTGGCAATGTTGCTTAGTTGTGAACAATCTGGATGTCTTAGCATTTTATTAAACTAGGACTAAGTAAATGATGGGGGTCATGCAGGCGTCATGATTTCAAAGTGTCATTGTTGCCTGGTGTTTAGATTAATCCCACTGAGTATGCAATGATGTGAGTCACTTTATAACCACTGGGCACAAGTCACTGCTGCACAGCACAGGTTGCATGCGCATACAGCAGCCTTTATGTTTTTGGTAATACAAGAGCCGGGTCTATGACTGCATGAATCTGAACTAAAGTTGGTTGTTTTCATATAAAGAACAGATTAAGGCAAGGAAACACTGCAGGCTCAGAGATGAAGACCAAGTGGAGGAGAGAAAAACTGTGCAGTGAGGCAGAACCAAAGCAGCAGCGGTCGTGATGTTTTGGTTGAACACACTAAAGAGGGCCAGGATGCCTTGACCTGAAAGCAAGGTAACCTGACACTGAAACAATGCTTTAAGTGAGCAGTGTGATAATGACAGTGTTCGGCATCAACTTTAAATTCTTTCTATGCTCTTGCTAAATGAACATTTCCAAAAGGTTTTGAGGCAGACTGAGAATATTCATCTGCCCTTGAATCTCTCGGGTATGTCTCAGCATTTTCCCCCTACAAATCTGCCAATAGAGACCATTTGAACACACTTATCTCTTTGTATACAAATTGGTTTGAACCACGAAAGGACAACAGATTGTACTTATCTGGGGATGCTGTGCCTGTGTGTGTGTGTGTGTGTGTGTGTGTATTTGAGTGGCAGGCGCACACTGCCAGCAGATTTAGCCTATTTTAAATTACACTGCACTGCAGAATGTGAAACTGATTTGTCACAACAAAACAATTGTCAACATGTTCAGTTTTTGTCATGTTTAATGCAGCTCTCTGGAGCAATGCTGTTTCGATGTAGGTTTGCAAAGTGTTGTGCTGTTATTGCAGTATTGGGTTGGAATAAATATATAATGTAGTCAGCCAAACATCGCCAAACTAAACAGCCAAAAGGTGGCCACAGTGGAGTAAACAATGAAATCTGTGTACAAACACACTGACTCCAACTCCCTGTACCACAATAGAAGATGGAACAGACTTCCAACTGGCATTTTTCATTAATTGCATAAAAGACAAATGCATGGGCACTGCCAGAAAGCAGTCACATATTTCTACTAATGTAAGAGGGCACATTGTTTTCATGGTTTTATGCCATATTTTATTTTTCTTCAATGGATGTAAACAATAGACTATATATACTATCTATATACCAACGCAGACCATCCTCTTCACTCCTCATGTACAAGGAGCAATCTTGACACCTCATCGCATCAGTTAATTTCACACTTCACTTGATACTTTGTGATGTAATGGGAGGCCATATTGCTGGGGTCCTGCACAGTCAGCCCAATCATATTCACCAAGAATATGAAGTGGGTGAGTATGTAAAAGGAGTTGCTGGAATTACTGAATGCGCTGTAGGATTTCATTGTGTTATAATTTTGGACTGCGGCAAGTGGAGGGTAAGGTAGATAAGGTAAGGGCACTCTGTGTGCGTATGTGGGAGAAAGTCTCTGAAGACAGTGGTTGGAATGATGTGGAGAGAGGCCCAAACATCCAGAGTAATAGGGCTTTTCTTATCGTACAGTCACATGATTTTATGACTGCAAGGCCAGCTCATCTTCTGGTGGCACTGACTTTGAAGCAGGTCATGGGGAGTTTGCAATTTTTCAGCTCTATTCCACACCTGTTTTACCTTATATACATTTATGAATTTGGCATTTCACATCTTTAAAGGACTAGTTAATTTTAAAGTCAGTGTATGGAAATCATGCCAAAAACCACATGCATTACAGATAACTGCAATAGTGTGTTGGCAGTGTTGAGTACTTAGTTTTGTGATAGCTTTCTGATAGATTTAAGGTCAAATCGTGGTGAATGCTGTCATTCTGGTGCATTTTAAAATGCCACATTTAGCCACATGTAACTACAGACAAAGTCTGTGAGTGGAGAGCAGAAGCAGACCTGGTGTTGGTGCTACAAACTGAAATAAAGTCACATCTGCTCCAGTTCAAAATGTTTCGACTTGGGCAAAATTTCCTGCATATTCGTAGTTGTACGACTACAAATATACAGAGACAAAAAAAAAAAACAAGAGGATTTGGAGGAAAATAAGAGAGACTAAAGTTCTTCAAAGGTTTACACACACAGAGCTGCTACTTGTTGTCACAGCAAACATCAGTGGTAAAACTCATCCATTGACTGCTTGTGGCCAAAGGACACAGACTGAAAAACCACTTCAGTGATCAAAGGGAGCCAAAAGTTCACTTCGCTTTGTGTCTAAATGCAGCTGCCTCATTATCTTGAACTGAGAGAGAATACAAACTTTCAAAAATCTCCACTGCAGTGCTCTCCTCTCTTTATGCATTGCTCACATAGCCAATTAATAGGAATAAACTGAAATAGCAACGCTTTAGCTCTATGCTGTAGATCACTTCATTTTGTAGCACAAAATATGCTGCCACAATAGTATGATCAAACTGTATGCTACACCTTGTATGCTTGACAGCGTAAATGTTGCTATTACATAGCCAGACTGGAATTATCATTAAACACGTTGATGTTGGTGCCAAATAAAATAAATTCCCTAAAGCTATTCTTAAGATATTGCATTAATAAGAATGCAATGGAAGCAAGGTCACAGTTACCTTGACCATTGACCATCAAAAGCTAATACATTCATCATTCAGTCCAAGTGAATGATGGGGCCAAATCTGAAGAAATTTGCTCAAGAAACATGACGTTCACGGAAAACCCCAACACATACTACCTTCAGCCACAGCCAATGCCGGCGGGGAGGTATAAAAATGCTACGTTTTGATATGTAGTATTTAATATGAAAATGATAAGTTTTTACTTTTGGACAGCACCAACTGGCCACTGTGTTGAATTTCTCATTTAATGGGAGGAAATATTCTTCTATATTATTCTTTGATTAATATAAATTGTTTCATTTCTTCTTCCAACAACAAATCAAATTTGTACAGACTTAAATCAGATCATACATCGTAAAACATGTATCAAAGCAGCTTTTAAACACAGCACATACAATTATACAATGAAATGTGTCAGCCAAAATTTACACTTGAGACTTTACACTACTATTTCAAAAGAAAATGTGCCCCAAATCCAGTTTGCCATAACCTCTACAGCTAAATGGAGCCCACCACAAATATGGTAGCATGCAAAAAGATCCAATGTGGGAGAGAACATTAGAAATGACTTCCACACTTATGGACCATAAACATGAGAGCAAACTCAGATCAATGAGATTCCATTACCATCCTCTCTCATTTCCCACAGCTGAATTGGAAATGGGTTAGAGATGGATCGTGTCATTACCAATTCCAGCGGATCCACAGGAGCCATAGATGAGTGTGTGAGAGAGAATGTGTGTGTGTGCGTGGGTGCTATCTGCACCCGCTGCCAATGAATAGGTTTTTAGTGACAAGCAGGAAGGTGAGCAGGAGTTCATGTGCTATCACTACCATCATAGTTGTTAATATGCTTGCCTCAAGATGCAGAGCCATCGAAGGTTCCCAAACTAAACAAGTTCTGACATTGTCTTGTTTTGAGTGTAAACTACAGCATGCTTATAATCACTTTTTGACGGTCAAAATACTTTCAGTCCAGGATAATTATTATTAAAATGTCAGCTAGTTAAACCACAGATGGTTCAGAATTTGTGAACACTAGAACTCTAATACGTGGTCATTCTTCTGTTTTATATATTCATTGTGCCTGCCTTTTAGCTCCATACAGCTGTCATGACAAGTGAATAATTACCCACTCCAATACCTTATTTGACCTTCACAAAAACTAACAAAGCATTTAAGCCCTCAAAAATATAGGCACTGAAAAAGGCTGTCTGCTTACTCTTTCTTTAATGTCTTTATCTTCCATATTCAAGCTCGCTGTACCTCCATAATCCCCCTTTGCCAAATATTTTACATGACCGCCCACGGATGTTCAACTGAATAGACGTGTCACATATAAGAACCTTTTAAACAATAATTTAAAAAATATATATATAACAGGTTATACCAACTCACCCTGGGCAGATATTGGGGGTACTGATCTGACTCGAAGCTGAGGACATGATCTGCAGACATCCTGTCATTTAGGCAGCCCCAGCCTTAAATATGCATAACTTTGCGCCTCAATAAATTCTAAACGGTTGAATTATATAAAAGTTCACCCTCATACAGTTGTCATGAATGTTGAAATTAGCTACAGAGACCAAAACATTTTTGTACCAGGCTATAAATATGTTTATTTTTGCAGTAAGGTTGGGCATTTTAGGATGGTGGTTTATAGGGATTTACTGAGTTTTGGAGTCAGCCTCAAGTGGCCATTCGATGGTTTGTTTTCAGCACTTCCACATCAGCTTCATTTTAGAGCCTCAGAAGTTGCCATTTGTGCGAAACTCATAAAAAAGGGACAAAATTGAGGATATGATCTGATGAATTACTATCAAAAACTTAACATGCAGATTAAATGCATCTGAGTAATTTTGTGTGATTTACTAATTTCACTTTAACACTGCATTTATTTTCAAATTCATCAAACAAGATCAACAATATTTAAATCAAACAAGCAGGAAATACCATCAAATTTCTGACAGTACAGCATGCTACTACGTAGACAGAATTTCATTCACCCAAGTGAGTTAAGGGACAAACTACAATGATATGTAAAATTTGAAACATTTAACTAAACTTGAAAATTTGCAATGAGTCAAATGTACACAAAAATTATGCAGTTATACATTTTTGGTGATCCAGAGCATAGATCAAGAGTGGAAACAAAAGTCTTGCAAAAACAAAATAATGTTTTTACTGTTTATGGGTTATGCATCTGACCCAGCAGTCTTCTTTCCTTGTGTGACATGGGCATGCCAATGCTCTACAGGTAGTCACACTGTTATACTTTTTGCTATTGCCCACTACACTTCAACCTCAAAACTCGACTGTGAACTTGATAATAATATGGAAATAGAAAGCTACTAGACAGAAGACTTTGTCTTTTTTTGCCTTATGTAAAAGGGGCAGTGCCACACAATGATTACAGTTAAATCATGTAGTTTGCGTATTGTGACAGACAAATGACAGGAGAATCACTTGGAACAAATTGTGCAGAAGTACATTGGCTGTTCCAGGCCAGGAAGAAACATAACAGTTGATGAACAATTCTGCCAAATGACATGTTGATGCCAAGTCACCCAGCACACTGCAAGCAAAAACCAATTTGGCACAAAACTTTGGACACCAAATACACGCTGAACACATTTCCTTGACGTGGAGAGACCCTGCTCTACTGCTGAAAGACTGTTTGCTGATGCATCTCATACATCCTGTTCCACAGGCAAAGGGAGGGATGTCGTCATGGACAATTTCTTTACATCACTCTCCCTGGCCAACAAGCTAATTGCCAAAAAGACAAGTCTGCTCAGAACCATGAGCAAAATGAGACAGTAGCTGTCCCGCTATGTAAAAGCCAGCATGCTGGAGAACTACAGTCAACAACAGTGATGACAGCTGGCAAGGCAACAACTACATTGTCCACAAACAAGCCAAGAAAGAGTGTCTGCATTCTCAGCACTATCCATCTGTTCATCTTTCACAAAAAGATGTATAGGGCCACAGTATGCTCTTGATCCTACCTGCCTGAGTTGGATGCTACCCAATGACCAAATTTCAAATTAGAAATGCTTCAACAAATCACAGCACCTTTCAAATTTCCTTTGCTCCCTAAAAAACAATGCAGTGCCAGGCCCTCAAAATAAATTATACCAACTCACCCTTGGCAACATCAATTACTGAACATTACTCATGATATATCCAGGGATTATGACTGATAAACCAATCTTTCAAAAGACAAGTTAGTGGGGTCATCAGAAATGGTAAGCTTGATCTGAATAATTTTAAGAGCATCGTTTCCAGCCACTCCAGCGCTTTTTGTACACGCTATGATTTCCAAAGTCTGTGGTCCTGCCTAACAACCTGGTCACAGGCAGGCATGACTACACCCAAGTATGTGTACTCACTCTGTAAACAAATCCTAAAAGAACTAGACAAAAAGCTGAGGCATCATCACCACTGTGAATAAATCCTGAACAAATATAAATTACTCAATTATGATAACTTGTTATTTTACTCTGATGAATGCCTGACTTTCAAAATTATTCATAAACTTGCACCCCCCGCCCTCCTTTTAGAGGAATCCTGGCCTATCCGTGCCATGGCTGTGCCAGAAGGACTAGAGCATCTGCTAGGGGTGACTCTGTCCTGCAATTCAGAAAGACAGCCTTGGGTCAGTCTGCTTTTTCCATTAAAGTGGTGGGGAAGTGAAATTCCAAACATGCAAACAGAGACTGAGGGAGCACTATCATATTTTTTATTTATTTATTTTTTTAATCATGATTATTATTCCAATTTTATTTATTTTTTTTTATCTCTCACTGATGGGCTTTTATGTATTGTGCTGTTTCATGTAGTGTTTTTGCTGTTTTTGTGTTTGTTTCATCTACCTGCCCAGGGACAACAAATGCAAATTTGACAACCCCGGTGCAATAACTAATTGTGTGCTTTCCCAGCAAAAATAACAAATAAAATCAAATAAAAGAAATGTTTCAAATCATATACCAATTCTTAGTTGCTACAGGAGTGTCCTTTTAGCCTTCATTCTTCTATATAATCCATACTATCTAGCAGGTGTCTATTTATGGAAGATTTGACTTGTTGACTTGACTTGAATTTTAGTCCACAACATATTTATGTTCAATATAGTGTGTTTTTGAATGTGCGTGTATTTCCAAAGCTCAGATTTCTAACCCTGCGTGTCTCCAAACTGCCTGTGGTGCAATTAATTAAAAATTCATTAATATTTGTTTCAAATTTGTGAAATAATTAGGCCTATAATACGTGATAACAGACCATAAATAATGCCCCATTCTTTCTTTAAATCATTAATCCTGTATCTTGCCTTCGTTAATTTACTGGATGAGCAGTAAACCAAAATATTTATGTTGCAGTGAGAACAAACACACAAACAAACTGCCATACCAATTATTGTATGTAAGTTACACAACAGATTACATTTTGAACAATGTAGGTGTATCTGCAAAATCAAGCCGATATTTCAACAGAACCGAAATTGAGTTTGATGTCTACACCCTCCAGAGACAAGGAAAAAAGCTTTAAAGAGGAGAAAGAAAAGACGATGAATTAAATAAACAGTGTAATAATTTTAAAGACTTAACTGAGAAATAATTTCTTTTACCTAAAGTCAATATCCAGTCGAGAATCTAAATTTGAGCCATGATACCTATATTTCTAATGAGGAAAAGGAAGCCTTTTGTCCAGTTGGTTACATTTAGGTCAGGGAAATCTAGATTTTCCGCTTTATAGTTTTATGCTTCCGCAAACCTGCCATGTTCCAGTTCCAGTTTCTATCCATGTCTGACCAGACTCAGATGCATCAGACGCTATATTCTAAAGCACGGATGCTTCACACACATCTTCACCCCACCAGAACTTAAGATCTATACAGTTACCCTAGTTTCAAGATAGGCACCCAAGATTAGTGTCACTATGAGGGTATTGGTGAGATGACACGTTCACGAGAATAAGACAGATATGAGCTGACAGTGACCTTGATGTTTGACCACCAAAATCTAATGAATTCATTGTTTGGTCCGAAGGGATGTTAATGACAAATATGGGGAAATTCTCTCAAGGCATTTTTAAGAATTGCATTCACAAGAATGAGACGGACGAGTTCACAGTGGCTTTGATCCTTGACCACTAAAATCTAATAGTTCATTGTTAAGTGGAAGGGGCCGTTTTTTGCCAAATTTGAAGAAATTCCCTGAAGGAGTTCTTAAGATACTGCATTCAAAAGAATGGGATGACTGTGAGGTAGGGAGGATAACAATTAATTTAAGATCAATTCATACGTTATAAAGAATGTGAAACGGGAAATTTAATCGATTAATTCGATAAGTTATGCAATGCTGTCAGAGTACATGCAATATGTTGTTGGGAGCTTTGACTGAGAAAAGACACGTTTGAAATAAGCACAGTTTTTATGGGTTTTTTTTTCAAGTGGCATCAATCCATTAATCAGTCATTGATTTTGCCAATAATTGATTAGGGTTAGTGCTTACAATTTGTAACTCTTATGCAAGGTCACAAAGCTTGACAATTAACAACCAAAATCTAATCAGTTCAGCCTTAAGCCCACTCCAACATTTGTGCAAAACTAGAGAGAATTCCCTCAATGGGGTTATCGAGATATGACATTCACGAGAATGAGATGGACAAGGTTACAGTAACCTTGACCGTTGACTACCAAAATGTAATCAGTTCATCCTTGAGTCCAAATGGACAAAATGGGTTCAACAATACCTCAATTGTGGGCTAGACACAACACAGGGATCATGATATTTTACCTGCCACAGGTTTGTTTAAAAAATGACTAATAAATCTGCCTTCTACCTTCTTAAAGGGTGTGTGGCTCTATGCACAGAGGCAAAGGTGGTTTTCACAAGCAGTCAAACAAGGCCTGCAGGATGCCAGCTGGTAACAAACAACCGTTCCTTTTAGTGTGATTCTCTTTGTATTATTTACAGCAAGCAATGGAGGCTGAAAGTTCAATGAAAGTTGAGCAGCTTTTTGTTTTTCCTTAAGCATGCTCTTAGACTGCCTTTTGCAATCTCTCCCAAACATGCTTTGACATACATCAAAGATACACAAAAACAAAAACCGCCCTTATCTGACCTCCAACGAAACAAGAAATCCTTTAGAAAACTTTGACAAATTTTATATTTAAGCTTCAGGTTCAAATTGAGAAATGATGAAACATTATATTTTATTCACTGTCCACAATGTATGAGGATAGGTTTTCTGCCCATGCTGTGATTAAATGCCAGCTACACAAACAATTTTATAGGGCGGGGTGAATAGCCCTAAATTGGCACTAGATTACACCATCATTTCTGGGCAGCCACTATCTATGCGAGGTAGGTCCTTTACGAGAAAAAGTGCTGGTAGCAACACACAAATACACAATTACTGGGGAAATGAGAAGAAAAAAAAGTGACAGGGGGATGGTGGGTGTAGGGAAATAAAATCATGTTGGTAAAACATAAGAAGTGGGGTGAGTTTGGGAAGACCAGATTAGACAAACTACAGACAGTGGTACTTTGATGAGCAGAGCTGCCCGTATTTATGATTAAAAATCGTCCGCTTCTCTCTGCCAATAAGCCCTTATCTGTACTGCATGCATATAAGTCTGATAGGGCCTCTAGCCATAGCGAAAGATACAAAAATAATTAACTAACATTCAGCTTTAAGCAGACAGAAATTTCATACTATAAGAGGAAAAAATGCATTGGAGGAGGAAGATAGGAGGACGAGCTGCAGTTTTACTCACAGTTTATTCTTACATTAAATGTTCCTGTTTTTTTCCTGTATGTGTTTGTCAAAATGACATTATTTCCCATCGGCAAGTGCAGGCAATCACTTTGAGATAAGCAAATACTGAAAATCTGCACTTGCACCTTGCTGTTCAACTGAAGTCAATCTTCTGTGATCTAAAACTGGATGGAGCGTCAGCTGGGATTTCTGGACTGTTTTACCCTTTAGATGATATTTAGAATTGTACCTTGTAGATTATATTTAAACTTGAGTGATGGATGAGATTAATGTCAACACTTTTTTATTTACTAATTTACTGTGCCATCTCACTAAGACCTCATAAAACACCTAAACTACTTAAAAACTGTATTATGGGGTCCATTGTGTATTTGGTGCAGCATTTTCCAATAGTTTTTTGAGAATTGGATAAATGTGGTATATGGGATGTCACAAAAGGCTATTCCAGGGTTTAATTACAGTAAATATATATAATAGATAAAGGTTGGAAGATAGCACCAGAGAATTTTAATGTAGGATGCCATCAAATTTTGTCAAGCCTTCAAAGTGTATGCTTCAATATGTTGTGGCTTTAAGATCCTGTTATCCAAAGCTTATACTAGATTGGCACTTCTCAAAAAAAAAACACTGAACTGAACAAGGGCCAATAGCTAATCAGCTATTTATTTGATCTATGCAACTTTTTATTTGTCCATGTTGTCTTCATTATTAGACCACCCCTAGTCAAAAAGACAACTTCTTATTGCACTTGACAGAAATGTTTTTTTCTCTCAACTATACCTCAAAGTGAAATATGAATCTGATGATTTACTTTCTTCCCTTGAGTCAAACTTCTTCCCTAGCGATGAGCTGAACACTGATATTTTCTTCTGTGAGCACACTGTAAGCAGAGACAGTGAAGATAAAGCACAAGCAGCGAGAGGAATTGAGACGGACAGTGTCCCACAAAGGAAATGTCTTATCTTTCTCTATTTAGCACCAAAGAGAAAGTAGCATATGGGATCCCAACAGGCCTTATTAATATACAACATAATTCAGACGTCTTAGTCAGATTTACTTTGTCACTAATGGCAGTTGTATATGATTAAGTGTAATGTCCAATGTTTTTCAGTGCACTTAATAATGATATTGGCTGAGGGCCAAATATATCTCACAGTAATTCCACTTTGAAATAATTCCAAAACATGTAATTATTTCTACAGAATATCAGGGCCTTTGTAAGTAAAAATAAAAAAAATTAAAAAAAATAACATAAACAACGATGAACATAATAACAGTAATGATTATCATGAGGTGGGGGAAGATGGTGATACCCCCAAACCCTCAGATTAAAAAAAAGACCTTCGAGTCATAAATTTCCAAAATAAAACCTGGCCACTCGGACATTACTAAGTCAGAAATTTGCAAGAAAAACTCAAATCTCAGGGGGGAAAAAAACACAGTTTTATGACTGTTTTTCTCATGAATTACCAGTTTAATCTCAGAGAATATAGATTCTATCTCATGAATTTATGACTTTAATATCAGAATTTCTGAGTTTTTTTATTAGAATATTATCCCCTTACCCAGGCAAAATGTTTTCCTTACAATGGCCCTAATACACTGCCATGTATTACACATCCCTTAAAGAAAGAAAAATGACATGTCTACAAGGTTAACATGTCTTTGATTGCATACCTAAGAGTAAAATTCACTCTGTAATTTTCTCTCATTATTTAAACGTCATATTAAGCAATCATTTAAACTACCAGTTTTGATAACAATGGTCTCACAACATTTGCCATACTTTAAGACAAAAATGAAAATAACACACAAAATTCCTTGTCATCTTCTATTGATTGATACCTACTACACTGAAAAAAAAATGAGAAAAACAAATCTTGAGTGAGTGAAATCAGTGCCTGCCTCAAAGTCAACTTGTTGTGTCTACCTTAAAACAGATTTGCTTTGATCGCAAACATAGTGCCAAAGAGACAGTTTTTGACAACACTCAGATACATGGCTACAATGACTGGAAAAAATGTTTCATCATTCAGATACAACAAGAGAGTAAAATCAGGGATTGTGCTGTTACAAATTTGTGAATAATAGCTATTGACAACTAGATGGAGGGCAAACAATATTAAAAATCAAAAAACCTGTAAATACTGTACAAACCACAGCCTTCACAAAGAGAAATGTCAGTTTACTGTGGGCCGGCAGAGATTGGTTTAAATGTGAATGTGTTTTTGTGATGTACCATCTCATGGTGACACCCTGCAATTAAATGAATGGCACTTGAAAGGGCGTATTTACTCTGGGATCTAGACACGCCTTGTCAGGCAACAACAGGGGTGGTGGGGGACTCTTAGCGGCTAAATAAAAGCTGGAAACTGGATTTTGTCTGGCTGGCAGCCTGTAGCATATTATCTGCAACAAAACTATGGTAAAATCTAACAAAATGATTAATCCAACCAAGTTTTGTGGACGCTAGAATTATCGTTCTACCATAGATTGAGTAAATACAGCCCCCATAAGGATGAATAAACAAAGGCTGATTTCAGACAAGATTCCTTGAACAGTCAGCGTGACTATTATTGGATAAGAAGGCTGGTTGGAGAGATGAAGAAGCTTTTGCCATTTTTTCTCTTTTGTGTGGTTGGAGGTGATTATGACTAATCAATGCTGGCCAGCTTCAGGGAGCTGCCAATGAAAATGTATCTACTCAGTCTAAAGTGTTCCAGCACAATGTGACTCATGATCAGACTTGACTTATCAAATGTCTTTTTCAGACTTCTTTAAAGGTAAGTCCGCAAGTATATTAAAATCAAATAGAAGATGCTGATAATGCCATGTGAATGTACAATATTTGGTTGGGGATAGAGGTTGGAATCGTATATAGTTTAAGTGCAAAACATCATGCCAGTGCATAGTTGGCCTATTATCTATACAACTACCTGAGTTACACCACCCTCAATGTGAAAATGACTCTTTCTCAAGAGTGTCAACGTGCTTCATAACCCGGTCCATGATAGCATCTGAGGAGGTTCCCAATTTTCTCTCTGTTACATGAACGTGGCCACCACTTCATCATCTCTCAGTCAGCTCTACTTGAGTGAGAGAGGCTGGGGTGGGGATGAGGTTATGGTCCTTGATTTGAGTGTATAATATGAGATCATGCAAATGGGATATGAGCAGTCCTTTGACCTATGTAAAGAATGCAATGTTTACGGAATGCTCCCATTGGTACAATGTTGGGAATTATTATAAATTGCACATTGTAACATTAAATCGTTCAATTACAATCAATAATATACCTTCAGCTAAGAAAACCTATATTGTCCAAGTTTCATGAAGGCCCTGCCAGAAACTGTATATCATTAAAAGAGTTGCACCCTGATACTTTTTTCGTGACTTCCTAATTCTTCATAATTACTTTGGCAGACTTTCAGAGAAAATCAACAATACACACATAACTGTATTTATACACAGATACTATTACAAAAAAAGCTGTCGATGGTTCAGTTGTCTGGGATAAGTGCCATTTGGCAAAACCATCGAGAAAGGTCAGATATATGCTAGAAAAAAAATGTTGTCACATACTGCACAGTTACTTACAGGTATACCATGAAGGAATTGTCATTTGTAAACATAATGTCCAAACTATTCAAATACCTCACCTTCATGTTGTTTTTAGCTGGGGGCTCCATTGTGACCAATGTCTTGAACACAGCAAAATAAGAAGACTAAGAAAATACAGGCAGAGGGCAGGATCTCTGCAAACACTGTCACATATAGGGATTGGGATCAATCATTTTTATTGATACTGATACAAGTACAAGACTGCATAACGATTAGAGTCTTTATCGATACAACTACCGATACTTTTATATTATTTGGTGGAAAGAATAGGCAACTTTTCATATTTTTATATAAATCTTCACTTTGAAAAATCTTGGCATCAGTGGTTTAAACTGTGTGTTTTAAGATAATTAGAGCTCATGATAGGATGTTAAATAGGTTGTATTTCCATCTCTACTATGCATTTCATATTGCTTGGAAAACAAATTTCTCACCAAACTGTATAATTCAAGCTGCTCGCCAAAAACTATATTTTCTTTTTCTTGATGTTACATTTGAACACATCATGATGATGTCTTATTTACCTTTGCCTAATAGTCATTTTACCTTGAACACATTACAATGAAATTTTATGGAACCTTGTTTATTTAACTTACTAGCTCATATTCTGTTTTTATTTTAGAAATATCCTGCACATTATACCTTTAAGGAAGACTAAGTTTTGAAATTAAAGCTTTAACTGAAGTAGTGAGTTTGTTTTTCTTTAATGATATACAAGTCAGTTTGTTCACAGTGATAGTCTAGTGAGTCTCTTTAATCCTAAATTCTGTTTGTTCATTTTCTATCCCTGGCAAGATCCATAGTTTACTGCATTTAGGCTGTGGTGGTGTTGCATCTTGTGACATTTTAAAAGAAGACTTAAATGCTTCATGTAAGAAAGATTACAACCAAAATAGTTTATTTTTTATGCTCATGATGATATATTAAGAGGTTGGTGCAAAGACACATATATTGACCACCTTACATATATTGACCACCTTACCTCAAAATGTATTTGCTGTGGATGTTTATAAAGTCAAAGAGCTATTGCATCATTTAAGCACCTACTTAATCACTGCAGTGTGCAACACACAATACCATATAGACATTTACCCACAAGCCTGGGGCTCCAAAAACTCAGACAAATACCAAACTAAATAACCCAGCTTTGTTTTGACTACTCTGTTCTGCTTTAGTTTGCCACAGTCTGGTAAAGTCCCGGGTGCTCATTTCACGTCTCTGTCTGCTGTGACAGGATGAGTCATTACTCAAATCCAATTTGCCTGCAAGCCTTTATGTTGCCTGCTTTGCTCATGTGTCTTTCTGTTGACATATAAAAAGCTATCTCTTTCCATCCCTGGCATGTGACCAGCATGTTTCTCTTTATTCTCTCAACATCAGTTGGCGAGAGGGGCAATGAGTGGACAAGATGCCACTTTAACCGAGGGCAAAAGAAAATGAAGCCATTCATCTCCCACTAGGTCATGAAAAGAGATGGGAAACTCAGAGGGGAAACACTGCTCCTGCTTTCCGTTATATTTCCGTAGATGAGGAGGCTGTATGGATGCCTCTCATTAGAGCAGTCCCCCTCCTTTCCAGCCTCTACCCCTGTGGCACTGACTATGGCCTGTGCTGGCTGCTGCCACTATGCCCAGCTGTGAACAGATGGGTGGCACAGAGCAGTCCAATATGTCAGGCCTGATGGTGTATTGCAAGAAATATGAAGATTTGCTCTGTGGCATACTCACTTCAGATTCAGTAAATGAAGTGAAGACATCAGATATGTTCAAGTTATAATGCGAGTATCCAGAGGATGTGGTCCATTCAAACCACTAAGTAATGTAACGTAGTCATCATTAATACAAAATATTGCATACTGATCTTATAACTTTGTCAGTCTTAAAAATCATCTCATTGTTTTTGATGAAAATGGGTTGTGCTTTGCATCATATTGCTTTTTCCTAATAGGAACAAGAGCTCTTGTAGGTGATGGCGATACATAACCCATTTTGACTTAAGAGACTGCTTAATACTTGATGGGACAACTGTTCCTGAGAGTATGCTACAGAGAGTTATAAAATTAACAAAAGCTATCCCATCATGACAGTGAACCAAAACAGTCAAAGTTGATTGTTTCAATGCCATTGCATCTGGAGTATTTTTAGGTCTCTTCAAAAAACATAGCAACAGTTTTCACAGGAGCAAGACTGTCTCTGAAAATCTGAATAGTTTTTTTGCGTGTGTTTTTGTCGGCACAGCATGTCTGTCAAGATTTCTCTGTATGGTTCAAGCTGTGTGTGTGGGCCTGACACAAGGGCATCAGTGCACTTATCCGTGGAAAAGGTATGGCAACATTTCATAAGAAGCCACATTTCAGGAGTTACAACCTATGTTAGAATGTGTTCGGTCAACACAGCATTTGCAACAGACCCCTAATGTTTTGTCATTTCAACACACTCCATGACGCCATTTTTTCATGCGGTCAAGTGTTGCAGCAGCCAGGGCTGCACAGCTTGTCCTCTCCCCCCTCCAAAAAACAAGATGGAGTCCTCTGATAAATGATTAGCTTGATGAGGAATCATGATCTAGATCAAGAGCAGGCTAATGTCAGCAATCTGTGTTGTCCATCTGTCTCATTACCCAACCAACCACCTAACGCACTCTACACACAGAGAAAAGCAGATCTGCTTTCTGTACAAATGCAGCTGTGAAGGCATTTCTACTGTGTTTTTGGCTGTTTCACTCCAGGAAGCCTGTAAGGTCTTAATGCATAATGTATGGTCTGTGTGGTTTTCTGCCCTCGCTTCCCGAAACACTGACCCTGGAGCTTGTATCTTGTTTGTGGTTAAACCTTTACATGGGACAGAGGAGGGTGTGCTGTAGCTGGAAAGCACAGAACATTATGTATCATATGACCCCTTAACTCAAAAGCAGATAAAGTTAAACTGTTTGAATCAGTGAAGAAAGAAGGAAAAGGAAAAGATGGAACTGCTTACTTTAAATTGTATGTACTGTCATGGCTTACTGACTACAAAGGGGAACATGTGTACGTGTGTGAGGGGGAGAGAGAGAAAGAGAGAGAGAGAGAGTGAGAGAGAGTAAGAAAAGGTGTAGGTTATGCACCTGGGGAGTTCAAAAATAATTCACACCTGAATTCTATATTTCTGTTTTCTTTTTATAAATATTTTTAGATTTCTGCATCATTTTATCTTCCTGCTATCTCTCTTTTTATGATTTGTAACTCCAGTATCATTATGTCATAATTTCTTAAAATTAAAAAAAAACAAAAGAAAAAAAGAAAAATCAATTTAAAAAAAACTCCATATCTTCAAACATGCAAAACTCATATTTTCTGCTACAAGAAGACATGGTTTAACACAGTTTACACACATTTGAATGGGTACCGGTGCAGTTACCCTCATCTAATTCTTTTCCTTGTACACAACAATACTTTTTTTTAGTACTTTACTCTTTCTGGAGGCTAAAAACCAAAATGTTATTTTCAAACTTTTGCTGTCTCAGCTGCAGTTTCCAAGTAATTCTGCTCCTGTGCTCTATCCAATCACACTTATAACCAAGTTTCTGCATGTCTGTCTGCTTGCTTGTGTGTGTGTGTGTGTGTGTGTGTGTGTGTGTGTGTGTGTGTGTGTGTGTGTGTGTGTGTGTGTGTGTGTGTGTGTGTGTGTGTGTGAATGTGTGCATGTGTCTGCTCGACCCTCACTCTCTATTTCGAAACAAATCAAATATGTGGAATGACTGCGCTATTTAAAAAACATGACCACAAGCAGCACTTAGACAGGGCTTTTTTCTGAAAGAAAATAGCTCAGGTGGACAAAAACTATCAGCACAGCAGTGATAGTTTGGAGCTCTGTTGTATCTAGAGCAAAGCACCCCAAAGCCAGGAAACCAGCCAAGGTCTTCCACGATTGGCTTCTGAGCTTTGGGGAGCATCACAGTGCTTCCACCTCCTGTCTGAACCGAGCACTCTCACCCAGGTGCATTCGTAGCTACTGATATTTGACACCTATTGATTTAATTTGAATTGGTACTTGATAGTTCTGACGTAATTCAGTTGGTCACCCTTAAAAGCTCAGAGTTCAATACCGAACCCTAGCAAGCAAAGTTAACTTCTGATGTTGGATTCACTAACGCCAATTGCGGCAGTAGAAGGAGATGGAAAAAAATGGTAAGAAAACACAAAAGTGGTGCTGAATAAAACGCATAAATAGTTAAGTTATGGAGTATTCACTTTGCATATTCTTTTTTGAAAAGCAAAATTTCACTTCAAGTTATGTAAATTACATTTCATAATTTCAACTGATCTGGTAATATGCCATGTAAACACAGATAATTTGCCCCATATGTACTCGGATTTAACTGATGGCATCTGTACAGTGTCTTTGAGAATTAGACAGCACAGCGTTAAAAGTTCTACAGAAAAAGAAATGCATATATTTTAAGAATGCCCCAAAAATGGCATACTATATAATTATCATCATGAGGCTACAAAATGGGGTATATATGTAATTGTTTCTGTCGGGAGGGGGAGAGAAGTAAATGTGGCTGGTCAGCAAACGGAAAAAAACTGTTCTTTGTATTGTCCATCTCACCACCAATACTTGTATTTATCTCACAGCGAGACATCAGAAAGGTACCTGTCACTTGACTACACATGCAGGCTATGTAGACAATAATGGTGAGTGATGTGGTGAAATGGCTCACGAAATTAAGTCCTGCTCACTTAAGCTTTGCCATGCAGTGCACCATCTATTTGAATTATTTGCGGTCTGGTAAACACACCTTATGTGGCATGTACTGTTCATGTGAAAGCTCTCAAAAACCTCAGTGCATTATGAGAGCTGGCAAGTGTGAGGTGCACACACTGTCATTTTTCACCTGTTACATGACTAGAAGTGTCACATGTGCAGGCTTTGTTTGGAGGGATTCTTGGAAAATATATGACTAGCACTTGGTAGATCTTGCAGTTGAATGTGAAGATGTGTAACACTGAGTAGGAGCTCTCAACCCCAGTTTAAAGGTAGAGTGCATGCTATGACTCAAGGTGCATCTCTCTTCTCACACGCACGGGGTAAAATTAAATCAAAACAGGTGGGATGACAAGAAATTACCTCTTTCTTTTAACCAATTACTGCCTCTGACTTACGCCAAGCAATAATCAATGCCAACATAAGGCTGCCTCGTGCCATGTATTACTTTGTTATGTTGCATTACATTAGACAGCCCTTCCTAAATGCAAATTTTAACACTGGAAGTGACATTGGTTGCACATCACTAGTCCCATGGATACCCAGCATTGCTATGCAGAATATAAGCGAATCCAATGCTGCCAGCCTCTATGCTGGCACTGAGCTGACCCAGACTGCTGCCGACGGCATTATCACCAGCTTCCCCACCTTCCCTGGCATGTCATGTCAGGCTAATCTCACAGTCAGTTTGTATCTTGGCTTGGATGAGGCCCGTCATGAGGTCTTTGAGCTAGTGCGAGGACAACTTCTATGCCATCAGAGGGAGTACAAAGGGGATGTTAAGTCTGATCCTGCTGTCAGGTTTATTCATTCCAGGTAAAAAGTGCACAGCACAAGTATCTGCGCTTTAAAACAGGCTGCATACCGTTTATCATTTTCACAGCACTAAGAATCATTTGCTTGCTGTTACAATCAACAATTCAATCATAAACTAAATTAAAACATTAGCACATGCTGTCACATTCAAATTGATTAAAATGTCTTTAAACACACATTAACATTTCAACATCTTAATGCTGTTGAAATGTCTGAAATGCTGTTAAATGTGGTATTTACAGATTTGTTTCTCAATACAGGAGTGAACTAGGCCTATATTTTCAATCACAGTAAGTTCCTCAAAAAACAAAATTCTTATATTTTATTCGAGTCAGTCTTTTTGATGATATCTGTGAATAAAACTGTGATTTATATGGTCAAAGAATTAACTGATTAGGTCTTTAGCAGCCTTGTGGCCCGCTGGGTTAGCGTTACAGTTAAGAGTGGAGACCTGACAGACTGACGGACCGACCATGGCTGCTGAAATGAAGAAATATTACCTTTGGGGAAGGATTCTGAACCTAAAACCGGGAGGCCATATATTATCCCGATAAGTCGTGTCGACCCAAGCCAGCGAACCCATTGTCAAGCCCCACCACCTAATGACGGGAAACTGATAAGCGGCCATACCATGTCACCCGCGATGTAAAACAAAAATAGATCCAATTAATCATGTGATTTGTCACTGAAGAAAAAAGCAGATGATGGGACAAGCTCCAGCCAGGTATGAGAGTCTAATGAAGAATAATCAGTCTGTGAATCATTAGGATTTGAGTGGAAGGACATGAGATCTGACTGCGTGCATAAAGAATGGATAGTATTGGACTACTTTTAGGAATGGGAGCCTAAGTCTATGAATAAATAGTATTCACAATAGGCAATTTTTATATGTTTAAATTATCATTTAAGTGCTCCATGGTTGAAAGTGTCCCTGTTTCCTTCCACTGTTCCTGTAAAGCAGGATGGGTCTTCATTCACTGTTATAATGATTAAAAGAAAAAGCAATATGTGTATACTTTCAATATACCTTCAGTGGCATGCTGGCTAAGCCTACACTTTAAAGGGTTTGATTGCGATTTTGGAATGGGGAAGAAATGAATCTCTCCTTCAAAACTTTCAAAGTAATAATCTAAGTATCACTATTACACATGCCCCAAGCACAATTTTTAACCAAGACTGGTTAAAAAACAGCCTGAAAATTAAGAAAATCGCATACAATTGCATAAAAGTCAATAAAGCACAGTCATATAGCTGTCGGGCCCCGGGTTGGAGCTGGCAGATGCTATGCTTAGATTGTAAGGCCTAAATTTAGGAGTAGGACTTAGTGAATGGTCGATTCCATAGAGGAGCAAGGACCATCGACATCCATTACTCACCGTGGTGGCCGCACCTCAACCACATTAAATTTCTTAATGTAGTTAATTTGAGGGATAATGCCATCTTTGAAAAAAAGAAGCCCAAAAAATGTCAAGTGAATTAAGACTGTGAAAGAAAGAGGAGAACAGTTTATTCATAAAGCTTTATATTAAAAAAAAAATCTAATTTAAGGCACTAAAGAACATCAGATGCTGTCTTCCTATCTCACAGCTTGTTAAAGTGAACTGACTTGCTTGGAGACATTGTCGATGCCCTCTGAAATGTGAAATTAACATCTGTATCTTTGGGCAAGTAAAGAGAAACAAGTCTAATTGCTTGCACGCCAAGTAATTTATTTATAGATCAGATTTATGTCCAAGAGACTTTTTTCCACTCCTACCCTGATAAACTAATAAAAGCATTATCCCAGTAAAATGTTAGCACTGCGTTCTAGTGGCTAAAAATATAAATAAAGCTTCTTAAAGACTTTAGGATGATACACTGGAATTTTGGGCTGATAACTACCATATGTAGTGCTTACAATACCCCGTTTGTACCTTCACTCTCTTCAGTTTTCCAGCAGATGTGTTTTGAATACTATAACAAATATCTTCCCTCTTACATGGGGAACCACTGGATAATAGACACAGTGAGGTAAACTGAATGCAAAAGCAAAATAAATTAAGTAACATAACAAGGTGTAACAAAAAAAAAACGTGAAAAATTAGCATGTGAATGGTAAATGTTACAATGTCACCAGATAGAAACATCACAACAAAACACATTAAGGAACACTGACGTCAATGTGACTGTCATCACACAAATAGATATATTCTTTAGCAACTGAAAAGGTTTATAAATTTACAGTAGAGCTTGAAAATGAAAGGTTTCTCATACTTAATATTCTGTGGTATATTCATTGTCCTCAGCATAATTTGGGGTCCTGAATTACAAACTGAAGCACTATGACAGCCTCTGTGCTTGTTGCTTGTATGAAATCATAACATCAGGTTTGCTTTTAAGCCATTAGTTTACATATTTAAGCAAGCCCACTATGACATACTGTATAAAGCCATTCTCTTCTGTTTCCATTACAAAACAGACATATAAACTAATTCCCAATTTACAAACCTTATTAGACTTTGGCCTAATTACTCACTGACAAGATTTAGTAATGAAATGCTATAGCTTATATAAATATTCATGATTTAAGTAGCTTAAAGGCTATGGCTGGTACATGTAAGATTCACAGAACTACTTAAAATCAACCACCTCTAAAGTTTGACAGTTTCTGCTTTACCAGTAATGCATTTTTGGTTTTTTTCGGTTAACCAGTAAAGGTTATCAACATTGTATATGTACATGTTTACTGAAAGAAACATGTACATCTGTATATATTAAAAATAAACTGTGTTATAGTACAGAAAAAGCACTGTTTTCTTCTGTATTCAATTAACTTCTGAGACCTATGAAAACTCAAAGTGTTTTGTCTTTAGGTAGGAGGTTAGACCTCATGGCATAGTCCTCTGCATAATTCATAGTTTCCAGCGCTGACAATAAGATGGCCTGGCACACATGTCACATGTCACGATTGTCTATCCACCACCCACTACCACTCCACTTTAACATATGCTTAATAAATACATGGAAACATTTCAGACAAACTTTTAGTACTTTGAAACACCCTATGCCTAAACTATGCAACAAAATAGTGTTTTGTGTATAAGTGTAAGGGTTTTCACGCCTCATCAGGCCATTTAAATTAGACTGAGTATGTACTTGTGGGACTTCAATGTATAATAATCAATTAAGTAATTTACCTTACACAATAAACTTAGAAAACTTATTGCAGAGTTGCAGAAGAGAACTTTTGCTTTTAAGTAGTAATGAATACTATGGATTTTTACAAAGGTGATGTGCCATTGGTCCTTAGTTTTTTATCATTTTTCTCTACTCCTACCTTGTTAACTTGACTTTTGTTCTCCTGACTGATCCCTCTTTTATCCCTCAGCCACAGTTCATATGTTGCTCCTCGACCTCATTTAATTCACTCCTTTTCCTGTGTCTTACCCTTCCCTCCTGTTCCTCTTTTCTTTGCACTTTCACTATCTTGCCTCCACAGAGGGCACACAAGCACAATGTTCTGGGTGCTTGCAAAGCATCTGGCTTCCGAGCCCCATACATCCAGTCGGCCAATATGTTTGCTCCTACAATGTCTGTACACAAAGTACACTTGTGACTGCTTGCTTGAGTTGTCAAATACAAATTACTGGCTAGAGGGAGTGTGAACTTCTCTGTAGTTCTAAAAACCTCATTTCCGTGGCTTTATTTTGTTTACAAGACATAGTTGAAGAAGAAAAGAATACAACCTGTTAAATAGTTTGAGCTGACAGCATGGAAAGAGGTAGAGATTTAAAAGGGGTAAACTTGGCATCTTCTGCTTGCTCATGGCACTTTTTCTCAGTACATTTTTAGGAATGCACAACTTAACATTATTGTATTACAGTATTGTAATGGCAGCCAAAAGCAATGGTTCCGGTGTCAAAAACAACACAAAGTTTGCCTGATAACAAACTATGCGAAATACTTTGTGAAACCTGTCAAAAATATATTCAATTTGTGACCTAGTGAACTAGCAACAGAAGCTACTCTACTCTAGCAGATGAGCCTACCCTCGAGCAGAACAACAAAATGCAAATTGTATCATCTCTTCTGCATTAGACAATGAGCATTGAAAGACTGTGATGAATTTACTGTCGTGTGTAACGACCATTAGTGGTTTAAAAGACATGGGAATTGAAACTAGGATTGGTATTGAGGTTAGCCAATACAATGTGATGTACAATGCAAAAGTAGAAACGTATTCACCCTTAGAGATTTGGCGCTTCCATTTCTGTTGCAGCAGGTACTTAGGGTGGGTTAAGTAGCAAATCAGGGATGGATTTTCATGTGATCTTGTGAATCCAGCTGCCTCGCAACGTAACAGGATTTGGTCAGACATAGAAGAAGGCAGTAAAGTCCTAAACACAGACACATGGCGCACATACAATTTTTGCTCTTCTAGCTTGCATTTATATTTTAGTTTTAGTGTGTGGAATCTTAAGTTTTTCCCCTCAAGCGTTGTTGTTTTCTGTTGTTATTGTTTGTTTGTATGCCAATTCCAAATAAAAGAAGAAAATAATCAACTGTGGCAAAACATCGTAATACTGCAGTGAATTTTCAGCATTGAGCTTTTATTTTGAAGTCTTTTCTTTTTATTCTTGCACAAAGTTTTATTTGTGTGTGTGTGTGTGTGTGTGTGTGTGTGTAAGCAACATGTTTATACCTTGTGACATAACATTAAGGTATTTGTGGTATTTTATCTTATGAGTGGACTCTGAACTAATGACTAAGGAGAAATCTGGAACCTGAGGCTGGACCAGTTGTGAACCATTGTTCTAGATCATGTGAGGAATATCTCACAGTACATAAGGCTTATATTGGCACAATTCAAACAGTCTACAGACGTTTTACCTTATGGAAAAACTGAACGTTTTGTGCTAAATTCAGTTATCTTAATTTTGGAGAGATAAGTAAGTGGATGCATTTGAAGGAGTTACTTCAAAATAATATTGAGTAAAAGTTGCATGTGTCACTTTAGTTTGGTTTAGTGTAAAAACAGCTATGATAGACAGTATATCATTCTCAATTCAAGACCCAAAAGTATGTTTGCGACGACCCTTGGTTTCCTGTATGTTAAACTGCTCACACATCATCTAAATTGGTCAGAGCCGAGCAGAGAGACATGTGAAAGGCACCTTTCCTTTCTGCTATTCACGCTCTTACTTGTTCATTTCACAGGCTGTTAATCATTACTGTGATTATTTAATTAAATAACTTTGCTTTTTCTGTGGCCCCGGGTCTACAAAGGCTGTGCAGTTGCCATGAGCAACGGTGTATGTGCGAAGGAGGATGTGTGACATGATGTCAGGAAAAACGTCTGTAGGAGTGGCACCGGGGACGGCTTGTGTGTCCTTCTGACTAGCCCACCGTTGGATTCACAGAACAGAGATTTGCTGATGTCGACAGTTTCCACTCCATTTCATTGATTAAGCTCACCATGAGGAAGACACACCACCCTGCCATATATTATGAGTCCATCTGCAAGACGATTAGCAGGTCTATAAATGAGTGGACATCATTGTCAGAGCTCACCATTAGTTTGGTCTCATCAAAATAAACACATGATCAGGTTAATAATTTTATTAACCCCATCATGTGTTCTGTTGGTTGAACTGTAAGGATGTTTCTCTTTGGAACGTGGGATTAAAACTGTACGCATCAGTGCACTTACAAAGTTATAAGGATGTAAGGGATAAAGCTCAAGAAACATTACCTTTACTTTAATGCATATAGCTGTGTGCATTTTTGTTTTTTTTTAAATCACAACACAAAATACACGGTGGCAGCCCCAACTGTATAATTGCTTTATCATTTTCTGCCATTGTGGTTGTCCTCGAAACAGCTTAGATGTCAGCCCTAAGGCTAAAACAGAACTTCTTAAACTCTGAGCGATAACTCTACTTCCAGGCGCGTGTCCTCTCCGCGTCTTATTGAGCAGGAATTGGCAGCTGTTCAGAGGAGTAAGGCCCTTCAGGTGCATACACTCCAATCATGTTCCATTCCTCACCATTAATTCATCGTCAATATGGATCCATCTTTTGTTGATGGTGGCACACTTGCACCTTCCTTGCCCTGTTGCTCTGCTTGAATAAAAATGAAGCCAATTTCTTCCATCATGGCAGTCATTGTGCCATTTGTTGAGTAAAACACACAGGTCCATTATTGGAGTGTCATGACGCTGTGTGTTTGGAATGCGACAAATCACTGCAGGCTGTCACACAGGCAGTTTGGTGGCATTACTCTCAGCGGAGAGCAACGCCGTTAATGCTGACAAACACTGGAGAACGAGGGTCATTTACTACTCATCCATTAAGCAGGTGCCAATACTCCACCAGCAGCAGAGACGTCTCTCACTCATGGGGTCACGTTTGCATCCAGCTGCCCAACAAGAAATCTTACAGTTGTTGAATTATGCTGAATTTGCACAGTCACGAGTATTGATAGCGAAGTAACTATAACATGCATTTTATCTTCCAAAAAAAAGACAGTCGTGTAGTTCAATTTTATCGATCTATCCTTTGATCAATCACTTAACCAAAATTAAAATGACAATGGTTCATCCTAAAATGACTCACATCACAGTACCTTCGGTGTTTGCCTCCTACGTTAAACACAGATCAAACCAACAGGCCACACGTTGTTTGGTTTCTGTCAAAGTGCCCAGGGAAGCCTTTCAGGATTGCCTCACACACTGTTTTCTATGGAGGACGCAAGAAAGATCACAGACTTTAAATCCCTTTCAAAGCTCTTGCTCAGGGCTCTAGTTAAAGCTCATTAAAAAGTCTAATCAAAACACAGCAATAGCATAACATGTAAAGTTAATTTGCAATTTTTTTTTCTTGATGAGCAAGAGACCATAACAATATGAACCCTCTTGGCCCCAATGAAATATTAAAGATACGATCACCGACGACTTCCAAGTAACAGCTCACCTCATTTGAATTCTAAGGAAAATGTAATTTATGACTTAACTCAGAACTCATTTTTTCTTTCTAATTGTTGATATTGCCTAAAGGCACTTCTCTTTGTTGGATTTCTAATTTACGTAAATGAGTGAAAATTATTTTCACTTTTGTCCCCACCCCTTGGAAGTCAGGTGTGGAGACACTTATTTCCTTTGACAATTGATGCTACATAAAAAGTGGGGGACAATTTAAACTAATGCAACCAAATTTCATATTTCTTACAGAGAGAATATCTAAAATACATTGGTATGAGCTGGGATGATGGATGGGTGAGACATTTCAATTCTGACATGAAATATGAATCACTGGAATTGACATTTGCTGACCTGTTCCCATGTGAAGAGTATAAAAGGTCCTCTCTCTTTGAATAGACAGCTTGAGTCTCATAAATATGACATAAAAGCACCTATGACCAATTTTGAGGCTGGCACAGAGCACTGAAATAAAACTAACACTGCTAATCTGCACATTTCATGCATCATTAAAACATCAGTTCAGAGGACTGGAGAGAAGGTCATTTCAAAGTAGCATGCTGTTACAAATGGTGTGTAATCAACCAATGAATGATCTGTTTTGAGTCGAGAAAATTCAAATTTAAGCTGAGCTGTACAGTCTCGAGGTTTCTGGAAGGTTGGTTGGCTTTGCATGTGTGTGTTACTGTACATACTGCACCTCAGTATGCATCTCACAGCCGTGTCACCGATGATTCATTAACATTATGACCATTGGTCACACAGTTGTTATGATTCTTATAAACTTCACCATGAATCACCTCATAAAGACTGTTGTGGCTCTTGTGGTAACAATGATGCACCACAATAACATGCTTCAAACCATTCAACAAAGTCACTTAAATTACTTATATAAAGTTCAAACGTTTTCTCCATAGAAACAGTAATTATAGGATACAGATAAAAAAAAAAATCACTGGCATCCGTGACAACGATGAATGAAAAGGGCCTGTTTATGTCAGAGAGTGGGAATGGTTTTCTGGTTGTGTGACCATAAAAGGAAACAAAGCACCAGTGGAAATATTATGTGAATTGCATTCAAACAGTTTGGTCATATGGTAAATGTTTAAGGAATTTGCTGTCACCAAAAAGGATTGGAGTCAAACCTCAAGCTCAGCTCAAATGTGTGTTCAAAATGAACGAAGATATAAACCTGAATATGTCATCATAAAAGTATATAGCCTGGATCAAAACTTTGTTTTAATAGTGACCTATAATATTCTGAATAATTTGTTTTAGTAGTTTTTATGTGGAGGGGAGTGCCAGTGTCTGGAGACAAGCTTTTGACAGTTCTTTGACCACCTCTCTTCCACCTTATCATGAGCAAACTACTGACATTCAAATAGAGTTTTTGACCACAAAAGCAGAACCTTAGAGGCTCTGTGGACATATAGCCGAAATGTTGCCGAACTTTATCTTTTATACTAATTTCTCTCACCTTCAATTAGGGCTGTACCTGAATTATGTCAGTTGAATCACATTTGGCTGTTCAATACTGGACAGGAGGACTAAATGACATATCAACATATAACAGTAGAAACAGCTAGACAAACCAACAACTTACTATTACAAAAGCATAAAACAAAGTGAGCCCACAGTCCAGACAAAAAAGGCTTTAAAAGTTCCCCACGTTCAATGTTCTCTCAAGTTTTGTTGTGGTAGTTTACTCATACGGAAGTAGACATGTTTATGGTATTGAATTTTCAGCTTTTTATAGTTTAGTGGGGGAGAAACATCAGGTGGGCTCTTGCAAACACTACAATTAAAAACAGTGAGGAAAATTTGCATAGCATAAGCATATCATTAACTCTCTGGAAAATAGAAACAATGTAATCTCCAGGGTGACATCCAAAGATAGGCCTCAAATCCACCCTACGTAGGTGGTTGCCACAGCAGGCTTCTCAAAATAATAATCCACACAGTATTTACCACATTCAGTACAGGTATACAATTACACAATATTTGCTATTTCAACAGAATCTCTTCCAAAATAATATGATACTGAAACGTGAGAATTTAGCTGAGTTTGTGTGGGAATGTACAATCAAGCCAGTAATTGTTTAATTTATATAGATCTGTAGACCTCTATCACACCATTCTTTAAGTGATGTTATGTCACGTTTTTTTACAATAAAACTAGGAATTTCCATCAAGATGAGAAAAAAGGGAATAGATTGGTACTTTTTCTTTGCTTTTGTTTATCTTCTGTTAGCAGAAGGATTTATGGGTCCCTTTTTCACCACAATAGAACCTCGTTTACTGCTGTAACCAGTCTCCTCTCACAGTAGGAGGGTCAAATTTTAAGAAAAAAATTGTAACTCCTGTCCTTCACAACTGCCATCTCAAATCATCTGAAATTTTACCCCTCAGCATGAGGCACTATTGACATGACTATAGAGAATCTTCACACTGCATTTCCTAAATGCACATCCACTTTTCTTCAATGTTGTCCTTTCCTGTCTTGCAGAACTGAAGGTTTTATAAAAACGCTATCAGATATTTCAGACAGAGATTGTGCTAAGTGATGTAATGTGAAAGGATCACAATCCTGGGCTACACCTAAGGCCAGGAATTCATCATCTTTTTATTACCCTGCTTTATTGAGGCATGTATAATATCCCCTAAGGAATCATATTTCTGCATCCTCTACTTCATCCAAACCAAAAAGCCAGAGACAAATATGCTTAAGAATTGTTTGCAGTTTTAGAATAGGCCACAACCCAAAGTGTGCAATGAGCGTGTTTAGAAACCAATGAAAGCTGGTTTCAACAATGAAAAAGAAATCCAATGTAAACAAGACCTATTCATTATGGCAAACACAGCCATATGAAACTCCCTATCCGGTGGCCACTTGGTTAAAGTAATACTATTTGAGGCTAGAGTTGTAGAAAAGAAAGTAAGGTACGCTCACATTATTTATGGTCTACTACAAGGGTCACAAATTGTCAGTTTTCCTAAAATAATTGCAAACTCTCTCAACTCAAACACTGAAAGCTGGGCAACCATACAAAGAGAGTGGAGTCCTGGGAAAGTGGTCAGAGAGTGTGGTATGGGTCATCAATCCCACAGAAGAACTTTTTTTGAAAGAGGATTGAGCCGAGGGAAAGGTGGTTTGGAGGACAGAAAGGTACACGTCATGGCGACTAAATGTGTTTCACACACAGTAACCTCCATAGTACGCTAGTGAGTCTTATGTGTATCTAGGATGTGTGATTTCAGTGTCAAGCTACAAATTGAGTCATCAGAACTGGCTTGTCAGATTTTTGTAAAATATTTTACACATCCCAACTATGACACAAAAGCTAGGGCTGTACCCGACTCAGAATCTTGCCAGTCAAATTAGATTTGGCTGAGCAATACAAATATTTCCACAATTCAGGCTTTCTTCCATACAAATTTTAGAGTTTGAATGGGGGTCAGCAGGACGTTCAGTGTGACAGCAGCATTCATGTGATATAGTAAACACGTTAACAGTGTTAACAATAGAATGCAAATGTGTAACAACATTTTTTGCTGACACTAGATATCAAACAAAAGCAAGAGACTGTCATATTAAGGTGCTGTGAGCTGCAAATTCACCACTTCTAAGCAGAAGAGAGATGATGATCTTTACAGTTCAGTCTTTCTTCCTCTGTGCCGCTGCATTGCATCCTTCAGCCTCTCCCAAATAGCAGCATGAACATCAAGAGCACTCATTCTGCAGCAAAATCTGGGGACCAAAACATCCCCAGTTAGCAGTAATGCTAACGTTATATCAGATAATACCTTTTGCTAGGACATGACTTGACGGCAAACATCCCCAATTGTGAAGACTAATGTAATGATGAGGAGCAACAAGAATGGTATTTAACATACTCACATGAGAGGTGTCAGGTACAAGTATCTGTTAAAAAAAAATGCTAATTTAAATATGTTTTAAGACGTGTTACATTTTTCCAAAATGTACAATTATTATGATAGCTTACCAAGCATAAGGACAGATGTGTGATAAAGTTTCAGTGTCATGGTCAGAAATGACTTGTCTGACTAACTTCTACAGGATAGTTAAATTAGCCTAGTTAATTATTTTTACTATCACTTTGACTGATTTCAGCACCAGTGTTTCCTCCAACACAACACACAGGAATTCCATTTGGTCCTGAGAAGCAGCAACATTTATTAACTGAAAACTGTAACTTACACTGCACATTTACTGCTAAGCTGACCACTTTCGCTCAACCACTCACTCTTTATGCTCACATACACACATTGCCCTGTCTGTTAAAGGAGCCACGCCACTCTTATAACACAGTCTAACCAACAAAAGCACAGAGTACTAGCCAGTCAGCGGCAGAGTAGAGCAGGTCACGACTGTCGGGGAAAAATTGTGTACTTCACCATCCTAACCAAACTTCACAAATGTTTAGGCCTGGCGGGGGGTCTTTTTGGTCTGCCAGCGCACCAGGCCTGTAACACTGTAGGGAAACACTGACTATATGATACAATATGATACCACAGGCTCTAGTATCCCGTCACTTCACTGGAGCATATCTGGCTTACAAACAGCTGTGTATTTACATGCAAGTAATTTTTAAAAAAGTCAATTTCCTCTGGAATATTATTGTAAATTTTAAGTACGTGCATTTAAAAATTATAAGCAGTTCTGCTTCACTGGCCCTTTTACCTTCACACTCTAATTTTGATTCACCAGACTAGACTGATTTCATTGACTGTATTTTGACTTCATTATATTTACAGCACATGCTGAGAATCTAGTGCTACCACTGAGCTCACTAACTAAAGGAATAATAATAATGGCATCTCCACAAAAGGCTGCAGACTCCAATTCAGCTGTGGTGTACACAAGTGATAAACAACAAAGGGTCACATTACATTGCTGTGGATCTGTGGATGTCACTTAAAGGTTTGAGACATGCACAAAACTTACGATTCAAGTTATTAATACAATCATGAGGAGAAACGCAACGCAGACATCTCCTGGAGTAACAGCTAATTTAACATTATTTGAAACCACTAGATAACCATGAAAACTTTGGTGCAGAATTATTTTATTTAATCATTAGACTGAATTTAAAGAATGCCAAAAAATCTGTGAAGATAAGGGTCATCAAGAGGTTGAGCCTAGTGTAACACTACAATAAGTCACCATGAAGGCCAGTGCCATTGTTGGGATATTAAGAAGTCATTCTTCGTCCTGACATTGACCCGCAGATTCCTCACTTTGCAGATAAGATTCACAATCACAAGGAAGAGTGAACAGAGAAGCTGATGCCATTACAGGAGTTTTCTGTTATTTGTTTGCGAACAACTTTAGCAGGATGTGGATTTGAATGGGCAGATGAAACTGGAACAAGTAAGAAATACAAACTACTAGCTCTGACTGGAAAGTTGCTGAAAAAAATCCTCCCGAGTTTACAACATGAAGGCCAATGGCTTACTGTGTTCCAGGGTGTTTAATCTCAGCTCAGACCATCTAACCATCTCAGCTCAGTACTTCTTTATCCAGATCATGCAGCTTTTGTTGCTTTTCCAGCAGCAGACATCAGTACCCCTGACACCCAAGGGACCTCTGCTTCTAAAGAAACACCCATGTGAGACTGAGAACCCTCAGTTCTCATCAAAGTTCCTTTTCTCACCACCCATGAAAAATGTAGACGCCTGTGCTACCCTTGAAGGAACACAGCTACCAAAAAGAATGAACAACCCAAAAAGGCCCCCAAAATCATCTCTCATTCAGCTCTGATAATTAAGCTTTTGTTTAGATCTTCACACAAACTCTGGTTAGGTTCAGATGTCCTGTACTTATTTTTATAGTACAGGAAAGCAATTCCATGGTTTTGGTTTTAAGTACTATTCTGGCATCACAAGCATATTTTTTCTCAAACACTGACTAAAACTGAATTTTTCTAGTAATTATTGAAAATTAATGAATTTGTGAATTTGAATTTAAGTGTTTATGCATATTGTTGTAAATGATCAAATGCTTAGCAAAATGTAAAATTGTAAACTTCTTGAAAATCAAAACCAGTATCTTAGCTGTTAAGGAAATAAACTAGTTGTGAGGCAGAAAAGTGAATATTCATTAGAAGTCTTTCCTTACAGTCTCATCCAGTTCATGGATTCAAATTACAGCCCAAGTAATCCCCCAGCACTTAGCACTGTGACCTGTGAAAGAGAAGGACCTGGGTTTAAATTGCCATGTGGGTCCTTTTCATTGTTTTGCTTCTCTTTTTGTTCATAGGGATTACAAGGTGATGTACAGCACTGTAACATCAACATTAACTTTTTCTACACGTGGTTTCCAAATGCTATGGACATAGCGGCTGTTAAAGAAGTATTTCAAAATTATTGTAAAACTATATAGGTCAATCATCAGTGAGTTCGCCATACTGTTTTTGCTCTGGTGACTACCCTTTTACAATCTGTAGGTGTATTGGAATATTGCTGGCAATGTTGACTGTCAATTAGTACAACTGCTGTGTCGAAATGAACATTTTTTATTTGATTTTTGCATTGATGTAATGACGTAAGTCGATTCAACAGGCATTTAATTGGCTGGCTGATCCAAAATCAGACATTCTTGTCAGTTTTGATCATATCAATATTGCAATAAAAAATGTATGTGTGAAGGATTAACGTTCACTTCTACTCTCACAAGATTTAATGAGGCTTTGGAAAGATACCAAAGACATGTATGCCAAGGTTCATGAAGTAATAAAGTCTCTTCACTGACTTTTAAAATTTAACTTAACACTTTTTAAGCTTACCAAGACCACCTCATCTTACATCTCACTAAAAGCTCACTAATTAGTTATTATCAGCATTCATCCTGATATGCAAAAAAATAAACAATCCATCCCTCAGTCAAATTCTTTGATCCTGTGATCTCAATTTTCAGTCAAGTATGTGTGGTTTCACTTGTGTTTCAGTGATGTGAGTGAGAAATACTGCTTGAGTTAATTCCTGCACAGCTCCTGTTGAGTGTTTGTTTGCACATTTGAACCGGGTTGAAAGAGAGGAAAACAAAGAGAATGATTCTGTGTTTAATGTTGAGGTTTTCTGTGTACATGACCTGAGTCAGCCATTTGACCTTATTTGTCTTTACCTCATCTGAACTGTGCAGGAGGAAAAATGAATGAGTCATACGTGCATGATAGCTTTGATTGGTGGTTGGCTACAGTGGGTGGTTTTGCTCGTCTTCATAATGGTTATACATCAACTCAACCAAGTGTAAGGAAAATACTTTTCTTGTCTGAAAATATGAAAATTTCAAGTGGAACATCACTCAGATAGTGTTTATGGAAGAGACATTAGCTTCAATCCATCTGTCCCCTCACAGGCACTGCTTTGGCAAAGCCTGAAATGAAGAATCTAAACTCAATGTGTGCATACACCAACAAAGTATGATTACTAAGTAATCACATGCTGAATCACTTGTTTGTGGTCAGCCTGCACTCTAAAATCTGACAAGCTGATCTTATTTAAAATAATCTTGGAAAACGATTTCCTTGAAAAAGGAAAGTAAATTAAACTATTAAACATTAAGAATGAAACCAAGTTCAGTAAACCAAGGTAGTCTTGCTTAACTTGATCATCAAAAAAAGGATTTTGCCAATGATAAAGTTAGGAGATATGCAAGTTCTGTTTTGTTGTCGTGTTTAAAAGATATAAATATGATTGACCAGCAAAACACAGATATATAGTACACTAAACTTGGTTTACTAACATTGCTAAAACTTTGAAAGATTGATTTAATTAAACTTGTCATATTTAATTTGAAACAACTTTACAAAATTAAGTTAATAAAACTATATTTTAAGCTAAGCTAAACTTCACATTTAGATATAATGTACACACAAATTAAGATTAATAGTTATACTTTCTTACACTTTTCAAGGCAATCGGTTTCATCGTTTTGTTGTTTTGTTGTTGTTTTTTTAAGTAAAATTAATTTGTTAGATTTGTGGACACAGATTTTTGAGCCATAAAGGGAAAATATGTCGAAGTAATGGTCGGGTAGGTTATTTAAAAATAGCTACCATTAGAGTATGTGCACACATTTACATTGCTGCAGAGTTTGTTTTTTTGATTATTATTTTGTTTGTTTTCTTTAAAGTATTGCCCAATTTCACTTAATATATCTGTGAAATTAACAGGTTTAAGTGGAAGAACTTGATGCTGAAATTTGCACACTCACTCCTGCAAAACACATATAGTGTTGTCTCACCACTTAATACAGATGCCCGTTGGCCACAAAGAAATCAAATCATTAAATATGAGCAATTATATTAGCTCTTATTTTATATTGTAGTTCCTGACTTTCAACTGACACACTAACACGGACCACTTTGGAATTTCCCATGCTGGTTTCTAAAAACAAGTGATTAGTTACCATCCTGGATATCTACTACTACAGGTGATATGCTATTTATACTCACCCTTACTGCTATGTTATGAAGACATTCGCAAACACTGTGCAAAAAATTAATCTGGAGGACTAATCTTGTGGGTTTGCTTCATGTAACTTTATAATCAAGGAGACTGATAACAAGTAATTGCAAATGATATACATTTGCAGTAAAAAACAGCAACTGCAGCACATCATTTTGTATTTTACCTTCAAGCTTCCTGTGTCTAATTAAATGTTGCAAAAAGAACTACTCAGGATTATCTCTGAAGAAAGAGAGCCATTGCTTCTCCCTTCACTGCATGTATTGCAACCTGCCCACCCTGGTGTTGGTATGCGTTATAGTCTCTGCAATTACACCATCAAAAAGTTGAGTTTCTGTGATGTGCATTAAAGCTTGATTGATTCAAGTAAAAATCTAACACATGTCTTTTGCCAAACACATTTCCTCCAAAAAGTCAACATGGTTACAATACTAGGATAAGTCTACGTTTACAATTTATAAACTATGATCATCTCATCACATCTATCACCTGCGTCCAGGCAATGTCTCACTACCCCATTCTCTCATTGCACTTTACATAAACAACTGTGGTTACCTCCAGTAACTACTATTAGACTAACGGCAGAACAAAGAAAGTTGCACAGAAGGGTAATAGATTGCAGGCACATTATAATTTTACAACACAAGTAAAGCAAGCCTATTTGCTGAAGTACTACACCATGCAGTGCCTTGCCTTAGAGATAACTCTTCAAAAATAAAGCCAGACCAAACCAGCAGCCTCGGATTTAGATAAATATCCCAGTATTTCTAGGCAAGGCTCAAACAAGATAAATCTGTCCAAAACTTAGGGTAGAGGTTAAAGACAACAAAAATGTAAACTGCAGAGTCAAGGAAGACATTTGACAAGAGGAAACTTTTAAAGAGCTGCTGCTGATTGGATATGGTGGGGTCAGGATGTGTGTTTATGTGGGTGGCAATGGTCATATAGCTACAACAAGAAAAGAGGAAAAATAGGGAACAACACAGACAAGGCTGTTTGACATAGATAAATTCTGCTTATTCAGAGTAACCGGAGGGTGCAAAGCAAAAATAATAGGGCCATTTGCGGGATGGAAGCTTGCCAGATCTTACTCTGTTGTTAAGCAGATGCAAAGCCAAAAATGCATTTGGGAAAGCTGACGTACATATGCCAGTATGGCATTTACTCCATTTTTTATTCTTTTTTTTCCATTCTGGCTTCCAGTGTTGACACAAAGCAAAAACATCTAACCAGGTTCTTTTACAGTGCATTCAAAGGGTAGTGTTGTCGCAAAGTAATCAATAAAATCTATACATTCCCCTCTGTTCAGCCAGCGTTTATGATTGATTTCCCTTGTGATGTTATTGATTCACATACACCTCTATACCCACACCTTTCTGAAATTGCATGTGAATTAAATCATGCGTAGATCATTGTAAAGTCAAGCTGGACCTTCATAGGTCACTGACGGAGATATATATTAAATAATATCCCTGCAAAGAAGTCTCATAAAAATCCATCACACCAAAGGGAACAAGAAGATCCCCTTGAACCACTGTTAACAGCCTCAGGTGTCAGGTTTGAAAACATCTTGCCGGCCATGATCTGCTTTACAACTGATAGTGTTGAAGGTGCTGATTGGATGGGTGATCTGGTTTAAGTATTGTTGTGTTGTTGTGTTATTTGGTGCTTTATTTTACCAACAGATATTTGATGGGCTTTTGGTTGACAGAGGTAACATCCATTGTGATGGTTTACTCTGGCAGATCTACAAGCTTTGACGTTAGCAGTTTTTTATCTGTACCTCTTTGCTTACTTCTTAACATTTTGGTGTAATTTCATATCATGCTGCAGCCTCTCCTCCTACTGCTGACTGTGCGTCAGGACTGCTCCTCCAAATACGCACACATACAGACACAAACATGAAATAGACACCATTGCTGACAGGCAGCATTGCAGTCAGAGAAGCGAAATTAACTTAAGTTGACAGCAACTACACTTGTTACTGTAACTGCAATAAAACCTCCCAGAAAAAAGCCAATACTTTATCAATACACCTGTTCAACAAGCATAAACATAAAAACATAGAAAAGTGACATTTCATTCTGCTCTGTCCACAGTCTGTCTTCCATTTTATGTCCAACGGTTTAGCTGCCAAAATTACCGGCAGTAACATTACCTGCTCCACCAGCAGCAGAGGACAGAGGACAGGAGGAATGATACTAACTGCTGTCTGTGCTGTTTGTTCTTTCTAAACCTCTTAGTATTTTGATGTTGGGAATATGATGCATATCATTGACAATTTAGATATGTTTCCAGTGAGATACTGAGCTTATACAGTGACATTGCTTTTTTCAATATTACTGTTGCTGCTCTAGAAACAACACTGAGTTATAAAATATTAATTACTTATCCTGTTCTGAATTCATCCTTTTTTTTAAAGGATTCCTTTTACAATTGACAGGCTATTTTGTCCAAGGATCTGGTTCACATCCAAGCAAATCTGGTATTGCCTCATTGAATCGATACTGAATTGGAAATTAAATCAAATCAGGAAATTAGTGGCGATACCCAGCCTTACTCCTTGGCTTCTTCTTTCATGAGCTCCATAAAAAAGATTGCGTTTAATGCTTTTTAACTACTTGCCCAATTGAACAAGTGTGTTTTTGATTTACAAGTCGGGTGTAGCATTGTACTTGCCTGAGGCAATCAGGCAATTCTTACTGATGAGCCCTTACTGATACAAACCATAGTTTATTTGATTATCAAACAGTACAATATTGCTACACTACAAAGACCAAGATAAACTCATGACTTGCAATATGCTGCACTTCCTCAACTCTGACAAAGATGACGCAAATAGCAAATAAAAAAGGGAACTGTGAATCAATTTTAATTCAAGGCACCGGATCACACTACTACAGTTTTCAAGGTCACTCCATAGTGAATGCAGAACATTTTATCAATTTGTTTTGACAAACTAAGTTCTTGGTTGTTTGAATGTCAGCAAACTGAAGCTTTATTTGTACATCACAGATGGTTGGGGGAATATGAAATAAGCCCTGTCTTGCAATGTCTTCTATGCAATATGGTCACACAGCTGTGGATCTTGGTTCCATTGTTGGGTAAATCCAAATTTAGCTGTCCAGTTGGCTGCAAACAGCTAGCCTGCAGCATAATTCTTTCACTGGGAAGCCAAAATGCAGAAGAATGTTCTGCATAGATGATCTTAGAAGCCTGTTGAATTTTTAACAATGAAATCCAGTTTAACGTTAATAAAGGAACAATGAGATGCAACCCTTTGGTTTCCCAGGCTGCTGCATTGCTCCATGTGACATCAACTATTCAGTCAACTGCTGGTTGACTGAACAATCCAATGAGAATGCAAAAGTTAATTATTTTTTCCTGTTTTCCTCAAAGCTCAAATTGCTGAAATGTCTTCATAAAAAAAATAGATGCTTTTAAATTCACTCTTGCAGATTCAAGCTTCTTGTCAAAGTGAGGCTTTATACATATTTTGTCAAGAGACTGCTATTGATGGATTTCAATTCTCTGAGCTGTGTTTGTTCTACTGTTCAACTCATTTTAGGTTGCCCCATGTACAATATCATCAGCTAAGTGCCAAATGTTATGAGACCCCCTTTTTTGTTGTTCTATGATTCTTGCAAACAGACAGAGAAACCCTGAGAAAATTTGTCATCAGGAATTTCAAACTGACAGCAAATGCAATACAGAGAAAGAGAAATCAAGAGATTCGGCACAAGCGCTTGAACACTCCCAAATCTAAAATGAGGCACAGACTGCAGAGGCAAAGAGGGGAAGATCTCTCTCTAAGGCTCATTACTCCCCTCATAGCATGCCAAGTGCTGACCTAGCAGCATCCCAGCCCCCTATCCTCCTCTTGCCCTTCAACCCCCTCCTCCAGCAGGTGAGGGAGTCACATGCCGTCAGGCACACCCGCCGTCAGCCCATTTGGTGTGTGACACCCATAAAGCAATGCAGGATGGTAGTGCTCCAAGAGCTTTTAAAGCGGCCAATGGCTACTTTAATGGATGGATACACTATTTCACTTAATTCATGCTCTGTTCAAGCCTTACAGGGAGGATTTGACCTCTCTTAGGTTAAATAATGGTCCCAGCATAGATGGGTTGGTCGGGGGGCAAGAAGGAGATAAATGCACTGTGACATTCAGCTCACTCCAGCGTCCCCCGATGTGTGATTTGAAAGCAGTCTATTAGGCACACACTTTGCTTAAACATGGGAAGAGTTATTAGACGGGGCAGCAATGACTGGGGGCTGCGCAAAAGGCTGCATTTCAAGAGAGAAACGTGTGTGGGCAGAGCTTGACAGCAATTTATCAAAGCATATCTGGAAAAAGGATGTTAGAATCGTCAGTAAGAGATAGTATGACAAATTTAAAGGCCCATTTTACATCATGTCTTTGGGCTAATGTTGGAAGAAAACCAGGAATACGAAAACATAACCCTTGGCTCTGAAATCTGATCAGCTTTTTTTATATTTATATATAATTTTTTACCATTTTAAAGGGAATTAATGGATTACTTAAAAAAACAACAAATGAATAAACAATTGGTAGTTGGCGCTCTTGTTAATGAGTCTGCATATAGTATTATATAGAACATTTTAAATGAATAAATTAAAAAAGTGTCTGTTTTAGACTATTTTATGTCTATAAATTGTAATTTTATTTCAGATTTTTAGTACAGTCCTGTCTGAGGCTGAATCTGCAGTGAACCACCAACCGCATCACAGGATGAATGGGTCAGCAGTCGGACAGTCATTGAATGGGCACAGCACTTACAGTAATCACATCAGTTTGACTTCATTGGATTTTCTTGGTCTTCACATGAATGAATTGCTGAGCATCACTGGCAAAGAAGGTCCAGTGAAAACTTGACAAATTGACTTTCATAGGTGAAACATAAGGGTGCCCTAACATGCTGGGGACATTTCCTGAGAAACAAATCATAAAGTATAAGTACTTTATGATTCAAATACAATTTACCTGAACTAAATTGAATAAATAAATCAATGTTTTTGCATGCAGCTAAAAGAAATCAGTTTAAAACCACATCATGCTGTCACATTCTACTTTGATGATTGATTTTTCACATATCATTCCTGCAGCTGCTGATAAAAGTTAGTAAAATGCTCTCTATTCTTTGAGAAAAAAATCATATGCCACTGTGCATGCTCATAGCCCCTTGCCCTTTTTAAAACTCCTTTATATCAACCTTATGCTTTAATTAGCTGTAAAAGAGTGCTTTTTGGGTGAGCTCTGACGAACATTATCATAGTGTTGTCAATAGCTATATTTTGGTGAGACAAACTCCCTGTTTGTCCTATAAACTTGGTTCCAGGAATAATAATTTTTGGCATATAATATGACATTTTGCTGAGAATACATACAGTACATTATCCGTTAGTCTAGTCAGATAATTCAAACTGTCTTCACTCCAAAGTTTATTTGTTTTTGCTCTAAAACATTGACATTGCTTAATACTTGGACTTTTGGACATTTGATAACACAAACAACGTTAATGAGTATTCCGGCTCTTCTGATATATTATCACAAAATGTCTGCAATGTTTGTCAAGTTATCTGTTATACAGAGAGTGACTGAGCAAAATGCACTTTGTTCTTTGTGAACCACATCTGTTGATATCAAATGGTTAAAAATAAGCAATCCCTGGGGCACCACTTTGCCTGAGAAAATGAACAAATGGCTCTTCTGACAATACTGTGACTTCAAGGACACATGAATAACTTTCTTGCTTAAAGGACAGGCTCATCTGTTAGTCTGAAAGCCACAGCTTGTGATAGAAAACATGGCGGAGTTTGGGGAGTTTTACCTCATAGTTTTCCTTAATGAACTGCAAAACATGTATCATTACAAGTTTTTCATTCAAGTAACGTAATGTAGAATTGCCATTTCCTTATTATATACAAAAATTGAAGTGATAATAAAGGACCAAATTAAGGAAGTGGAAGGATTTCATCATTACTGTCACAATTTCACTGGGTTAAAAAATGCAAATCCTCAGTGTGACAAAATGGCAGCTGGCTGGCAACAAACAATCCTGTATAACAGTTAAATGTCAAGCCATAACATTTGAGGCGAGAAATTGGAATCACAGTTACAGAATCTTGGTTTATGTTTGATTTGAGGTGCTTAGGTTTGCAGTTTGGTCTGAGTTTCAGAGAGAAAGAGATGAGATGGCCTGTCACTTGGTACAGGTCTATACTCTTTGTGTCTGTGGTGGCAGTATGGGTGGCAGGCAATACGAAAATGCATAAGTACAACCTGTAGTTCAAGCTACAGCCAAAGATCCAGCGTAACTCCACTGAGTGACAAGTTTTACATCACCTAACAGGATTTTGCTGGGGGGAAGTTTACCACAGTTCATTTACACAGACTACCCACATAGTTAGGATACAAAGCTGGTTAAATATCAGTAAAGTACTCCTTTAACAAATGTCCATATTAATATTTTTTACAGTGCTACCATTGCTTTGTTATGCCCTGTATGCCCCTTTAACTGGCTTTCGATGAAAAGTAGTTTGCTCTGAATCAAAGGTACAACAAAAGGAAACTATAGCCCAAAGCCCTTGTGCTAATTTACTGCAAATAATTACTACCATTTCAGGTTTCAAACTGTCAAGAATGTGGCACTGCTGGACCTTTTAAACGAAGAGAGGAGCGATTAAGTGACTGACCCATGAGCGCCAAAGTGTGTGTTATTCATCGCTCTGTGCTTATTCATCTCCAGAATGTGTTCATCATCACCCTGAGGGGGTCAGGAGGATTCTGTTGCTTTAGATGCAGGTTAGAAAGGAGATGTGTGAAAAGGGTCAGGCCAAGTTTGGCCATGCTGTCTCTCTCCATCTTTCTCTCTGTGAACATCCTAACATCCGCCCCCATCTGCATATTCCCAGAGTGACAAAACTAGTTAGCTGAGTAATAAATCAAACCTCGGCTGCCCAATTTGGTTTCCTAATGTAATTAATAAGTGCTAAAAGCATTTAACTGGCCATAATTTGTGGATGCCACTTTGAAGTGACTATTTAAGGAAAACTTTGTGTGTGCGTGTAAGAAAACATTATGTTGGCACTGATATTTTTGCAAGAAGTTGTATCCAATAGCATGCAATGCCAGTATAACCCACAAACTTATCTATAGTTTATAACTGAAAACTTCCACTGACAATTGAAAAACTGTTTGACTTTACCAAGATCAATCAACATTTGTTCTATCAGTGTTAGGGAATAACAGATTATGTGATAGAGCATTTGTAATCCATTTTAGTTCAGATGCAAAAAGGCACACATATTTTTCAGTAGGCCAAATACTGGTGACAGATGATTTCCCCATGATATTGGATTAGATTCTAAGATTTACACATACAGACAGAAAGATAAAGTTTATAAACAAAAAGATAACTATGTATCTAATTTTGACCTGATAATCCATAATCTGTCAATAATTAGATTTTTAAAATGTAACTTCTTTTTTTCATTTTTTAATAATTGCTCTACTTTTAAGTTGCCTTGAATAAATGATTATCGACACATCACACTGCACTTCAGCCTATCAAATAGACTGACTCTCTCACAAAGGATCTATCAATAAAATCTCTATTACTCTGGACCAAATCCTTGCAGTCACTTCCAGACTTGCTTAATCCCCCTTCTTCACTTTCTCTCTGCAGCAAACCAGTAAGAGGATGGTGCAGACAGAAGTGAGCAGAGGGAAGGCGAGAGGGAGGAAACAGAGTGGGGTGATTGCCGAAGAGCAGAGCTTGTCATGAGTGGATTTATGGCTAGGGAGACAGCGGCGGGAGGCGGGCGAATTGATGGGTGACACATAATCAGCCTCCTTATCGCAGCCCCGCAAAACTGGATTGCATCCAGAGGCTTGTGATCCGTCCGGATTTGGCTAATGTCTCCCACTCCTCTACTGAGCCCCGACAGCTCTCCGTTATCAGGGCCTGGCCTGGGCTTCCTTTCCTTTCCTCTGACTGCTATCCCTCCACCCCTCCATCCACTGCCTCCTCCATGCTGTCTGTATCTTGACACGGTGTCAGGTGAAGAGGCAACTAAGGGTTTGTTGACCAGGTCTGTCTGTCCACCTCTCTTCCTGACTCATTCTCCTTCACCTGTACTATTTTAGCCTCTCTCTGTCTTCTATCTCTTTCAGCAATGCTTCCTTAAATGCCACAGTAAAGTTTCCCCAAAATAAATCTTCAAATGTCCTTAAATCAGTACCAATTGTTTATAGTGTTGTCGGCAGAAATAGAACCAAACCTCTAATGTGTCACTGCTGTTGAAAACAACTAAATGAGTCTCTGTAAACTGATCTTGTTTGCATTTTGTAACCCAAAATGCCAGTTTTTTGTCAGGGATGTTTATTGTTTCGTGACTGGAGTTACAAAAGCAACAGCTCAAGGAAGGAGTGAATCACAGCTTCCAGAGCGGTTGGGTTCAAAGATTCACAAAGTGGTTTGGGGGTGAAATGGAGCTATGCTATGACATAATGCTCTGGTTCACTCGCACAAGCTCTGCACTGCACTCAAAAATCTCTCACAAAGTGGATGGCAAAATACTTTGTTTCTTGAAATATGTCACTGGAAGGACTGGCAGGGGTCCTTATGTAAACTTACAAAAGTCCCCGAGTACATGTGGACACATCTATACCACTGTAAGCGGTGCCATCTGGGCACTTCTTGTCCACATCACCAAACCTTCACATTTACCAGCTCAAATGACAAAGTTGCTTACAATATGTACCACTGTCTGAATAAGACCTGAGCCCGGCACCAGTGGGGTGTGGGAGAGTTTAAAGTTAAAGGGCTACGTGAAAGGTGCATAAGGCAAAGATACTGCTTAAGGTGGAAGGGACAGGCAGATATCAATGTCCTAAAAACAAAGTACCGATGTGGCCTATTAACACAGTCAGTAGTGCAACAACAGTGGCTATGACACAGAGAAATACCTTAAGTACATGAATTCCCTCTATCAACTGAGTCATTACTCAGTCAAATCAGAACACACACATGATAACTCATCTGTAGATTCAGTGTGACTTACATTTTTGCGAGGATATCATCTGCGATGTCATGGTCTGTCGGAATCTGTTGGAACAGATAGAATAAAAAGAACTTGCTTGAAAATCATTATATTGTAAATATTTTTTTTCAGTATTAGAGTTATCTATTTATTGGGTTTCTATGCATCTATAACTGTAACCAATTCCAAACAATTACTGCTGATTGGTTGTCCAGATTTTGCCTTTGGGAGGACCCACAGTATCAGACTTTGGAAACTCCTAGTCTAAACTGAACAAGGGACAGTCACTAGCACAAAGCCCATGAAGCTTTTAATGGCCAATAAACCATTGCTCTGTTAAATAGCAATAACATGACACAAAGCACCAGCACATGAAGCCTTTCCCTGCTGAAAAACAAAAAACTAAACTGTCAAAGCTTAACTGCAGGTCACACGGTATTGTAATGCTACCACAGTTTAATAGTCTGGGACAAGGCCCATTTGCCAACTTTTGGAATTATTTCTTTAATTTCTGGCTTGTTTTCTACACTAATCTAATGCATACTCTGCGTTCAGTGATTTTTTTTCTTACTTCTTTTTACATGCAACAGACACAAACACAAACCTATCATGCATTCAGAGAGAAAACCAAATTAGATTTAAAAAATAACCATAGCAAACCTGACCCAGGCCCACACTGCTATGCAAAAAAAAAAAAAAAAATCAAAACAAAATCTGAACACAATGCTCGCTGGACCCCAGGTAGTAAAACTGTATCTGAAGAGTTTAGTAGAATTTCTGATACTGGCAAAGCTGTTGAATGGTCATTGTGTCCAAGCATTTTGCTGACACTGCCAATCTCCATTTTAACTTTGCTACGAAGTGAGAAAATTACCACATAAAATGACACAGCTCTGTGGCATTTTCTGTGCTTTCTCTGTTGGCAAGCAGAATGCAGACACAGTAATGAGCTTAATTGCTTTGCTTCAGAGTTAACATGAAGCTGCGTTGCCAGGCTGCTGGATTAAAAACATTTACGGTATTGCCTGAGTGAGGCTCCTCTCATAAATGACAACGTACCAAGATCAGGCTAGTTAACACACCAAAATGCTTATTTAAATACCAGGGGATACAGTATGAGCAGCAATGTACTGTATCAGAGAACTAATGGTGAGAACATAGCAATCTTTAATTATGGACTAAATAACTAGAGACCACACACAAACATGTACAGACACATACTGGGACTTATTAAGCAGAATATGCTCGACTATACCCTAAGGGCCTGATATACTGATAAGCGCTAACACAAGGCTTCAGCACACATCATGGACCTTTCAAGCATTGTGTAATGGTAGCACATGTACAAACATACACATAAATATCTAATTTTAAATTTGTCATAGACTTTTGCTGAAGGTACAATAAGCTGTGTGACAGAACATTTCAAAGTAATAGGCTATTCAAAGTATCCATGTACGCACAAACGACTGCATTTTACATCCACTGAAGTGGCTTGTTATGTAAAGTCAACGTTAGCAAAAAGACATCCCCCTTCATGCCCACATTGTACTATTGTTAGGAAATGTATAGTTTGACACAGACTTAAGGCCAACACTGTGCACAATACAAATCTATGTTTCTCATAAAGAAAATGAAGACAATGTAATGATAGTGCCATTCTGAATGACACAAAAAAAAAAACAGCCGATGCTGACATAATACAATAAGCTCATTACACAGGAAATATTGCATTTACATATAAATTGAGTTAAGTCACAACTCACGCCGCTGTTTCTTAAGATTATTCAGTCTTATCAGGAAAGAAGTTGGGTGATTAAAAAAAAAAAACATTGTTGACACTGCATTAAAACAAGGACAAAAGTGCTTTTCCTTCTGTGGAGAGCATCAACAGTAATACTAACCAAGTGAGTAGGGTGAATGTCCTTTAATTGAAGTTACTAGGCAACAAAATGCTTTCTGAATAATCATGAAGCTACATGTAGACATGTACATTTTTCCACTCCAAAAAGGTTAAATCTAAACTATAAAAAACACTTCAGCAATTACAAATGTTCCTGTGGGGCAATCAAAGCTTGCAACTTTACTTTGTCAATTGTTTTTAAAAAATTAACAAAATGAAACACCATAAAACGTAAGTCCGCATCCAACAGGCTGCAAAATGTCTTTCATTTTGCCAAACTCAACTGAACAAGACAGAGTCTCCAGCCATGCTAGCTCTGCTCTGGGAGGCTGTGGTTTGGCACATTAGTGCTTTGAGCTAAAGGTTAATGTCACTCATGCTTACAATTACAAAGCTAACATCAAAATCATAGTTTAGCATTTTATCATGCTAACTTTCACTAAACACAAAGTACAGTTGTAGCTGGGGGGAATGCAGATATTTGGTCATAAACCCATTAAAATTTTGTCCTGATGATGATGCTAGACGAAAACTCAAGAGGTTGCCAAACTCATCAAAGTCTGACTGAAGGAGTCACTAACTAACATTGCCATTACTAGAGCTGTACTTCAAGTGTATTTACAAATATACTTAAATGTAATATTGTAATATTCTCTCAGGACTTGGTAATATTTTCTGCTTGTGTCTTTCAAGTAATTGTGAAAGCATCAGTTTGTGTTTGTAGTATAATAAGATAGCAAAGTCGGAAATTCTCGAACTAATTGTGGCTACAGAAATCCGAGAGATACATTTTATACTGTAGCAGCAAAACCCAACTGAACAAGCAGTGCACAAGGTCAAAACAACTACAGACGGAATAACAGACAATAACTTAAGATTTTACACTCAATATTTCTTGAGGAATGTCTTTTAATCGAAGAATAATGATGGTGAAGATAATTATATTCTGGGTTAGGTACACCTTAGCCCTCCAGATATCAATGGCCTAAAGAGATTCCATTGCAAAAACAGTGACATTAGAAACAAAGATGCGTAGAAAGGCGTTTGCTGCCATTATGAGTCCTGGACTACTGGATTCTTTTTAAAGACTCTTAAAGGGGCCATTTACAAAAAGTGGCAACGAGACCGTGTTTGTTATCACTCAATCATTCTCCACATCTCCTCCTCCTGTAGGGCTGCAATTTTCCCACGTTGCAACAGCTGGATGACAAATGGTTGCTTAAAAAGCAGTTGCTGCATGTGTCTGTCCTGTGCGTGTTTGAATATATGAGAGCGTGAGTGGGAGAAAAGAGAGGCCAAGGAACATCAGCCCACCCCTACTGATTTATTGTTTGTGGGACTACACGAGGAAAACATTTACTTTGGTGAGTTAGCTAAAGGACAAGGGAACACGATGATTTACCTCATCACCTAAAAGTGATGAAGACCACTGTAGGCTTGCTACAAATCTTCATGGCAGGAAAAAGGTCCAAAACATTGACAGAAACTTCTAAACTAAACAAGAATTACCACCTAGTATTTAAGTGCCTCTGTGAACAGGTCAAGTTGCAGTTACAGTTTACATCCATGTCTGTACAGACTCATAAGCAGCCATGACAGCTGACAATGTTTCAAATATGGATGTCACTGCAAAGAAGCTACATATTCCAAAGCACAGGAGATTTATACAATTAGCACAATTTCAAGTTTAAAGTCACCAGCTCAGTATCTGAGCAAATATCTACCCTTCTGTTCCCGAGTTATAATTTTGCTAAATTTGCTAGAAAAGAGTTTTTGCAGAACAACTTGATGTCACACTAAAGCTGACCTTTGACATTTTATATATGTGACATCATCACCTCATGGTTTTATCCTTTTAGACAAAATGTATTTTGTGAGGTCACAGTGATCTTGACTTAACCTTCAACCAAATTCTAATCAGTTCATTTTTAAGTCCAAGTATATCATTTCTAAGTTTTTAAGTATATCCCCTTATGGCCTCCTTGAGATATCGCAGTTGTTAAAAGGAGACAGATGCAAGGTCACAGTGACCTTAACTTTTCACCTGTGACCACTAAAATCTAACCAGATTATCGCTGAGTCTAAGTGGATATTTGAGCCAAATGTAAAGAAATTCCTTAAAGGCATTTTTGAAATATTAGATTCATGAGAATGGGACAGACAGATGGACAGATGGACAAATGGACGGACAGACAGATGCACAGACAGACAGACAGACAACCAAAGATAAGAATGCTTAAGGCCACGACTTTTGCCAGTGCAGAGGCATGAAAGATTTCAGGTCTAGTTCTTTGCCCTATTGAAACTCTGCAAGTACTGTGAAAGGCACAAATTCATCTTTTCACAGTCACAAGTCTAGAGGACAGTGTTTTTGATACAGAAGATACATTTTGTAAGAAGTATCACTCTTTGCCTTGACCCAAGTCTATCTACACATGAACTTTTATGTGCCTCTATCAAGGAGCATTTAGGTAGAGAGGCGTACTGCTTGGAACTTGGTGTAAATCTCTCTAATATTTCTACTCTTTAAAACAGTTTGAATGTTTGCCCAGGGCAGAAACATGATTGAATTCTGTTGTGTCAGAGTTGGAAGGGTTTTTCTTTTCTTTTTTATTGAGTGCTGCATGACAGTCATTAGTTATCAAACAGCACCATCATATATTGATCACTTGGAGTGGTCAGGCTGATACCACCCTCTCTTAGCCATCAACTATGGAGAGTTTCACCATCCTGTCCATATCAACAGGACAAAAACAAAAAAATAAAATAATACATGCATCACATGTCTGCCTTTCACGCCAAACACAGTGCCCTGTTTTGACTACAATGACTGACACGTTTTACCACTTGACAAAGTCCAGTATAGACAAAAGCACACATCGACCCAGAGAACTGAAATCCAACCTCTCACATGTACCCCACACATGGTTAATGTAATTATGGATGTTTGATCATGATCGTGGGAACTGCTTGCATGCATGATAAATAACAGGTCTGTTCGGTCATTAGAGAGCAGTCAAGAGTTTGTGTGGGTTGCTTGGCAAGTACGACCTGAGGTTTGGAAGCTGCCGTGGTGTATGTGGTCAGCAGGTCAGATATATCTGGCAGCTCACAGTTCGACTGCTCCACTGCCCGAAGACTCTAAGTGTGTTCTTTAAACAAAAACAACACTTTTACAAGACAGCCTGAAAATGTAGCAAAAATTACTGCTGAGTTCAATCTTAACTGACAGGATTTTGTGCAGACAGCAGCTGCTCATCTCTGGGACAATGGAAAACAACCAGCTTTACCAACCCATTTGGTTTGTAATTTATGTAGGCACAGTATTCTAAATGTGGACATACAACATATGCGTATAACACTGATGTGCTGTATTTATTCAAATCCAAGTCCAGAAAAGGTAATCAATTATAAATTCATACATTACCTTGAGTTAAGTATTTTGTCTGCTGTCTGTGCTCTTCTTATTTGTGTGTAAAGCCGCTCTTCAACTAATACTGTACATTAAACTAGACAAGGAAGTGCAGAGTGTGCAAGGTTCTTCATACTGTGAATTTCGAGGTTTTTAGATTAACTTGTTAAAGTATCTCCTCTGAATCACTACTACTCATCATCATTTAAAAATCAAAGTTTAGTCTTAAATGCCTTACAAAAACAGAAAAGTTAGGTAAAAAGTTTGGTAAAAAAGTGTGTGGTGCGTGTGATTGTTAACTACAAAACTAAAATTTGCTGATAAATGTGTAAAAGGTTAACAGAAAATCAGATCACCTTAATGAACTGACCTCAGTTTATTAGGAAAACACAGACTAAACAGAAGTTAAAATAAATATTTCAGATGCTGCTTGCACATGTTCATTACCACTAAATGATGCTATAGTTTAATTCATTTAGGAACTATCTCAGAGGAATTAGGAATCATGGACATTTCCTTTTGCTGTGCAGCCTTAACACTGACCAGAAGAAAGTAGAATTAATGTACATGCATCGGCAATAATAAAAAAACTTCAGCAATTGCCTTGAGAATAAAAACAGCTTCATACTGATGGTGGGCAATAAAAAAGTCGATTTGTCACTATAGCTACTGTGAATTAAGGCTGCCAAGGTGTCTATTCAGCTGTTAAATTGCAACAAAATTGTCAAGTTGGCAACTGGAGGCCAGACTGTGAATGAAAAAGGAAAAGTGGTATTTAGAGGTTCCAACTCGAATGTTAGATCATATTCTTAATCATGCACTGACTTTGCCACAGAAAAATTAGCTATGTATGTAAGAAGTTATTTTCCCCATAAATTGATTTTAGCCAAAGTGAACATGAGTGAGCATAAATCATGTTTCTACTCTAACATACATCATGATCATCATGATTTCACATGCGAGATCATGAACAGAATAAGCATACTGTATACACAAAAAGAAGTAAAAGAAGATTGTTTGGGGAAAAAAATAATTCAACTTCAAATAATGTTTAAAAGACCCACCACTGCTACATTTCAGGACACTTGCTGATAGAAAAACCTGTCCAACAATAATAAATTGAGGTGAAAACAGGAGGGAGCATGGAAAACGTCCTTTGTGACACTGCCGCTCACTCTGGTGAACACGCATTGAAATGCTCCCTCCCTCCCTGATCTATGGACTGTCAAGATGGATATTTGCTGAAATACTTTATCCCATTTCAGCCGCACCAATATGAACTGCCTCTGACACTAGCTGAAGGAAAGGGAGTTTAGAGAAACCACGGAACACCTCTTGTTTTTCCCCATGTGTATAAATTAAAGCCTTGGTGAGTATGCTTAACTAGAAAACAGAAGTATGGGAAAGATATCAGCCGGATGTCAGTGACGACATTGGGTGGTGTGTTTCCAAATACAAGTTTTGTTGTTTCTGGGATTTTGTATTGGGAGAAATGATTCATACTGAAGGTTGACCCAACAGTATTGTGGTTAAAAACCTTGACATTTTGACTCCAATTTAGGCCTGGGATTATTCACAGGCAGGATCCGGTGAAGGGAGCTTGCCCTTTGGAAAGGACACGTGGGTGACCTCAGAGTACATTTTCAACAAGTCTCTCACTTTGTTTTTCTATTTGTTCCAGTCAGCAAAACACAGAGATAATCTAGTGGTTGGCATCTTCCTCTAGAATCAAATATGGACCTCTAGTTTCTTCAAACTAAAGCGCATCACAGTGTCTCCCCTTGTCAGTCCCCCGACTTAATAAAAGAGGGTTTGTGCACAACCAACTCGGCCAGAAAAGAAATATAATGATGCCGTGCCAGTAAACCCCAGTGAATACAACTGTCAGTTTTGGCCTTGTGCTGATTTGTGGTTTCTGGCAGCCTGACATGGTCATTAAACAGTGGCCAATGTTTACCACACTACCCCACCATGATGGTCAAAGGTAATAATATCTTCCTGATGTGACGTGTTTATTTACAGCAAGCACTAAATATTGGAGGAACCCAACACCGCTTGCTTATCTGCCCAGGCCACTTCTGATAAAGTTTATTACACCATAAACAAAAGGTAAAACTATGAGGGCAAGAGTCCACTGTGTGTCTGTGCAAGCTTATTATTGAGCTGAAGGCATAGCAACGACAACTGACCACCATGGAAAACTTGGGGAAAGAGATTGACCTGGCAACGTGCTTCTCTTACTCTGAGACTACTGCCCCTCTGAAATGTCCTCATGTCTCAGCTGCTCCAGTGAAGCTGGTCAGGTCCAAGTTGTGGGTAACTGAGTGTGAAATGGCATTGCTGAAAAGGAGTATCTGCACTCACCAAACACTCTCTGGAATAAAAAAAAGTTGTTATCCTACATCTGTACAGGGGAAATGAAGCATATGTATGCATAATTACTATTCTATTACACCACTATTTCAATCATTAATAGAAGTGCGCAAGGAGAGCCCTGACATCCGCCAAGGCCCAATGCGCTGTCTCACAATCTCTAAGGTGCAATAAACTGGGTGTAATATCTTTGTATTTGATGGCCGAATCTGATTCAAGTGACATAATTCGGTGTCTGGTACAGCCCTGCAATATATGGCATTCAGAACACTAATTAAGCAGCCAACTACTATCATTCATGGCCCTACTGGTTAGCTACATGCCACTGCTCTGCACTGCTCACTACACAGGCTGGGCGTGTAGAGGAGAACAGTGCTCATAGCACCACTCAGATATTAGCTCTGTCAGCACTGTTACTGTTGTTAGCATTAAAGTGCTAGCAGCCATCATTTCCATTCAGTCACCTCCATGTCTGCTTGTGATGTCCGAAGTGAAAGCCTTGTGCAATCCTGACACAGACTAAGACTGTTGTAGTTTGCAAAGTGAAATAATTATTTCTGTATCTTCTCTGTGACACCAATGCACTCCAAAATATTCTTCTTGGCATGTGCTAAACCCCCTCTTTAAAGTCAGATGAAAATCGGGCAGGTAGTTTTTCCGTCATCTTGCTGACAAACAGACAAACGCACAAATTGAGCTGAATACATGACCTCCTTAGTGGAAGTAACTAGACGTTAAAAACATTTCAGATAACTTCTATTTCAAAGTATAACTTCTGGAGATAAGGTAACTTAGTTTTACAGTTGTAGAGTGAAATGTGGGGTGAAATGCAGGTATTCTACCCCTGAAGCAATATGTTCTTCCTCCTATGGACTGTTGTTGGGTACATGAGTAAACTGAAGAGGTCTTTGAGAATCCACGACAGCTCCACAAACATTAACATTTTCATTCTCCTCTCATCGCTAACAGCCCCAGGGAGACCCAACCATGCGTTTTCTATTAACAAAAGGCACGCCCAGTGCTCCCAAGTCTCAGTCTCGATTCATACACATCCACAAATCCCTTGGCAAAAGCTGTTTGTGTTCACTAGAGCCTGCAAGAGGGACAGACAGAAAAAAAAACACTGAGACAAAGACAGAAAGGAGAGAGAGAGAGAGATGTAAGGAAAGCTGAAGAACAAACCCTCCATACAAAAATGTCACTTTTTGCAACAGTACACATCTTGTGGCTGAGCTTCTTCGGGGTTCATCTGGATAAAACCACCATTTTACCTTCAGGAGCTCAACCCTGGCTCCTCCATTAGCCTGTAGATCCATAAAAGCATCACACAAACCTGACAACAAGACTACACTGTGGTGTCGTTCCTGAATGTCAGCTTGTCTGCCCACCTGCCTGCCCAACAGGCCACACCAACAGGGGCATCAGTTTTAGGCATTATGAGGCACTCTGGATGCATTTGCAGACTCTTACTATGCACACAACTGCTGCAAAATAAAGTCAATAAAATCCACAAATTAGAATTTAGATGCATGCTGCCTACAGGCTGGCTTCTGGTCACTACCTTTTCCATAAACCCCAACCTCACCTGCTTGCTGTTGGAATACACACCCAGAAACACCCCAAACACAGCAAAGCAACTAGAAAACAAGAAAATACAGGCAGAGAGTAGAGACTCTAATAAATACATAAATACACTTCTTGTGGGTCATAAGTGATACTTAATAGGACAAGGATGAGTCTATACATTATTTTACATTATAATCCTGCATAATAAACCTTTAACCCTTTGATATTGGAATTGAATTGAATTTATGCTATTTTTTACATATTACATAAGGTAATTTTCTTGCTCATTTTGGAGCCATTTCTTGTTAGGTTTCTCATTGCATTTTGTTCAGGTTTCAAAGGGTTAATATTTGCTTTTAATGTAAACAGATTTAATAGGATCATTATGTAGTAGAATGACTTTTTTTCTTGTTGTTTTTGGCCCACACCTGGGTACTGATGATGAAAGACTGAGCTTTGAGTATAACTTAAAGGAAATCCTGCCCTTCTGTGTGGTGTGGTCCATGTAACAGGTTTCTGACACAATCTTGGAAATGCATATGCACACACCACAGTCACAGTGTAAAATATCTGCAGTATGGTGACATCATCAATACGTAAAAAGGCTAAGCCACAAAGAGGGCAAGAGAGTGTGATTCATATGACTGCAGGCAACGCGGGCTTAGATTAAAAAGCTTGATGCTACCTTGGGCAGGTAAAGCAGAGGGTGGATGTGAATCCAAATTTTCATACAAGGATTTGATAACACACAAAATCAACATGATTAGCTGCTATCCTCCCTCTCGCTTACAGTGTCGACTCTGATATATTGTGTTCATCAACCTCAGAATGCATATTATACTTCACAGAAAAGCCAATATTACCTCCAACTGAATCATTTCCTGCTTTGCACACCTTTGTAGGTTTTCTGCACTCAAAACACGTGGACAGCAGGGATCATTTTCTTGTCTGATAGAAATTGAATGCATAGTTAATTTCACAGCAGGTACAAGTAGAGCCAAGTAGAATTGCTGATGGTGGAAGTTGTTTGCCCAGCAGGTAAGCAGCACATCACTGACATGTGCCTCTATTCATTCACACAAGGTCTTGGGCCTGCTGTGAGCTAGCCAGTCGGAATAGTAAAATGGTCTCCTTGTTGGGCAAAGTTGAAGAACCAATCACACTAAAGTGCTGGCCTCTCTCAGGGAGTAATGAGATATGCATGTCATGTAAAAGCTGTATTTGGAAATGGCCTGGTGTATATTTCAGGCGAATAATCTGGGGACTTTTATATGTTGCCGCACCAAATTGGCGTGATTCGATCATTAAGAGCCCCTCTATCAGTAAAACGCTTGACTGATATTTGGCTGCAAGAGTAAATTTATAAACTGTGGGACAGGCAGGGAAAAAAAGTATAATACATTCACAGTCAGAGTCTTAAATGAAGTAGAGTTTGGTCTTCAATTTGTCTTTTTTATGATCACAAAAAAAGCGAGTACATTTGAGTTAGTTAGAGAATCAGGCCAACAAGTTTACTGTTGCCATTTCTAAATCCAACTTTCTTGGACTCCAAGTGCTGCACTGCACTCGGCTCTGATAGTGAAAGGTGTTTATCATGTAATGGTATCCACAGTGGAGCCACTGCAGGGCGCAGATAGCAAGCTGCTGTTTTCAGATCAGTTCTGTTCCAGCAGTCATAATGGTTGTTGCTATGATTAAAGATGGAGAGACATTTTTTGGACCTTCATCTTGCTCTCTTCTAGGGCAACTTAGGACTGAAGCAATTCATCGCTCAAAAGACATGAACACAAATGGGATTGTGTTTTTAGACTTTTCAGAAAATTCGACATAATTATGTTCATCCCTTATTCCCTAACCTTGTAAGTTCCAGATGTCCTTTGGAGGTTGGAAAATATGTTTTGCTAAGTTCTCATGTGTGGTGTTTTTTTGGATCCCTAAAACAATTTAAAAATGCAAGCATATCTAAAATAATAGATATCAGAGAGTAATCTCAGCCTTTAACAACTGCTTATACCTGCACTGTGTGACAGCAGTAAAGAGTGAGTATACGTTCTCAATATGCACGTATTTTGCCCTCCACTCCCTCTGTCTGTTTTCATACCTCACGCCTCTCTTCCCACATCTACCAAAGGCTGTTGGGCTGACGGTAAACTCACCCCAACCCAAAGCGGCAACTAAAATGGTAAGAGGGACATCAAGTCCAGCCACATCCTTGAATATTACTGCAACAGTAGTTGAGACTTGAGACAAGGAAAGACAATACTGCCCCCTAGGTACAGAAAGTGTAACAATATCCAGAAAGGCAACGTAAGGGGTAAAAAAGAAGGGGATGCCATTTCATCAGCAAGTATAGTCCCATACCTGCAGAAGCCCATAATAAGCTGCTTCTGTTGCCTTGGTTTTGCAATCAAAGTGTTTCATTAATGTTGATTAATGTTCTTGAGGTCTTTTCCTAACTTGATCTCACATTTAAATAACTGCAAATATTTCATTTTGGCAGCTTAACACAAGGGGGAGGAATTAAAAATAAAAATAAATCTTGTAAGACATAACTACAGAAAAACAGCTGTATGTGTGCAAGTGAAACTAATAGAAGGAAATAGGAGACAGACAGAAAAAAGGTGCTATAACCAGATGGAGCGACTTAAAAAAAAATTCTTACATTTCCAGAGCTTCCTCTGAGTCTGTATCTTTATAGGTAAGGCACTCTGTACCTTTCATTAATTTAGTCAAGCTCAACAGAATATCATCAGTGCTCCAAATTGGAGCTAGACAACCATCTCCATCAAAGCAAGCAGTGAGCCCATCAACAGCCCTTGAATCCCCTTCTCTTCTTTTCACTCTGTCTCTCATATGCAGCTCAACTCGTTGCGCCTGGCTGTAGCTAATCTGGCTCTAAGCAGTGTGGGCGGCAGCGGGCAAGGGCACAAAGGGGCTGCTGGGTAAAAACTGTGGGGAGACAGCAGTGATTGACGGCTATAATTAGCCTGCTGAAGTTGTGCCGACGGAACGAGGCCGAGGGGAGGAGCTGGGGTGTTCGGAGAGCATCTAGTACACTTGGTTACACACAAACTCACACGTTTTTATGCAAACAAGTGTCACGATGTATGGGCATAGAAATATGCACTGCTGCCATGCATTTCAATATACAACATAATGCATGGGTTTGTAAACCCGCACACTTTTTGGGGGGGCAAAGAGTTTTCCTAATTTTTCTCTGCTTGTATAGAATCAAAATTGATTGAAAAAGAAAAGATTTTAATATGAATACAAACAAGTGGTCCATGATAGGGTGTCATTAGTAAACACATGCTCTTTAGTGTTGCAATTATTAGTGGAGATTTTCCAAACAAAAACTTTTTTGATACAAAAAAAAAAAAACAAAAAAACAAAAAGAGGCACACCTCACAGCAACATGCACTGAGCACTTCAACACCAGACCTCAGTAACAGCATTAGCACAATTTAAACTGGCGAAAACAGACAAGGCGATAATGGGCAACCCTGACAAGGCCTTGAAGCAACACAACTTCTGATCACGTTAATGGAAGTTTTGCACCCCGTCTCGCTCCTCTTGGCTCCTTTTATGTGGAATATCATGTCACTGTCAGCATGGCCATTAAGGCAGAACGAGGGAGAGAGGGGTGCAACTCGCTGCCAAATGGTCCAGAGAAATGAGGATTCCATCAGGCTGACAGACCCCTCGCCGGCTTTCTGAAAAGGTGTCATTTGCTTTAATTTGATTGTTTTTTGGTGGCCAATAATATGGCTTTTATTTGGCCCACCTGCGGATCTTCCTCAGTCTGCCCTTCGGCAAATAGGCTTATATGTACCTGCATGCAGATCCTTTTAGACTGTTTACTATTCAGAGATATTTGAGAGCACTGTATTTATATGCAACGTTTTCACAACTATAATGATCATCTCCAGCATAAGCTTCTATACAGAGAAGAATCTGAATATGGATATTGAGCAGAGATACCTTTTAGTTAACTTTTTATTTTTTATTCCATACACCTACTATGTACACTCTACTTTACAATTTTAAGGTAACTTTACAACAGTTTGCAATTGACAAATACAAATTCCTAATCCCCTCAGTTTTGGTCGGTAATTCAGTAGGGTTGCAGTGACACACTAGTATTAAGTTATACTGTGATATGAAAGTTGACAATTATCATACCAAGTAGTGTGTTTACTACAGTGGACAGCTATTAAAAAGCAATTTTCTTGTATATGCATGGGTTTTGAAGCTTTAGTTGCATATAAGCAACTGCAAAGGATCCGGGAGCATCATCCCACACACTGTCACCCAGGGTTATCTAAGTTCATCACAAATTTATCAAAACCAAGATGGCAGTTGGAATGCAAAAGATGTTGTGCTGTTCAGTTATATCTTGCCAATCCTACCATGGTAAAGAGCTCTTCCAGGAAAAAAAAGGTAACATGAGTAATTGATTTTAAGTTGGGAGGAAAGTATTGATGTAATGTTGGGAGGAAACTGATAAATCATCTTTCCACTAAACTGGATATCAGGAATCCCTGGCTATATTTTCACTACTACAAATAGTATTACTGAAACTTTGTAGCTCTTAAAAATACTTTATAATATAATATCTGCAGTGACTTTTGGGGTTTCTGAACAATTGATATGTTATTAAAATGTTACTTGCAGTTTTTGTTAAAAAAAAAAAAAACAAAACAAATTTTTTACAATATTTTTGTAGAAAAATGTTCATTGAGAAGAAAAAAAAAAATTATATAGTTCCATAGCGGGAGGTATGTGTAGGGGCTGAGGAGTCAGGAGGAAGGAGCTGAATGAGGGAGGAAGGGGGGTACAGGAGGGAGGAGTAGAAAAAGTGAGGGAGAAATACGTTTAAATATGTTAAACTAGTTTACGGACATTAATTATATATCTTTTACAGCTTTACATAATATATTTAAATTTTTCCACATGCTGTCCACCCAAGTGGACATGTGAAAACTATCATAAACAACTATCATAGTTACTGTAAAAACATTCCCTTCTGTCCTTTTCTTCTGTCCATCAAATGGCTTGTAGCAGGTAGTAAGTTACAGTAGCAAACTGTGCCAAGATTTAGGACAGCTTAGCGCTTACAACTGTCAGCACTGCCTTCTGATAATAAACACATAATTCATAGCTACAACCTCTTATTTTAATAAGGTCTGACTGCTCCCAGCCTGCACTATACTTCTTGTTGGGGGGAGGTTTCCAAGTCGTGTTGTGATCTAATGTCATTATAGTGTTGGCCAATTATCACTTCCTGATGTGTCGTGGGTCACGGAGCAGTTCTTTTAACTTACATTTTTACACAAATGGGTGTAAATGAGACAGCGTGCATGTGTTTGTGTGCACACATTCCAGGAAACGGCTGGCCATTTTTCAGCACAAGATCGTAGCTTCTATTAGTGTGAATAACCTCTTGGTGGTTTGTTTCAAGATGCACTTAAAAAAATGTCATTACTCAAGGTATGTTATGGTGTAAGTGACCTGAAGTAGAGAGTAGAACTGATAGCAAATATGAAATGTGGATTCAGAAAAAGGACACAGTCCATTTAAAAAAATGAGTCAAAACATCAATCCAACTAGCAACTAAGAATATATCTATTGTGCATGGCAGTGCATTATGGCATAACTGCTGGACTCTAGTAGAGCACAATATCTGCACACTCTGTGATTGACAAGTTCTCACTCTCTGGAGACCTTGTTGGTACACTCAGGAAATTAGAAAATGAAAACAGATTAGAAAAATGCCACAGGACTGCTTCTATCCATGGCAGATAAAATGGCCTCGCAGTGTGCCACTACAGTCACATGTCAACCATATCGACTTCACGCACCTTTCTAAAGCTGCACTGCAATCTCAAAAACACAAACTTTGCTTTCCTGCTGCTCTCCAGCTATGATGGTTTAGCTCAGGTCTGTCTAGCCCGAGGCTTAAACTGGTGTGTTATTTGTCTTCTTCTGAAAATGTTCACATACAAGTTAAGTTATTTGCTGTCAAAAAGGCAGAAGGCATGTCATAAAGTAAAGATTTGTGGAGCACCTTCAGTGGCTGCACAGTTTTGGAGACAAAATAGATACCTTAGGGGGCTTTCACACTGACAGTTCAGTGCAGTCCACATCAAACTCTGACATGAGACCTTTTCAAACATGGGTGCAAACCAATGAACTGTACCTGACCTCACCTGCATAAGGTGGTTTGTGTATAACTTCAAGGACTCAGTCCATTTTGATTAACAAAAACTTAACATCATATTTTCTGTGACATTTTTAAAGGCTGTTGTCCCCATTTTCAATATCCAAATATTTTTGTGTTCTTAACTACGGCCATCAGTGTATCACAGGGAAGGTTTATAGATCCACTTGCTGTAGACAAAAGCCCTTTTTACACAGAGATCGCTGTAGAAAAGTCCCTACGAATACAATCTGTACACAGTCTGCATTTTTACAAAGAACCAACCAACAGCGGGATCATGCTGCTCCAGTGTGGCATTTCTGACAGCATGCCGGCATCCTGGACACAAAAGATGCCTGACAGGTGTGACATTTACCACAACATATTCAGCCTGTGGTGGGACAGAAAATAAGCATCTGGTTTATAAACAATAACAATGGCATAACATTGCAGAAACAATTATTTACCATCCCTGTTATATGCCGGCTAATCTCGCCCACTGCTTAGAGGGTAAGGAACTCCTGAATCTCATTGTTTTCCCACTTTGCAGGCATTTTTTCTGCTGCTATTAGTTAACTGCTGCCAGCTACTTTTTAAATCTCTGGCAGTGGGTCGCACGCATAACACGTCGTCAATACATCACACCCGTCCTTGCTATGGTCACCACCTGCCGGCTGTGTCTTTTACACAGATGCCGAATCAGCACTATTTCTACCTCCCTTGCCAGCTTTAAGGCGAGACAACTTTGCCCCCTCCATTCTGCGATCATACCTTTTAGACCAAACTGCAAGTCAGCATTACAGCACAATATTCGCATCTTGTACAAGCAGTGTTAAAGGGGCTAAGTTCAACAGTAAAGTTGTTTAAACATGCTGAGGAAAAATAAATGCTGCACTGCATTTTGCATTTGTTTTCAAATCATTTGGGGAACAATGTCCTTGCACAAAACAAAGCAGGCACTTTTGTAGTAATTAGAATAATCAGGACAAATACCAATAAAACTGTGTCTTTTTTTATATATACATTTGGCAAAAGCATCAGTTACAGCACAGTACCATGGCAAAAGTGTACTGACTAGTTTTATCGGTTTTCAAATGGAAAGAGTGGTTTTCAAATTTAAAAAATAACAAAAATGTGCAAGAATCTGATGAATTATTAGTTGTTGGATATAAGTGACCAATTCACTACTATGCATCCCCAATTAATAATATTAATTAATGAAACTCTTTAGAAGTTCCCTGTTTTGTATAATTAATATAATCATACAAATACAGCTAATGTACTTAGTCTTTTACAGTAACAATCAGTTCCTCTTTCTAAAACTTGCTTTTACTGCTTCATGTGGCAGCAATTTCTATTCTGTCAGAATGTCTTCTCCTTTATGGATACAGTCTCCTATCTCCCCTTTTTCTGCCCTAAAAACAGACAATAAGTCTAACATTGTGCAGCTCTAAACCCACTGTTTACCAGCAGGTTTAATACAGCAAGCCCTTAATTGCATTCATTATCTAAAGCTCCAGGTCTGGGCCAAGGTTGCGGAAAGAGATGGGGGATTTCAGTTATCTCTTGTTTATTCAAAAATATATATAATAATAACTGCCAGCACGGTAGATAATAAGTAATGAGCACATATTGTGAGAATAAATAATGAAAAAGGAAAGGATTTCCTCTGCACTTTTATCATCCCTATTTTCCATACAGAAAAGAAATAAGGATGTGTAGGCCATCATAGCTTAAGACGTATTGAAAGTCTGGTGGAAAATGGAACTTTCTTTGTGTGAGGGGACACATAATGGAGTCCTCCCCATCCCCTGAGGTGAAGTGGAAAATGAGGATATAATTGAAAATCACTGCACGAAGATAAAAAAAAGGAATATCTGAATTTACCTATAAGGAAAGTCATGTCAGCTGGCATTAAATAGAATCGAAGTTGGGAGGAGATATGTAAACTAAACTGAATCAGAAATATTAAACATAGAGAACATTTTATACGATACAGTCAGCTATTTGTATAAGCTGTTAGCAACACGTACTTCTGAGTCTCACTGTGAACTGTTTGCATCTTGCAATGTGCTTTTATTGTACTTTTCAAAATGACAGCAAGTTAAGGTATGATAAAACATATGTTATTAAATTCTTACTTCAAAGTAATCATTAATCACCACATTATCAGTTGCATAATTCAGTGATAATTAAACTTTAAAGGTTGTAACTATCCTTATCAGCCATAGGATCTTCAAACCGCAGACTCCCAAGTGTCGATGGTTTTTGTCACACGATAACCTAGCATAACAGCAGACAGGGTCACAGCAGTCCATCCCTATATTTTTGATTATATCAAAGAAACATATAAAGCCACTGTTGAGCAGCTGCTATATAATGTATGAGCGAGAAATATCATAAGTTGCCGTAGAGAAATACATTTGATTGATATTACATATTGTATGTTAAGTTCACTGTAGTCACTAAACCCTGTCAGATATGTTCATAGTCCTTATAGAGATTTTAATCAATATTATATCGGGCTGAAATTAGTGAACAAGTGCTACATTGTTTCCATGGTTCAATACTTATTGATAGCAGTTCCCCAACTGCTTACATTTTTCATGCAGTCTTGGTGAATAATACATCTCTGTCAGATTTCATGAGACAGAAATATGATAGGTATAATAACTAATATATTTTTATACAGTTTACAAGTTATTTTTCTACCCACATGGAAATTATGGTGTAGGTGAGGCATTCTCTGATTTATTTATTTATATTTTTTTATGATTATACTGTATGTTTGGCTTCAGGCTGAGGGATTTCAGTGGTGAACAAAAATCTAAAAACTCTGAAGGATAGAGTTCTGTTCATTTATCAAGATGTGCATAGTAGTTGATTTGGCTAGTAATGAGGACAATCCAAACAGCTCATCATTTTCATTCAGCTGCATCTCTCCTGTTGATAATTTTGCACTGATCGCCAAACCATACTGCCCACTAACCACAAGTAACACATTATTTTAATATACTTCACCAATAAATACAGAATGACTGCAAGTGCAGAGAATAATCACAACAGGATCCGAGAGGGCAGAGTCTAGATTGGACTGGTTGTTTGACAACAAATTCAAGGCAAGTATCACATTACGGCTCTCTAATGCCCTCTGACTTTTTGTCTGGACTGTGTTGCAGATCAATAGTTATCTTGCCAACTTTGTTTTCTGGGTTTGGGCTTTTCTATTTGGTGTGTTTTTCCTTGTTTCATGTTAATCATTAATCTGCTTCCTATTTTACTTAAAAGGTTCACTCCTCATGCATAATGTCTGGTTTTACTTTGTCTTTGTGTGTTTTTCCCACCTTTGTGACTGTCTGCACCGCCTTTATTTGTCACCTTTTTGTCATGTACCCTGCTGTCACTTGTGTCTCATTATCACCCTTCTTTTGTTGTGTATTTAGTCTTTGTGCTCCCCTTGTCTTTTGTCAGTTCACCTGCATTGGTCTTCTGTGCTCCCTCCAGAATTCCCTCCGTGCCTTCCTCGATTACCGCTTTGTTCCCAGTTAAGTTTGTGTTTTTTATTTGTACTTTGTTCCAGCCTGCTCCGTCAGTTTTGTGCATGTTTGTTTTGGTCTTTTGAAATTAACTTCATGTCAAAAAAGCTTGCTTTTTGTTGTTACTACTTCATGCTTCGCTACAGTGCAGATGCTCTGCTTGCTTGCTCTCTGCTTAGCTTTTATATTTCTAGTTTTTCTTTTTTTTTTTCTTCTTCTCACAAACTCCAACACATTTAAGGAGGTTTACTACAACAACTAAATCATTGGGAGGATAATCTTTGACAATTTCTGGATGAGGATTATCTACTTTTTCTTCCACAAGGCTAAACCATGCAAAATAACATAGTAGGCTACCACAATTATGCAGATGACATGCAAATATATCACTTTCACCAGGTGATTATGAACCTGTAGAACGTCTGTGTCACCGTATTGAGCAAATAAATGACTGGATGCATCAAAATTTTCTCCAGCTTAACAGAGAAAACACTAATATCATTGTTTTTGGGCCACAGAAAGAAAGAGTGCTAGTTCTAGTTGAATCCCTCTCTCTTATAACCAAGAGCCAAGCAAGAAATCTCAGGATTATGCTGAACTCAAACTTTAATTTCCACATCCACATCAAATCAAAAACTTCATCTGCCTATATCATTAAAAAAAAAATTGCTTGAGTCAGAGAAATAATGTCACAGCAAGACCTTGAAAGGCTCACCCACGCCTTTATTTCCAGTAAGTTAGATTGCTGCAACGGTCTGTTTGTAGGCTTTTTGAAACAAGCTGTTCAACAACTCCAACTTATTCAGAATGCCACTGTTAATGTCCTGACAAAAACTAGAAAATATGACCACATTACTCCAGTTCTAAAACCCTTACACTGGCTACCTGTCACTCAGAGAATCGATTTTAAAATCTCGCTGCTTGTCTATAAATCACTCTGGCTCAATGCCAAACTATATATACACAACATGCTTGTGACATATGAATCTTCAAGGACCTTCAGGACATCAAGGGCCGGCCTACTGACTGTCCCAAGAGTTAGAGCTAAACACGGTGAAGCAGCATTTTGTAATCATGCAGCACAGACCTGGAATAACCTCCCAGATGATGTTCGACGAGACCTGTCTGACCACTTTTAATTCAAAGCTAAAAACATTCCTCTTTTTACACTGCCTACTCCACCCGCTCATGACTACAAACTTATCTTAAACTTGATTTTCAATAATATTTACTTTTTATTTTTTATTTTTGCACCTCTTGTCTGCACTTTTACTATTTTTAGTGATTTTTTTCTAATCATTTAGTAAATGATTTTACCTTTTATATCTATCTCTTTCATTGTAAATCTCTATCTTTTATCATGTGTTTATATTTTATTGCTCTGTAAAGCATTTTGAATTGCCCTGTTGTATGAAATGTACTATACAAATAAAGCTGCCTTGCCTTTCAAATCTGCCTGGTGTGCTGCATTTGAGCCCCCATTGAACTGTGTAACATGATAGCAACCTGAACAATCTCAGGGAAATCACTTCAGACAGCACTAGATTTATTTTAACTGCATGTTTTACAAACGGCTCTAAAATGTTTTATTGGGCTACTGGCACTGAATAGACAAGACTATATTACCCACACTAAGTCAGTAAAAGCTACGCTATTCAAACAGGGCTCCAGAAAAGATCTACTATTGTCCAATTTCCGTCACCAATGAGCGGACTTCCTCAATTTTAATCACTGAAGCCACACTAAAATACAGACAGCACCATCCCCAGAGTAAAACTGAAAATGCAGAAGCTGTGTGACAGAAGAAATGTGCATTTTTTGTATTTATATAAGTAAAGAGAAAAGGCAGTTCAGTTTACAAATTAAATATCTTCTTAGCCAGCAAAGTTCTATTCTACCAAACAAGCAGGTCCATGCAGTTCTGCTATTGAGGAGTGCATTGGAGCTTTAAAACGTCAAATTAATTGGCATTCTCTTTTAATAAAAGGATTCATACATTAGCCTCTGAGTGAATGTATTACAACCACCTGGCAGCCAAGCATGTGCTGATTCTGTCTCAGTAAGGTGTAAGCTTCCATCCCAGTGAGTTACATCAGATGACATATGTAGGGGCAGATGGGATGGATAGCTCTTCCAGGTTTATTTATCAGGGATGTCGGCAGTATGTTGTACCAACTGATCAAGCCAGGTGCCAAATCAGATAACAACCTGATTGATGAAAACTGCGCTAACAAACACCCACCTGAATATGGAGCACTGACAATCAGAATGTGGTTACTTGACCTGAAACATTTTAGGAAATTTTTGTAAATTGAATGTGCAGTTAATAAAAATCATATTTAGTCATATTTAGTCTAATTAGAAGCTTGCAGCACACAGTCTTTACAACTTATTAATCTCTTAATATATGATCACAGATGCTCAAACATTATGAGACATAGAATACTGTAATCACAGACTTGCCTCACACATCTTGCTGATGACATTGTCACGAAACTTGATGGGTTCAATGATAAAGCACATCCCTTCAGTCCACTGGGGCACTGCTGGTTTCATTTGGACTCAATGACCATATGCTCTACTCTACTGCTTGCAATTTTCATTCACTTTCCCTCCCTCATTCTCTCTGTCTCTCTCTCTATCAACTGTATACCTGGCAGTCATCCCAGAGAACACAGCAGTCAAAAAGAATCTCATAAGACTTCTCTTCCTAACTCTGTTTCCCTTTCTACTTTTCTTCCTACTTTTACATTTCTTTCTCTGACACACACGCACACACATACACACACACACACACACACACACACAGTGAACTACCTGAAAAATCCCACACATCTTGTGCTTGAAATAGTATAACTGTAGGAAGGAACACAGAAATACAGTGTGAGTCATGTGACATGTCCTGCTGACCCCACTGCAAAACAACAAGGGTATCAGAGCAGTTAGTCACCTACAGCTCTCAACCTTTAAATACAATTAGAGCTACAATGATGCAGATGGAAAAAGTTTTATTTTATTTATTATTCCCACTCCATTTTAATTCTCAATGTAGCAAGCCAGTAGGTTCTTTACAGGAAACATTGTCAGCATCCACAAGACTATCATTCAGGAAATTATAGGACATTGTGCAAAGCTGCAATAAATGTCAACCTTTTAATGTTGCCAAATTCAAAAGCAAAATTGAGAAGCAAAAACATTAGTGCTTACCTGTTTTACTATATGCTCAACAAGAATAAAAGCACCCTAAGTCAACTGCCAGATAGATGGCGGCACTGGTCTTCTTTCATTGGCAGCAGGAAGAGATGCCACAAAGCAGTAACACAAACACTAGTTTATCATTGGCTTGCCATGGTTTAGAAAGGTAACCTATTTAGTTAACATTCCCATAACAGCAGATACAATCAACAAATAAAAAAGCTTATGTGTCAAGTTTTATTAGGATGACAGACACTGCAATTATAAACTGAAAATATTTGCGCCATATAGCAGCAGAGTCAGAGCACAGAGCTCAGATTGTGGTCACAGCTGACCTGATCTACCAGTGTGACTACAACCTGAATGTTGAGGAGATCAAGATGATGATATCGGATGAAGCGGTCATCCTCGGTCAGCGGAAAGAAAGCGCTGCCACAGCCACACCAACCGTTCTTGTTCTGTTTTGTTCAAAGTAAAATGTAAAGCTCTAATGCTAAAGAACAAAGCACTCGACATATAATAAGCATCATCAATGAATATCTTTACTTGTAAAAGGGGTGGGGGGTGGGGGGTAATAAACAGAGTGAAAATTTTATCATATTAGATAACCAGATACTGACAAAGCTTTCCTTTGGGGATATAATTTGCAACTAAAAAAAAGGCTGCTAATCTCGATCTATATTGCAATATGTTATTGCAATACTCAGTACATACCATAATGTTCAAAATAGCAATAATATTGTTTTGTGGATTAAATATTGTGATAATATCGTGTCATAGTGGCCTATGATGATTCCCACCTTTTGTAATTGGTAACAGCAGTGTTGTCTGATTTATTAACGGGTGGCTTCCCTCGGTGATGACATTATAGTAAGGAGGCAGATTTTGTCATTCAAATAAATTATCTTTTGGCCATTCATGCAGTTGTCTGTTTTAGTCTGAAGGTGCAATGGAAAAAAAAGAAACAGCCAAGTTATTTCAGTAATGGTGTCGCCACCTTGCTGAATTTATAACCCTTTTAATATAGCAGAAGATGGCAGGAAGGAAAGAGGAAAGGGGGGAAGACGATTTTTATCTGAAAGAGGAAGAATGACAGTTCCATTACCTGAGAGTCGCAGATGCTGCCTGCAATCCAACAAGTAGACTTTTTTCTCCCCAATGAGTGCTTATCAATACTGAAGGCGTGCCATTTTGAACCATCAGCAGTGAGGGCTCTCATCGATCACACCCTGAAAAGTCAATCATGGTTTTCACTAATCAAAACCCACAAAGATTTGTGAGTCATCTTTGGACTGCAGTCACATGGAGCAGCGTGTGAACCATCATACTGTATCTAATAAAATGAATCTGCTCCAGGGCTGTGGCGCTACTGATAATTTCTCACTGCAGTGGTAGAACAGCGTAGCCCAGCACTCGGGCGGTTTTCAAACAACCCGCCGCACACTGGATTACTGAACCTAAGTGAGAGACGCGCAAATGTTTGCTTTAGAGTGCTGACAGTTTATTAGCGTAACCCCAAATGTGCCAGATTTTCATACTGTTGGCATTCTTGTGATAGCCGACGGCCAGAGTTTGTGATGCATGGTGCACATGCTTTTCCACACAACAGGAACAGCACAATCAATGGGCTTCACTTGTCTTAGTTATGTCTTGGAGGGTTGACGCTCATCCAAACCCAGCAAGAGCCTATTGTGTGGAACTTTTCATCTGATCAGCTCGCTGCAGAAACTCTTGGTCTTTGTTTGGCTAGTTTTGATCTGGTCAATTATTTTGTGCTCTTGTATCATATTTCTTTTTTCTGCTCCTGTGTCCAAAAAAATTGCCTGCTACAAACAGAGTATCTTTGCCCGTGACTGGAGTTAACTGGCTATTATTTACAGACCAGTGTGCTGACCATTTCCCGATCTTAACACAAATAGTCAGGCCAAATGTTTGGACTGTATCTAATCAACAATGACCAATTACCACTGTCAAGACGGCCACTCCAGCTCCCATTCTGTTATGATGTCAAAGAGGCTAATGGTTCTGTAATGCTAATTAAACTTCAAATATAGATCAGTTGAGCACATGTAAGCAATCATCTTAGGGGCATCGGGGGCCCTAATGTAAAATGGCAGCCAAGCATGAATAATCAATTTGCCAAAATTTCCACAGGAAAAAAAATAATCAGGCATCACACTAGCCCTCTTCATTTCAACTGTTAATTCTCTCAATGATGACCTCCTCTTATTACATGACCAGTGTCAAGTTTAAAAATGGAGAGCAGAATCCCAACAATAGAAGCAGGTTCAACTACTGAAGTTTGCCTCAAGCTAAAGAAAAGGACTTCTTTTCCTTGAGGGTATGACATTTGTGACTCTGAACTGCTTGGTTCTATATAATTACATACTAGCACATTCTGGGATGTTATGTTTTCTTTTAATTGTGTCTTTACATTATATACAATATATATTTGTGACTAATTGTGTTTGTGTTAACAGAAAAATTTCTGATGTTACCGAATTTGTAGAATCCCAGATAAATACATTTTCTTACTAAGAAGTTCATTTTGAGCACTGAACCAACCACAAATAGATTTTCATCCCGTGAAAAACAATGGGTACATTTTAAGCACCACAAGACAAAGATATAAAGTATCTCTGAACAGTTAAGCTAATATCATCTAATGTTAATGACCTTTATTTCAAAGCAGTACGACTGCATACCCAAGAGCCAGTGGATTTAAACTTTAATATCTATGAATAATTAAAGCTCTGGGAAAAGAGCATTTAGCTGGCCAATAAAGATGAAGGGAACTGCCATGTTAAATGCTGAAATTCTGAATAGGCCCTGAATAGCCCTCATTTGGAAAGCATTACATTACACTGATTCACTTTTTTGGACAATAAGGTTAAAAGCCACCAGAGCCACTAAGTAATGGGGAAGAAAACCCCCCAGATTATCTAAAACACACCATATACAACATGCTATTCTCAATTGAGAGCCACCTGCCCTAACTAATAATATTTACTTAACTCATGAGCTTGTTTGAGCTTTATAAAGCCTCTGTAGTACCAACAGGATTACAGAGCTCCAGAATGAGACAGAGCCTGAAAGGCTATGCCTTTGCTGAGCAAGCTATCTCAGCAACTACAGAAGCCAAGCGTGTCAGAATGTGTGTGTGTGTGTGTGTGTGTGTGTGTGTGTGTGTGTGTGTGTGTATGTGTGTGTGCGTGCATGTGCACTTCAGTCTGACTGGAGAAGGATCATTGTGATAACTATAGCTTTGGCAGAGTAAAGCCACACTTTTGAAAAGACTAAATAGTGAGAGATAAATTAAATCGCCTTGTCATCGAGCGTTGATGCCAAGTGCCATTACACACAGCGGGAGGAGAGAATGATAGGTCTTAAGGAAAACAAGTAGCATCCACACTTTTGGCTTAATGTGAGTACACCAAGTCATCATCTTTGCAAGCATTAATGACATTTGCCATCACTACTGGGCAAAAACTTCATTACACAGGCATATATCCATAAAGACTCAAACTAGGGCCGCTGGGTAAACAAGGCTGGCACTTTTTCCAATAGAATCCATAATGAGTATTTTCAAAGTCATCTACTTTTGCTTCATACATTAAAACAAAATCACAAAGAAAAACTACCTCATTTATTCAAATTCCAAGATGCTATAGCAAAAACTATTCTCTGCTGAGAATCCAGCAAACTTTGACCTCTAGCAAAACCTAAAGCATCATGCTGATTGGCAGAAAAATGGTAATGGCAATGGTCAACACAAAGGGGGTACTGCCCTACCCCCTGGCCTAGTCCTGTCATGGCAAACACTCCTTGCTTTTCTCAGTCTCTTGCTGCCATCTTCGGCCCTCATCTGTCCTTCAGGCTGACGGAGAGGGCAAACAGGCTGAACTTGGGCCGTCGGCCGACCCATGACGGATGAGTTTGGGCATGTCGGGTGCTGGGCGGTAAGATGCCGTGCTCCAGATAAATGCCTGCGCTTAAGGTTTTAAAGCATTCTCTTCTCCTAATAAAGATGTCTATCATCTGAGAATAAGTAACCTTGTCGACCCGGCAAGTTGGCACTGTGCAAAGAGGTGGAGGGCGAGATCAGCAACCCACAAATCAATCACGCATAAACAACGCGACAAGATGAACTCGCCTACGATAACAATTCCAAGAGAATATTGCAGCATAAAAATGGATAATGAAAGCCAAGAAGCCATGCCAGTAATAGCATCAAGCTAATAAAAGAGATAAGCAATCAAATGGGAAGCTGACTTGCGGTAAAGGGAACAATATCAGTTCTCATTCTTTCTGATGGCACGGAGGGAGGAGGGCTTTTCATAGCTGGAGTAACCCAGATTAAAAGAAAGTCTTTTCAAAATATCAGCAAACTTCAAACTAAAAACTAATTAAAATCAATAACATTGAGACAAAGAGGTCTTGGCTAGCAGGCATGACATAAAGTAGAAGCCTCAGCGGTTCCTACATACATTGTGTTTTATTTATTAATATGTGAAAAGCCTTTGGAATAATATAGTCTGCATGTGCTTTACAAGGAGGTGTCTGATTGCAGTCTCTGTTTGTCTCATGTTTTGGAAAAGTGCATAGATAATTCCTCAGTTCTTCCTGTCGTGGCCAGAATTTAATGCCTTTGGAATATAGATAAAACATTGCTGTACATACAGTGCAAGGGCAAAGGTATTTTGTGACAATAAAATAAATGTAATGCATCTATGCACATGTATTTAAATACTGATTTCTTATAAATTAGGTATATAAGCCAAATACATGTACAACAACAGGTTACATTCCCTCAGTTTAGTACTATTTAGAGCCAACACTTGGCACATACATGCCTTAAAACAATACTGTGTTTACTCCACACAGGATGGGAACAATCCAAACAAGGAGGAGTTAGAAAAAAAGATCAGAAAAAAGGGGGGGTGGGCTGACAGAAGAAGAGGGAATTGGCAGAAAGGTACAGGACAGGAGCTATGTGACTGGAATCCGCGTCATCCTCCTCACTCCATCAACTCCAATACACCCGCTCAGATGATGCATGAAAATCCATTTATGCTACAAGCCGGGAGGGAAGACAACACAGAGAAAGAGGGAGAGAGATACAATGGATGGATGGAAAAATAGATCCATATCTACTGGTTTTGCACAGCCAAAACCAATGGTACCACTGAGCAAGTCACATTTCACAGATGGTGTCAACGATTCAGTTGTGGTCTCTGGCATTTAGATCTTCCACTGTCATGATAATAGGTAAAATTACAAATATGATTTGAATAGATTCATGGCATAGTCTGCTGTTTCAAGGTTATATATATATATATATATATATATATATATATATATTAGAAATGTTAGGCATTTATCTCAACTGTGTTTTTCAGCCACTGTTTTTGGGCCGCTTTGTTTAAAAGTGATTAAAATCTTAAGACAGCATGACCGGGAGACCTCACGTGATCTTGAAATTTCATTTTCGCACGGATATGGTGTACACAGTCACTTACAACTCAGTCATCAGCACATGGGTTGCAACTGATGAATACCCTGATTATCAATTAAGATTAAAATAATTGATTATCAATTACTTAATCAAAGAAAAAAAAATCAGCAAATAAGTCATTTTTGGAGTGTCTAGTTTCAGCCATGTTTTTCGGTTGTCTGTCTATGTCTGACACAATAAATAAACTATTTTAATCAATCACCCGTCTACATATGCTGCATATATGCTTGCATTTCACTCACGAAGCATAATTTTTATACTACGCCTCCTGTGCAGTCTACAAAATGTCAGAAAATCACATCCTAGACCCCCAAGATCTTTGCTTGTTTTTCCTTCACAGTGGTTGAAAACCAAAATTTAAACCGTTTCAGTGCCAACACCATGACATATCTGAAGTTACCTGTTCACTTGTCATGAAGACAGGCTGCTTGAGAGGAGTGGAGGCACTGTGATGGAACAGAACCAAGTCTACTTAACAATATAAAATTATGCTACATGGGTTGTTTTCAAATGTATTCGAAGTGACAACATGCTTAAATTGTAATTTTAATCTGTGATGTAAATATATTCACATGTATGCAGCCTTATTGATGCAACTTGGTTATTGGCATAGCCTCCTTAAATCACCTTATATCTGAACTTCTATCAGAAACACTACACTAACCTATGGTGATTTTCAAAAATGTATTTTTTTGTAACTACCATATGTTGAACACATTAAATTCTATAAATTGTATACACTGTATGCTTTATAAAATAATATTAATATAAAATAATAATAAATATAGATATAAAAAATAATATAAAATTTACCTTGAAACGGTAAAAAACACAACACTTTGTGAAACCATTGTAAACTCAGCTCAATACAATGGACAAAACAACATGTAGTGATAAATAATCCCTTTGTGAGTTTAAAAGTTAAATTTAATTTACCACCCTATACTTCTAATTAAATAGTAGCTTGTTGCACATATGTCCTTCTAATTATACATAGCTCTTAATAGCTAATATTTAACCCCACATATAAGGGGGGGGGGTTGAGCAGATCTGTCGTTAGTGCTTACACAGTGCCCAGGGGAGTGTGGGCATGAGAGTTGCTCTTCATGAATTGGACCTTACAACCTATCACAAGGTGCTTGAGTAAAAATTGACTTTTATGCACTTACTTGCTGCCATGCCACATTAACAGAAGTAGTCACAGTTCCAATACGGCCCATACAACCTCCCACTCAAGTAATGAAGAGAACTCAGAAAGCTCACACTAACAATTAGGAAACCTTCTTTTAAGGTCCAAAGTGCAAGACTTAGGGGGATATATTGATAGAAACGGAATATAATATTCAGAACTATGTTTTCTTTAGTGTAAAATCATCTGAAACAAAGAATAGTGTGTTTATATCTACATACGGAGCAGTATGTCTCTGTATATGTGCTGCCATTATTTACATGAATTTTTGTATTTTAATCTTTGAGTCTTTCAAATAAATCCTTAAAATTAATACACACAAATAGAACTTAAAAACTTGCTGTTAGTGAGTTTTATAAGCCACTTCCACTTCCTGTCAATTGGTTTGGGGTGGCACTTGATACAGTGCACATTGCAAAACAAATAGGACACCTTTTTTTTTTTTTTAATCAATTTTTAGTGTAACTAATAAGTTCATGTAAATCATCATTTGCATCTTACTTCTCTCCTCCTGATTTGTCGTTACTGTTTGTCCGATAGCCTTTTTAACTTTCTAGAATGACATAGTCTATGTGATGTGCTTTGACTGAAGCATTGACTTTTTCTCACATTCTGTCACCTTTTTGTACATGAAACTTTTTTGTACATGAATTCTTTTTGCACTTATAGCGTCTTGTCTATGCTATATGAGGAACTTTTCTATGAAATGGGAGACTAATTCTTGGTGTTTCAGCTGTGAAAAAATGACTACTGCTGGTTTATCTCTGATAAATACCTCAGAGTGTAGAGTGTAAGAAATATACTTGTGAATTTGAGCATTCTTGTAGGATATGTCATTTGAGATGTTCTCAAACTCCCATCTCAGTTGTGGACCCAGGTGTTGGACATCCTGTCTAATTGCCCCCCATGGTTTGCCTGTCTGAGGACACCTGGACTTCAGCAAAGCACACCAACAGTGGTGACTGTCACGAAAGCATGTTTGGACATGTCCTGTTATGAAGAACAGATTTGTTTTTTAAACAAACTGTAGAATTCTCTAAACTTTTTAAGTCAATTAAATATATTATTGCTTTGAAATTACTATTTTTAGCATTTCTGTTGCTATCGTCAAGAGTTACATATACAGTGACGTATAAAACATGCACAGTTGTGCATTCAAAAATGTGTTTTGGATATTCAGTTGGGCATTCATGTCATAACAAGGCTGCCTGATTTCATGAAGGTTAAGAGGGTTCAGGAGTAAATGATAACATACTAGGAATCTGAATAAGATTCTTATGAGGAGGGATTTTGAGAGCCCAGGAGATGGAAAGAGAGACTGCCGTTTGTGTGTGTTAGATATTTCTGAGTTAAATTTTGAAGGACTGTTAATTTTCTAACTTAAAATGGATCCTCAGTGCACTGCTGTTCCCACATTTGTGGGGAAAAATGTGCAGTAGTTCCTTTTTTGATTTGTTTTCTTGTTAAAGCACACAAACATGCAGTAATCAAAAGGCTGATGGTAAAAAAAAAAAAAAAATGTTTTCTTAATTTGTTGTTGGTAGAATTTAGATTCCACAAGTCACTTTGGCTGGTGAAGGAAAAAGTTCATTTCTAACACTGGTTGAGACTCACCGATGGCCACATGGGGGTTTCAGGAGATGGGAAAGTGCAAACAAACAAGTGTTTGTTTATCAAAGCTGGGCCAGTGTGTGATCTGACTGTGTGTCAAAAGTCCATTTATCTTGCTGAACAAGGTGGCAGAAGCCAGCCAGGATTAAAGAACTGGGTCTCTGGCCGACTCTCACCTTCAGCGCTCTCTCAACTCGGAATGAGAGTGCTCCATCATCCAGCGTGCTCTGTGACACCGGCTGGGCACACGGGGGGAAAGAGCAATGGGGTGTCGTGCTCTCCACAAGCACCTTCCTTGTGGCACGACCAGGCCTGCTTTGGTTTCACCTCACGCATCAACTGCACATGAACAAGGAGGAAGCACCTTGGTGATCAAGGCCATTCCCACTGTCCAAAGTAAAAAACCAACATGTTTTGTTTTTCATGCAAGATAAAGTTACCACAAAATTAAATATATGACCAGGCTTCAATTTTTATCAAGATAACGGGAAGTTTCCTCATGTGCACCAGCATCACCACTATATACACATCAATAACATAATTTCACGAGTAACAAGACATTACAGCAACTGGTTTCTTGTTAAACCTAACAAAAGGCGAGCCTGCCGCTTGACTTTCTCTCCTTCAACTTGTTTTCTAACAGGAAAACGCTTCCTGTTGTTTGCATCACATTCATTTTAATTAGAGATTGTGGGCCTCGCAAGAGGCACATGCATTTTAATTTAATCTAATTACCTGAAAAGCAGGACTCTATCCATAACTGTCACTTTTTAATCATGAGGTTTCTTTACAAGAGCAACAAAATAAGTGAAACTGGAAGAGTTTCTCAACACAGTATCACAACCTCTTGAGCAATATAAATGCTGTTTTGGAGATTTATACAACAAAATAAATAAATAAATAAATAAAACTTGTTCTTTAACAGATATGAAGCCCATCATTTCAATTCAGTAAAGAACCTCACAATCCTCACTATTAATTACAATGCATAGCATGCACGCACACACTTTAAGATATAGAAAAATATGTATCTGGAATGCACGGGGAGTTCTTTCACATTTGCCCCCAAACAGTCATGCTGAAAATCTAAGGCAAATTTTCATTTTACGGCCCGTCAGCTCCCTGATACAGAGCAAATGAATGCAGCAGCAAACAAATCTATCAAATCCTACATCAAAACAACCGTGCTCTCTCTCCCTGTGACTTAAGGACACAGACATAGCAGAAGAGAGAAGCGAGGGAGGAGTACAAGTGGTGGTGAAAGGAAAGGGAGGAATGCAGAACAGTGCTAGATGTATGACCCAACCTGCTGACTTCAGGAAAGCCTTCAGCAAGGAAGCCCTTTGGCTCCAATTCTGGATAACTGCAAACTCTGTTTGATGAAGTGAGAGCAAATTAGTGCTCCTGGGATCATGTCTTATACACTGACACATTTCTCTCTAGTAAGGGGAAAACAGTCAAAACGAAGGGCTAAAAAATAAATGGTTGTGTACAGTATATATACACATCAACATTACAAAAATAGGAAAGGAAAGTGCCAAAGACTCGCTAATGTCTCACAACTGAGCTACCAGTTTGGCTGACACTACATGGGACCTGTCTGTTGACCCTATGATGCATCTCCCTCCAAGATCCTTTGTTTATTTTCAATGCCGACTGAGAAAACAAAAGATCTTTCCCAGGCTTTGATGTGTGAAAGCGGCAAATGAAAGTACAGGTTGGAACAGCTACATGTGCACTGACGTATAAGGCAGCATCAGTTCAGTTCAATGCTTCTCCAAAGGCATTATGGTGGGTTGAAAATGTCAATTTCATGCCATATAGACTCTGATTAAAGAGCCTAATGGATACCTGCCTGGAAGTTGACAGGTTAATCAGTGTCTTTTCATAAAGCTTTTTGTCCATCTCTGCTTGAGTGTTTCTTACCTTCAACAGGAACAGCAAGAGAAGAAATGGAAAAGACATGCAAAAGATGAGACATTAGACCTTTAATTAGAGACACACTTTTGAGCCACTGTGTCTACCTCAGTGGGCCCACTAAATGTGTGCTGCATATTGATGGTCTTGAGAATGCTCTGAGGCATTTCCGATTGTTCTTGGTCTTCCAAGCATGATGACATAACTGGACCTTTAATTTGAGATGACATTGGTTGATTCAATAATGAGAAAAGTATTCACATGTAGACGTCACAGATGTAGTGTCTACAGAGAAATGAAAGCCTACACATGCTCACACTTCCGCACATCTATAGAAAACACTCATTTTTAAATGTCTGAATTATGACTTAGGGACATTTTTATTGCAAGCACTGATAAGAACCACTAAAATTAGGCTCTCTCTTCATCTGAGTTTTTATTTTTCCAGCAAGTCACTGCACTTGAAATGATGACTTTGGAGAAATTAATGTGCTGCTGGGTTACTTTCAAAAGGCTCAGAGTACTGTGAGGGGGAGAAATGCAATCAGTCATCAATGGCCATAAATTTCATTGCCGAGTGAAGAGAGACTGCAGCATTTGTGCTGACACTGTAAAATAGTTTGACAGAGCACAGGCTGGTTTTACAGTTATTTTTTTGCAATGAGCTTTTCCATTAGGGAAATATCTACTCCAAGTCTACACATCCACAGAGGTGCTGAATGGGTGTGTATGTAATGTATGTGTTTATGTGTGTGCATGTGTATATGCCAATGTGTAGTCTACATACATCACAGCTGCAGAGAGGAAGCAAGTATGGTGAGTGAGGTCATTTCCAGTTAGACAAGTGCCACTTTAACCATTTAATTTAATAAGTCATAACTCATCGCCAGGACCTATTACTTCGGAACCTGCATGATGGATTGCACTTTAAAGGCAAATAAACACTATCAGAAAATCTTCTTTTTAATGAGCATGTGTACTGAATCACATCACATGGCACCTTAAAGACACCAATGGAATTCTGATGTTAAGCCAAAGCCTTGTCAGAGTCATATGGTGTTATGACAAACAAATAAGTACATACGTAAAACTGCATCACTGATAATAGACATGATGATAATATGAGCCGCAACAAGTAAATAGGGTGATTGAGTGTTACCCATAAAAACCCTTATTTTAAGAGTTTCATTTTTTTGGTTTGACAATATCTTTAGCAATGACTGCAATTAGGATTTGGTTGTGCACCTACCAAATACAACTTGTAATTGTGCTAAAATCGTGACATTTTTGTGCTTGGGCTTTTTCTGCTGATGACTATAGATACTGAGGCTCCAGGTTTTTGTCTGCTCAAAAAGACAACTATTAGCTTCCACTGTAATTGATTTTTGATAATGGAAAATGTTCCTATTATAAATGCATGTTATCAAAATTCACATATGAAAAAAAGCTAAAGCAATGTAATGAAGGTACTTTGTAGTATCCCTATAGCTCAATCTCTGTGTAAAGTGTAGGTTTGCATGGCAAAAAAAAAGCCACGCAATATATAAAGTGCTACTGTCATTGCATCGCTTTTTTATTATTAAAAAAAGCTATGCAATTACCATGGTAATGATACAGTCCAGACCAGGTTAACCAAGTTATCATGGTGATCTAGCCAGGTTAAAAGATAAACTTCTTTGTAACATGAAAAACTCAGCTACTGGCTCATACTTTGCCAGCACAGTACTCTCAAGGGTTATGGCTCTTGTACCCTAGAATGCCAAATCAATGCACTGTTTATTTTATTATAAACAATACTGTGCACTCTTGACAAACTGGTTCATTGCCTTTATGCTGTCTCTACATCACACAATACTTTAACAAAAAGGTTTGCATAGTATACAATCAAGACTAATGTCTTAGGTATGGCCTAAATTACAATTGGGTGTTGAATTATAATTTAAAGGTCTTTTGCTTCAGCACATATTTGCTCAAGTATGTTGTCCTTTACACTGTGTGACACATTTTCCTTTGTCTTCACTGTTTAAGTTTAGTTTTTTTTTCTCTCATGTTTGGTCTCTGTAATAAAGACAGGCAATTTTAATATATTCTGTGAATCATACTAAATGTAGCTGCTGTTAAATAACCTCAGTATATCTCAAACATTTGAAGGTAAATTCATGTCTTTTTCTGCAGCTTGGGTCAGTGGCTACAGGCAGGACAGCAAACAATGACTGTATACAGACTCCAATGCAGAAATGCTTTTGCACACTCTCATACCACCCTAACTCTCTTGCAAGGCCCCACCATCCTATCCCAACCCCGACCCACGCAAACACACACTTTAATCATTTAGATTTCCATTATCACCGCTTCCTCTTCTCATTACTCAACCTAGTTCTCCTCACTACTGAGCCATGAACCAAAATTAATTCATTACCCTGTCTTCACCACAAGATTGCTATCTTAGCTGGATTTGAGTCCTCATTTCAAACTCAAACATTTGACGTTTTCTATATTTTCTCACAAAACCTTGCTAGATTAATTAGAATAACTTAGCTGAAACAGAGAAGAGACAGGGCACAATATAACTGCTCGAGTGAATATGGCAAAGAAGAATAAGACTACAGACTGTCTCAGTATCACTGAGGCAATTTCATTGAGACAGCAAAGTGTGACTGGGGGGTTCCCATCTACAGCAGGTTGTCAGTCACAGAAACCTGTGCCTAGCGGCTTTGAACACTGTGTGCGACCATGCTCAGCTTGTTCTTTTACTCTCGTCTTCACTCCACCCCTCCCGCCACCTATTTCCCTCCTGCTTCAGCGCATTTCACATCTAAAGGAAAACAAACAAGCAATGTCATTCCTCTATTACTTGCCAGGAAGCCCACTACTCAAGTCTTGACACTTGCATAATGAGAAGTAGATGTACATGCAGCCCCTTCTCAGATGAAAGCTTTATTAAATGATCTGCAGCAACAGCCCAAGGAGTTGGATGAGTTTGTTGGCTAAGGAAGAAAACATGGAAGTAAAACATACAGACATTTGCTCCATAACAATGGTAAATAAATCCTCTGCAGCTGTATTTTATGTGCTTTTAAAAAACTTTTCACATGACGACTTGACAATCCACTTTTTAAAGTGTGGAAGAATTAAGTGGTTGTACACATCTTTACAACTGTCTCATGGATTACTTGGTTAGCATGCTAGCCACCCTCTTCTCCAACTTCAAAATTGAGGGCAAAACTTTTCACAAGCAAATTTAAATTCCCTCTCTGGGTGCCCACCTAAAAACATTCATAACCTGACTTGGAATTGGATTATCTCTTTTTTTTTCTTGGGTGGAAAATTCTGCTGCTTTGGCATATATATAAAGAAAAACACTCTCAGGCCACTCAACATAGATGCTCTCTGGATAGTAAAAAAAAAAAAAAAAAAAAAAAGAAAATTAATTGGGAAACTCTGGGCAAGTGTGTGATTGTGACTTTGATCAATGACTGGGGAAACTCATTACCAGCGTGGGCCAGTGCGTGAGGCGGACCCTAATTGTGTGCCAGTCTGTAATTCTGCGCTGTAATTGACAGCTGGATGAAGCAGGTGTGCCCAGTGACACAGTGGCGCGATGAGAGAGACAAAGGAGAAAGGGACAGAGAGATCACAAGATGGGATGGGGAAACTGGAGTGACAATGGATTAAAAAAGGCAGAGGGAAATTTTTACCTTGGCACCAATATTTAAGGCTCTGGAGATGGACAGAGAAAGGTCCTGTTTTTCCTTTGCAAGAATTTCGCAAAAATCAAAGTGACACTAATTCCAAAGAAGTATCAGCTAAGTAGTGAAAGTAAGTAGTAAAGTAGTAAATGAAAATTAGCAGCGTGGGTTGCACTAATCCAATGCACCTGATCAGTATCGGCTCAGATGATCCTAAAGGGATGGGATACCAGTCATTACGTAACTAAGCCACAATAACTGTTTCATCATCAATGTCATTATAAAATTCATTGTCTCTCCTCCCAGTTGAATTTATTCAGCAATGGTGGGCCGATGACCTCAATGCAGTAAGGTATACAGATTTTAAGTAAAGGAAAACAAAGGGCTAGTATTGGATTAGTACTTTGTATCTTTTGAGAACCTGAATATTATAGCATCTGAGCAGTTATCAGGAGAAAAAAAGTCAGATCAGTGCATCCCTAATTTTTGTTCAAGTACTTATGATGCATTTCATTTTGTTTTAGCACGCAGGTGACTGTAAACACACACACCTAGAAAAAGATATTGTCATAATACTCACTATCTGCAGGTGGTGACGGTGTTCAAATTGTTATTACAGCTATTAATTTCCTACTCTGTAGCTAACATTATTAATATAACAAATATTTGCAGAGCTCTTCTGCTGCTGCTATTGATTTACTTTTCTAATGGTACCATGGGTTGAAATGAGTAGAACTGAACTGACAATGACTGAACAGCTCCCACTTGTGGGAAAAATGCAGCAGCCTAAATCTGACTGATTAAAATAGTGAGTTGTAAGCCAGTTTCACGAGGTGTTTCTAATAAAAAAAGCACAGTCCAAACAAGGCCTGTCTGCTTGCTTGAAGTGATACACCAATTCACAGAAGCTTTTGTAGGCTTTTTTGCCATCTTTTGGCAAGCTCTCATAGACCAGGGGCAAAGAATGCTGAATTCAATCAAGCACACCATAATTCCTTGCAGTGTATGAGTGGGGCTGACTCACAGGCTTCCAATGGCTGCTCATAATCAAGCACCATGATTAAGCACTTGGGGAAGTGGGCACACACTGAAAATCCTTTGGAGATGTCCTTTCCCTTAGAGCTAAGTACACTCATTACCTTGCGACAGCGGGTACGTGGGTGCTTCATTAGCTTTTATGCCGAGTTGCCTGTATTTGCTCATAGTTTTTCTGATATCCGTAGAGCGAAAAGGCGCCCAAAGAGCCCTTGACTGTAACAGTTTGAAGTCTGTATGTTGGTAATGTGGTACCAAGAAAGTCTCAAACTGTTGTAAATGCAAGTTTCATGGTCTCACTCCAAGCGAGAAATGGAGGGGCGATTTCTTTTTTTCACCAAAACCATCCATTTCAGCCCTAATAAATGTACATAATACACTTTGAAATTGTGGAGAATAGCATGACAAGTAATACACCTTAGAGTTATTGAGATGGCAGGACAACTTCAGTAAAGCATAAATGACCATCCTGCAGCTCGAGCATTACAGACACTTTACTGCACTCATAAAACCTTATACAACCACACTGTGATTATCCCTGCAGAAACTATGCTAACTATTTTTTTTACATTCTTCCATAACAAGGCAGCACCAATCTTACCCACAACCACAATTTTGCCTCTCGCGGGTTAAATTATAACAGAAACTTCCATTGAAAAGAAAAGGGTAGTTTCAATAGGTCATGGTCAGTACAAAGTAAACTAAACCCCTGACGAAGATGATTGTAGACTAATTATAATGTTAACCCTGCCGGTAGAGACTTGACTGCGGTTAGAGGCCAGACGATGGATGACATTCTCCACATGGTGAGCTATATTAGATATCCAGACAGATGCTTCAGCCACGCAGACTCATTAGCAAGGGCCATCAAGGTTTTGAACCAGTAACTAAAACTTTGACCACAGCCATCTGTATTCCGAAAACATTGTACATCCATTTAAAGACCATTATTAAGTCAGATTTACTGTTAATTGACACTCTGAAATGTTCTTTTCTTCAAATGATTTTTTTCTTTTACATATTACACCAGAAATACAAGCATGGTGTTTTTCTGCTAGTAAAATATATATGATAAATGAGGTAATTTCAAAAAGCATGAATTTACTGGACAGCCATTGCCCAAGAGTTACACCTCATAACATCAACACACATCGCTCTGCTCATCAATAAACACGATCTACAAGACTTTTGAACGTATGGTTCTGCAGTTTAACATTAACGATGGTAGTTGCAACGGGTGTGCAAATTCAGACCTTGCAAATCTGTTCATATGCATGCATACACACAAACGTGCACACCATTGCCTTGAGGCACAGGGGAAGATGAATTGCCACTAAGTGTTTTCTGAATCATATTACAGTCCATAGATTATAACCATTATAGGTAAACCTCCTGGCAAAAAGATTAGTCTAATTAGTTCGCTCTTCAACTATGCTCATCTTTGGTTGGACACATTCATGATGTATTGCCTCCTTAAAATTTAGAGAAGCAAGTAGAATGCCACTTTAATCGAGTGTTTTACATCTTCCAATCTGTTTACCCTTGTCATCATAATGAGACTTGAAATGCTTAAATGGCTCTCGAAACGATTTATTGATGACGATTTACTTAATATTTGTTTGAGAAAGGTTGGCCACAAAAACACAAGAAATACTCAAGAAACAGCTGAGCTACTCTGACTCTTTCACATCAAAGACATCTTCCATCAACTTTGAGTCGTTTTTCCTCCTCAAAATATGGATTTGATGATACTCATCTCTCACTCCCAAAATAAGCAGACAGATGCCTGACAAATGTCCTGATATCTATCAAAGTACTATCTCCTTGTCTTGTTTTTTCCCTATCCATGCAGCTGCTGACAATACATCACTGCCTTTGATCCCAACTGTCTAAATGTCTGCTGAATGTCACACAAGTTTTCACACACGTTGTCAGTGTGTGTTGTGTTGTGTGGTATGGTATGTGATGTGGAGGTGCCTGGTTGTGTAAAATGCACACAGATATGTGCAGAGAGCACTATGTGGGTGTGTGGGAGCATGCATGCATGTGTGTACACATCTGAGCACAAGCTTTATCCAGAGAGGGATAAATCCAATCCATTACCTGGCAGGGCTCAGGGCAGCTCAATCGATGGCACTCTCAGTGGCTGCTGATGAACTTCCCCTTCTGACAAGGTGTATCATTCAGACCTGTCGCAGAGCAAGACTCTGTCTGGCATTTCAAAGCACCAAAGAAACAGAAGGCCAGAATTTCTCACGAGGGAACCTAAGCAGACAGTGTTCACACACTGAAAGTATGCTCACAACACATTTGTGTTTCTAAATGATCTCTCCCTGACCAGTAAGTTGTACAGCTGCAGGTGGAGCAATGTGTATACATCATCGCACATATATCAGCACAGCCCTCAGTATCTACTCAATGCATGTCAATTCATGCATGGGTCAAACAAACTGTAATTATATTCAATCATAACAATAAGAAAACACTGAATAGCATGCTTCTGGCATGTCGAATCTGTACTCATCTACAAGCATGTTTTCTTATCGTCTGGCTGCCACTTCCCTTCAACCTGAAAAAACGAGAAGGATGGAGAGATGGAGGAGCAGTCAGTGTGAAGGAGGAGGAGGAGAAGATCAAATGGCAGGGCGGTTATGAGATGTGTGTCTGATGCCTTTTCAGACTGCGCTGTTTTGGCCGCCGCACCAGTCAATCACGATTACAATGGCGAGGAGAGATGGGAGCAGTGGTGCAGAAAGAGCAGGAGTGATAATTACAATGCAAGGGACAAGATAATGGGAACACGCTGCACTCTCCCAATCATTTCATGTATCAGCTGCCGACTGCCCCCCCTCCCTACTGACAACCAGCAATCACAGGTCATATTTGTGAAATCCAAAATGAATTAATTTGATGACAGCAGTGGGGGTTGTGATCTGTCTCTGTGTACGCACGTGTTTGTGTGGACAGTTTTGTCAAATGTCAAAGAATATTTACTTGTACTCTTTCCTGTGAAATAAGCATATGAGAATGACATTAGCATTGTTAGATGAAGAAGAGAGGACCCATGAGCAGTGCACTGTAAGCGGCTTGTTGCATTGATGATACAAGGCATGCCAATCCCTTATATCAAAGGGATTAAAATTTGGGCTTAAACGTCTTAAAATTGGCTAGTAATTTTAATTTCGTTCATTTTTTTTTTTCAGCTATAATCTATAAAGATCTAGTTCCATAGTTAAGTGTCTAAAAAAATCTGAAATCGCTTTGACTGAAAAATATTGTAATCTATCAGGTAATCAATGCTCTTTTCCCCAACTACAGTGTCTTTTACCTGTGTTTATCCTAACACTGATTTACAATTCTATCTTCTGCCGCCCTTATCTTCTGCAATGTTATGCATTGTTGCCCAGACCTGGCTCCTGTTATGTGAAGTTCACTACTATGCATGGAGCTGTACATGTTACCCTGCTGCTCCTCTTAAGTATAGTCAGCTGAGAACATTAATCATAAGATCGTCTAAATTAAATTTACCATAAAGCGATAAGAGGCTTAATGAAAATTAAGTTGTTTATCATGTGCATGATTACCAGGGTACCTTCTCTTTACTGGAAGTACTTGAGATGAGCAATAGGATTCAAGCAATTTAGAAACGGAAATCTTTGATCACACAGTTGACACCCAAAAGCACCCAAGCAAAGTATTTACGCACAATCAATCACGGTATGGCTATTTGGTAAGTTAAGTTCAATGGAATGGTACTGTATTTTGTATTTGCATGTACTTGCTAAACATCAACAGGGTTCTTGCAGCTACAGGCAAAACAGATTTAAAACTTTAAGACTTTTTTAATGCCACTTGGATTTAAGTATATGATCAATTTTCTAATAACTAAAATTGACCCTTTTTTTGCCTCAGTTGTTTATTGTAACATAAAACATGACTTTTTTGGCAAGTGAAAAAGTCAGATTATCTATGTCAAATGTTGAAAACTAACCCTTTTTTGAGTGGAACACATGGAACCATTAATCATTATCATTAAAGTATCTATTTGGTTTACCAACAAAAATGGGAAAAATCTAAAATTTCTCGACGGGTTTCTGGGCGATTTTGTGTTTCTCGTTCTGCATGTGAGATTCCACTGCTTGGATTCCAATCATGACAAGTTTAAGAAAAGGAATTGATTAAATTATTTAACAAAGAAAAGGGACTACCAAATATTTTGAGATTTTACAAAGCAATGTCAGAAAATTTTTTTTATAAAATCCTACTCCCCATGTCTGAGCATTTTTCAATTTAATACCAATTAAGGCCTTATTTTTAAATTAATGAATTCAATGCTTTTTAAGGATCTGCGGAAACCCTGATCAAGTTGTAACCTAATTGAAACTGTGCATACATTTGTTTTATTAAGCATTTGAATTAAGGCATGTGTTAACTCTCATTTAGGATGAAATAATAAATGATCATATCAGAATAATTTTGGTCAGTACAGTCACACTATAGCACCTGTCTAACAACTGCAGTGACTGCAACACTATTCCCAGTCAAAGGGTAAATAATGCTTTGCGCTTTGACCGTCTAAGAACAGAAGAATCAAACTTGATAATTGCAGCATGCAAAGGAACCACAAAACAATAAACACTCTGAATACTAAAAGTCTTTGGGAGCATTAAATTGTGTCTGCTTGCACAATGTCAATCAACTGATCCTTGCAGCCAAAGCTGTTCACACAAATACATGAGGAGTGGATGATGGAGATTACAAATTATATGCATCCATGGTCTGTTTAAACAAGTGTCAAAGATAAGGTTGCTTTTCCTCCTTGGCATCAAACAAATGACAAAGTTGCAAAGCCATTTCATGCTTAGCAAAACTGAGCATACTTTAAATTACTGAGAGGTAGATTACCTTGTTGACCTCATATTCAAGGTTGGACTCTAGCACAAGACATTTGCTGTACTGCGTTGAGCTATGCAAAATAATTTCAGGGTAACCATTTTGATATACAAGACAGCCAAACATGTTTATGGTATGTGTATGTGAATGAGCAGTTCAACACATGCAGAGAACATACAAAGGTAGAAGGGCACTTAGTGAGAACAGACCTCTGCCATGCAAACATTTCAGTCTTCTTTGATATGCAAATTCCCAAGTGCAACCACTATATATACCCTGGATATATTTCCAAAACTATTAGAATTACATCAAAACAAGGTGTTGCCTAGCTGAAGCTGAATTTCATCTGTGAATGTATTCTGTAATTCTTAATTGTGGTCCGAACTGTCCTCCTTAAGCATAAAGTCCGGACATTTTTCCTCTCTGGTAGAGTTTATTACAGACAATTCACATGTGGATGTAAGAAAGAGTATAATCAGTTGAATGATTTGAAATATGCTCCATAATTTAATGGGTTATTCCTTGGCCCACACTTCAACAACGCACTGAAAAAATATAATAAAAATAGGGCCAGTAAATTTTTATTTTTTGAAATCCTGCTGACAAACAATCTAACAGTACCAGCAACATGACCACCTTGGCAGAGGCTATCACACACAAAGACAACAAAATAGTTATTCACCTAAATAAAATTCATCAATCAAAACTGAAGTCTCAAAAACACATCACCCACGTGCTCTTTGTGCACACATGCAACTCTGTAGAATACATGTACAGACAAAAGAAAGGTTGAGAGAAAGAGACCACACAGTTAAAGCTGCTTGAGGGAGAAGGCAGAACTAATCCGTGGTTATCAACACTTTTAAGCTTGCAGACTTCAGAGCCATTTGCAAACGCTCCCCTCCATTTCTACATTGCCTTCCCTTTTTACTGGCACACGAAGATGCTTGTGTTTCCACCTGAATCCGTGACAGACCGCTGCAAGTGGCAGCGCGGTAATGGTTTCCAGGGAGACAGCAAAAGCAACGCTCCTAGATGTACAGGGATACAATGTGTTACGCCCCATTTCTGCTCCCAGGCACAAGCCACTGAGTCCTCTATCCAGCAAGCTCCTGCTTGAACCCGTGTTTACCACATCATCTCAGGCACTAAGAACTGAGGATGCTGTTGCCACCCACCAATACGTGTGTGAATAATTCCACCTTAAATTACCATTTTGCAGCCTTTTAAACATATTTCAAATTAGTTTGGATGATATTTTCAAAATAAATCCATTGCAACTGAACAACTGAAACAGGCAATTATGTAAAACTTTTAAAGATGCAAAAAATTACAAAAAGACTTTTATGCTCTAATATTTATATCCCTATAAAGTTACAGCATAACATTCATTAAAAAAAAAATACTCTAAGAAGCACTGAAAAGAAGCATAATATTCCTAAAAAAATATTACTCTAAGAAGCACTGAATTTTAAGAACTCACCAGGTTAAACTGTATGGTTTTAAATACAAAAGAAGCATCTTTTGTTTTTGTTTTTTTTTAAAATATGAGTTAAACTTCCAGCCTTGATGATCATCAAAAGTAAATATGACCAACCATATCTTTGTAAGCGTTAACACATAAGTGAGAAATATATGTATTAAATAACTGACTTCCATGATCTGAAGTATATCAAGGGCAATTCCCTTAAAACAAAACATTGACTACACAGGCCTAGATTTTTAAGAGACTTGTACCTTTATCAAAAAGGGCTAATTTGGCTTATAAAGAAAGAGGAGTAAAAGGTAAAAAAAACAAACGTAATGGACATATCTGTGGCTGATAAAAATGGAAATCTAACAGCAGGACAATGATGCATTCATTTAACAGTCAGCTACTGACACAGATATTTATAGAAACCTAACTGAGCCAATCCAAATGAACCAACAACAATCAACAGTAAGACATGTCAGAACGAATAATAAAAGAAGATTGTCGCAGTAGTCTACCTCAACAACACAGAGTCCTGACGACAAAACACACACACACACACACACACACACACACAGACACACACAGAACCATCGTGTTTCAAAGGCACGACAGTTGATGTCACTTTCATATGAATATTTACAGTTTAATGTTAACAACTTCAGGGGCTTAGCGATCAAAGCTAAAAAAGTATGTGAACAGTTTTCTAAATTAGTTTTCAAAAACGATCTGCTGGGGTCAAAGCACTAACATGCAATCAGCGTGGCCTCTCTGAAAAGCAGTAAGATTATGGCACAGGCACAAAGAAAAACTTTTCCCAGCTAAAGAAAGGATTAAAATTTTCAAATTGCAATTAAAAACACTCAAAAGTCACAGGGAGAAAAAGTTACCAGTGAGCACTTATTAATGAAAGACACATTTCAAGTTTAGTGTTGTCTCTCTCTTGCTCTGTACATTTTTCCATCATTCTAATCCTTGTAATAGCTTTAGGCGTATTATAGAGTCTAAGCTTCCTTCTTTCATGATATTGATTTGTTGCAGGTGAGGAAAGACGATAGCAGTTTGTTGCAGGTGCAGAGAAACAAACAACATGCCTGGAGAAGGCAACCAAAACAAACAGCAGGGCCATGTTGTCAAAGAATACCATCTTGGGTTGAATTTTACATACAGCGGAGGTGAAAATATTCAGAAATATAACACATGAATTATAAGGAGAGAACAGAAAATATAAAGATGGGAAGGCATACAGCAAGTGGAGCATACAGCAACAAGAAAATCATGATGCTGACCACTTTTGTAGGGCCTTTCAATAAGACATAAGACTGGCATGATGTGACAAATCTCAGCGTGTGTCCTGCTGGTGTAGCACACCTCCTCCACTCCGCAACTGCCAGAAAAAAAAAAATCATGCTGCTATGTTTATATATTTCCCAAAAGATGGCTCTTCACTCTCACTCTTGTGCAACTGTTTCTCTGCACCATGTAGTCATTATAGTGATTTGGTTTCATGCAGGCAAGTGGAAGAGGTTCAAAAGTGGAAGTGGTGCAAACTGGCAAGTGGGTTTTGCCAAACAGCCTCAGGCTTGAGTGGAGCAAAGACACAATACTTTAATGCCCCCTAGTGATGAATTATGATAATGCCACAGGAGACCTCCCGTGTGTCAAATATTCTACCACAGAACTTCACGTATAACTTTTATATCAGAGCTGCATTTAGGAAGATTTTTTTACATGCAGCTTTAAAACAACAGGACCATATTTCATTGTTTAATAAAAATATCTATACCATATTTTGTGATATCCAGCTCCAAAGTATTTTAAATGAAAAATATCTTGATAACACAAAAACATCCCATAGCATGTTAACAGAACTGCATTAACAAAACTTAACTTGCAAAAGAGATGCTGGGGAAAAGTAGGTATTTCCACCTATACACCCCGCAGCTTCTTCTCTCTGTCCTCTATTAAGCCACCCTCTCAAGTCTGAAAATTTGGCAAATCCCCGGAACAGACTACACCCTACTGCTATACTTCTTCAGCTTGCTCATATTTAGGATTCCACCGACCTCACGGGGTCCTATTTTTTAAATCTTCCGAAGCAATCAGATTTCACACTTTCTTCTGCCCCAAGTAAGAGGGCCTCTACCCATAATCCTGTTCCTACTGCTTGTCAGGATGACAACAAGAACAGAAGCCCATGGGCTGTGTGTGCGTGTTTGTGTACACACATGTACACAACTGGGCACGGGGTGGTCTGCTGAAGAAGTAATGCAGACAAGACATGAAAAGCAGAAAAATGAAAAGGGAGAAAAACACAATGGGGAAAAGGAAATAATGCATTTGAAAAAAGACTGTTAACTGAATCACAGCAACAACAACAAAAAATCTTTAAACTTAACAATTTGAAAAGCTATGTTAAACCAGTAATGTGTCACTTCAAATTCAATTTGAACTTTTATACAGAAAAATGCAACACTAAAAAATATATCACTCTCAACTCCAGCTACTTTGTCAATCCACCTTTTTAAATGGGACACAGTGAAAACCTTCTCCTCACAGCCAGAGATCTAGTCAGTGATGAAAATCATAAACTTGCAGCTTAAAGCTGAAAATGCATTACTTTACAAATATTGTTGTCCCCTACAGCAACAAACTAAGTTAGTTCAGCATTAAAAAATATATTGCATCAACAAATACATTTATAGACAGCAGGCAACAACTTTCACACCACACAGCAGAAGCAGGGCTTCCACTGCTTAAACATTGCACTAGCACTGGTAAACAATTGTTTTTTTTTCTTTTCAGTTTTCTACTACTGTCTAGTTTAACCCAAGCAATAACCACCATCACCAAAAGCTAGATCAAATGGCTATAATTCCTCAATAACCATTACAGCATCCAAAAAAACCTACACCATTCTGGATTTAACACAAAACAATACTGCAATTCCATACAATGACAATTGAATAATGCTATTCATTCAAGTCATGTAAAATATTGTAAAGACATAATTTTAGAAGTTTTAATTTTTAAATTAAATTAAATTAATCAAATTAGTTTTTTTGATTTTTGGTGAAAAGCATGTACTGCAAAAACACTCCAGTAGTCCGTGTCTTAAAATATAGTATTTTACATAGAATAAAATGAGGAAAAAAATGTTTACAATGAATGCACCCGAGGACGCAGTGACAACAGATAGTGGAAGAGCAAAATTCCTTTATGCTATACTGCAAGATGGCTATGCAATGTGATTGACCAGGGTTTTCTATTTTTTGCAGTTTCTGACAAAAAAGATTATTTAATTTTGGATGCTAATTACACATGTCAAAGTTCACCATAGTACATGTATGTGCCAGAGCTGTTCTTGCATCTCATGCAAATAAGAGTAGTACCAGAAGCTTGTTATCTCACCAACAAGGAATGTGTCATCGTCAACAGAAAGTAAGAGTGCCATCTGCTGGCTGTTTATTATAAGGTCAAGAGGAACAGTTGAACTAACACAAAACACTACATGGGGAAATAGCTTCAAAATTAAAAATGTTGCCGTCGAACACATACGGAAAATAATGTGCTGTTAGTTTTTCAGGATAGTAGTAAATAATTATGCATGATTTGCCAACATTTTGTGAGCATTCAGTTACCCTTACATTAGCTAGCTTATCTTTGTATATGTGATTATGTAATGTAGTTAGTATAGCCTGTAGATGTAAATTGGACATTAAGCTCCAAAATTTTTTTTTTCTCAACTGCTAAAAAAAAATGCTTCATAGCATGCCTAGAGACAGCACTTAGCTGTTCTAAAATCACTGTAAACTAGGAATGCACAACAATATCAGCGCACCATCTGCATCTGCAGATATTAGCTTTAAAATGCAATACTGGAATCCGCTAACGTGCTGATTTCACTAATATCACCAATATTAGCTGCCAGTATCTCAAACTGATTTTTTTTAAATTATTGACCAAGTGAATATGTACAAAACATCAACCCTAAGTTGAAGTATTTTTGTTATTTTGTACAACGAATGAATATTACATACATTAAAAACATTGTATTTCATGTCTTCATCTGCTGGAGATATGACGTTAATTCCACTACAGAGGATACTTGATGATAACAAAAATTAGTTGTGGAAAAATGTTATCACATTGATATCTATCAGCTATCAACCAAATGAGTTATTATATATTGACATTTCCGAAACGGCAACAAATCCAATATCGAGCATCCCTATTACAAACCACGGTCTCTTGCGGCAGTATAACTTACAGTATAACTATTTTGCCTCTGTCGAGAGCTTCTCTTTGTCTTTTACCAAATATACATTTCTGATATTAAGAAATTGACAGATGACAAATGACTGCTGACAATGACAGAAAAAAATCAGCTACCATAGCCACGTACCTCTCTCCTCCAAAGATGCTGCCGTTGCGCCAGAATACACTGGAATGCCCATTTCCTGTTGGAAACAACAGCACATTTAAGAAGACTGCAATTATTGCCTAAAACAGCAGCTTGTTCCATGTTTTTGTTTAATTTTTTGACCACTTCAAGGCAAACATCTTGATTGGAAGGAAAAGCACAAATGTAACAGACTGTGTTGAGTTCCATCAAGTGTCTGGTTAATGTCTGCCAGTGAGCCATGCACAGTACACTCTGATGACCCTGGAAAGAGCTCAGCTAAATGTACTGCAGTCTTTTTTAATGTTATTTATTACACCTGTACATTTCCTATTATGGACATGCAAAACAAAGGTTTATGATGTTGGTCCCTCCATACCAACCTACCTGGCACATACAAGTTCATGTAATGGTTTTTCTTGGGAAAACAATTAGGTTGAAACTTCTATTGAATTCATGGGACTTTGAAAAGTTACTCTGTGATTATTTGCAAATAGGGCAGTACCAGAAGCTTGCTAGCTCACTGACTAGGAATGTATTAATATGTCAAGTACTAACCACCTTACCTTTATTTAGGATTCATATCATGCCTAACAACACCACTTAGCTTTTCTAAAATCACTTCAAACTGGGGATGCACTATAATAATGGCACGTCTTCAGTATCTGCAGATATTAACTTTAAAGTGAAATACCGTAATTGGCCAACATGCTGATTTCTGCCAATATCACAAACTGATATTTTGTTTTATTATGGACCCAGTGAACGTATACAAAAAAGCAACCCAAAGTTAAAATATTTTACTTATTTTGCACAATGAAAAGCAAAGTATTTTATATCTCCATCTGCTGGTGAGTCATCATATTATAGCATGTGAAATAAAATGCTAAATTCACTCTATTAGAGACTTGATGATCATTAAATTTGTTGGGGACAAAATTGGATATATAAATATCTGTATCATTTATCGGCCAAATTAGTTGTTTTAGATCGGCATTTCAGATATCAGCAAAAAATCCAATATCGAGCATCCCTAATGTAAACCATGGTCTCTTGTGGCTTACAGCTTAAATATACAGTATAACTCTGTTGGCTCTGTTGAGAGCTTCTCTTTAGATGGGTATTTGTCTTTCACCATGTATACATTTCTAAAAAATGAGCAATTAACAGATGACAAAAGACCTCTGACATGATAGAAAAAGACAGCGATCATAGCCACGTACCTCTGTCCTCCACAGATGCTGCCACTGCCCCAGAATGCTCCGCAATTCCTGTTCCCTGTTGGAAATAACAGCACATTTGAGAAGACTGCAATTATCGCCTAAAAAACGGTAGCTTGTTCTTTTTTTTAATTCAAATTTTTTGAGCACTTCAAGGCAAACACCTTGGCGAGAGGAAAAAGCACAGATGAAACGGAGTGCTCAATTCCATCAAGTGTCTGGTTAAGGTCTGCCAGTGAGCCATGCACAGTACACTCTGATGACCCTAGAAAGAGCTCTGCTAAATGTACTGCAGTCTTTTTTAATGTTACTTATTACACTTGTACATTTCCTACTATGACATGCCGAAAAAGGTCTATGATGTTGGTCACTCCATACCAACTTAACTGGCATCTACAAGTTCATGTCATGGTTTCTCTTGGGAAAAAAATAATGCCAAAACTTCTATTAAATTCATGGGACCTTGAAAAGTTCCATAGCTTTGCTTCAAATACTTTCATTTTTTCAAGGTTGGCCATCTGAGCTAAAACTTCATCTCTGCGGCTCTTTGTAGGTCTATTCTAAGCCTCACCAATTGCTTATTTAACACTGGACTGGGATGAAATTTCAATTGGACATCCAAAAAAAACCACAAGGATATTCCTGTATGTATACAAGAATACACTGTAAAATCGGACAACTTGATCTCACTTTAAATAATCACAGAAACCAATTGCCTTGACAAAGGAAAGTAAATAAAACTATTAATTTTAATTTATGCACACTTTATTTCTAATGGTTAAGTTTACTTTTGCTGTATTTACTTAATTTTGTGAAGTTGCTGCAAGTTAAAAATGACAGTGACAAACTACCTTGTTCTTTCTAAATGTCACCATCTTCAGTAAACTAAGTTAGTCTGATTTTACTGACTAATAATTATACTTAATTACACTCAAGGTAATTGGTTTTCTAGACTTTTTAAAGCAAAATCAACTTGTCCGATTTTACAGCATATAGGCCTATATGAGGCATGTGGTTTGTCGTATGTTTTACAGGAACAAAATGAGTATGTTTGTACTTTGTTAACTAGGCTCAAGATTTTTTTTCATGTCTTCTACCTGTGTACCATTTACTAGGCATCATCATCATCCTTTTTTTGTCACATGGAAACAATACATGGTACAATTCCAGTGAAATAGCATTTGATCAGCTCCTTGAACTTACTTACACTGATTTAATCATTTTTAAGTCTTCTTACATCTTTGACTGATGCTTTATTATGTATTCAGCTACATTTATATTTCCGTTGTGATTTATGTAGTTAATAACTGAAACTACTATCATTTTGGATTACACATACACAGACATATACAAGAGCCTCTCTGAATATTCCTCCGCTCAACTGTCCCTGCTCCCAAAACCGAGGTGCACCATAAAAAGTAGTTCCTGATTTGTTTGTTTGTTTGTTTTAACTAAAAGCAACTTAAAACAATACACAAATCTGTATAAATTAAATTCAAGTATTTATCTAAATGAATGAGAAAATAAAATAAGACTATATACCAAATTGTTTTTGTTTTTTTTTTTTTTTTTGGGGGGGGGGGGGTTAACTGGTTAACTGAGTGGTGCAATACCCCAACCTGGACTCTTGTCTCTGGATTAAAGTGGATTTATGGACATTGCAAGCTATATAAAACCACCACTGACATTACTTCACTGTGCCATGAACAGTGGGTGTATTTATTTTGGTCTGTGCAGGCCTGTGACCTGTGGCTAATGTTAGCGTTAGTGCCTTTAATCCCGGTACTGTCATAGTTAGTTTAACATTAACGTTACACACTGCGTGCGGCTACATGTTCATTTTGTCGTTCAATTCCCCAATATTTCAAACTAGGTTTCTCCCCGAGGTTAGCTTTTTTTAACCACCATTAGCTCAGTCTTGCCAATTGAAGGCCTACTTTCACCAAATAGGCAAAATGAATGTTCTAGAGGCTTTTTCGGGTATCGACAGGCATGGTTTTTCTCAGGACAAAAACAAAAGAAACATGACTCACCAACTTAAGAGCTGGTAGTGCTCATTGCAGACATCCTGAGGACGGTGTGGGTGTCTTCCATTTCATCGGTGTCCCTTCATGGCTGAAGAACTCGGGAGCCTTTTTGACATCGTCCGCAATTAAAACAAACTTCTATGGATTTTCCAGCTTTACCCGGGGATAAAGTTAAAAATACATACGTCTTCTCTTTTGGTACCAATAATTCCGCGCTGGCACTTTCAAACGACCTTTTTTTGGGGATTTTTGGTCGTCTATCGGCTGCGTATCAGCATCCTCGCAGTCACCAGGTGTTCGTAATTAGCAGGGCTGCAGCTCAGGTGCGTTTGCAGCGCTGCGTTCAAGCACCCCTCGTAAAGTCCTAACTTACAGGCAAACGCAATTTCTTTGAAAAATTAAAAAATTGCCACAATATAATTAATAGGATGGAATAAATGTAACCTTTCTGGTGGTTGACGACTTCCAATCACACTGTGTAAACAGCATAAAGTTTGTTCTAAAAAAATACAAACCAACATTTCTTTGTTTTTTACATTGTTTGTTGTGTTAGGCTTAAATGTAAGATTTTTCTGTCCGGAGTTAAATGTAAGCCAATTTACACAGATGGGCATAGCATGCAGTAATACACTCGCACACTTGTAACTATACCTATATTTTGATGTACACCTTTAATTTAAATGTACAATTTTCTAGTGGTTTTATGTGCAAGTTGATTTTATGTGTGAGTTGATTCTAAAACACAAGGGTTAGGCTGATTTGAAGATGGAATAGGTCTGCTGAATAAAGGAGCATGGAGAGAGGAGATGGTGCAGAGCGAGGGCAGGGGGAAATTTAGCACGGGGGGGAAGACTGAGGTGAGTTGACAGAGTGAGAAATCATATGAGGATGAAGGATGTGAGTGAGCTTGAGGGACAGTTTGTGTGTGTGAGAGAGAGAGAGAGGGCAAAAAGAAGGAGAAATGAGAAAACAGAAGTCTGACTCTGACAGTGGAGCACTGAGCTCAGCTGATGGCCCCTAATGAAGTACGGCAGCTGCAGAGGAGGAGCCCACGCTGACAGGCCGAGTCCCGCTCTGACGGATGGTGGAGAAGACACGCACAGCAGAAGACAGCTAAGATTTAAGCACACCAAAACGATGATAGACGTGCCATGCAATGAATGGCAGAACATTGTCAGGATTTTCTGAATACATTTCCTAGTTGTGCATTTTCCCTCCAGTGGACACTGGAAAAATTATTTTCAAGTCTGAGATTGGCATTTAAAAAAAAAAAAACTATTCCTTCTTAATTAAATTTATGAGTTATGGCCCTAGTAGTGACAGCAAATAGATGAGTTGGGGTGAAAGTTTAGCTGCAGTCTTCTTTTCTACATTAATTATGCAGTTGATTCAACTATTCATGTATTTTTGAAGAATTTATTTGGAATATTTGCAGCATTGTTGAAGTTAGTCAAATGCTGAAATACGTTTGATGAATCATCTTCATTTTTACTGCTGGGAAATGAAGATATTCAGAGGTAATGCAAGAAAATAATAATGCACAAAAGTAAAATTAAAATATTGGCCTTGCAGGCATACGTTTTCTCAGTCTGTTATTTTGTAAACAAATGTTAAATGAAGCACACGTTTTCCAACAGCAGAATAACTAGATCACCAAAAAAATCTGCAATGAAGGCCCTCTGAGATATTGAGTGACCCATTAAATCAATGCACATATATATGTTTGGCAGTAAGGCCTGTCAAATGTCTGTGTGTTGATTTAATGTGTGATTTAAGTCAAAGCTATAGTGTTCATTGTTGTTAACATCAAGATCAAGTTGCATCTTTTCTTTTGGTTTCAAAGTCCTCTACTTCCCTCTTGAGGTTGAAAAAAGTATGCTTGTTTGTTTTTTGCTTTGAATTGTCAAGACAACAGAAAGATCAGGAGAGCTTCCAGGAAGCCTCGAATCATTTATAAAATCATTTTTTTAAAAAACAACAACATTTGTATTATGTTAGAACACTCACATAAGGCCCTCTGTTGATGCAAAACTTTTTTTTTAAATGCTGTGCAAGTGTGAAGTGCCCCTGTAACCCACTATTGGATCTAAGATGTGTGCTGGACACTTCCTTATATTAAAGTAGGAACTGTATTGTTTACTCATGCTTATTGAGTGTCAAAGAAAACTTGTAGGTGAAAACTATGAGGTCGTACCACAGAAAAGAGAAAAAATGTAAGTGTAAGTTAAATGCAAATAAGTGTTCAAAATAGTATAATAAAGCAAAATTTACCAAACTGACCAAAACATATAGATGGAGGTGGCACAAGTCTCTCCAGTTCTATGCAATATGTACCATCAGACCTCAGAATATTAGTTTGGTAGCCAGTACCTCGTTTTAAAACGTGCATTAAGGACACACAACAGCAGGTGGCAGCAAAGCTCCATATTTTTTAGCATTTGTTGAGGATAGTGGTCTGCAGTTTTGTGTTGGTATGAACTATTTACTCTGTAAAGACTGAGTTTATCATCAGGACTCTATGTTGGAATCATTGCAAAATTGGCATGAGTCATAGACCAGGTATGCTTTTACACTGTTACATTCAAGTTTGTGGTCTTAAACATAACATGACCTGACACACTGATATGGTTAAATAAAATTGTTTATTCAACAATTATCAATCAATAAAAATAAAATTAAAGGTTACAAAAAATTATTTAAAATCAAACAATTGTACAAACCATGGCTCCAATTTAAACTGGTCATGACATAGAAAAATACAAAAGGCACTGTGCATTAGTCTGCTGCATATATAAAACATTTTGAACCAAAAAGTAGTCCACTACTCAGATTTACAGCATGTTATTATTATTAATAATCCCCTTAAAAAGAAACAAAAACACCTTGTCTATCTCTAGATGGCAATTTTACATGTCCATGTCCTGCCAGTGCAGACTTGCTGCAAAGAAGGAACAGGTTTTAAGAAAAAGGACAGAGAGCTGAATAAAAACAAAAAATGGAGTGTGAAAAGAAATATAATCATATAGATATACAGTGCAAAGACATAAACACAGTCAATATGTGAGAAAGTGTAAAGGTGTGCATGTGAGAGGATAGGGATATGCCTTGAGTTATGTGCCACATACTTTCCTAACAATATGCAAACAATTTAACATATTTACCCATTACCTTGTCGCCCCTGGACACCAGCACTGGTGGTCAGAGATATATTGGTATACAAGACCTCCTTTGGTTTACAAAAGGAGAGACAAAAGATAGAATTACGCGTTATTTGCAGAGATCAATAAACTCCGTGTACCAATAAGAATCTGAGGTTGGAAGTTTCCCTGCCTTAACAGTCCTGTAAAGAGGTTTCATTGGCCAAAAACCTTTGAAAGTGTCCTGGAGCTTTATATTCACACGGATCCTTGGGATCCATTTTTAAAGAATGCCCAATATGTTTCCAAAAATCTACACAAAAAACATATTCTATATATTACTCAAATCTCTTGTGTTCTTTAAAAAAACAACTGAAAGACAGATACATTACGTAAAAGAGATTGAATTCGGGCAGACACCTCATAACACTGAAATGGGAGTAGTTAAGCAAAGAAATAAGCATTTCATAGAGTGAGAGAACTGCAAGAAATTGTTTATTTTTTCATGAAAAATAAATCTTTTAATCTCTTGTGTGGTTAAAGTGGCTTTTTGTGACACATTCTTTAGTAACCTTTGCATTTGAAAAGTTCAAACATAATCAACAGCTAAATTAGACATGTGTCTTTCTCTGTACCTTTCTGGTGCTTTCTACTGTGCAAATTCACTGTTCATTCAAAGCTTTTAGTAGCTCATACCAAAAATAGCAAGACAGCGTTTAAGGACACCTGCCTTTCTTTTAACAATTTCTTTGGCATCCAGTTTCATGTCCAATCCTCTGTTATGAAAGGTGTGTACGCTTACATCTTAGTTAGAAGCAGTCAAAGTGTGGAGCAGTCATAGTGCATGTTATTCTTTTTGGCATCCAGTCGCTGGATCAATCAAGGTCTATTGATGCTTTTGCTAAAATCATAGGAAACCATGCTCATCAAGTCCTTTTGGAGTGACTGGGTTCCATTTTGCAGTAGTCTTTGTGGTAGCATAACCTGCAAGACAAAAGTAGAGATACTTAATAAATGCATTTACAAAATGCTAACAAAGTTACGTGAATAGCATTAATATTAACATATGGTACCTGATTCTGATCTGCTTTTGGAAAGCTCTAGTGGCTGAACATCTGGCACAGGGAGCCCCCTCCCTTCCACATCACTCTCCCCTGATGACATATGGTCCTCTGCTTTCATGTACAAGGCAGGCCTCTTATGATATTTGGCCCGATAAGTGTCAGTCATACAGCTATCCACAGAAAAGTAAGTGGTGGGAAGAGCTATATCTGTTGGACCGGGGGAGTCTGTACCATCGTCGCGTGTGGGATTTGGACTGGGTAACCTTTCGTCACTCTCGCTGGCCGACAGATCGTTCCTATCCTGGTCCGATGACCCTGACTTGGAGCTGGCGTCTGACGAAAGCCTGTACTCGGCAGGTGTCTCAATCCGTCGCCGGAGGGTAGTGTGCGAGAGTGGAGACAAGCCATTTTTGGGTTCATTTTGGGAGCTCGTTCGCATTGGCACCTCCGGCGGTTGGTAGTGGATGCCAGATGGGTCAGCGTGACTGTTGCCAAAAGTCTTGGGGGGTAAAGGTGGGGGATAGTTGTGCGAGAAAGAGTCTATATGGGCAACAGTGCCAGTTTCTTCTTGTTCAGAGAATGGTCCGGCAAGGTCATCTGAGCTGTTCCACTCAGAGCTGCTGGTCTTTGCTAAGTAAGGAGGCACTGGGCTCGCTGGGCTGCCATCAACATTTTCCTCTTGTTCGCTGTCCAAACCATTGTTCTTTTCCAAGATTCCGGGAGTGTATCGGAAGGCTCTTCTTCTGTTACAATACACAAACATCAGTATTTTACTTGTGCCAAATCATGAACTACTTGAAATGTCCTTTAAAGCTCTTTTTTACCTTTGTATTGGCAGACCAGAGAGGCTGTCTGCATCTTGTAGATCTGGAGATTGTCTTTCCTGTTCACCTAAAGAACAATGAAGCCTCATGAGCATTTTATATCACAACACACCAATTTTTAAATTCATGGTCATCTCTACCAGATGGTCAGTGGTAACATCTGTCATGTGTTTTTATTTGAACATGGCTACAGTATTTTTTTTCCCTGTCTCTCTCCAGCAAAGACATGTTATCTAACAGGGGTCATGGTGAGGCCCTTTGCCTGGTGCTGTGAGAGGAAGTATCAAAGCAGCTAGTCTGGCAGAGCGCCCTCAGGCCCCCTGTGTACCACTGTGGCTGTCTGATCCAGCCAAAGAACGTGGCCCCTCAAAGGGAATTTGGGTTCATATTCAGGCCTGGTTAGCTTTGTGCTAACAGTACTAATGAAACAATAAGGACCTGGAATGAACTCAGATTTAGAAGTTATGCAAACCGATGACAGTAAAAGTCGTCATAATGTGATGTCAAAGAATTACGCTGCAATAATTTTGAGATAATAGCTGATTTCACCCAATAGAACAGCAAAAGTGTTTAGAAACATGTCCCCAGGTGGGGGCCGGTGTGGAGCTTAGCCAAGTTAGCAGGGTGGGTGTGATTTACAAGGCCTGAGACAGACAACAGCTGACTAACAGTACAAGGAAGAGAGTGAGTGGCTGAGGACCATCTGTGATGTGTCAGCATACCCTCTTTTTTTTTTTCCTGTGCTCTCTCAAAGCATTAGTGGCTAAATCCTTTGTGCTGGCATGCAATTACGCCGGGGTCAGACTCCAGACTCCAGATCCCCTCCACAACACTATTGCATTTTTAAGCCGTTAAGTCCATGTGGCAATTCACAATTTGATGACGCTGATCTGCAATGTTGGCAAGCAACGGCAACAATATCATTCGCAAAAACACACACACACAAAAAAGGATGCTGTTTACAATGCTTTTCTCCCTCGAAAATCCCTTCATCTTTATGGTCACACGCACGGTTGCCAAGAGGAAGCTTGAAGGAGAAAGCAGCTGAATAACAAAAGGGCAAGGCGGCTGTGTTGTTGCCTGTCTGTTACGGTTGAAATCAAAAGATTTTGCAGAAAACAGCTATCAAATAATCAATATTATTCCATCCGAATTGAATGTAAATCACTTCTTCAGGTTCGAGCTCTGGCTGATCTCCAGAAAACATTCATTTTGGCGGAATTTGGGGAGCACTGCTTAAGCTGCGGACGCCAGCAAAACAGATGTACTCAAGGTGTCCTGCTGTTTATATGGCCTACTGCACTTGCCTGGGAAAGCGTCCACGTACTGTGATTGCATGGATTAGGCTGTGACTCAGTAGAATTTTATGTACTATCTTAACTGCACCAAGTGGTGTGTAACTGCATTTCCATGACATTCCAATGTTAACGGAAAAGGGTAAAGTCAAAATAGGATTAAAGAAAGTGAAGCTGTCTCATATGCATACATGTTTTTTGCACTTGCTAAATGTCAGTGGTTGACATATTAAGAGCCATGCTGTGTGCTGCTCTACATTCGTCTTTTTAACAGCTGTGAGTATAGAGAAGCATGTAAATCACTCACAAATCTGTCTTTAACAGAAAGGATAACTGCGAAAAGTTCAAGAGAGGCACCTGTTTGTCATCCACTAAAAGTTATTTAGGATATTTAACTGAGAGGAACAGAGAAGTGATCTGACATCATTTCAATTATCCCAACTGCCAGTGAGAGACTCCCAGTGGAAATAGAAAATGTGACTCTATACAGACCATGAAAGCAAACCCAAACCCGGTTTGGAGAAATTGTACATGCAGAAATTCCTGACATCTCTTTGAAGTTTGTTGATGCGACAAAAAAACAAAAAAACTCTACACATTTCAGTTCTAAGGGCTGTCAAGTTGAGATTTGTAGTTCTGTGCGTTCTGCTGTCTGGGGTACTTAAAATTCTTGAACATCAATCAGGCTCGCATGCATATTTGCTGTGCAGCTTTTCATTAAGACCTGAGCTATGTGGGGAAGAAGAGGGAACCCTGGAAATATGTCAAGCTTTCAACTATTTTATCTGTCAGTGGCCAAAACTCCAAAAGGTCATCACACATTCTTATAAATCATTTGGAATAGCCTTTGTTTCTGTGTGTTTTTATGTGGCACAGACATGGGAACAGTAAGCCAAATGCCACAATGTAAATATGCATTAATCTCATGGCATTAACACATTAAAACCACACGCAAACTCACGAACACACATTCACTGAAACAATGTATATAAACACACACAATGGGCAATGAATCCATTGAATCCAATAAAGGATCAAATTCACCATTACTCTTTTTTTTTTTTTAAGCAAACTGAGTCGTAACAACTTTTCTATTGGATTTTAATCAGGTCTACAGGAGCCACCGGAGCCAACCAGGACAAAATCGAGTAAAGGTGTGATTTTCTGTCTAGATAGCAGGTTAAATTGGACCCATCTCCTGACAGCCGTGACCTTTCACGCTGTTACAGACAGGATGTTCTGCTACCATTTCTGCTTTGGTATAATGTAACTTAATGAGATTTTCTCACAAGGACAAAAGGCTGTCAATAAGGTGACCAAGAGGGGCCCGGATTTTGACTTTAGGTCCCTCCTTTGACACAACAAACGAGCACAAGAATGAATCCCTGTGGTGAAAATGTTAACTGAACTCCTCACAACTGCCCACCCACATGTGTGTGCTTTTAGAAAGGATTTTGGACTTTAATGGACAACTGAAATCTGCTCAGCCTTCTCTGAAACTGCAGCTCAGGCCACTGAACTCTGGCCAAATTGACTTAGGACACATTAACTGCAGCTTGTCAATACAATTTGCAGACAGTAGGGCATAAATATCCCATACTGATAAAATAGCTCCTGAGGAGTAGAACTCAAAGGCCCTAAAAGAGATTTTAAACAAGGATTAGATTAGCAAATTTAGCATTAAAACATCAAATTAATCATCCGTAGACACTTTCCAAATACAAAAGTATTATGAAATTTTACTAAATAAAGAGGAGGCAAGTAATTGAACTGAGTTTCGTGTGTGATTAACAGAGGCACTGGGGGGCAAATAGCCTCAGTGAGTAAATAATGGCATTAACATGTGCTTTTCATACAAAAAATTAACACATTCTACTTTTACCTTTGGGCAAAATGTACATTTGTGCCATCAACTATGAACACAAATTTTATCAGGTAAAGACTAGCCTTAATGATGATTTAATGGGACATCTTTCGAGAAATACAAGAAAAACAAAAAAAGATATGGCAGCAGTGAATAAATAAGCATGCCTTATTTGTCTCTTTGGCAGGGATTCTTACACATGAATCACTCTGCATGTATAGATGCTCAGGCAAAATGACAAGACCAGCATACAACACTATGCATTTCTGCTTCTTTCCCCAACCTTACCACACTTGTGTAAGAGCTATTTTCAACTCTGAATAAAACTTAAGGCGGATAAAATTGTTGCTGCTGTTTTTGTGCTGCATTTCATAACTCTTTGGGACCTTGAAACAACTGCAGTGCTACTAAATGGCATTTCCACTGCCTCATGTTTGAATACCACCTTGTGACAGGCCCAGTCATGGCATTTTCTGCGTGGCTGGGCACAGTTGGGTGGCTCCTACAAGCTCACTCATCTTCCCCTCTTATTCAGGATTAACTCGGCGTATTCCTGTTGAGGGAATTAGTTTGGTATTTTTTAAGATATTTCCCTCCCTTTTTCTCTTTGCTGATACTGTGTATCATAAACAAGCATGTGCTAGATAAAGAATGAGAAGGGTGTCCAGGCGACAAACCCCTGAGTGCTATTCACATCTAATCTTCCTCCAAGATAAAAATAACCATTATTGCAACTGTGCAACATGACTCATATTTGAGGCTCATCATATTTCATGTTTTACAGACTTTTTTTAACAGTAGTTGTAACCAAACTGATTTCCCCCTGCAGAATTTTTTATCCCCATGGATGTAAAAACTGCTGTACTTCCTGATGCAACACATTATTCACTGCTGTTAAAGGTTAACAAAGTGCTTGAGGTTCTTTTGTCACCATTTCCTCTTTAACTTTTTTGTGTAATATGTGAGGAAGGAAAAAGACCTGACACAAACCAGGATTTTTATTTCTGACATTAATACTTAATTAACAAAAAAATCTGGATCTTTATGAGTTTTCTACTTGCATTGAGGTTTCCTTTAAGCCCATGTACATTCCTCTGCGTGCTGCATAACATAAACTTTACTCAGGAAAAAAGGTCAAGGCCAGGCGGCGAGCAACCAGAGCACACATATTTCCATACAGTATCCCTTCAATCAGGCTGTGACCTTACAGTACTGATGGAACAATAAATCAAGGAAATTGCTGAGTACTATCTTAATGTTTCAGACACACGGAAGTCTACGGGCAGAGGAAAGTTCTTTAATGCCAGGGCCAAGCCTTTGTGAACGACTGATACTTTCATGAGTGATTTATTTCCACAATATAAAACAGTAGAAAATGTATATTTATTTGGGATTTATATGTGTACATTCTAAAGAAATGATTTTAATGAAAAAAATTAATGAAAAAAAGTATATATAAAAATTCTTAATCACTGCATATATTAAATGCTCTCTTCTTTTAATACGTGCACATGCTGGAAATATACAGAGTAAGCAAATGTTGCTTAAATAAAGTCATTTGTATGCAGAAGTATGACATTATGCACATGTGAGAGTCACTTACCAGTGGAAAACGCAGCATGCAAGATGTCAGCCTTCAAATCATTGCTTCCTCTCGGAGGGAAGTGATCCCTAAAATACAAAATAAATTCAATTATTTATGCATTGTGGATTGCCACAAGATATTCCAGAGCATGATCTTTTACCAGCCACTTAAAATGAATAACATGGTTGCATGCAGTAAAACGGGGAAATAAACCCTCTTAACCTCAGCCTTAATATACATCTTTATCATGACTGATTTACAATGGTGTAATTTGATACTAACTCCTGCTACATTCTTTTCTTAAATAGGACACCTACAAAGATATTATTATAATTTCTTTCAATGTATTTTTTTCCTTTATTGTTATTGATCCTTTTATTTTATCTTTTATTGTACATATCCTTTTAAAAGTGCTATGCTTTGTATTTGCTGTTAAATGTTTAAAGATCAGGGTTGCCACATGTTTTCATTGACAAAATTCCAAAGCTTTTTCATAACTTTTCAAGGACCCTTTATATCTTTTTTTTTTTTAAATTCTATTATTGTTTTTTTTTTATTATTAGAGGTTAAGTGACACCGACAACTACAGAAAATAAATTTGCCGTTATGTTACATGATGTGGAAGGTTATCTACTGAAGATAACTGTTTCATTACAGGCTATAAAATTCCATGATTTTTCCAAAACATTCAATGATTTTTACGAATTTCGTGATTTTTCCAGGCCTGGAAAATGTGATTGTGAAATTCCATGACTTTTCCAGGTCTTAAATGACTGTGGGAACCCTGAAAGATGTCATAATAAATCCAATGAAAACTAGCAGTAGAAAAAGTCATGACTTATAACCAAAATAAAATTACAAACTTTATACATTTTCAATGACTTCAGGTCTTAAACCAGTCCCAAAACATCTTCACAATATGTTGAAGAACTGATAATCAAAGGAGCCCTTTACCAAGTTACTGTCAAGAGAGGGGCTTGAATAATTCACTAGCAGTTGAGGAAGTCAGCGATCTGCTGGCTCTTCCCTCTGTGTACAGGAGTTGTCAGCTAGTTGAGATAATTATCTCCAAACAAGACCTGTACCACAAAGCCAACAAATGACAGCCCAGCATAATAAGGCTGGCACATCTGCCTAGTGTGCATTTATGTTAAATGGGTCTTGCTATTCTTAGAACAGTTTGTTTGTAATATTTAATCATTTAAAGATGGAAGCACTTTTGAGTCTCAAATCCTTATGTGAGTAGGGCATGAGATGATAAAGCAACATTCTGACGCTGGCACCACACAGCAAAAATTGTGTAATAGCCATAGCTGCGCCAAGTTTGTGTACCTGGCTGATAAGACGTAGACAGTCTATTTTACCTTGACAAATGCAGCTCAGGAATGGGCTGCAGATCTTTGGAAGAGAGGTTCTCTACCACCGGTGAGTCGAGATTTGCTGAGCCATTGCTTAGTCTGTCACTACTCTCATATCCAGATTCAGTTCGCTGTATCTTCCAGTTGTCATTCCGCACTTTTAGAGTTGCTGAGCCCTTTGACCTGTCCTTGTCACTGTAGCCACCTCGGCCATCTGAGTCCAGCGAGCTTCGGCTGCCACCTGTTTCATGCCTCTGCTCATCCTCATAGATGGTCATTAGGCTTTTGGGTTTGCGTTCCTCTCGGCCTCCCCACGTGAAATCTCTGTCTTGCTCTCGGTCGCGGGAGGGAGACTGACTATTGGGTCTCCTTCGCGGGCTGTGCTGCCTTCGTTCTTGACTTCCCGAGTTACCAACGCCACTTAAAACACTGTCCACATTGAGCGCCTCGCGCATGGGCTTCCAGGGGCGGCTGGACCTGCTGCGACTTCCAGGGCGCTCTCTGGAGTCTTGGCTGCTGTCAGTGTCGTATCCGTTGGAGACGTGTTCCAATCTCCGGCTGTGATGACTACTGCTGATACTGGGCACATTGGGCAACACTTGGACCCTAGAGTGAGAGCGAGCGGGCTCATGTGAGGAGCGTCCGGCAAGGTGGGGCGTTCGCTCGGTCCGTGTGGGACCTTTTCCTTGACTGCTGTACAGCCGAGTTTCCAGGTGTTGTCTGAAGCCATTCTCTGGAGGGGAGGCGGAGCGGGAGTAGGTCCTGTCCTGACCTGGATCTGATATAAAACAGGAGAAGTTTCATGAGAGCTTGAACTAGGAGAACAGCAAAACACATTCTAAACAGATGTTTTCAATAAATGAGTTAAGAATAAAAAACTTTTTTCAAATTCTAACATTATAGACCTGTTAACCAACAAATCTACTGAGACAGTAAAATATGTGATACACTGTACAATATATCTTTTTAACTTCTCTAAGCTCCAAACATGCCTTTGTCGTATATGAAAAAATAATGCATCAACTTTGGCTTCTTTTATATATATGGATCAGGATTCCTAAATTTTAAGACAAGTGGAATTTAAGACTTTTTAAAACTGTTTTAATGCCACTTTAATTGAAATTTAAGAGTAATTTTACAGTAGCCATTATTGAAGGAAAAAACATGTACATCAATTACTTAAGAAAAATTGGAATATATTTTATTTTTCTATTTATTGTAAACTTAAAACATAAATCTTCTTTGATTTTAATGCACGACGCATTTGGTAAATTATTGGTTTTTTTAAATCCATTATTTTGGGATTTTGAAAAAAACCAATCCTTTTCAATTAAAAAAAATCCTATCCCTGATGTCGAATTATTTTTAAGACTTTTGAAAGATTGATTTTAGACATCTTAATGCTAAACAAGGCCTTATTTTAAGATAAATGAATTAACTCATTTTAAGACTCTTTGAGGATCTGCAGCAACCCTGTAGATTGTCAAAAATTTTAAACTGCACCTGATGTCATGAATAATTTTCTCAAGACCAAAAAATTTACTTTCATTGACACCTTGACACCAAGACACAAAACTGTGCCAATGTGCAGGGTGGGCAGAAAGTGAGGGAAGAGCATGACGACAACAGGGCTGCTGACATTTATGTGTGCAGATGACGGGGAGGTGTGAATTACAGCAGACAGCGGTCGATTTCTAGCCGTGGTGTGTACACGGACGGGGGCCAGCTTATTTACAAACATTCATGCAGCTACACACGATAAAAGGAGCACTTTGGGTGTAATTTTGTGTGCACATGCATATATGAGCATGTTTTTCAAATACATATGTGACACATCTTCACATGATAGTGTGTAACGGATGTGTGTCTGCTATTCCAAGGACACTTCCAGCAATAATAGCCACTTTCAAAATATACGGCCAGACATCCTTCCTGGAAACTAGTTCACTCGTGTTGAGCTATACATACATACATACACACACACACACACACACACACACACACACACACACACACACACACACACATTTATTTTATGACACAGCGGTGACATTTTTTGAGCAGCACTACATTGGCCACGAGTTTTGATTTAATCTTTTAAATGAAATCAAAAAGATAATTTCAAAATGTGTGGAAAATGTGACATTTTAGTTTTAGTGTACTAGTCCTTATTTCAGAACTTAAAGCTTGAATCAGAGGCTGCATGCTTTGTGTTGGAGTCATCTAAATAACCAGGAAAATCTCATCTGCTCTAACATCGTGTTTGAGTGCACAAAAAGTGAATCTAACACTACATATAACTGTCAGTCCTTGGAAAGCCTGCAAGAGATACAGTCCCTATTGCTTCGGATTCTGCTGACTGTGTGCCAGAGTTAAATCACTTCAAACATCACTCTCTACATTTTTCGCCAGTATATAGGATACCGGTGTGTTTCAAAGAGTTTCTGCAGCGCTGTCAACAGTACACAAGACTGTGGATCATTTTGGAAGAATGGTAACATGCCTAAATCAATACAGCCAGAAATCATTTATTAATACCTTGGAGTTATCTCACAGTTTGATATGAACTGAGCAGCAAAGTGGCTTAAGCTTTTCTTGAGTGATTTTTTTTTCTGGAGAAGACTTTTTAGCAGAGTCCCAGCCTGGGTATGAGCCCCACTGCTGTAAATGTATACTACTTACATTAACTGTAGTGTCACCTCCAGCCTCTCCATTCATCATGGTGACGACACTAGCCTCCTTTAGCTTACTGCATTCAATCATAGCAGGACGTGAGCTCGCTGCTAACGCAGGCTACTGCTGTTCATATAGTCGATTTGGGAGTGTGTTAGAATTGTGCTTCATAATCTCTAAACTGATAGTTAAAAGCAGTTATGTACAAAGAGTCTTAAAAGGAGCAGACCGATCAGTGTACTGATGAGAACTAACGCACACTCAATTTGTGAGGCAACAGGTACATATAGTTCCAAAAATCACATTCCTGGTACAGACAGTACCAGGAATGTGATTTTTTTTTAGTTAAATTCACCCTCTAATTATATCATACAGTATTTATCACTATTTTGTTGGATCAGGGTTACAGTATGTGTTTGTAAATGTCCATGGGGACCACAGTGAGGGAAACCAATAGCTCTGAATATGAGAGAGCAGGATGAAGGCAGGCTCCAACAGACGTCAGCGCTTAATCCCCTTTCTGACACATTGCTCCCGAACCGACGGTTACATAAGGGCTGGAGGGAAGTGGAGGGCTAGCCTTTTGTATCTTAGAGCCTGACAATTCTCATGTGTATGTTTGTTATATGTTGCATTGCATGTGCAGTCCCCATCTATACGTCCACACACTGCAACCAACCTCTGTAGCGGGATTCTGGCCTCCGTTGACCGCTCCTATCGGGCTCTCTTCTGGATGGATGCATCCCACGCACCTCTCCTGCTCTCTGGGCAACTTCTCGAGAAATCTCCCTGAGGCGACTTTTGGGATCGTTGTTGCCAATTTTCACTTTAAAAATAAAAGAGATGTCAAGCATAACTATGTAATTAATGCTGAATATATATATTTTTTCAATCTCAGTTGTACCTCTGCTGAATCAGGTGGGGATTTCCACTACCACTGCAGACACTATTAAAATTATTTCTATCTCAGTGTATGTATAGGTATCTATTGTCACTACATCCTTCTCCATGTCACTGTTTTCTATCTTTCAGTGCCAGCACCCCTGAGGCACTGAGCAGTTGCAGAGCAGACAGAGGCAAACTTTACAGCACATCATTGTGCTGATGGATACGGTATATTTTCTGCCACATGAGGGGAAAGGCAGCAGGGTGGAAACATGTCCATGCAGAAGCTTCCCTGCTCTGTCTCTGGCAGATTTTCACTTTGAAAGGCAATGATTAGTCATGGCACTGGAAAACATGATCATACTGTGGTTCTGTTAGCTGTCAGAGATTTCAACAGCAATCTCTGTGAAGAGAACAAGATGTTTCAAAAAACACCAGGTATTTTTAGAGACTGTTTGGTATTCCATATTCTCTTCAGCACCAAAAAAGAAGTGTAAAGTTCACAAGCTGATTAATCAGAACTTAATAATTTGACTGTGATGCTTCTTAAAGCTTTGACTAGCATTTTTCTTCCTTCTCTTCACCAAATCTTAAGCAATGAGCTTTCAAGTGCAGACAAAGAGTGACACACAAAACTCAAGGACCATCACAATTTCATACAGCTACATACTAAACATGGAACATGCCATAAAATAAAAAGAGATGCAATTTCACCAGTCTGATCTGCTCCCACAACCTTTTGTTTCATTGTCTTTCCACTAAGGTCAATTACTCATCTTCACAAATCTCCTTTTCTCAATTTACACTCCTCTCCCCACTTGCACTTAAGTATGTGCAGAATTGTCAGCTCTTTGTGACCTCTCCCCTCAATGAGGGTCCCTAATCCCCTCCTGTATTACGAACACGGCCAGATTTAGTTTTACAGCGAAGACATTTAATTATCTCTTCCACTGCTTGCTATGCCAGATCTGTGCTTGTTGCCACTCTCTGCAGACAAAAATATTTACAAATGAAGCAGTCTTTCAAGGCTAAAAAGTCTAACCACCGTACAATTTGGCTAATGTCTCTCTGGTATGTTTTTCTCTCTTGAGCTGCAGTAATTTCACAAGCACATATTGTGTATTTAAACCAAGTTTTGTAATGTTGGGGGAAAAAATAGAAAAAAAAACACTTGAATAAATTATGTGCAGCACGTTTTTCCACATCTTGGGTTAGGAATCTCTCTCTCTCTTTGCATTCTGGCCATATTCAGTCGTTCCATATTTCCCTCTTACCTGGTCCCCGTCCTCCATTGGTCTGATTACTGGTCCTGCTGAAGGTGGAAGAGGTCTTCTGTTTCAAAGAACCTTGGCCCAGCAGAGCATTCAGATTCTCCCTGGTGAGGTCCAGCTTCTTGTGGGCTACAACTGGAGACTCAATGCCTGTGGAGGAAGACATAAAGAAAACAAAAAATGTAAACATTAATCTAAGGCCATATGTGCATGACTGTCTTTTTCCAACAAAAACACAACACATTTTTTAACTTAAATTTAACAATAAAACATAAATTTGATATCAACAAATACATCAACTGCACCTGAAACTAAGAAACAGAATTTAAATTACAAAATCCACATAATGTTCTCCTCGGTTTTTGCAGGATCATCCAGTTTGGTCCAGCGCCCTGTCAGCTCTGATGGGCGGTGAGCGGCTGCCACAGCTTGCACCTGGGGCACGGCCAGCATGGAGAGTTGGAGGAGGATCTTTAAAGGGGATAAAAACCTCCCCAACCAAACAAATCCAGGGATATATAATCCAAACAGCAGAGATGTTCAGCTGTTGTCATCAACAAATTTTCATTACTACCCTGCAAATGCAACTAATATGATGTGGGATTTTACACGTCCGGTTAAGAGTTTTTGCTGATGTTTCTCTGAATTTGATTTCCATTTACAGCGACCTGCAAACAAAAGGGACTTTTTTTTTATTTTGCGGTTAATTAAATGTGTGCTGAGGGAGTAAAAGCACTACTTCAGTATACCAACAGCATTGCAAGAATTTTACTTTGCATAAAAACATCATGTCTTTTCAAATTTCCACCTACTCGTAAGATTGCATTTGTTCATCAAACACTTAACTCCAGCTGGGTGTACGGAGGGAAATGGGCTTTCCTTTTATTACCTCCACATCCTGCATTATTCTGAGAACTATAAATACTGAATAAGCCATAGCTGCACGCCTCTACCTCAAATTAATGGGCACTATAATTAAACAGGGGACTTGGGATGGTATTATGAATAGTGAAAACACACTCAACAGGACTAACAACCAAGATAAATGCATCGCAAAGGAATTAGATGTTGTCATTTCCGTAAAAGGACACTATATCTTAGCAATATAAAATACCTATGTTTCCACAGAGCCTCCACAGTGACATAATTTATGTTGAGGACTTTTAAAAACCATCATGATGACCTGTGACCCATTCTTTGAGGCCACTTTTTACAGTAAAAGTTAGTACAGTCAAAATCGCTGATGAAGAAAATACAGAACCAGACTTATTTTTAAACAGCCCCCCTTGGACAGGCCATACCTTGCACTTCTCCATTGACAGGGGTCTTGTAATGAGACTGGCTGCTTTTTTGTCTTGAGGCATCGTCTGCGGTGATTGCACTCCCGTCAGGGTTGGAGTAAAAGAGGAGGAGAGGTTGGAAGTGACCTTTGATACATTTGCTGACCACATCTTTCCATCTAGAGCCGATCTATAGCAAAGAACAAGAGGAAAGGTGGTCAATGCACATGTGCTTGCAGTCTTTGCAGGATTTCTGCATATTTACATGATAATACACAGTGAAACAAACAAAATAAGACTTTCTTTTGTGTGAAAATATGTCAATCAATCAATTTAAATGTATTAAAGAGGATTTAAAATGTCAGATTCCCCTAATGGGAAACAAAGCAACCATGAAATAATTCAATTTGGAAAAGCAGACAGATTGTGCACATAACCGGATAATTTGCTTTCTTGCGACCTCATCTGTTTTCATTTGACAAAGGGGTATCAGAAAAGTTTTGTTGTGTAACTGATCTGACAGAAGGCATTTTAACTTATTACAAACAGAGCACCACTTTAGTGGCATCACCAAAATGCCACAACCCAAGTCAATCTTAGCCTGACAGAAAATCCTCTGACAGCTTTTTAATAAAATTAGCTGTCAAACCTCAAAACAAAACCTCACCTTTATTGCGCATAGTCTAATTTGTGAGTGAATATATCACGCTCAGGCCAAATCGCACAATCACATTAGCTAAGCCGTGTAAGGTGCGTGTCTCGCCACAGAGGCACCACAAAGGCAGGCTGCAGGCTAACAGATGCTTGTGTGCTCCTTAATTAAGCAAATGACGGTGGAAGAGGGAGGGAGAGGAGAAAGTAGGAGGAGGAGAGATGAGGTAAAGAAGAATGAATGCAAAGCAAAACAAAGACAACACAAACAAAGGAATGTTGCAGAGGTAGATATAAAATACAAAAAAAAAAACGACAAAGAAATGGGCTGTGGTTGTGAATGCTCAGCAGTCTCTTACTCCTGTCATGTGCTGTACTTTGTCAAAATCAGACTAAAAATCAGCAACCACTCTAAGGGTACCATGAGGCTGTAATGATCTTTGCACCTTCTTGTCTAAATGCTGTATTGGTTGCATAAACTAAATGTGTAGCCACGACACAACGTCCAACATGGTTTCTACATCTTAAGGCAAGTTAGATTTAATACTTTTTTTAGAATTTGTTAATGCCTAGTAGGACTGAAATTAAAGGCAGCTTTTACAATAACAAAATTGTACAAAATAAATCGACATCAGTTACTCAGAGTTTGGGACAATTTTGTCCGAATATCTATTTTAACATAAAATATGACTTTTTCCATTCATCCAGGCATGGCGTAGACGCGGGTACAGCAGAACTTGGAAACACCTGGCATGTGTTAGAGGGTTTTCTTGGCAGTTTTGTGTATTTCCCATCAAGGCTGAAAAACTTTTTGCATAAAATATACTGAGCCTTGAATGCGCTGCCCTGTACCCATTTCAGCAATGCTGCAAAATCTTGGTTTTATGGCAAACAGTAGCAGAGTTTGTGCTTCGCCATGTTGGCCAGGGTGCAGTCACAGCTAGCTAGCAGACAGCAGGTCCTCTGCTCTGAGCATCCCAGCCAGGAAAACACAATATAAGTGTTGTCGATTAATCTGTTCTGATTTGCTTAACTTTTTCTTTCAAAAAAGTTCCCAATTATTTCAAGATTTTACAGTGCAACATCATAAAGAAACCATTTACTAGACTTGAATGGCTGATTTAAAAAAAATTAAACAAGGCCACTGCCAGAATGGAGAGTCCTGAATGGACATAGTATAGACTCTAGTACTGTAACTCACCATCTTGCTACTATGAGCAAGTAACTGTATTTCATCTGCATTTTATCATTCTCATTAAACAAATAATGCTTTATGTACTGGAAAAGCAGCGATCAGGCTACAGCAGTCATTTAGCGGCTGGGACTTGGGGAGTCACAGAAATACTGGCAAGTTTCGACCTAGGTATGGACTTGGCAGGCACTAAGCACTGTAGCTCCTCCATCTCAGTCGGAGGGGGGCTGCACACACAGCACAAGCTGCTGATGGATTGACGCAGAGCCAGCCAGCCGCTGCACCACAGTCCCCGAGAAAATTGTGAGGATGTGAAACAAAAGGCATGCTCAACCATGTGCACGCCATGAAAATAAAGCCAATATTTATCAAAAAGAGGAGGGGAATGGATGAAAGGATTTACAGCCTTTATACTATATACACACACAGCCATTATCAACAGAACAGAGACACAAATAAAACCTTTTTCTCACATACAGATTGCAAGGTGTAGGTGTGTATGCTCACCTGCACCTTGCAACTCAGCTTTCTCAGGGACCCTTCAACTTTAACCAATGAAGGGATCTGTAAAATAATCTTTACTTGTTAAGCTCCACTTCACTACTGCAGTACTTTGTGATGACAGAGTTGGGGAACTGCAGTAAAGATAGGGGGGGGGGGGGTTAGCTGACTCTTCAGTGCCATAAAGGCTCATCAACCCAGAGGCTCATGAAGGGCAATCGATGTGGCCTTTATTGGGCGATAAAAAGACTTGGTGATGGCAGATAGAAAGCTGAAAACTGCTACTGTTTGCTGCTGAATATAAAAGACTACATTTTATCAACTCAGAACAGCACATTTTCATGCATGGAGATTTCCACATTTTTAAACTGTGGCCCATCTGTACGCTAATGGCCCGTGAAAACTAAACTATGAATAAATTCTGAGAAAAACAAGTATATATTAGAAACTTTTTCACAAAAGTTAGCCTTTTTTGCAAGATGCAAGAGAAGAAATCAGATAAAGCTTGTTGGATAACATTTGTGTGTTGTAATGAGCTTTACTTGTTTATAATCATCGTGCTGCTGTGTATACATATTCTTTTTACAATTAACAAATTATTTTTCAAGTCTGTGAAATGTCAGAAAATGTTAAAATTCAACATCACATATTCCCAAAGCACAAAATGATGCCTTCAGATTGTATTGTCTGACACACAGTCTGTCCGTTTGTTTTTTTTTTAAAAAACCAAAACATTTGTATAGATAAAAAACAAAGAAAAGCAACAGAGCTCTATATTTAAAGAAACTTTAACCACTGAATGTTTGGTATGTTCCCTTGATATCTGACACAGTTAATCACGAAAAAAGCACTAGGGCGCACTGTCTCACTTCTTTCACTGTAGCATCATCAAAGAAGACCCATTTGGAGGACTTGGTGTGGAAGGTGAAGGCACAGTAATGGTAGCTGGAGTAGCAGATCATCCCCACGAGCAGCAGCTCTCCCTTTTTGGCATGCTCATCTGTCACCCTGTAGAAGAGCTGGGTCCACACACACACACACACACACACACACGCACACACACACACACACACACACACACACACACAAATATATATAAATATATACACCAATTACTCATCGGCATCAACACTCAGTAAGTGGGCAGGCAAGTGAGTGATGTTGATAGCTAGTGGAATCAGTTACTCCATCTGTTTATAGATTAAAGTCTGAGGGAATGAACCGACATTGATTTGACAATCAGTACGAATGAGGGCTGGTTTAAATCAGCACCTTCATGGCACTTGATATCTAGATGAATTCTGACAGTATTTTTATTAATGGCTGAAATACTGATAGACAGTGGTATTTTTCAGTTGTATTTCTTTCATAAAAGATGTAAATAAAGTAAAAAGCTTACAGAATTAAGAAGACATATGGAGGAAGTGTTGGTGCAACAGTCACTTGTTTCTTCCTCCAACGTTTCATGCACTGCCAGTTCTGTCTCCTCTCACTCTCTCAAACAATAGATTTCAAAGCAAACGATGGGGGTGGAGGGCTCCCTTGAACACTCAATAAGTCACATGAAACACTCCTTAATGAATTAAGTCCTTTGTGGCAAACTAGTGGGAGGGGGTCTGACAGAGTCTTCTGTTGGTATGCCTCTGAAACGGGCAAGATGGAGTTGTCTAACGGTTTGCAACTTAAGTGTAGAAGTTACGTAATGTGAGGAGTGTATGAGTATTGTGCGAATCTGAACTACACCGATTGATTTATTTGCTTATGAAGCTCATCCAACACAGTGTACTCATGTGCCCAGGCGACTGAGGAATACTTAATAAGTTGTGTGCCAAATTTCTACATACACATTCCATGTGAACACTGCAGACAACCACATTCATGTGTGTGAAGATTTTACGGACAGAAAAAGTTCCAGTTCCAGTTGCCTACGTTTGCGCATACTTATGATCAAGAATGTGTGAAAATAAACTCTGCAACAAAAGCAGTCTTGAACACGTTTTTCCCCCCTCGCCTCAGTGACGTCTATTCAGCCCACATGTTCCCTGAGACAGGCATGCACACACACGCTCAGGAAAACACAGAAACAAGGGGAGGGGCTTTCTGACAAGCTGACCAAGGCCAGCAGGGGCTTTTTGATCAGTGGTGCTGGCCAACTGGGCATTGGGCGTTGACTGCTTATGCAACGGCCCAACTTACAGAGAAATAAATCCCCACTTTATTTCCTACATATGTTCGATTGCACCTCAATAAACTGACTCCAAAACAGAAAAAAAAGAAAAAAAATTAACAGCTGTGTGAATGAGCAGATTCCCAAAATATACTGACAAACTGAACCATGTCTGGAGAGTTATTTTATATTCTGTTGGATAATTAATTGAAAATGTCAATGAAATTCTGTATGACAATTTTCATGCTGTAATTCCACAAACTACTAAAGAATAAAATGTGCCTTAACTGTTGGTTAAAAATACACTTACCTCAGAAAGACTGAGATGAGGCCCCAGTGAGCGAATAACATCCTCTGTGAGGTCTGACTTTTCAGAGTCCCAGACAAAGCCTATGGTAACAATCTCTGGAGAGTTCATGAGGACCCGTCTGATCCCAATCCTCTGGCCACAGTTGCTCTGAAGAAGCAGGACCAAGACATGGACAAAGACTACAGTTTTACCCAAAAGCAATTTCACTTGATTACAAAGTAAAATGTCAACATCAAAGGCAAAATATTTGAGAGTCACTACACTCCCAAAGAAACTTTATTCAACAAATAATGGAGACAACTAACATCTATATTGCTGATGAAAGGCCTCTGGTGCATTTGTTACACATTGGTCTTTCAAGGAACAATGTGCTTAATAAAACACTCTGCATAGTCCACTTACTGGACAGTTGCGAAGGTCTCCTATCTTACTCGCTGCTTGTAACACCTCCCCAAAAGACTCGTCTCTGCGCTGATGCTGATGCGTCTGTTGACTGAGAAAGATGAGACGCATTGTCAGCAGAAGCATGGGAAAGAGCCAGTGAGTGAGAGGAAGGGCGACAGAGACAAATAAAGATTACGGTTTGTGGAGAAAGTTGTGTGTGAAATGTCAGCTAAAAAGTTAAGTTATGGCCTTGTGACAAATGAGGGGAGACATGAAAAGCGAAAACAGAGCAGAGCCAGACAGAGGACAACAGGGGGAAGTAAAGAAAGTTTCATATTGCCTGTGCCTTACCAGAGTGCAGTGATGGAGACATAATGCACCAGCTCTGTAAACGGCAGTGGGTCGGAGGATGCCCCACAGCTATGGCACACAGACTGCAGAGTGGAGAGAGTTGGAGACCAAGGGGATGATAAGTACAAAGAAAAGATACACAGGTGTGATTTCAGCATGCATATCCACTGTCAAGGACTAATTATCAAGTCAGCATGTCATCTTCCAAAAGAGTGACAACAGAAATACTCACAGTAAGAATAAACAAAACAACAAAAACACCTCCTTAATTTGTATAAACTGCGGCAAGACATCATGACTTGTCTTGCTGATCTAAATTATCAAGCTTTCAATTTAATACATGAAGTGATCAATCTACCTTAGATGAAGGCAATCCTCAATCCTGATAATATTTCTCGGATTGGGTGCCCTGAAGTCGGGGTGGAACCAAATCCACTGACTGTGCCCCGAAGGGATTTAGTCCAAAGGCGTATTATCTGTTTGATTCCGAGATAGTACTGGTTTGGGATGGGGCAGAGTCATCGATGGGCTTTGGAAGCCACAGGGGAGGGTGTTGTTGTGTGTTGTGCCGGAATTTATGTGTACACCATCTGTGATTTATCTGCTGCTGCTGCACTGTGGAATCTGACCAGAAACACCCTCTGTATTCCACTGGGGCAACCCAGTATCAAAACATGACGGATTGGATTTCTACCGTCTCAGACAGTGATTCATGCACCTGTCTGTGTGTGTGTGTGCCGCTTAATCCTAACACTAGCTAGTGTGTTTCGCTTGTCCACACATTATTGTAAAAAGGCTGTGCAGACAAACAAACTAAAACGTCAACAGCAAAAAATATAAATAAACAGAATTAACATCTCCTCTTCAGACAGCCTTAATTAACTTATTTTAACACTCACTTGTTTTTTAATCACCATAACATTTCTGATGTTTTCTAACCTCTTACTGACCTGTTCATAAAGTGACATAGCAAACTTCTGATGCGTGATGCAAGACTTTGAAGTGCAGGCATCTGTCTCCTCAGGCACAATGTGCAGGTGGATCCTGTCCAGTATGTTCTCCTGTGACACAACAACACATCCATCAGAAAAAGGGACAAAATATTTCCAACACTGCTATTGTAAAGCCACCTCTTTACAAGCACCAAGGGCTGTTTTTTAACTACAATACAGGTATTTCCCAGAGCAAAACTGCAGTGCAGTGGGACACACCGTTACATATCATGAGTTCAATTTTAGGAGTCATGTCGTAAACCTGACAGCAGAAGGAACACATTTAAAGAGCGAGCTATGCTCCAGTATAGTTTCCACCTGTTTCTATGGAGTGCCTGTGAGTTTATAAAATATTAAGACTGCAAAGGTAGGCCTTCAAAGGTTACAAGCACAACTTCACAGCCTCTTAATCTGACACTGACTAAGTCCTCAAATAAATTCTGCACCGGCGTGCTGCTGCCAATACGTTACATGGTGAATTCTCAAGGGCAAAGATCTGTGGGATTAAGAATTAAGATTGTCTATAAAAGATAGCAACTTTGCCGCGTGAGGTTCAGTCTCCGATGAAAAAAAAGTTGCTGTTGAGTTTTTGTATGACGTGATTTTCTTTCTCTGCATCTGACTTATTTCTGACTCATTTTGATATGAGTAAACCCTTTTTTAAGACGCAAAGTAACTTAATGTCCACACTTTAAAAACCCAGTGTTCACCCATAGAACAGTCCTCTTCACTTTTGTTTCAGAGCCACTAGGTTCTCTCACTTGTTTATCCATTGCTGCATAATTGGACTTCCTAAGCGGAAAAACAATGATTGAAGGATAAAATCAGGATACATCTGTGCTGTTTGGGTAAACAGTTATCAAGGAGAAGTGATCAAAAGCTTAAGAAGAAACTAATTAAGCCTGATGGAAAAGAGAAAACAAAAATGAAGAATAAAAAATGCAGCAGAATTTGTTTTATATTAGATGGTTGAAGTCGAAATAAACCTGAAACAAAATTACTTGAAAACTACACTCCCGTTATGGAACAAGTTCTGGCTTAACAATACATTTCTGTGCCAAAAAGAGCAAAGAAAAACTGAAAATGATGTGTAAAAAAAGGCTCAAGGACACATAAAGTCGACTTCAAAAAAAGCCACAGAAATGATGCGACATAATATGGTAGTACAAAACAGAGAGGTCCAAACACAACTCTGGCGCTTATATAACCTGTCATGATGATATTTAGCGGCTATGTGGCAGGGGTTGATGGGAGGGGAAGGGAGGGACAGAAGCTCTTTCAGTGACCTCGCCAAACAGTTTGTTGCAGTGCATTACCCGAACTGTGTGTCAGGGTAACACACAAGCATACACACATCCCTCTCCGTACGCGAGTCTCCCTCGCTCAGGACAGCCGCGTTGCCACAGGAACTTACAAAGCACTCTGCGGCATCATCCATGAAGCCCAGCTGGAAGCGCTGCTCGTCCTTAAAGGTCTCTGCCAAGGCGTGACGCAGGTTGTCAGAGGGCAGGGCGCGCTCTCGACTGTGCTGGAACTGGGAGAAAATGCCCTGAAGAGGAGAGCAAGAACTTGTTAGCACATGGACTGTGGGACATTTTGTTTATTAAAAGCAACTCTGTCACCCTCACTGCTCGATACATAGTCTGGATATGTGACCCACAGAGTTGGCACATTCATAATGACATACAGGAACTTCAACTGATTGTATTTTACCTTTAATGCACAAAAGATGCAGGATTCCCCCAGACAGAAGTGTCCAGGTAGCTGCCTCAAACTGCGTCTGAAGATGTCCAGCTGCCATAGTACCTATACAAGGGAGAGGGGAGGTTACCTTTTTTTTACACTCATCATGACAACAGGTAGGAACTATCATATGTACAAAATCTTGACAACCTTGGGCCCTTTGTTACATATGACAATTTTACATTAGGGACAGGGTCTCAAGGTCATGAGGATGAGGAGTGGGAGAGAGGAACATCTCCCTCATAGAAACAAAGCCGCAGGTAGTGATCATCTTCAACCAGCTCATCGGTTGCCTCACCCTCTGAGTCACAGTCTCTGAGAGTGACCTCACTTAAGGGCTGACTGCAATAATGCACTAACTCACCAGCTAGTCAAAAGCAACCACCAAGTAGGTTTAGAAGTTGCTGGGAAGCTCTGACAAATTTAGGCAGTGACTAAGCTTTGATATTTCCAAACAAGTGATGGTCTTTTGTAAGAGGGTGGAACATGGTGGAGGAAGACTGCAACTAGTGGATAAATAAACGAGCACGCACCAAAATTAAAGTATTTTTTAAGTAAAAAGCATATTAAAATAATCTGTTATCCAATATAAATATTATGCTTGAATTTATGAATTTATGAAAAGAACAGATCAAATTAGAACCAGGACCATATAGGGTTGCTGCAAATTTTTTGGATATCACATTCAATGCCTTTCAAGACTTTAACAGATAGATTTTAATATTATTTCCACAGCAAAACACATACATGTTAGGAGGGTTTTTAAGCAATTCTTATTCACTTTACTTAGCAAATAATGTATGGTATCTTTTTGAAATTAATAAAGAAAGAATCAAACACTGGCTTTATGTTTCAAATCAACTTGACAGTATTAATTGCGATATTTATATGGATAGTTTTGTATCACCACAAAATAATCATAATAACATTTCATAAAGTAATAACATTGTTGGCAAACACAATTAACTCTGTCTCACTGTTATGTTTTAGATGTGATAAAACTGTTAAAAAATATATATATTCAAATTTTAATTACACTTTGGATAGAATTTTTAATTTTGATAACACTGTGTAATACTATGAGGCTCTTTGAGTTGTTCTCGCACTCACAGTATAGTTAATTATGCATATTTACACTTAAAAATTCCTTTAAATAATATGAAAAAAAATGTTGGAATAGCTTTATTTTTATGGGTAACGTGTTCATAAATATGGTAATTAAGACTTCTACTTTCTTTTAGATAATGTGGAAAACTTAGTTGGAGCAAATTAACGTGTGGGTTATTAACTAAAAGAACTTAAGTATGCAAATACAATATTTACACATTTTTAAGTTGATTCCTCATAAAAAATAAGTTTTTCACACTATTTAAAAGAAATCTGAAAGTATTATGTACTGTTACCATAATAAAGAACACACGTTTTTAAGTTGATCACTAGTAAAAGTTAAAATAAATTTTTCCACATTATTTAAAAAAAAATGTAATTGTTATGACACATACACGTCACAGTATATGTGACCTTTCATACACTTTAACAGTCAGAAACTCTAGCGAGGTCAAATTAAAAAGTCGCTTTTCAGTATCCAGATTTTAGCAAATATCAGAAACAACAGAGGGCTCTGTGTCTTGTCAGAAACACCCTGGTCAACAGTCTTAAATCTTAGCATCATTTTTAATGTTTTGTGTACTTTTTTTGATCCTTTTAACTTCCCAAGAGTAAGTGGCCCGTGGATAACAGATTGAAACAATACAAGAAAAAAAAAAGCTTGGCTGAGTCACAACCGAAGACCAAACCACATTTAAATAAGCGGATTCTTTTGAGAAATATTTCTCATGCAACTTGACATCAAATTTTATGATCTTAAATCTCTGCACTCTATTTCAAGACTTTTTAAGGATGAGCAAGAACCCTTTTTACATTATGGTTCATAACGAAAAAGGCCAACACATTCTTATTTGTCGACATTAATCGATAAAAAGCTAATTCTAGCACCATCACAGGAGGATCGAGAAGCTTCCTTGATTCCTGTTCACACGTGACACACTTTTAAATACTGCATACTCTATCAAAAGGCACACACTTGATAGATTAATAATTGAAAGAAATGTTTAAATAAATGCAGCCAAAACAACCAAAAAAAAAAGGACATACCTGCACAGCACTGTTGAGGAAGCAGCTGTTCTGGCCCGGCTCGTTCAGCAGTCCTTTGGTGGGGGCCAGAGACAGCATGCTCCCCGGCTGGTACGATTTCCCCAGATTGCCCCCCGGCTTCCTGAAGAACTTGACCCATGCCATTGGATAGTGGGGTCTGCCTTTAGACAGGTGGGTTAGTCAGACAGCGACAGGGCAGAGTGGTGCTGGGATCCTCGGCCTCTGACGGAGTGACTCCCCAACAGTCTCGGGCTAAGTTATTCCACAAGCTGCAGCAGCTGCCTTGCTACACATGGGCTTCTAGTACATTTCTGCAGGTCATGTAGAAAATCTTTTTGCTTTGTCAACTTTTTCAAAAGTCGAAAAAAAAAAGACAGAAAAAAAAATAAAGTCAACACACAAAATTACAATCCAAGTCTTTGTTTTGGTAAGCCTTTGATGATCTGCGGTCTAATACTTGTGATTAGATGTATTTTGACTACGGAGCAAAAAGCCTTAGTCATCCTGTAGTCTTGATGGCTTCAAAACAGCTTTATGAGTGACCCCTTTAAGAGAAACTCTGCCACATTGTTGTGATGCTGTTGAAGATCTTTAGCTGCAGTCTATTGTCCCTCTCAGAGGTCCATCCATATTGAGGTTTATCGAGACTGGACAGCAAACAGGGCCGGGCTGCGTCAGAGAAACAGAGAAAATGAGATTAAATGAGATTTTAGATGAAATTAGAGCTTATTATCAGATACCGTGTCTTCTAGCATGTGATCGCTATTGTTTTCTTATATGTTTAATTCTGAAATGTTTGCTCCATTCACAGGACAACATTTTGTCACCATTTAACAGACTGATTCTGCAGTAACAGAGTTTGTCCAATTATCAAGCAGGGCTTCCCTCATATTCATTTTTTATGGCAGCCTGCCATGATTAAAACAAGGGCGCGTACATCCGATCAAACAATCAACCGAAGGAAAGAATCAAGCAAAAGATCAGCACACTGTATTAAAAGTTCCCAGTAATTTTTAATTATGCAACGTTTCTATTGAACAGAGATCTTCTTCTGGCATTTCAAATCATGACCCGCCATAAAACAGATATTCTATTATTGTAGCTAGACTGGTCATTAGATTTGCCTCATTCACCAGCCAAAAAACACAATGGTCATCTATTGTGTGGCAGCTACAATTTGAACATTCACTAGCCATTTGGCCAGTGAACAACATTTTGCACCCTGCATCTAAGACTACAGCCTTCATATCGCTGCTCATTCTAGGTTAGATGTTAAACTGGATGTTTTAGACATGTCAACAAAGCTTACATATTAACTTTTACAAACAGCCTTTGCACTGGAGGCGTGTCAAACTGAAGTTACCCAAGATGAAGTTGCATATTAACACTCAGACAGATTTATTTACATTTCCTAAACAACAAATGACAACAGTCGAGAGACATTTAAAAAGGACAAAGATAATGTTGACCTTGAACAGCCTTTGTATTAGCATGTTTACTATAAATAAGCTCGTACTCATTTTGAAAGTGTACAGGAATTATATAAAAAATGAAAAAAGGAGGCAACCTCCAACATTAACGACAATAAAAGTCGACTGTCACTACTGGCACGTCTTCTCTATCTCTCAATATTGATAACTGCTGACTACAGTCTTTCCAACCTCTCAAAATTCATTTGACTAGAGAGTAACAACACATGATAATCTATGAATCTGCTACTTTTCATCCAGCTCAAGTGTATACTATATCAAAATATGTGTCATATATAACCCAAGATTAAATTTTCTAAAATTGCTTATTTTGCTGACCAACAATTAGAATATTAAAAGATTGTTATTTTACGAAGGTATGAAACAGAGTTCAAGACATTTTAACCAGAAAGTGTAAAGTGTTTTCCTAGCATTTTTATTGAAAACCTTCAAAAAAGTATTATAATCATCACTGATAAATCTTCCTCCGCAAAGATTTACTATACAGCTTTGTCCCTCGTAAAATAGCATTGCATGGGTTTACACCTCCATGCTTACATGTGCTTTAAGTTTGCAATTCTGGCTCAAGATGAGAACACACACTGAAGCTGTTGGTCAGCAATTTGTGGCAAGATTTAAAAATTTCCATCAACAAAACACTGCCACAAGTTTCTTCTGTGTCCCATTTTGTCAGCTTTCCGGGCATTGTCATTCTTTCATAAACTCAACGACAAAATGCCTGACCTATTTTTAACACGAGATGAGCAGTGGAGGACATTATAACAAACCACTGAAGATGCAGTTCAATTTATGAAACTTGCGACCTATGCAGCTTCAACAACATAGTGAGTAAGACCAACAAAACCTGCAGTGGATGTGCAGTGTGCACCTTTGAAAGCAGCGCCTAACACAAGACTACTTTAAGAGGTATGATGGATGAATATGTTTGTGCTGAGTTAGGTAGTGGAATTTGTGTCTAGGTTATTACAATAGTGTATGCCCCAAGAGGTAAATACTGTATATTAACAGCCTGTAATTTTTGATGTGTTTATTGTGATTTTTATAGGATACTCTTTCACGTCATGCTAAATCATGCAAAGCTTTTCCTGTGCCTTTATGGAAAACTGAAGTTGTGGAAAAGCAGATGTACACCAAAAAAGTACAAAAAGCAACAATGAGTAATAGTTCCTTGCATGATGCATGGTGATTCATGCTTTTAGTTCCCAACACCTAAAAAAATAAGCCCAAAGAATAAACCTCAAACATTTTGTTATTCAGAGTGAGGACAAAAACTACTGCCCTACTTTGCACAATGAAACTTCCCTCTTGTGACAGTCTCCAGGACCACAAAAAGTTTCAGCCAAAACCAGCTGGACAACATTTTCACCCCTGGCATTTCAGGAATCCTCAATGGATGAAGATGTTGCAACTATGTAACCTTAAAGTAGGTTAACGGTGCAACCTGGAGTTTAGTATTTATACGTAGAATTTACATACTCATGACTGAACTTAATAACATCTCGGCCTCTGTACTTAGTAACTGGATTCCATTCCAGAGCAATCAGCTCACAGTTGCTTAAGAACTGTTTTTTTCGGATTAGTTCATAGCTGGAGGTGTGAGAGGAAAACTCCACCAATACGCTCCACCTAAAGCATGCCCTGGCATGTTGGTTCTATCTGTATGTTGAAATATAAGCTGTATTCAGGCACATACATGAACATTAGAGTTGGAAAACACCAGAGGCCCCATAATATGATATTATCATGGTACATTAGGTTCAATACAAAACTCTTGTGATTTTAAACATTTAGTGATATTGCTGAATATTGTAATAACATACATTGAGATTATTTACCTTTTTAACTGTAAATTTAATCATCAAATGAAGTCATTATCTATGTTATCTAACAAGATTAAAATTTTAAAATAAAGTTTTTGTATTTTAACCATTTTGCATGCAGTAAAATGTATCTCGTGGACTGAAAGAGCAATTAATTGTATTGTACTGGTACACAAAATATAGTGATACTATGCTGTATCTATTTTTTAACTCTACCCTAAATAAAATGGCACAGAAAGGAGAAATTACTCACAAAGACTTTTTTTTTTTTTTTTAAAAATTGAACAATATTTGAGGTGAATAAGTCTTGTGTGCATAAAAAAATCTTTGATCTTTAACTGAGAAAAATGGAAGCAAAAACAAAAGTGTTGTAAACACATTTTTATTTAGTGTATTTTCATATCTGAGACAAACATTCAAAGTGACCATGCAGCATCTCTTCCAAATCAATTTGCCAGCAAACAATACCACACATACACATGTCCACATTATTCAATGTCCATTAAATGGCACAGAGAATGAAGTCAATGCATGTTTTGTATTGTAACACTGCTGACAACAGCGAGAGGAAATACGGCTCTGCCTTTCAGGTCCTACAGATTTTATTGCATTATGGTGGTCCGCTTGAAAGCTGCCAACCTCACTTATGTTGAGCTATCTTTTACTCTGAGCAGAATTGGCACTTGCTGACTACAATTCAATGACATCATTTTTCAAAGATTGTGCTCTGGTACCTCAGGGCAAAAAGTATCATTCAGCTGCTACGTTTCCTTTAAACAAGCCCTCACTTATTAACAAACATTACATTCACTGTCATTTCATTTTCTTCTGTGAAACGATGAGGCCCTTACTGTGGAGAACCAACATTTCTGCCACATCCGTCTCCCCACCCAACAAGAAATTAGAAAAACATTCCAGGCTTATCAGATTAAGCATGACACCTTTCATCTGACAACATCATGTGACTGGCACCATGTAGTGTTTGCACTGCAGGACAGGCGCACATTTTTAGACATGGACTGGCTGAGTTGCAAGCCAGAGAGGTTAAAGTGGCACATACTGCCCCTAACCTGTGAGCAGGCATGCACATAAAAGCGTGTAGAGTTGGAAAGATTGATGCACATTGTCTAAACAGGTGGCTATGCTGACATGAACATTAAAAATGTATTTCATATGCAGCCGTGTTATGAGCTTTTTTTAATAAAAGAACTATTCTCAAAATTGAGAACGGATCCCTCATAACTGACTTCAACCGAAAACAGCCATGTGATAGATTGGCCTCCTTGTTTATAAACCTAGGTGGAGAAAATGACTCAACTGGCAGGTCACAATATTGTCCAGAAGCCAGGTTTACGTCATTACCTAATGTAAGCCAAGACTGCTGTTGACACCCTTCCGGTTCACATCTTAATGTTGAATGTAACCATTCTCCTCAAGCTGATTTCCTATTTCGGGTTGATCCTCACATTTTTTTGATAGTTATTTCTTTGTTGAACACTGGTGGTTTATCTGACTTCAGTAAAGCGAAAACTGGTGATTCCTTGATGATAAATGACCCAGATGACAGATGTTTTTTTTTCCAATTCAGCTCTGGGCTCGACCGCATGAGAGAAGCCGGATTCAATCATATGCAACATTCACAGATAAAGAGCAGTGTATTTGATATGAGACAAGCTGAAATTATTGATCCCTGCAGGGAAATGAGGTCATGACTGCAGCAAAAACAGTAATATTCAGTGAGGTCAAGACACAAAATCCAAGCACACCACTTAAAATATAAAAAGCACCACTGGAATCAGCAGAGAGAAGGACAAGCCTCAAATATCAAAACTAATTTTCATTATATAGGGCCGTGAATTGTATCCTTAACTAAATTAACCAGACAACCACACCACTGTGGAGTACTTTGTACCAATATAATCTATTATTAAATCTATAAAACAATTACTGTATCGATACACAGAAACATCTTCAGTTCTATCACTGCAGCCCCAGAGAACGAGTGCAACAGGCTACACTAGCATGAAAACATGAATCAAACAAAAACTGTATATTCCAGTTATTGCTGATACTGCTGAAAACTGTCTTCCTGCAATTTGTTTGACAACTACAGAGGAAAGCTAATTTGTAATGCTAACATTTATAAAACATGAAATCATGGAAAGCAGTCTTTGTGCTTGTTTGTAACAATTTTCTGTGTGATGTTATCACTTTAATTTCAGCTGCTAATGATATATTTTGGTCCATGATGTCATCCAGTGAGAATGACTGCATTTCCCCCTAACAGATAGTTGGTGAGGAGGAAGTTATTTTATATATGGCATTTGTTTTTATATATGCTATTTAAAATGCAAGTCTCAAAAAATGTTGCTTGCTGGTTTGGTCTATGCTGGCATTTTTTAGTATGTACTCAACCTATCTTTATTATGACCTAAATGCTGGGGTTAATATTTAAAAAATCACTGGCTGCAACACATGAATTTCACTTGCAATAATTGCAATAATTAAATCAAGATGGGGTTAACTATTAAATAATTTTCTTATTAATTAAATAACTGATTAATCTGTTCAATCAAAATTAGCTTCCAGCTTCTTACACATTATTTTTTAACATTTTTTTTTACTACTTTGTGACAATAAACTGAATATCTCTGAAACACTGATTAACATGTTTCACTACTTTCTGACATTTTATAGACAAAATAACATACGGCCTAATTGAGAAAATAGTAACCATTATTATAAAAATAATAATCAACACAATAGACACCTGCTGAGTAGCATGAAAATATTATTATTATTAATGTAACTTAATAACTGAATGACCAAATTAATAATGAATGATTGTATAATGAAACTTAATAAAAAAATTAATGACCCTTAATGATAGGAGCTGTTAATGTCATTGCTTTATGTACCTGTGTGCCATTTCTAACTGGACTATTTTAAAAAGGTGTCAAGAGAAGTGTGCTGATGATAGATATATTTGCAACTATAGACTGGTAAAAACAAAACAGGCATATCTCTTCCTGCATCGTGGAAGTCTTGCCAAAAATATTGTACAGATCAGAGAAGAAGTCAAACAATAGAAGTAATTTCACTTTTTCTCTCAGCAGCAGCAGTACAGGAAGTCCAGTCTTCCTTATAAACAAAGGCTTGCTCAGACTTGTCAGGCAAAGTCAGGATTGACTTTCTTCTTGTCATAGGGAAAATGCTAAGGCTAGCACCTTGGAGCAATCAGCCAAAGAGCGTGTTGTGCATCAGCACCTTTGACAAGCCGAGAGAATCGGTTAGATGTGGGCACGTCTGGTGTGAAGGCACAGGGAGTTGGATGCTATAATTTATCTATTAGTTATCTGTTGATGGATAGCCTCATTATGAATGATTCAATTGATCTCCTTCACATGGTAATGCAAAGCGCCGCTGATGAATCAATCCATGGTAAACTGAGTCACACTAATTTAATGTCTATAAGATGTAAAAAATAGACACATGTGGAGGGACCAGCACAAAGAGAGACAAAGCATTTGATGCATGTAGAGAGGCCGTTGTTGGAACAATGACAACACTACGTAAAACAAGAATAAAAGACCATTTTCTCTACATCAGTTCTGTCAAACACCAACAACACATACAATTGCTCATCGGTCATACATTGCCTTTAAATTAATTTTGAATTCTCTTTTTCCCTGATAAAACACAATGTGCCCCACAGCATGGTACAACTTTCAGCTTCTACATAACTTCTGAGATACTATGAGATAAATTAAGGTACATTCTGCCTTTTTCTCAATGCAGATCAATACATCTTTACGTCAAACTGGTGCATTTTTCACCTGCATGACAACTGAGATCATTCCCTCTTGTTACTTCACAACTCTGCTTCCTATGGGAGTTGAATTTGCTGTTAAGGTAATCCCCAGTAAGGAGAGTCATTCATCAACAGTGAGTCAATGAAGTATACATCTTTTTTCCTCTATTTTTTGTGTTTCTTTGTGCACTCATATCTTGTACTTTACAAGAAATGTGTTAATACTTCAATTTTACCTTCAGATTTATAACTTTGGCACTATGTTGAGTTTGTGTCCTATGACAGTCATAAAATGGGGGAAAAATTGACGTTTTTCACACCAACAATTTAATTGTCCAAAGACACATGAACTTGAACTGCTGACTGACAGCATAATTACACAGTATTTAAAACCAGGCTGTTACTAGAGGAACAAATTCTTTGGGCAACCGTTGCTTTAACAGATGATTTGTAAGCCATCAGCCACGTCTGCAAATTACCTGGGATTTGTTGTGCAGAAATCAAGGGGAAAAAGCAAGAAGTAGGCTACTAATGAACACAATAAAAAATGCTGAGCTAGGTAACAGACTGCATTGTATTTGTGGTTATAAACTGCAGTTTCAAACTCCTATTGCCAGATGCACACATCTGAATTTCACTTAAGTGTTGTGTTAATCCCCACTGAATTTAAAATCATTTAGTGGTGCACAGAGACAATAAGAATGTGGCCATTTTCCATGTCTTGAGCTTGCCTTGGGTGAAATAAATAACCTCTCTATTTCAGATGCAGTCATGCAAACTTCTTAGAAGTCTGACTCATATGGTAAATGCAGGAAAAAAAGTCACATTTCTAGAGAATCTCATAGATGACAGTCTCCCACTCAGACTTCCACTTTAGCTGCAGTTGTTTATAAAGTGGTGAACTAAGTGTCTGACATCAGGACATAAACATTTTCCTCTACATTTCCTCTCCACTGTCGACACAATGTTCTAATTTTCTGTGATTTAATGCATCGGCTTTCCACAATCCTTCAGTTTGTTTATTTTATTAAGAGTTGGGATGAGGCAAACACACAAATGACTGAAAATACACAGTATCCACTGCATGTACGAAAAGAAGCAATAAAATGTGACCCTGCATGCTACAACCCAAAAAAACAAAACAAAACAATAAAACTTGACTGTAACATTCCCTATGGACTGCAGACATGGTTTGAGCCTTCAGGCAACAATGCACTGGCCGTTTCCTGTAAGGGCTTCCTGCTCAAAGGCTTGCCACTTTCCAGCACACGGTCACAGCGTTCAACCCTGTGAAACTGAACAGGTCACCCACGCCATGCTGAGTCACCCATTATTCCTTACGGAGGAAAAGGGAGAACAAAAGCACATATTCCAGGATCCAATGCTGCAAAGTATTTGATTGAAATATAACATCCTCCTTTCCACTTTTATAATTGCTTCCTTAATGTCCCTCTAGCTTGCCAATAAATATCAAGGGTGATGATGATGACCAAGAACAATCACTCATTTTAAAAGTCTCAAACCCCTGAGTGTGTATCACCTGGCACAATCTTTATCAGAAGCAGATCCACGCATAGTAAGTGAAGCAAACAATCCCTAATAAAAGTACTCCAAGTACTCTTGCTCAACATGCTTGCAAACAAAGAAGTGACTAAAGGCTGACTGTCAAAACTGGTTCTTCAGCATGCCTCCATATTTAGTTCACCATCTTGGTCCTAAAGGAAATGTTCCACAACCATCAACATAAAGCATGAGTGTGCATGATATCTACAGGGCTGGTGATCTCACTGCTTCATCACCACCACTGTGCTCACGGGACTGCTGCTCAGGGGTCTAATCACTAAAATGAATTAAAGTGGGAGAAACCACATCATAAGGGGAAAACACACTAGGCTATGAGGGTCTGCAAATGAGTCCTGGGTGAGCTCACGTGGACTTGTGTGTGGTTAAAATATAAAAGAGGGTGTGCAAAAACTACGCAATATGAAACCTCTCAGTCTACATCAACATAGGAGACTTGGCACTTCGCTTAGGCTGTGCTTGTTTATCCTGAGGTGACAAAACACCATAAAAGAGAGGAAAGCTGGCACTGTCACGTTATTAAATCACCTTAAAACCATATTTATATGCCAGCAAATACACATATGACTAAAAGTAGGTAATGCTGTGTTGAAAGAAAAACTACATACGACACGAGCAGCCACTTAATCCTTATTTTCGTGACGCTAGCTGCACATTTTAAATAGTTAATGATAAACCGACACATTGCTAGCTGTCAACAACAAAGCGACAGACTTTTAAGAGAAAATACCCAAAATAAGTAAACAAGTGAGACAAACTGAGCTGCAAAATCACAAAATAAGGCTTTTGGTGTTTTATACATAGACACACCATGTTTGTTTTTTTAATTTAACAAGAAGTGTGCTAACGAAAGCTACAAGACCGACTAAAAGCAGCTACTGCAAGGCCTACCTGGTTTCCTACTTACCTGAGCTCCAGGTAGAGCTACATTTCCGCCCCATGCACCGCTGCCAAAACATAAACTAGTAAAGTTTGAAGAATTTCAAACTCAAATAAAGAGCAACTCACCCGAAGGAGGAAAAATAACCCGAAGTGTGGCAATATCCTCCGGTTAGAGCAAGAGTTGAAGTATTTTGGTTGAGTTTCGGGGGGAGGGACTGAGACTCCGAAGGAGTCGCTGGTTAAAATGTACTTCAAGACACAAGAGCCGCACGCTGAAAACTAAAACACAAAGCAGAAAACAAAGTGTTGTCTTAACGCCGCCGAAACTTCAGTCTCTCTTGCTTTAGTGTGGTTTCTTTCTCTCGGAAAATCCACTTGACGATATATTCCGCTTTTGGGAGGCGTGCTGCGGGTCGCTGATGCGCAGCGGTAGTGAGCAATGGTCGCTCGGTCGACTTCGGCACCTGAAATACTGGATTAGAGATGTTTTCAGAGCTGAGATGTCAAACCCCGCCTCTTCAACAGTGTATTTACTGCAGTCTGCCATGCTACTGTACACCACTGCCACAGCTACAGAGCGCACACACACTCACACACAGACGCGGACACACTCCAACATTTGCAGAGCGCCAACTCTACTGGCAGGCTCGTTAATGTTGCTTTATGGTGCAGGGGGTTGCAGTTAGCCCACTACAATGCGTAATTTACAACTCCCAAACTGCAAAATTGCATCACATGCATACTTTGGAATTTGTTTAAAAGCTTTAAAAACTGAAAAACCATTCAAAATGCATGTAGATATTGTCAGTATATGTTGTTTTCTGCACCCAGGGATACAGAACAAGTAGAAGATTTGCATGCATACATTTGCAAAACAAGTATGCACTGCAGCAGTGTGGTGAGCAATGAATAAACATGCTTGTAGGGGTGTTAAACATTTACCTGCCTTGTTACACCCCAACAATGTGAAGACAGTCATGACACTGATGATTACCAACAACTGAGAGCAGAGGAGAGTGATGTAAGGCTCCTGTTACCCAAACACCATCTGCTTGATCCTGTTATATAAAGAAAGCATTGAGAGAGATGTGCAATTAAAGCTTTTTTCCCCTTTTTGAATCAAGGGACTACTGAGTGTAATAGCCCTATCATGTTTCATAGGCTCAGGGTCCCCAGCAAACTGACCATATTTTTTTATTTGGAGAGATTATATTAATTAAAATAAGTACTTTGGATTGACTCCACAAGAGGGAATATACTATAAAATGTATAATCACAAGGGAATAAACTATGTTTTTGATGTTCCATTATTTTTTTTCCAAAACATTTCTAGTTGCGGTAGTAACCTTTTAACTCTGGCTTATTCTTATTTATTAATGAGAAACATATCATACTCTTCACTGTAGGTGTCCAACACTCAAATTCAGAGGCCCATCTAGAGATATTTTTTGCAAATTTCTCACTGACTTTTTGAAAAACGTTTGGCTAATTAATTTGCAATTAAGGCTTGTACTGTAAAGGGGTGACTGTATACATATTTATATCATGACCCTTGCTGGAACTACAGATATTTTTCCATGATCGTCCCTGAGTGTCTGGTGAAATGCATGACCCTCCCTTCACCATTAATGACAATATTTCAAAGGTTCAAAACTCCCTGCATAGTGTTTGAAAAAATCAATTGAAATGCTCCCCCCATTTCGAACCCCTCCCTCATAAATAACGAACAGTCCCTTAATTTCGAATTTCCCCTCAGAAGAGCTCTGTGTCACTGTCAATAAAAGCAGTAAAATCAGGCCATATATCAAACTAGCTTTGTGTTGGAGGATAAATTCTCTTCCCCAAAAACCAGCAGAGTCACTCATTAAGGCAGAGGAAACTGTACGCAGTGATTAAGTGTGCGGTGAGGGATCACAATGTATCAGCGCGGTCCAGCCTTTCCCCAGGAAGTACTTGAAAGGGCCCATTGAGGGGACAATGGCATTTCCCCTCTCACACATTTCCTCAAGGGACATATAATGCTTCCTCTTAAAATATGAAAAAGTTCGAGTGTGGTAATAATCATTTTGAGTGATGTGAGCTTTAACGATCTTGGTGTGAAAGTACTTAATTTACCTTTAAACCTCATAATATAATAAAATAACCCAGCCAACCGTTAGCCATTCTTGAGGACTGATGTTAAAATACATACATCTTTTAAACAACTTTTTAGATAGAAATAAAAAAGTATTTTGGTGTCAGTGGGGGTGCTTTGAGCTTACATAGAGAGGGCTCACATTATGATGTTGGACATTCCCGCCCTGACAGTGGGCCTCCCTGCTTTGATGTGCTGCCACTGAATATCTTATACACCCTATAAATTATGGATCAGACGGCTCATCAGATCAGGTCTTTAACAAGTTTCACAAATGTAAACTTTTCTTTTCTGACCTCGGTGGCCAGCTCGCAATCCAGCTGCTGAATCTGACAATTTGTGCCCTGTCAGCACTGCTGCCTTACTCTGAGCCAAAAGTCTAAAAATGACTGTATCTTTGCACTGTCACGTCGTTGCCTGGCTGGCATGCACTTTGAATGACTTCTGCAGAATCGTGGCTCATTGGTTTTTGGACATGATTTATTCATTTTCGCCTCATGATATGTCTCCTTGTCCCAAGTTTTCACTACTTTTCTTGTATCTGCAACTGTTTGAAATATTTCAGTTATTATCTGTAAAACTAACCAAATGTGAGATCAAATTGTTCTTATACTACAGTGTACAGCAAACCACCCATCCTACACAAGTTTGATGCTATTGTGAAGGGCATTTTAATTTAAGATTAATTAGCGAGACTTTGCCAGCTCTGCAAGAGGACAGTGCACACTGTAAATGTCCTGCTGAGAGCTGGTGCCATTGCCCTGACTTCTCACCTTGAGAAAGCCCCAGTGAACAGCAAGAGATCCGCTGAACACAGTGGATGAACACTGCTCAAATGACAAACCTCTCTTTGCCTGTGTTGCCCTTTTTATGAATTCACCAACAACGGCAAATACAAGATTTGATTTAATCAAATCAATTACACTTTTTATGCTCACTGAGACTTGGTTGAAGTCCAAGAAATCATGATATTAATTTTAAATCCTCTCTTTTTTTTCACTTGAATAACTGGATAGAGTCTTGATATTAGGTGATTGTTAACATACATGTACAGCCCTATTACTATAGATTTTATAGACATATTAGATATTTTAATCTTGCTCGCTCAGTTTAGGGTCCCACTCCCTTAAAGGGATGCAGCCTGTTGTTATTATTATTATTTGTTTTATTTTGCATCTCTTTCACTACACAGCCACCAGCTTGTCAGTGCCTTTTTTGTCTTATAGATAGATTCATTGATGATCGTCATTGGGTCACTGGGCAGCTAAATTCCATTTCACCCCAAATGTGCTCTGCCAGTTGAAGTGGGATATTTTTAGCACTGTTGTCTGGCTTTTCAATCCATACTTACTGTACTCTATAGCCCTGAGACACAAAGGGAAAGTAGGACAACAATTCCAAAACCAGACAACTGTTTTTAAAAGTCTGTGCATCCAGGGTGGTCCCTTTTTAGACCAAACAAAATCAACCACACAATGTTAAAATGTATTAAGAAATATTCTGATTAATTTCAAAGCAAGAAAAAAAAATATCCTGAAACACTTTCTACTGGGACAGACATGTAGTGTAAGAAAACAAAAATTTGAATGAATACAGATACAACTTCTTGTGATGCTGCTCTCATCTACAGCTGCAAAATTTAAGTGTCTAATTAAAATATAAACTTAATCTGCTCCTGTCTCAGCCTGGGTAATAATAAATGCCCTAGTTTGTGTGCATGTTTGAGTATGTGCACGCAGACCTGGATGTGTGCGGGATCAAGGGAAATGCAAATAATTCAAATAGAACAGCTTGTACTAATGAAAAGTAATCTGAGGCACAAGTTGTCCTGACGGCACAAATAAACAAACAAATATGGGATATTTGTCAAGAATACATTTGTGTGTGAGTTCAAACTGTCAGTCAAGGTTACTCAACGTAAACTTGCCCTCATCACTCTCTGTAAAAACTGCAATAAGTGAAATGACTAAACAAAGCAAAGCTTTTAATGTTTTCTGTGAACACCATTCGTTGTATTGCTATTGAATTACTACTAATGAGGAACCACACAGTAGTGAAAGCCCCGTTGTTACATAAGAGATTAGACATGCTCGAACGCCACAATGGGGGCCACGGGGAGGCGACGCCTCTGAAGCAACTCCTGCTATATTTAACCAGGGATTAAAATCCTGTAATGATGAGTTTTTTGGAACGAAACTGCTCCTCACGTTTCTCAAGAACAATTCAGTAATGTTCCTTGGTGAGGACTCTTTGTTCAGCCACTTTTCTCGGTTTTGACATCTAGAAATTAATTTCAATGCAGTCAAATTTTAAAATAAGGGCCTTCAGAAAAAATAGCTCACATAATCATTGATAAGATTACACAAAGTGTCCTTAAGTACATCATGTTTACATTGTATATCATTCACTGGAATGGCATTTGTGTGCTGTCATTATGACTTTACATGACCACAAACATAGCATGATTTCCCAGCGTGGGTGTGTTTTATAATATGTCGTACTGCAGGAGCAGGTCAGAGATTTTTTTCATCTCAGACTCTTCTATTTGCATTAATTTCACTTTTTATTCATTTGTACCAATTTCCATTTTCTTACTGCCGAATTGTTTTACTGCTGATAAGTAGATGACATAAGCATAATTTTTTTGGCAATTGACCATGTTACATTAATTCTGGAGTGCAGCCAAAGGAGTGACTGTGATATATTTCACTGCTGTGTTTGCCGTATCCGCGGTAGCTGCAGCACACAGGAAAAGCATGCTTTCACCTCAGTGCTGTCTGGTAGGAAAAGTAATACCCTTTATTGACTAAGATAAGGCACATTAATTATTTTCTCCCTGGCAACATCATCATAAAAATGACTTTTTCCTCTCTATCTTCACATTAAGGACATTTAAAGCAAAATGTTCTGATCTTTCCCAGCTATATTAGACGAGAAAAGAGCTTTTAACTTATCACCTGATGACCTCAGTTTCACTACTTTAGTTACTTTACTTACTGGTTGTGTTAGCATTTTTAAGTTAATAAGTCTTCACTGACTATTAACCAATAAGAAAAGGTTAACAAATATTGACCAGTCAGGAATATAGATGAGCCCCGTGAGGAAAAAGTCAGCGGCCAGATTATGGTGTGAGAACACAGCTCTAATTGGTCTCGAGGGCTTTTGCAAGTAAACAGGAACACAGTCTTTAATGTTCATTTGTCCAAACAGGCTAATTACTAGCCAAGCAGTGAGCATCCTTCCATAAAATGGTCTTGAAAATGAGTGCACATATCTTAAAATTATTTTTTTGTGTTTGTACAAGAGATCAAGCATTTAATTTGTGATACCATAAAATTAATCCCTTGAAACATGATCAAATTGACTTGACCTCTTATAAAAAGATGTAGAGGAGGCAATGAGCAATAAAACAAGAAATGAGCAAGGAATTTGTAAAAAGTACAAGAAAACTGGTAAAATAAAAAATAAAAAACGAGATAGAGAGAAAATTAAAAAAACAAAGAAATGACTGTAATGAATGAATGTATGTAATTGGTTATAAATATAGTTTCTACTTTTTTCCCTAGATTTAGTTTTTTTTTAAAAAAAATATAATTTACTAAATCTACTAATTTCTTGCAATTTGTGGAACACTACTTAACAAGTTGCTTATTTCCTATTCCATGCATTTGAAAGAAATTGCATCACTTTGTTTAAGGTTCAAAGGTTTAAAAACTTGTAAAAGGCATATGAAAACAACACAAAAAAAGTGACAGCGCTCCAGGTTTCAAAAGGGATAAATATTCACCACAAACACACACTTGTAAACAAGCACAGTAACAGTAAGTTCATGGAAGAACATGCACATACGCAGGCATCCACCTTTTCACACACACACATACGCACACACAGCTGATACTTCTTGGATTTAGAACTTTCTCACAGCGTTAAACCCATTGCGTCATTTCAGGGGTGGAATGCACACCCCGACCCTGTCACCTTACCGGCAACCCAACACCCCCCTACTGACCCCTGGGTTGCTTTATTTTCATGCATATTTTTAGATATCCCATTGGGCTTTGCACTTTCCTGTGAGAATGACCACCTGCTGCGCACATTCATCCGGCTGGGCAAATCCATCATGCCATCAGATGAGAAAACTAAACTGTTGACACACCATTAGCTGTGCTTTTCAGACATTTACAGATTTTTTCTGTCAGAGGTTCACTTTGACACAATAAAACAAGGTTAATCCCAGGTTTCCATCATGTCTGGAGGAAGATTTGAGCATAAACTCACACCTAAAATGTAACTCTTCAAAACCATATGTCTCCCTCTAGGCACTGCTTCATGCTCTTACAGTTTATATTTTACAGCTTTTGTTTTCTACCTGTTCAGAGCAAAAGATGAGCTTCTGAGAAATTGGCTGGTCGTGTGGCTCAACCTTTTAGCAGTTGTCTGTGTCAGCAGCATGCTGCACACTCAATGTTCAGTTGCTGTGTGCGCAGATGGAAACCCGAGGGACCTAAGCTCTAAAACATGACAGTGAATGCAACAGCAGCAGAGTCCATTGTTAACTGCTGAGAAAGATGCTGAAGGCCAGCTGCTCAGTTATAGACTGATCTAGGTCACAAAGTACAAAAGACAAACTATGAAATTTAGTTGAAACAAGTGGTCACTCCAGTCCAAGATTCCTATCAGGTGTTTATGTGCTGTTTCTCCCTCTCTAAAAGCACTTTCTAAAAGGATTGTCCTGCTTTTGATATTACTGAGGCTCCACCATGTTATCACCTCACTTTCCTTGATACTCTTATCCACAGTGATTTAAGACTTAGCATGACAAGCTCAAGGACAGCAGATTGCTAACTTTCAGAATAGGAGTGTCACTCCGAACACAAGGCCACCCTATTCTCCCGAGCAAACTGTGGACCGCACAGTTTACAATCCACTGTCCAGTGCCTACTGTGCCATCTCATGTCAAAGCAAACACGCCTGAGGGGGAAACTGGTTGCAGTTAGAGACTAATAATTGAATCGTCTGGTTCCCCCCAACCCTCAGCCTACGCTTCAGTCCCTACCAATAACATTTCCGTTGCTGCATTTTGATAATGGCCACAATCAAAGTTCAAAGAGAGTTCATGCCTGCCCTTGATAAACACTGCTCAATATTTTCTGTGGTACTTGGCAGAGCTGCTGGCGCTGTCGGATGCTGGTTGTTCTGCACGCACCGTTCTCCTAAAGAGGCAAGCAGGAGGAATTCAGTAGGACTCAGAAAGGGAGTGGCACATTCCAGAGGGTCCCCGACTGAGGCGAGGAATGCTGATGCTGGACTTAGTCACATTTCTGAGGAAAATCTGAGAGGCATTTCCTAATTCTAATTTTTAGAGAAAGACAGGATGTCAATAAGTTTAGCAAAATTAAACACACCCCTTTCTTCAAATTGGTCAAACCCTCGAAAAGGCATGTGCCCTGCTCACAGTTCTCACAAAAAGCAAAGATTGTGAGCATTAAAAAAGAAAGGAAAACAAGATCGGGTTCTTCATTGCAGGATAAAGTGGCATCTCTTTTATCAGACCCCTCTGGGTGGAGGTGTAAAATGAGAGCTGGAGAGATTTTAATGAAGGTGATTTTAAAAGAATGACAACAGATTTGTTTTTAAATACAGGCCACAGAACAACACATTTGGAAATAACAACAATAAACACACTCGAAACAGACAAAGGATTAAACAATTTAACTAGGTAGCCCTCTGGCTTAGCTTACTTGTGGTAGAAACACAAATATCAAGGGAAAATGACCAAATCAACAAAATCTGCAAATCTACAAAATCAGGCAGCAAAATGCTCCACTTCAGAAATGCTCCCAGTGTGATATATTTCTAACTTTAATGGAGCATAACATATCAGGTATGGATTTAATCTGCAGATGTTCTGGCTCTAAATGAGACCAAAGTTTTTATGTCATGACGAACGCCAAAATGTGCCTGCAACGGACAGAAAGGTTTGCTGTTTTTAGCCAAGCCAAATTCTGGGAAACTTGCAGCTTCTACCAGCCGGTTAAGAGGAGCGAGTAGCCAGCAGCCAGTCACAGTATAAACAGTCAATAAAACACATTTTTCAGTATGTGAATCACGGCAACCACAAGAGGCCCTTGAGCAAACAGTCATAAATGTGCACACAGAATACTGGTTGATTGGTCCAGTAGTTTGCAAGATAAACACGGACAGTCAGACACACACATACATACACCAAATGTATGATCCCCTCCAAGTTTATGCTTGACGGGAACAATAATAAAATACTGGTTATTGACTAACACCAACAAAAATTCTTTACAAGACTGTATTAAACACACGGTTTGCAAACCAGACCCACAGCTTACATATCTGACGTCAAAGGTCAGCCATGTATCACCATGCCATGTCTTTTTACATACAGCCCACTGTTTGCAGTGACTGACAGCTACACCTGCAGTGAGATCTGACCTCTTCCTGATTCAGAGGTCATACTTACTGACCATACACCAAACCTAGTTACGAGGAGCAGTCTGAATGTCTAAAAGGTACAAGAACTTTCAACTTGTGGTCACAAGTAGTGGACATGCTCTTTTCTGGCTTTAAGCTTGGACTCAAAGGGCGAATGAATACAGAGGACAAGTATGTAAACAGAAAAATAAGCTGGAAAAAGGCTGTGAAATATCTGACCTTCTCCACTGACTTCGGGTATTTCACAACATTGTCAGTCAAGAAGCAGAGGTATATGTGCAAAAGACAGTAAAGAAACACTAGTATTCTCCATTTATGTTGTTGCTCACAACTTATTGAATTAAATGAAAACAAAATAAACAAATAGAAAACATCTTTTTAACATTACTCACTATAGGCAGAAAATAAAATTTACACCAGCACCAGCATGATCTATTTCTAATTAATTGACTTCAATTGAAAATATTGCTGATATATAACATAAGCACCCAAAAACATGAAATTCAAGGCTAAATAATGAACCTTGCTCCTCTTAGCTGGGTAAACACATGGTTAACTCACAATATACTGTCTTTGCTACTCTTGCTGCTGGTAACTTTCAATCAGTCAAGTCTGTTTGCTTTCGCCTGTTATGTCTCTGATAAATTCCTAAGTGCTGTAGTAATAAACAGGCAGACAGATAAGAAGCGGGCACAGCTCATCAAGCAGCTCTTCCATCAATCCCCACGCCTTTGACTGGGCATAGCCAAAAGGTGAGAGCCGCTCATGTCAGTGAAGCAGATTTGATCTGTCAGCCAGTGTAACCTTGAGGCGAGTTACAGTGGCTCACATGTATCTTTGGACTCTCGCACGATGGGATAAGTGATGGGTTTGCATACGGTTATAGCACACAGGCACAGCATCATTCACTCAAGTGATCTTTCAGTGTAGCTCGGATCATCTCACTGTGAAATTATTACCAGGGGGCATGTTGGAGAATATGTTAGTGATTTGCACCCATGTCGGAAAACAGAAGGAAAAATAATTTTAACAATTTCACAGGCAGGAAATCAAATTCAAAATAAACAAAAGAGAAAAAAAATCATGTTGCATTCCATTTTATTGAGCAAAAACTCTGCAATAAAATACTCTTATGCACATTAATATACATTAAAATCTATTGAATGCAGTAGTGTCTCTGCCTACTGTACAGAATTAATTTTTAAGAACAGTGCAATAGTTATCATCCCTGGAAAACCATGGGATGCTGTATACCTGGTAACCTGACGCTTTCTCTTACCCCGCCTTTGTTCTGACCGAAACGCCCCCTCTGCCCACCATAACCTCTGGTGCTGCAACTAAGTAGACAGCATCTCTGTGTGACCTCATTACAGGTTCAAAGGTCATCTGACTCAGGGATGAGCATAGGCTCAAGGGAAACAGCAGGGAGTGGGGCTGGATCGCCCGTTGACACCCACCCCAGAGCAGATCTGTTGAAGGAGGGTCGATCCACCGCAGCATCCCCCTGGAGCTCGGGGAAGTCAGGGAGGGGTTCCAGCTGGAGGGGCTTGATGGGTGCAGGTTTGGGTGCATTGCCGAAGCCGCCGAATGGGGTTGCCACCCTGGAGGTGACGGAGTGACAGTGTTTTAACAGTGGTGGTCATGTGCTAATGAACGGGGCTGTGGTGACATTTGAAGTGATGCAACTAATTAAAGCCAAGCAAAGACTTTGACCGGAGGGTATAAACGAAGAGATAGCTGCTGAGAGTGAGACGCACACTTTTATACATTGTGAGTTAGACGAAGGACTAGACTTGTTTTACTCACTCAGCGTTTGTGTGCATGATAAATTACAGCAAGACCATGTTATTTTTGCATCACAAAATATCACAATGCTTATCTTTTGAGCAAATAGTTGAATTTATAAGCAATAAAACACACTCTAGCTCATTATCACTACACTCAGGGGTTTGCAGTTGCAGCCTTAGTTGGTCTGGTATGACCAGAAGCTGATTGTGGCTAATGTTTATTTAACCTGTTATATTACTGAGTGTACTTTTTATTGTATACCATGGTCAAACATTTAAGGTCATCCCATAGTCGCCACTTGTGGTCACAGTGGCTGCTCACTACCAAAAGTCACATAGGCTCACAAATAACAAATAACAGTTTATATGAGTGTGCTTCTTTAACCCTCTGAAATCTGAGCTAATTTCTTTCAAAAATATGGGAAGAAGGCAATGAGCAATGTAAGAAAAAAGGACCCAAAATTTAATGAGAAATTAATAAAAAAAAAGTTAAATAAAACAAACAAACAAGGAAATTACCTGAAAAAAGTGCTTAACATTAGAATATTTTTTCGTAAAAAATATGTAATTATGGCAAACTTAAATTAAGTTACAGTTATAATAATTTTCTCTAGATTTTTTCTTTTTCCCTTCTACTTTTTTCCCAAGCTTTAAAAAATAATAATTTTCCAAATCTACTAATTTCTTGCAATTTGTGAAGCATTTCTTACCAAGCTGATCTTTTTTCGTTCAAGCTGACGTTTTTCACGTTTTGGAAAGAAATCAAACCAGTTTGCTCAGGGTTCAAAGGTTTAAACACATATGAAAGGAGTCTGAAAGCAGCACATGAATAGTGATGTCGACCGAGGTTTCCAGGTCTTCCAGCGTCTCTTCATATCATTGCAGCCAGCTAATGACTGTAATAACACTATAGTGACTGTTTCTACCTTTAAATAGTATAGCTGTGACATCACAACCTCCCTGAAGTCCTTATGGCTCGTTTACAGGCACTGTTTCTGAATATGGACTATGTGCATTTCCCTGTGGATTAAGCATTCTGATACATTGTACAGAATTTATATAGCAACATATTTCAATATTACAATAAAAGACATGGGAAACTGACTTTTAACAATATGGGACCTTTAAATTTTACATTTTATTCTAATAAAAAGTTGCCTTCTTCCTGTGAGTTACCTGTTGAAACTTTTGTACCCTGGTAGTTCTGGTCGGGGCTCTGGTTCGGGCATATGGGTGATGAGAGTGTCAGCCAGGGCTGGGTCACTGATGATGGCCTGCTGCCAGGGTGAGTGGTATGACTTTGGTACAGCTGTCCTGTTGAACTTCTCTGGGGGGACATCTTTCAAAGGACCTCCGTACCCTGGGTGGGTTTACAACATGGAAAGTGATTAAAAATTGGGCTTTCCTTCCCCAAATTAATAATTAGCTTACTTTTGTGGGTGCTGTATGGTCAGTAATGCAGTGAAAAGGGGCCAAAGTGAATTTACTTTTTTAGAAAACAATCAAGAAGTGGTCAGCGGATGATGAGGTAACTTGAGTAGGAGTGCATGCACAGTCTGCTGATGTCTCATCATATGATTTTTATGATTTTTCTTCAAGCATTAGATATTTAAGCAACTCTTTTGTAACAATGATTGCCAGGGATTTTTTTTTTTTTTTGGGGGGGGGGGGGGGTTGAACTGAACTTGTTTAGGTGTTTGCAATCACACAAAGAGAACTAAATAATCCAATCACAAAATGACTTTTTTTAAAAAATATATAAAATCCAAAAAAAACCCCGAATTTTATATTAAGCCTAATGTATTGTTTTTAATACTAAGTAACATAGAATATCTATTTTTTTTAAATTAACATTAACATTTATACCACCCTGACTGTGCAATATTGCAATACCTCTCACTAGTTTTTCTGAAGCCTTTAGTCTGTGTTAAAGTTCACAGCAAAACAAATCAAGAGACACCCTCCCTGTAATTCTCTCTCTCTCTCTCTCTCTCTCTCTCTCTCTCTGTGTGTGTGTGTGTGTGTGTGTGTGTGTGTGTGTGTGTGTGTAAGTGCATGTATGCCTCCCCACGTTGTCTATGTGTGTTGATGGGAGAGGCCTATCCAAAGGACTATCCTTCAAACCCAGCGCTTCACTCAGGGGGGCTTGCAAGCTCAGGCATTACATAACACGGGGCGTCATCTCACGTCCTAACCTCTCACAATGAACAATCCCCCTTCCTGAGTTTATGTTTTGCCCTGAGGAGGAAGCAAGAGAGACCAAACAGACCCGTGGGGAGGGTTTACAGATTTCGGGGGGGAACTATGATAAAACACTGTGTAAAAGATTTTCTGAGGCCATGAAATATTGTTCTTGTGGTTGAGCTGTTTTATGAGAGAGGAGTCATATACCCAGCTCTATGTACTCTATGTGGAGATGAAAGGGTGGGCCTTAGAAGCCCTGAAAGGCCACAAGTCATGTAACTAAATCATATTTGATATTCTTCATGATTAGTTTTGAGAATGGCACAAAAACAATTAAAATGCGCTAAGTGTTAACAGCTATGGATCCAGGTAAGGTATCAAAAAATGTTAATACTTTCCACACTTTCAGCATGTTATCTGTAAATTTGTCATTTATTTTAAGTATTAGGATCTAAAGAGATCCCCCTATATGTAACTACAGCCTGTTTAAGTCATTTTGCTGTACAGGGGCATGGAACATGCACCCCTGGGTGGATGAGTGTACTATTTTAAGAGCTCTTACCATTTGATACCTAATGCACTCTGGCCTGATTTTTGCTACAGCTGGAGTGACTTCATTGAGACACTGTAGGTTGGTGTCTGGTCCTGAGCTCCAGAAATAAATCCGCCTGTGCAGATGTCCTCATCCCTAAATCAGTATTGGTTTTGTGTCAACTGGGCAGAATTCAGACACGAGGGAGGATATGAGCGCAAGCTTGATGTTATCAGTGGCACGAGAGGCAAACAGGAAACACTTCCCGTGAGTAAAACTCAACAATTTTTACAAAGATTGTTAAAGCTGATTGTAACAAGGAGGGCTAAAAAAAAAAAAAAAAAAAAGGTTAGGGAGAGAAATATGCGAATGTGGAGGAGTGAATATGAAACAAAGGAGTGGGATGAAGATCGAAAGACGGAGAAAGAAAGGAGACAGGCGGAGAGAGGGAGAATGAAAACGTGTAATCATATTCTGCCTGTGGCCAGCAGATTCCAGGCAAGAAGAAAATGTTTCCCTACATGATCAAAGCCTGCGTGAGTACAAACAATGAGAAACAGTTGAATCCTTATCAAAACACAGCACATCCAGTGCTTTGTGGAGAGCACAGCCACACAGTCTATTCACCACGAGAAGTACCATCTCTCATAAGCTCTACTGTTCTTTCAGAATAGTTAAAAAAAGGAGCAAAAGAGCAACCAAAGAGGAAGTTCATTCCACCAAAGTGTACCAAACATGTTAATGAAGCCAAAAACTTTAAAGCTATACGACAGCTACAATTGTAGGTACAATATATATATCATGTATCCTAATGTACTGTAACGTAATGTACAGTATCATATCGCTTGTATCATATTGAATCCTAACATGACATATTGTAACGGGTCATATTGTATTGTAAAGTATCCAATCAGAATGTATTATATCATATTGTATTGTATTGTAACGTATCTTAATGTTTCATAACCTGTCGTATTGCATCGTTATGTATTGCAATTTATCATATCGTAATGTATTGCATTATAATGCAATATAGTATTGTATTGTATTGTATCTGTATGTGAGTATGGTCACTGAGTTGAAACAGAGGTCAATCAGTTTATTGATGCAAACTAAACTACAGTTTATCACGATTGTAGTGGCTTTAGGTCTTTGAAATGTATCATTAATCTGTTTTGGTTCCACTGTTACCTACCTGGTGCGATACTGTCTGGATTTGGCACCATACTTGTATCTGGTGTCTCCGATGGTACAGTAGGTTTTTGGTTGACGTCTCCGTTGTTATCGCCGCTGTAGCCGTCCGTGGCACTCCCATTTTCAGCTTGAGAAACTGTTGTGTTCTAAAAGAAAGACCCAAGAGCCAAATTGAGCTTTTAAAAAAAGTTAAGCATGAACTCATATCTGCTGAGATTGAAATTTCACGATTGATCTGGAATAGTAGTTCAAATAATCTTCTGACCTTCTTCTCTACAGTAAAAAGTTTTAATTTTTATGAGCACTTTCAACATGCATTTACTCATTTATTTATTTGGAAGATCATGTAATATATCTGACAGTTCTATAACAGCTTTTACAGAACCATATGGTGTGACTGGTTTTTCAACAATTTCCTATCTCATTGCACATGGCAAAAATAATCAGCTTAAATTTTTCTGACAAAGTTAGATTTACTGAATTAAAATGAAAATGTGATTTGCACGCACAGTAAATCAGTGGCACAGTAGCATTGTTTATTCTTATCAAAACCCAAACTCTCCACTTATTTATTGCTTCTATTCTTTATATGGACTGAAAGCAGTTAACAAACCACGATTTTACATGTTTTCTAACAACAACAAGAGGCAAAGAAACTGCCTGCGTGTCCATTTTTACTCAAGAAACATTGTTTTGTGGGCTGGGACAAAATGTACTGCAGCCCAAGCATCCAGCTTTCATCCCTCTGAAAGATATTTATGATGATTTACTCCAGGACTTCCTCAGGAAATGTTGACAACTTGAAACAAAATCCCTCCGTTGCCCCGAGCGATAAACAAACCAGAGATATGTGAGCTCTTCTCACTTCAAAGATGAGGCAAAAAACTTCCCTGGAGCATAATAATTATTTTATCAATGGACTTCATGGGGGCAATGTAAAGTACACAAGGGCACCACACAACTAAATGAAAGACGATATAACTAGCTAATTAATTTGATATAACAAAGAGAAACTTAGTATATCTCTCAATTTTACTTGGAGCTTTGGTGCATTAATTGCTTTATGTGTGACCAGGTCAGGCTGAGATAAGTACTGCTCAGGGGGAAAAAAAAAAAAAAAAGCTCACTTGGCACACTGCCCATCTATACACAAAAGGACATTAATAAAGGTACTTATGACCGTCTGGAAGACTTTCATAACAGCTGTTTTGTACCACTCCATGTCTGTAACACAAGTCAAATAAACACATCAAGTGCTTAATCTTTTCAACATACACTTTGACAGGATGTAAGGTATTGTGCGAATGTTTTTCAAGTGATGGAGGAAAAAGATGTGGGGAAAATGGACGACTGTGCTCGAAGAAAACACACTGGCAGTGTGACAGCGTTAAAATAACCGCTTTATCAAGGTGTGTTTTAGTAATGCATAACTATCTACAGTGGATTTATGTTTATTAAAAAGAAGTCCATTCTCATTCTTAACGCGTCATATACAATCACTTTGTCAAGCCCCTCAGCCTGCGATATTAAGACAGCTTTCAAAGTCTTTAGGCTTCCAACTAACCACAAAGTAAACCATGGACGTAGAAGGAAACATACAGTGTCTGAAGTGGGGCTGAATGGACTTATAATCTTCTCTCTAAACCTAACCAACTAGTTTTGTGGTCTAAACCCTGACCATGAACATTTCACAACATTAACCATGTATTACAATGTGTTTTGGCTGTGCATCACATTAGATCCGATAAAGGATGCCCTGCTATCATAAGCAAAGGGGCAAGACAAAGCATGGGTATTTGACTACTTGGGAATAAGACAGGTTGAAAAAATGTCCATTTAGGGAAATAAAATTGTTTGCATTCTTGCTGGAAATTAACAGAGCCATGGTAACTTTTTGTCCCCCTGCTTCCAGCCTTTATCCTAATCTAAGCCAACCATCTCTTCCTCTGCACGCTCCAAAGTTAATGAACACTTGTGGTGCTTTCATTTGGGGTCATGTTTATCATGTTTATGACCTACGTCCATATGACTGCCCCCTCATGTGGTATTTACGACCTCATAAGTGGAAATTCTCTGAAACTGAGGTCACACATCATAACATGTTTGCTGACATTTTTAGAAATGGCACACACAATGGACTGAATTTTTTTGGTGGATGGAAAGTTAATATATTTTTGGTTTTTAGGACGGTTCTTCTTAATTCCATAATATGTCTGAGGAAAATATTGATATCCCCCAACACCCTCTCTATTTTCCTCAGACACTGAGCCTTTGCCTTTCCTGCATTATGTGACCTGCTTGCAAGGTTTCTACTTACATTGGGCTGCTTGTTGTTTTCATTCTGAATGCTTTCAAAAGTGTATTTTTCTGAGCGTTTCTGGCGCATTTTGAAGAGACGGGAGCCCCGGTTCGAGGCAAGAGAGAGCTCCTCCAGCATGATTTCCTTAGGCGCGTTCACTTTCCTCCCAAGATCCATCTCTACATCTGTATAACACAAGGAGACAAACAAAAGACTAAAGAGTTTGTGTATACAATATATACTTGTATATTGATCTGATTTTGACAAGACAAATTTATTTTCCTATTTTCTTCACTCCCACCTATCAAACCTCATTGAACACAAATTATATTCACACAGAAATAAAACCGTGCTGCAAAAAAACCTTCTACATGGATTGCTGACTTGGTACTCCTGCCAATATGATGAATGAGCAATTATCTTCCCTCGTAATCCACTCATGTCTAGTGCTTGTTTTGTGGTTAGCGCCATGTGCTAGCTACTGCATGCTGATCATGGAGATGTCACAGGCCTATATCCAAGTGTGAGGTGCATAATTTGCCAGAATATCTTTCAGCTGTCAGTAGCCTTCAGACCGGGACATGCAGTTGTCCTCGCCCTGAAATAGCGTGTTCAAAGGACAACGACAAAAGGATTAGTTACTTTGGCCCATAAAAGTATTCATTTGCTTATTTATAGTCAGGGTCACAGACGAGGGGGTTGGCAACTGCTGCTCTGGCTTCTATAAAATGAATGTGGCAGTTAAAAAAGTTGGTGTCCTGGCTGCCTTGATTTTTTTACATTGACTGAATTAGAGAAGACAAATTGGCTTGATTTCTTTCAAAAACATGGGAAGAAGACAACAAGCAACTTGACAAAAAATGAACCAAAAATTTGATAATAAAAAACAGAGAAAAAAAGTTACTAAAAACACCTGCAAATTTTAATAAGGAGAGAGAAAAAAAGCTTTGAAAAATCACTTCGAAATTAGCAAGAAAAGAAAAAAAAACAAAAATAAAACAAACAAACAAACAAACAAACAAAAAAAAAAAACAACGAAATTACCTGAAAATGGGCTAAAAACAAAAAAATATATCCATTGAATAATCATAGGAATAATTTTCTGGACATTTTTCCATATTTTAAAAAATAGTTTTCTATTTCTTTTAAAAAAATAGTTTTCTATTTCTTTTCTTTTTTTTTTTCGAAGGACATCAAACAGAAATGCTTGAAAAGGGCATCTGAATGCAGCACAAGAAAACTGATGGGGTTAAACTGAAGGGTTAAATCATTACAAAATTACCTCAACTTGTCTTCTCAAATTCAGTCAGTTTCATATTTTTAAGGCAGCCGGGACATTTATCTTTCCAAGTTAAAACAAATAGTTTACTGTAATAGTATAATGTAAGATGGTGTCAAATTTGTGTTTACGTTGGTATGTGCGATAAAAAAGAACGTAGGGGGTTGGGAGGAGCAGGATGTGAAGGGAAGGAGAGAAGGTGAGATTGAGACAGAAGCATAGAAAGGATGCAACAAGAGAAAGAGAGAGAAACTAAGAGGTCAGAGGGATTGGAAAACAAGGAAGTGAAGAAGAAATGATACCTTCCTGGGCTTGAACCTCCCTGCAGATTGCTGCCGCCTGCATTTTCCTCTCCCTGGTCGTCATGGTGGAGAACTGCGACATGGCTGCCCCTGGGGGAGTCAGGGGTGAGGCAAAAAGTCACAGGAGACAAAGCACATCAGTACAACCTGTACCTGAACAAGACACAAAAGCTGAGACAACAGGGCCACATGTTGACCATCGATTAGCCGACATCAAGCATCTACACCATGCACAAAGACTCACCGAAGCAGATATAATTTATCGGGGTAGTGAAAAGGGCAAAGTTAGCACATCCCTTTAAATAACCTTGGGCTGTTAAACGCCAAGCACATGCTCTTCAGACATAGCAACCAGCTGTGTCAGGAGGTCTGGGAATCAATATGTTTGAAATTGCCCAAGTGGGCTGAGAGGACACAGACAGAGAACATGCCGCTGTCACTGCAAACATGTGATACAGTGGATGAAATTGTACAGTGGAAAGTTTACACCATGGTGTCGGTGAACACAACACAAATGTTTCATTCCAGTCCACAGAGCAAAATGATTTTGGCACAGTACATAAAAGGCTTGTTTGCAAAGTTTGCTTTTAGCTTCAATAAAGTAAAACTTCACAATCTTATCAGTTGTATACATTTTTAAAAAAATATATTATGCATATATGCAGCAGTTCAGTAAAAAATATTCTGTGCATGAAACACCAAACAATAAGAAAAAAGGATTAACATTTAAGATCAACACATTTATGAGAAATAATTCAAGAATGGAATAAAATGCAATCATAGCATGAGGCAAGCTGGAAAATGAAGAGAAAACAACTCGGTGGTGAGAACCATGCTTGATTTAAAGTACAAGTGTCATGTTAGCACTAGACACCTGTGGAGAGGCCCGAGTCATGGCTTACCTGTCCTAAAAGACTCTCAGGGCGGAGTCTGTGCCTGTCTCCTCAGAGCAGGAAGTCAGAAAGGTGAGAGGCAAGAGGGTCAGACTGAGGAGTACCACCCGTGTGGGTGCTCTCGCTCCCCGGCAGAGGGGCTTGTCGTGTGGGGAGGGTGGGCCAAGGGGGCTGCAGCCTGACCTGACTGACTGACTGACTGACTGACTGAATGAGTGGGTGGGTGTCAGTTTGACTGTTGTCATTGGTATTTAGTCCACGGCCGGTGGGGAGACTAAATTTAGAGCACTGCCACTACAGCTAACTTTGCCCTCCATCTAGCCATCTATATTTCTGCCAGTGCCAGTGTACAGTAGCAAGAGGATCTATATCACTGATTTCAAACAGCACTGGTACCACAGGCAGTTGCTGAAGCTCATTAAGAGTTTGTAAACATTTCAAAATAATTAGATTTAAAAAGAAAAAGCTCGCCAGCAGAGAAGTTGAAACAGTTGTTGTAAAAGTTATGGATTAAAAAAAGCTGTCTTATAGTTGAAAAAGATAGCCAAAAGTGTTGTATATCTATGGTGGTTGAGACATGTCAGACAAACTGCGTATCCAAAACGCTTATAAAATAAAAGAAACGCAAGCACATTGATGGAAATCTCAAATGCTAAAGCTACAATGGAAGTTGGCATCAACGGATTCTGACAATGAAACTTGTACATTTGTAAGGTAAATGAAACATTGTTTTCTAACCAACTATGATAACTATCACTATGTGATTGAGCAGTGTTGTAGATCCCAAGGATCCCATTGGACCCAACCCAAATCTTGCGGGAGCGGGTGGTGTTTAAGTTGCTGCAGACCGGCATTCTAAAACTCAAGTCATCTTCAATTTATGGCCTTTGCATTTGTGTTTTTCAAGTTTGTGAGGCATTTTGGCTTTGTGGTTTGGTTCAAAATGTCTCGGCTACCATAGAAAAATTATTGCAATGGCTAGTAAATGAGAAATGGACAAATATAGTTTGGAAAATACTTAAACATAACCTCCAGTTTAAAAGTATCTCAAAAATACACATTTTGAAAAATGACAATCCAGGTAAAGGACCATGGTCTCCATGACCGCCTGAGGATGTACCTTATCTGTGGCGAAAAAGAAAAGGTTAACAGAATTTGTAGAACATTTCACTAACTTGCCTATACAAAAGGCAATAATCTGTTGCAGTCTTGTAACTTTGCAAATATACATGAATTGAAAAGCCCCATGGATTGAAAAGCCCCTAAGGGAAACCACTGACAAGGCTTTAACATTGAAAATAAAGTTGCTTCTGCTGGATTTGTTTTAACCAGCGCTCCAGAAATGCAGCGCACAGCTAACAATAAATACATTCTGAGACATATAGTGTGGGAACATGGCCCCCTCAGGGCCTCCAAGCCAATCAGATACTATTTGTTTTAAATGCCATCATGTGATATAGGATGGACCGAGGGCCTAATAGGGTGCACTCACTTTATAATCCAGTCACTGTGTTTTAATTGACCTTGTTAAATTCAATCTACCTCCTATATAATTTTTAACTTGATAAAAGAGACAAATAAAGCAAGGCAGGTTGAGTTTGCAGCAGCCAGGGGGGCGGAAAAGCATAAGGTTGAATGTTAAAAGCAGCAAGCTCATTGGCATAGCTGCAATGCCTAGCATAAAGAAAACTTCCTCACCAGGAACCCTATACACAAAATGTTTTTCATACTGCACTATCTCCACCCTGTTATTAGCATTTAAATTCCATGCTGCATTTTTTTAATATCTAAATTGGTAGGGAAATAATTACTGTTTATCACCTCTCTGTGTGTCCTTATCACTCATTCTCTGATGCTTCAGCTATAGTAGGTACCCACTGTTATTATGTAACTGGTGGTCACCATGGGAACAAGTCCCCACCAATCTCCCAACCCCCCTCCGCTGGATACGGAGCAAGTGGCTATTCAAGACAACACATCATACAAAAAGCTTCATGGGATGGTACAGTAAGTAACAAATGGCCCGTAGCCAAGTGTTTTAATGCATGGAATAAGAGCACAAACACACAGGGCAATTTGTGAAATAGTGCTATTCTGTTGTATTTATTTTGCAAGATGTTTAACGTGAATCCATATCTAAACTAGTTTGGAGCAGAAATTGATTACTGGTATTGCATTATCACTACAGTAAGTGTTTGAATGGAAGCAACACAGTGTAATTATCACAGATACACTACAGTATGTCAGGATGCTCAGTGAGGCAGTTGACACAATGCTGTGTGATAAATCATATTTATGTTTATGAGATTGCTTGGTGAGAATCACATTGGGACATTATGTACACTCTGTGGAAGCTAGCTTTAATCTCTGGAGTCTAAAGCAAAAATCCAAACCAAACACAAGCCACTAATTCATAACATACTGTAAGCAATTCTCCCAGCACCAGCAAACCTATCCATGAACTAAAAAAATTATATTTTTTTGTAGTCATGATTAGGACTCAAAAGCATTACTTAATTCACTCCCAATTACAACGAGAATAGAGCAATTTATTCCAGGTGCACAAAGTCTTAGAGAACTATCATCTTCCCTCATCGCTTCTCATCTTCTTATGGCCAAATGCTAATGCACTAATTAAAACGCACCTGGTAAATAAATGAATTAATCTCACTTATTGCTGCTTACACAACAACATGTCCACACACAACATACTGAGTTATAGCAATAACCTTTCCCCCAACTTTTAAGCCTGACTTCTAATGCTTCACTAATTGGATTCTGACACTGCCGCAAATGTAATCATTCTCAAGTTTCATGGATTGAAAATCAAACAAAGCCAGCAAAAAAAAGAGTGCATAATCACTGCATGCTAAATACATACATCCACTGAAGAAAATTAAACTAGGACAAATGGCAAATCCATAAGCTCAAAACAATTCAGACAATCTTGCAGCTCGCTTGCCTATATGATGGGGTGGGGGTCTCTGTTTCTGTCTTCTTCTTAGCATCCTCATATATCTCTTTTCTCAGGACACCATCAATGCTTGTTTTCTATATTCTAACCCTAACATCCAGCTACAGCTTTCTAGAAAATATACTGTTGCTTTAAAATCACTCAAATCTTCTCACTTATTTTGTACTAAACATGCCCATTTCACTCATTATATGCATTCTCAAAAACATACTTATTGCCTCATCTACAAGCCTACTTCAGTGTATTTACTAATCTACAAAATCGTCAGTTAAATGTTGCAGAAATCATTTTTTAAGTCTCCATATATTGTTAATCATCTTTCACCTTCGATTGTGGCATGCAAAGATTTCTAAAAACTTTTTATACTAGATATTTAACAGCAACAAAAGCTGAAATAAAAAAAATGTATATCAAAACAGGTAGAAGTCTAGTAACCTTTAAAATGCCAATTTAATTGTGTGTTAGCTCAAACTTCCCACTTCCCATATTACTATTTGTTTAGGTATTAATGAATTAAAAAAGAAAATGCACTTGAATACATTATTGAATCAGCGAAACTTGGGATTGTACTCATCAAATGTCACACAGGTTGAGTTTTATCCTACCGTCTCCAGCTCCAAGTGCTGCTGGTGTACACAGACTTGTAAGTTTGCTTTCCCAAGGGCCTGTTAAACTCAGACGAGGACACTGAGGGCCCCAGGTTTGCCTGTGTGACTGACCTCTGAGGCTGCCACTGTCTGGGCAGGGAACTGTAACCAGCACGGCCGGAAGGGGTCGAGACACTGCTCCTCGTTAGGGACCCAAATGATGGCAGCGGAGCTCGACTCTGACTGCTGCGGCTTTGACTTTGGCTCCAAGTCTGGCTGCCTGTTTTCTGCGGAGCTTCGTAAGACACCCTGGCCTTCCACTCTGCTGGCGGCTCAGGCAGCCTTTTGCGCTGGGCTGCCAAGCGGACATTTGTGACGAGGCTTTGCTGGAGGTTCTGGAAAGCGAAGGCTTCATCCACCAGGCCTAGGGGATGGCGGGAGGCAGCCTCCCAGGGCATGAGGGGTTTGCGGCCCTTCTCTAGCCAGGATGTCTGTCTTGTTGGGATGGTTGTGGAGGCCTTAGCAGGAGGCTTGGGGGAAGAAGAAGCTGAAGCAGACTTCTGGCCCGTGGATGGTACTCTGACTGGTGGGGAAAGGGAGTAGCTCCTGCCAAGTGCCTGTAAAGAAAGATCCAGACATGTTTATTTTAGTAAGGGTTCATTTTTGTTTGGCTGACTGGCCCGTCAGCCAAATCAAATCAGCTTGGAAAACACTGGAAAACAGAGTAGCTCTTTGTCAACACATTTCTTTTAAGTGCTGTAATGCTCTAATATTGTATTTCATGTTTCATTTTCTTCACTGTTTAGTTTCATCTGAAAATCTGAAAAGGCCAGCAAAATAAATTAACTGTTGAAGGTGTTAAAAGCTCTAGTAAATGTATTATTTTAAACTTATTGCGGACTTAATCTTCCATTCCACAGTGAGCCATCTCAGTCCAGTGCTTTAGTATTTGTCCCGACAGAGTAGATTGCCTACTTGTTTCTCAGAACAACTGGCTTACGAGAGCACATGGGCTTCCCAGAATATGCCACATTCATTTTGTTTTCATTGGATCTGCTTTGTTGTACAGCAGCACTTTGAAAGTATTACTTTGAGATGGTGAAACTTCTAAATGCTCAATGCTAAAATCTCCATCATGATGTCTCGATATCTGGGGGTTGTGTGAGGTGGTAAAGCACCTCTGTACTGCTGAACTGGTGAACATGGTGGACATGCAGAAAAGGCAGTGCTGCCATCATCTGGTGAAACATGTGTAAGACCAGAAGATAGCAAGTGAAGGCAAAATGAAAGAACAGAATAGAGAGTGCAGTCATAAAGAAGAAAAATGTAGCTGAATGAGTCAAGGGGGAATATATTCTCTGCTGACTCAGGTATCGGGTTGGCCTAAACTGCCTGTGGCAGTGTTAACCTGGATTAGAGCAGACACAAAAAGGAATGGGTAGATTAGTAGATGATCCATGGATATATTTTCATTCTACTCAAGTACATTGACGAAATAACCATATATTTGCCTCATATTGTCTATTTCTACCATCATGCTGCTATTCTACAGATTTAACATATATCTTAGAAATAGAGCAGGTCTCAAGAGTTGGTGTCCATGACGTTGTGCAGACAGATGCTTTTGTTTTGAGACAGATGTTTGAATTAGTCTGTTTATGTTTATTTATGGAAATGCCAAAGTAAGTTTGTCTTTGGTCGGCAGGTCTTTGAGAAGTACATTTGAGAGCAGGAGGTATGTAGAAATCTGTCCTGCCTTATTCTGAATAAAAAGTAATACACAGTATGAGATACCACTGGTGAGTAGTATCAAAATACATTTAACATAGTAACTATATTATTGTGTGGTCTCTGAACCTAGTGTAAATTTTGGGTTGTTGTCTCTATTTTATTTCCATTTGATTGCATAAATAGATTTATGTCCAAACAATACAACATTTAAATGTAAAATTTTCTTCAGGGTGCACTGAATGACTAAATAAAGACCAGAAGAGTTGGGGGTTAACTCCAGCCAACTGAATAGGAATCAAATTCCTGCGGATATAGATGCAGAAACCTGCCAGCCAAAGACACCATTGGATATCTAAACTTCCACTGAAGAAATAACTGCCCTCTATCAAAATGCATGTCACAACATGGATATATATTTCAACAGAGGTCCACTAACATGACCTCAAGAACTGTCCAATGAGGTTGCCTGCATTCATTGAAGTCACCAGTCTAATAATATCCTTCATGAATGCATCATCGGTTAGTCATTGTGCAGGAATGTGCTTTTCAAGCATTCACCTCAGCTGCTATAAAAGTCGGTGATTTGGATGATGAGGTGTTTCTGACTAATGTTAACCTCTTTATAGAGTACAACTGTGTTTAGTTTTATTGTTAAAAATGGATTTCTAAACACTGCTTTTGCAAAAAGATAGTCTAAGACTGTTAGTCTAAGCTAATATAGAAAAACTATCCCTGTGTTTATACTACAGGTGGAGAAGTGGTGAAATTCAGGAAGATTAAGAGAAAAGACACTAGAAAATGAAAAAAAAAACAAAGCATGCTCAAAGGACAAAAGAAAGGAAAGCCAACCAAGGATAAAAGACATTTTAATGGCACCGCAGTGAATCATACAGAAAGTGCACTACGAAGAGACACATATAGAGGAAAAAGGAAAGAACATAAAGAACAAAAGCAGCCCTGTACCAAAAATATATTTGTGAACATTACTGGGCTTGTTATCCTTTCAGTAATTCTTCTTTTGTATATAATTTATCATCTACTTATAATACAAAAGCAGGAGATGATGAATGGAAGAGTGATGCTATATGTAGAAGAGTGGGAATTACTATAATATTTTTCTGTTATCAAGAAAAATACTATCAGGGTTTGAGATATAGTAGCTTTCACTGGCTTAAGTTGAAATTTAAGCCTACTATCTCTGGACCTCAGCACTCCTTCTCATGAGGCAGTTTAAATATAGTACCTAACATGATGCAACAGCTGGTAAAAAACTTAAAATAAAACTAACCCACTTAAGTAGGTGCTATGGAAAAGACACTGGGGAGAGCCAACAAAGAATAAATTAACTAATTTAACATTTAAAGTTTTAGTAATTCAGTGCTAGCTGTCACTTTTTATAATGGGTATTGCTATATTTTCCTGCCTTTACCCAAAACTCCAGAGCTGTTACATAATCTCTGTACTCTGACATTACTGAGATTGCAAATTTAGCCTTCTGCTTAGTATCATTACACCTCACGGACCTGACCCTTCTCCCTCACTATGTTATTTCTATATTTATTTTATTATTTTATTCAACTTTATTGCTTTCTTTGTTATTTTTTCTGTTCATCATTTGTTTCTCATATAGGATTTGACACATTTTCTTCTTTTCTAAAATCAATTCCTGTTGTCACTGTCTGCTGCCATTCACATCTGATTTCTTTTTTCTCACACTCCTTTCTTTCACTTCTTACTGAGCATTATGTACCCCTACATTCTTAAATTGCCACCACTTTAGATTTTTCTCACATCAAATTCAAATAATTTCTGGTGATTTAAAAAAAAAAAATCTTTATGTATCATCTTCCATAATCATGTAAAAATATACATGCTTTATACGCATGTTAAGTTAATTTTGGCTCCTTTGTGTCTGTTAAGGTATACTTCCATCCCGCTCTTATTCTTATGCTCTTAATTTCTTTGTAATGCCATTCACATTAGCTCTCAAAACTGAAAATCACCAAGCTCTGTCCTATGAGAATAACAAGAGCAGGTGGATGTGAAGATAGTCATTGCAAAAGCAAGTTTTTGTGCTCAAAATTGTCCACTTGGCAGTGGACAGCAAGAGCACCAACCCTTTTTGGCTCAAGCAGACACCAAACATGTCACAATTTGACCAGAATCACTCTTTATCAACTGCTGTAGGCTTCCACACCTGAGCTGAGCTCTTTTTAGCGGTAAACTTAGGTTTAGGAGCAGTTCCAGGGTTGCCACCTGATGCAGATTCAGGCTTTGCAGCTACAGAAAAACTAGAAGCAACAAAGCTACTGGGAGGCTGTGGCTGGTAAGGTACTGCGGGGGCTGCCAGGTAGGGAGGGCTATTGGCTGGCTGGTAAGGGGCCTGCTGAGCCTGTTGGTAGGGAGTGTTTGGAGACTGGGGAGCTTGGGGAGGATAAGCAGGTGGGGCAGGTTGCTGATACTGTTGGTTATATGTTTGTTGGTACGGACCACCGGGGGGTTGTTGATAAGGACTGGAGGGAGGATAAGCATTCATTTGGTTTTGCTGATAATGGCCATCATGCATCACAGGTTGCATGGGCATCCCATATGGTTGCTGGGGGTAAGAGGCATTATATGGTCCACCTGACTGGACGGGGGCCATTTGCTCATATCTAATTTGTTGGTTTTCGACAGGTGGGTTAGGAGGTGGACAGTCAGGCTTAGGTTCAGCAGCCTTGGCAGCCTCTGCTGCTGGACCATAGGTAAAGAGTGAGGAAATAAGTTGATAAGGTTGATGCTTCATAACATCTATAACATTGAGGGGCTTAGGAGCAGGCTTTGATTTGTTTGTGGATTTTTTCTTAGATTTTGTTGAAGGACTACCTGGAGGGGGCTGCTTTGTTGCTGCTGGGGGATAAGAAGGGGACTGAATAGGATTATATGCCCGTGAGGGAGGAGCACGTACGTTGGGAGTATATTTCCACTCGTTTGGTAAGGAAGCAACTGGCGATGTTGACCGGCTTGCCTTGTTTGCTTGCACAGTCTCAGAGTCCACAACAAATTTCTCCATACGAGACTGCCTCTTAGCAAACATATCGGCTCCTTTCCCTCTGACGGCTGGCATCTCAAAAGCTGGACCCTGGGATGATGGGTTTAAGACAGTTGCCATAGGGTTGATGGGTGATGAAACTCGCTGACCAATGGTGAAAGAGTGCATTCGCTGTGGTGGAGGAGGAGGGGTCCGGTTTTGTGGGGCACTCTGTGGTGGCTGCCAAGGCTTTGGAGAGGGACGAGTGTTCACCATTGATGTTGATACATTCACAGGTGGTTGCTGTGGCTGTGGCGCCCAGGCATTCATAGATGTCTGAGGTTGTGCCTGAGGTGGAGGCCATGTATTCATTGGTGGCTGTGGTGGAGACTTTGGAGCAGACTGTTGCCAGTTTGGCTGTGGTGTGGGCTGGGGTGGAGCAGGTTGAGCCCATGGTGGTTGGGCCTGATTTTGCTCTTGGGCCCAAGAATTCATTGGGTGTTGACCATGTTCTGAGGGGTGTTGGGCCCATGGTGGTTGGGACTGAGCCTGGGGAGGTACTGGTGGCCATTGATTCATGGGTTGAGGCTGTGCTGGAGGTTGTGCTGGAGCTGCTTGCATCCAAGGTGGCTGAACTTGAGCTTGACTTTGTGATGGAGGCCATGAGGGTTGCTGTTGAGGCTGAGCTGAAACCCAAGGGGCTTGAGGCTGACCTGACGCTTGGGCCTGTGGCCATGCTTGTTGTGAAGCCTGATGCTGTGGTTGCTGAACCCATGGTGGCTGTGGCTGGGATTCTGGCTGAACCTGCTGAGCCCAAGGAGGTTGTGCTTGGGGTTTTTGCTGGGCTTGTTGCACCCATGGTGGTTGAGGCTGAGAGTCTGTTTGTGATGGCTGTTGCCATGGGGCTTGGGGCTGCTGCTGCACTGGTTCTTGAGGCTGACCCCAATTTGATTGCATTTGCTGCAGATTTGGCTGCTCATGCGAGTGTGCCCAGGGTGGCTGAACCTGTTGTTGCTCTTGAGGCTGGGCCCAGGATGGCTGAATTTGAGGGGCCCAAGTATTTGCGTGGGGCTGAGGCTGTGCTTGTGTCTGAGTAGGTTGACGTGTCACCCAAGGTGGCTGTGGTGGAGATTGACTTGAAGGTGGCTCTTGGAGCTGCACTTGAGCTGGATGCCAAGAATTGGTAGCTGACTGTGTTTGTGTTTGTGCTGGAGCCCAGCTAGTCACAGGAGCTGGCTCAGGCTGCAGGGCTGAATTCATATGACCATTTTCCTCCAGAGATGCCATTTGCATAGGCTGTTGTTGAGGTTCAGGCTCCGGGTGGGTATATGTGTGCTGTTCCTCTGTGGTGGTTCTGGCAGGAACCTCCTGGGGGGCTGGAGGGGGAGAGGGCTCAGGGGCAGGTGCGGGGGTTGGCTCCAGTTCTGGAGCAGGGGTAGACTCAGTGGTGGGGGCTACAGCAGGTGTGGATACACTATTTTCAGCTTGTTGAGGCATGTCCTGGTTGGTCACTTCTATCTGTGGGGACCAAGGAGGAGAGTTGGGGTTGATCATAGGCTTTGGAGCCACTGGAGGAGGAATCTTGTGTTTGACTCCTTGAGACTGCAGGAAATTACAAGCCTCAGCCCCAAGGCTAAGGTAGTCTTCCTCAGGTCCTGACTCAAAACCCAACTTCTTATCACTTTTGTTGAGGAGGTTTAGCAGTGCTGGGTTCGGTGATACTTTCGGTGCTTCCTTAAATGTGAACATAGGCTTGCCAGCAGTTCTTCTCCTTGCATCTGTCAAAAGGCCAGTCCGACTTGCAGGGGTAGAAATGCGCTCATCACGGGAAGCTATCTGCTCTCCTTGGCCCACAGAATCTTGATTGGTCCCACTCATTGCGGGAGAATAAGGGGTAGCCGCCATGTTCTCTACAGAGAAAGGCTTTGCAGTGCGATTGCTTAAAGAACTCTGCATCTCACTGGTTTGATGTTGGACTGTGCCGTTGATGTTTGTAGAATAGTGCTGCATTTGCTGCTGTGCTTGATGATATTCTTGCTGCTGCTGATACATTTGCTGTTGTTGATAATGCTGTTGTTCATACTGCTGCTGCTGCTGCTGCTGATACTGTTGTTGGTATTGTTGTTGCTGGTAGTTCTGCTGTTGCTCATAGTACTGCTGTTCCTGATATTCCTGGTACTGTTGTTGTTGTTGGCTTTGTTGGTGCATATTTACATCCATGTAAGCATGGCCCTCAGTTGTGGACTGCATGTAGGAGTGCTCCTCTATCTTCTTTGTATCCATTGGCACTGCTTCCACAGGAATCCCCTGGCGCCTGAGCTCCTCGTGTTCAGCGGAAATCTCATCCATCCTCTGACGCCGTTGGGCAAACATTACGGCACCCTTGCCCTTGGTTTCAGGCAAGCATTCCATCTCTGCTCGGTTGTTTAGATTCCTTTCAATCTCAAGGAGACCCTTGTCCCAGTTGATAGTTAGCACACCTTTTCTACTATGGGCATTAGTAAGGAAATGCTTGTCTATTTCAGAACCGTTTGGAGCCACAAGGGTTAATTCAACAGTGTGGGTTTCTTGTTTGTTGTCTTCGTTTTCCTCGTCGTCTTCGTCGCTGTACTCTGGTTCGTCTTCTCCTGTGCCGTAGCTCACAAGTGTGTATTTCTTGGCCCTTTGCCGATGTTTCTTGAACATCAACACCCCCTTGTTGTTGGGGTTGGGCGGAGCAGCCGTAAGAAGGAGAGCAATACGTTTACATTTGGACTTGGCCTCCTTCACCTGCTTCTCTGACAGACTCTCGCTGCGCCTGAGCCCTAAATAGAGAAGAGAATTCAGTGTTTAGAATGAATGGTCCTCGACAGGGCAGTCAAAATAAATGCTTCACCTGACCTTATAGATCTAAATAAAATGCAGTGGAATGTGATCACCACAATACAAAATTCTCTTAAAACAGCTTGCTTTTCTATGTCTCCATTAGAAACTTTTTTTTTCTACTTTTCAACTTTTTTATCATAACAACTTCAAGGCCATCCTTGCACACTGTATCCCCAAGCATCATGTAATTGCCATTGACTTTATTACTTTAAATCATGAATGCGAATGGCAATTTTCCTAATATGCATATCCTTAAGGTCAGTCAGAAAATAATAAATGTATAAATGTATGTAAATAAATGTATGCAATAAATAATCATCATTTTATCATATAAACCCCATTTTGGGTGTGCATTTATTTGAAGAGTAAAAATAGAACTTGCACACACAACATGGTGATTGATTATGAAATTAAGTTTAAGAGCAAAGTTAATTAAGGCACAAAGCAATTATTTTTAGTGCACAACATCACACTGATATCAACCTCCTGTAAAAAGTAAGTTTTAAAAATACATCCAATATTCATATTATAAGCAGAAGCAGAGGAAACAAGACTAATAAACAATGAATATGCACCGTGGTTGAACTAATTTGAACATACAATTAATACGTGGTAAACCTTTTACATTCTTAGTCCACACATAACCTCTTTCCACTTATAGTTATGCACGTTCATCTCATTTGCTCATTCAGTGGAACATAAAAGATCAGCCCATAAAGCTATTATGAAATCCCCTGACCCATGTCTAATATCCTTATTTGTTCAGACACTAAACTACACTATATCAGCTGTTCTTCCCTATAAAGCAACCCAGAATAGTCCTTGAGAAAGATTAAAGATAGCCTGCATGCAATAAATTCACCAAGACCTGACCGCCTTTACCAGTCGTTATTTCTAAGTTTACAAGCTGTCTACTGAAAACCTTCTGTTCTACTTAAATCAAATTTTCTAACACTTAAGCCAATCCGATAACAGACGTCACACGACAAAAGCCACTCTCAAAAAAATACAACAATGCAAGGCTGTAATTAAATAATGTATAGGTTTTTTTCCCATATTCCTGCAAGACTAACCTGAAGGTGGAGGAGACAGCGGGAGTGAGCAACAGACTCACTTTTTTAGCTCAGTTAAAGCACCCAGTTTGAGAGGATCAGGTAACGGGCTAGGGGAGCACATGCTGGTGTCTGTCAAAGGGCCACTTCTGCAGGCATCATCAGCGTGCTGGGGTTATATTTATGTCTTCTACACAGCTCAGAGGAGCGCCTCAGTATCATCATCAAGCCTCTTCAAACAGATAGTTTAAGATGCTTTATAGAGTGCAGTGGCTTCTCACATGTGAGAATCCAAGTTTTTTCTTCTTTTGAATCTTTAAATTTAGTTTTTGTTGGTGGTCAACATCCTATCTGCACTGTGTCTGTGTACTATCACTTTGATTCTGTTGTAGTTCAGGTTAGAACCGGAAGTATGTGCTTCCATTTGAAGGAATGAGCACCCTCCTCCAACTGCAGAGAGACACAGATGCTATTTTAAGGAGCACACACAGTGGACATCAGGCTTTGGAATGCACATATGCTGTTGACAAATGCAATTTAGTGTTGACCTATTAGTAAGACGATTTCGCGTTTAAGAGTAGATTTTTATTACTCACACACAACGATAGAATGCACACCAGGATAATACTTCCTGGTATAAATGGAAATGATCCATAAGTACTTACTAGCGTGTCTTGCCCGATGCTTATTGGGTTTGTCTTGATCCCCCTCAGAATCAGAGTCCTGTTCCTCAGCAGGTGTTGCCTCTTCTGAGGGAATTCCAAATGAGACAGTGAAAGATCCAGGAACTCCCTCGCAGTGCCCTCCTTCTTCTCCTTCGCTTTGGGATCCAACACTTCCACTGACCCTGGAGCCACCCACACTCAGGATGCCCCTCCCTGCTCCTGATGCTTCTGGCTGCTGCAAAATGACCTCCACCTGCCCCAGCATAGAAGGGGAGCAGAGCACCACTCCACGCTGGCGAAGCGGCTCTCTGACAGAACAAGGTACATAGTGTGACTCGGTGGCGGTGCTGATTGTGTCAGCGGCCTCTCTGTTTGAGAGCACCCCCTCAATCCCAAGAGCACTCCCAAGAGAGGTGCACCCCACATCATCCAAGGTTTGCTCAGACATGGACACCTGGAGCTCCACCATGTCCCCAGGGGAGAAGCACCGCTGAGCTTCTCCGTCATTTTCTCGGCCCCTCTGATCACCAGATGAGGGAACATGTAGCTCAGTGTAAAGCAGCTGGGGTTCTCTGGGGAACTTTGTGTCCAACTTCTCACAGTAGGCCTCGTCCTGGGACTCAGATATGTAGAGTTCTCTTGGGATTTGGGACCTGTGGTGTGAAGGGATGATGTGGAGGGTGGTGCTCTCTAAAACATGACCAGAGGAGTCCCTCTCACCACAGTATGTCTCTTCTGATTCAGAGTCTTCTGAGGGGGTGGTGCAGTATCTTTCAGAGGAAAGGGGAGAGCAGAAATGAGTGGGTGGTGCAACTGTTTCCGAGTTCAATAAACACTGTTGATTATTAATATCAATAAAAGACAGTGTCACCTCTTATATTCAAGGTTCTTTAAAGAGGGCATTAGGGTTTTGGACTTGTGCATTAGTAAGTTACTTTCCAACAAATACAATATCTTCATAATGCTTTAAATTAATCTGGGGCTGTATTCATATAGCCTACTAGTACAAAGAGTTGTTCCTAGGGAGAAAATTCTTCGAATTGTGAAGTTTTCTAAAAATGTCCCCTTTAAGTTAAGACTAGATCCTGGTAAACATAACAAACAAATTCACAAAGCGTCTTATCCCTTAAGAGAGCTCCTGAGGTGAAAAACTGTTAAGAGCAGGGAGGAAGACTTTTAAAAGGACTTTAGTTTCTCAAGTAGAGGAGAAAAGGGCAGAAATGAAATGCTACAGATTAGATGATGTAGGGATAATGTTTGTTGTCAATGTCATTAGAGATGCCTTTATCTCTCACCCAACACAATAACAATATAACCCCAGAAATAGTTATCACAACACTGAGATATTTATTTAAACTGGAAAAATGTTACAATGCGGCAGTGTGATCACACAAACAGCACTTTCCCAGTCTCATATTGTGATGCAGTTCATTTTATTTCCACTGGGTGTCCATACCTTGCAACCTTACAAAAGGGCTTGTCTGTGACAACCAATCACATTTGTTAAAAGAATGCATCACACCACACCATCACATCACACACAACAGGGCAGACCACACCTCAGTCTCTTGCTCAGAGTTGCTTTGAGACCTTTCCTAAATCACTCCCAAGCGAGGACTCCTTGCTAGAAGTTTTTAGGCTAAGTTAACTCTCTGAGTGTATTAACTTAATGTTTGTGAGGACGGCCCCTGATCATCAAATTTCTTTTTTCCTTCCACAAAAATACAGGTGTAACAAATTTACAATACCATCTGTATAAGAAATAGATCATCACTTTGGAATGTAGCCTTTTTATTGTTGAATAACTAAAGCTCATCTCCCATTGCTGAAGTTGTCAAAGTTATCAAGGAGATTTAATCTTCATGCGGCAAGTTAAATAAAAAGGGTCAGGTCACCGAAGAGGGAAGTAATCACGTTTCAACATGCCTAATTTCCGCTTTCAAGGTCAACACGGAATAGCTTCATTACTTCTGACTGCAGCTATTGAGTTTAAGTTGATTAGACCTCAGTGACTGATCATTTTCTCCAAATGGGAAGGAGTGACATATCATAATACATTTTGATAGCTACAAGCTGAGGTCATCTGCTCTCCAAGTCTACAGAGACAGGATTCTACAGTCATGCAGTCATAGAGACAATCTTGATACAAATCCTGTACTGTGCTTATATAGCAGCAAACAAGACTACATGGTTCAAGAACTAGATTAAACTTTAATCATCTATCCGTCTGCAATTTACATGTGGGGACATTAAGGCACATGCTGCAATATCTAGGGACATGTCAGCCTGATAAACACATTGCCAGCAAGACCCACTGAGTAATGGCTGAGCAGCTGCATGTCAATCAGACACACAAATCTGCAACACCTTGGCCGAGCCAGTTGGAAGGTCAGCATGACTGACACACATTACCTCGCTAATTCACATGCAGACATGAAGGCACATTTATACACAGGCAGTCGGCGGTTCACTGAGCAATGCAAAAGGGCACAGGTCATAAAACAACATGCTATCTAAATGCTAATACAGGGGGACAGTAGTTACATCCCATTACTGTTGTACTGCACAGCTCAGCTGTCATGATGCACAGATATTGTGGTGTTACTGAATGCATAGACATTTTCAAACATGATGCTGTGCTTGTGTTTTCCTCTTCACGATCATTAATCTCTTGTGGGCTTACCTTTTGACAAGCAGCTGCAGACAGTCGATCGATGTGTCAATGAGTGCAAAGGCTCGTAGGAGGGTGAGATCAGCACATGGCTCTCCGTTGAGTGACACCACCTCATCACCTTCTCTCACTCCAGCTCGGAAGGCACGACCACCTTCATCTACCTGTGGGAAAAAAAAAAACTCAGTTAGAGGACATAACAGGTAAAAGTGTTTATCATCAGCATAGGTGAACTCTTCACTAACAACATCATAACATCATCCAAGGCAACAGTATACATAGCTGCCAGTGACCTCAAAAAACACAAATGTACTCCCTCAGATAAGTATGTTGACCAGCTGTAAAGTGGGAATGCCCCAAGTGTGAGAATTGCCCTCTAACCTTCACACACAGCCAGGCTCTGACAGTGCTGCTATTTACAGGAAGTTGAAATAAATCATCTTTGAAATGTTGCCAGTGGCTACTAAGGTCATAACACAAGAACTTCTCCACCAGGTCAGTGTCACAAACTAATTTTTATCTGGGAAAGCAAAGAGGACAATAGTGTTGAAGCAATATTTTTTTGTTATAAAATTTAGTAAAAATACATCATACACTCTAATAAAAATAATGCTTCTAAATGGAGCATGCGCGTCAGCAAAAAGAGACAACTAAACACTGGTTTATGTTTAGCACTGAGCTAAGTGCAATGCTGGCGGCCTCTACACATACAAAAAGGCTTCCTAGGAATGCTTGGTTATCCCCTTGACACATGTATTAGGTTCAAGTCAGGCAATGGATGATGATGTGTGTAGAGGGCAATATCTCCATGTGACGTCCCTCATTAAGAACATCCTATGTGAATCAGACAGTTCCAACTTGATCATTAACATTTGAGTGATAGCAAATGAGGATATGGAAGTTCAGGGTTGTTTTTTTTCTGAATTCAAGACATATTGAAATTAAGTATATGATCAGAAAGTAACTATAGAATCAAGCAACAATTTGTACAATACAATGCAGAATCATTGCCAGTGATAATAAAGACATAGGCTACATACACAATGATAAAAGTGCCAATTCTACATTGTATTTTAACCATGCAGCTGCATCTTATTGCTGTAGGCCAGCTCTGCTCAGACCTATTTAAAGGGCACCTCTTTATACAGTTAAACTAATGACTGATGGTTTCGTTTGCTTGTAATTTGTTCCCGAGGCCTATAAAATGGTTCATTAATAAGAGGATTTAATAAGGAGAAATACCCCATAAATTTTGCACAAAAGGCCACTTACAGAGCTAGAGGGATAAATGATTGCTTTCGTACCACGCAATTACAAGATATGCTCTCAGGAAATATGTTCAGATATTTTGCAAATACTACAAACCGAGTGCTTGTGAAAGAGATTTTTGATACCTGCAATGGTATACTGATTTCTTGATACTGATAACCACCTCAAAGCATATTAATACTTGTTTTTTGAGTGTTTAACATTTGTACCATTTCAAGTTTAATTTGTGTTGCTTACAATCCCTCTTTCTATGGCAAAATTCCATAAAAATAATCTAAAAATACCTTAAATACTGATAATACTTAAATTAAAAAACTTAAATACTTAAATTATTCACCATAATAAAGTAAATTATTCTTATCTTTGTATTGGCTAATTTCCATAAAGAACTAATTTACATAGAAACATAAAAGTAATGTTAAAGTTTGTTACAACAGAGTTAATAATGGTTAATGTTTGACACTGAAAATGACTAACTGACCATACTATTTTGGCATCTGCTTCAATGGCAACACAGCTAACTCCATCACATCATCACTAAACAAAACCAGCCTTCTATGTTTGCTTTATTAAAGTTGCTGGTACCCAGAAAACCTTCTTGGCAAACAGCAGCCACATAAATTGTGAAACTGCTAACAGCTCAGAGCTCAGGCATGTGAAAACGTAAAACTGTGGTCATCTATCTCCCTGTTTAGTTCAACAGCACAGCATACAAAAAGCCAATGTTGCGTTCTCTAGCACTGCAGGATTTTTATATGTTAGTCAAAAAAGTAAGGCAACAAAAAAGAGTGTAATGTTGAAATCATGGAGATAACACACCAAACTGTTCTGTACATTCATCACTGACACTCATCCAACATGAGATACTTGCAGTCAAACAATTTTGTCACTAGGTGGCAATGTGTACACACATATTTTACAACTGGAGGAAGAAGAGGAGAATCTCACTGTGAACGTAACATAAACAAGAGGAAAGACTGTTCTTGTCCAAAAACGAAAATTATTTGTACCAAAGGCATAGCATAGATGAACCATACTACAATCAGTTCATCATCTTTCTGACATACTTCTGATGCTGGTTAACTTTTGCTTCATTACTTTTATGTAAAAGGAGTATTAAAAATCAAACCCTGACCCCTAACCCACACTCTGTATTAGCTCCAACAAGGAGCACTACCTTAACCTTAAATGTACAAGCCTGAGGCAATGCCATTAGCCCACTTTGCTATATATACACACATATTTTATGAGTTACTTTATAGGGCAGGTAAATTTCAAATAAACTCCTCGTGACTCCATTGCTGAGTTTTTAAGAGTTAATGGTGTGCATGCAAGCCCTATAAGGCCTCCTGTGTGCCTGTCTATTGGGACACCTCATTACGGGGAAGATGGTTTGTGTGGAAGGCCCCGGCAACCACTCCTGCTCCCAAAAAAGGAGGGGAAACATTTGTCGTAGTCTCTATTGCAACACAAAGATACACAGAAAGCCAAGCAACGTTCAAAGGAGGCAGATAGCACCTAGTGTCTTAATCCTGTTTGTCATATGCTGCCTGTAAAGAGAAACAGTCTCTAGTTGTGGTGCGGGCAGAAAAGGCAAATAAATGCTGTTGTAGATGTCAGAAGAGAAGAACATGAACAGCGTTAGCCAGTTTTTAAAATAAAGTACTTTCCAGAATTGCCATGATCAGCAGAATTTAAGACTGACATCATGTGGGGCCACAATTAGACAACATTATATGCCCCTGCTACCCTGGGGTTGCCCATTTTCAAATTATCTGTTTAATAAGCTTCAACACAACAGAAAATCACAGGAAATACAGGACTGCATAATGCTATCCACACAGCTCCCGGCGGTTACTGCCCTTCACAGCTTTAAGTAATTAAGTTTTTTACATTTAGGGAAATATTTTCCAGCTGCTTTACAGGTAGCACTCACACCATGTGGGAGGATAGTTACATTTTATTTATTCTTCTTAGAGGAGAGGTGTTTCAGCATTTCCAGGGTTAGAGGGTTTAGTAGTTGTGATAATTTATTCCACTTAGTTATCAGGGATTATATACAAAAAAGTGATAAATTGTGCCAGATTAAGTTTCTGGCTAATTTCTTTTCATCCTGCCAACAATTTCCAATTTCTCACAAACACATTACATTGTGTTATGATGAATTATGTTGTATTAGAGTGTTTATACCAAAGCTCAAGTACTCTTAATTTATTCTTTACTTTAAGTTAAGACGACTTTGCCAAAGTGTTTCATAATTCAGGCTTTGGGAATTACTTCTATTTTCTAAGGATATTATGTAAACAATACTGGCAATACATTATCAATAAAAGTACAACTTAAAGGTGTGTCTAGGATTTAGTGGCATCTAAAGGTGAGGTTGCACATTGTAAGAAGATATAAACGGCTCATTCAGAGGTCACAAAAACACTCACACATTACATTTCTGCCAATGTGTACCCTAAATCTTAAACACTGGACCTTTAAATATGATTTTTTTAAAGACTAAAAGGACGGATGTTTAGTTTGACAAACAGGGGATCAAACAAAATGTACATACGTGTACATTTTTGCAACATTTACTTCTATCTGTATTGATTTTTTTCTTACTTTTTAAGATAAACTGAAATGGTGTTCCTTTATGGCTTCTTAAGACAATTATATCACAAAAAAAACTTTGCTAAAAATGTTTTGTCACAAAGCTGAATAAAAGGCTATAAATGAGTCGCATTGAAGTCCAGCTGGGCCTCCATATGAGCATTGAGAGCTAGGAACACAGCAAGTCACAACTAAATCATCAAAATATAAAGCAGTTGAAGCTTTGGCCTTAATTTTTTTTAGATGATGTGAAACAGAAAATGGGGTAAAACTAGCACAGTCATCATCTGAGGTCACTGCTCTCTCCCGGGACCAGATGTAGATGTTTTCCTCAAAAACACAACGCCAAAAACTCCAGTACTGGAAGGAACTCTTTTGTTTTCTCTGGGAAAACGGCACTGAATGAATGAGGCGACGGCATTTTTGCTGATTGCTTGGCAGCTTAATAAGGTTCCTATGGTGCACTGTTAGGACTGAGAAATCAGCAACAAGAGCCCTCTTTGCTCTGGAAAGGGCACGATAAACCAGGCAGGGGAATTAAACTTTTATTACGAGCTATGGAAGAAAAGGGGATAACATTCTGATAAGTTCATATTAGAATAAACTCTGAGGAGTCTCAAATTTGAATTTCATTTGCTTTGTCATTCATTGCTCCATAACTGATCTGATGCATGTTGACAGTCCATGTACCAAGATGGCATACCTTAGCAATTAGGAGGCCAAAATGTCTCCTGTTCAGGTTGGAAGGATCGAAGTGATTTCTTTCCATGTTTTCCTCAAGGTGCGTTGGTGTATTTGTGGGTCATGACTTGTAAAATCTTGCATTGTGCAGTTTCTGTAGCTTTAAAAATATTGTGACCTCATCCACTTTGTACTCAGGCCAGGACTACAAAGAAGAAGAAAAATACTGCCTCCCTTATATGGAAAGAACCTTTTAAGAGTGGATACCCTGTGCCCCTGCACTGTACTGCCTGTCAGTACACTGAACAATCACTTTCTCTAAGGAAACAAAACACAGTTTCCACTACATTCAACAGAAGCATTAAAAAACACACACATTTTATCAGACACAGGAGAGCCGTGAGCCTAAGAGTACTTGTCATGATCTTGGTATGTTTGCTTTTTTCTACTTTTAACTAACAGACTTGGCTTTCTGTCCTTCCCACAAGAAGAGTTTGGAGTTATGCCTTCCAGATGAGGTGGACTTAAACCCCCCAGATGCCTTACACTGAGGCCTCAGCATCACACGTAGCTACTTCACTTTAATAGACCAACACTTAGTGTATTTACAAGACTCTTTGGAGGCTACAATACTCTTAACACCACATTTGTGTGTATAATTAGTCAGTAAAGTTTCAAGAGAAAATGAACACCGAAACATTAGAGGTAGGGGCAAAGGACTTTCTCTATTATTTTGGGTACTAAACTGCTAATTTCATATGTGCAAGACTTTGTGGAGTATGTATATATGAAAATGTACATGCTTAACAAGTTGCTGTCAGTCTACGAGAATTAGTTTTTGTAAAAATTTTGATTGGAGCCTATATTGGAGATTTTGTCTGTGTCCTTTTGTTTTTATTTTTAAAGAAACAGTTTAAACTGGAACCTTTAATATAGGAATATTAAACAATCACATTCATAATATGATTTTATTTTTATATAAGCCACTTACCAAATGCCAGAATAAGTGATAATTACACAAATTAGGTTTTTTTTTAGCTTCTTAAATTCAGCTAACCAGATGTTTTTAAGCTAGTTTGAAGCTTCAGTTGATATTTATCCACCTGATCAATTAAAAGAGACTATTTCATGCCAACAAATGACATGGAAATAATATCAATATTCATAAAAATATCACAACAAAAGCAATAAATGGACATCATAATTGTAGTCTTGATTGTTTGAGACATTTTAAGCGTCTGTTATTAGAATGATCTACTGATGCTTTCAATCTGCTCTCTCCTGGAGCTTTAATGTCACAGGAATGCAGCTTAAGAAAAACATTTACATGTTCACTACCTTGAGGACGACTTGATGAGGGATCTGGACAGCTTGAGCACTTGTGCACATGCATTGCTATACCATATATAGAGCCCAAGCAGCTCTTCAAAGTAAAGACACCTGGCTGTACCTTTCTTGGTGTACATTTACATCACAGCTAAATACCAGCTGTCTATATCTGACATTTTTATATGAGGATTTAGAATGAACGGGATATAAATGATACTGTTGTCTGGAAGATAAAATGTTGTATAATGGCAAGATAAAATGAATGAATACGTGAACATTGTAGGACATAAGATGTGACAGAAAAAAAGTATGAAGAATTGACATCCCAGTTAAGCATCATAAGGAAACAGGCTTCATCAGAGGGCAGATGAAATCCTCTATTGTTACCATTAAAGTTTATTACCACATAATCAGCCTAAACAAATATTATGTAGCCAAAGCAGCTCCAGCATAACCCACAATTTGCCTAACCTCCTTTCTGTCATTTATTCCAATCTTGTTTTAAAGTGACATCAGATGAGTTTTCTTATTTCTGTTGTTTTTTTGTTTTTTTTGCATTCCTGCATAAGGTACACTTCACTCTTCAGGTTGGCTACTTGTCTGTATAATGTTTTTCTTTATTGCTGAAGTCTTTTTTGAGTGATAACAGATCACGCTGCCCTCAGCCTCACACTCTCTCTTGGCCTTGACCATATAAGGATCCTGAGGAATCTCACACCAAAACACAGCCAACGCGCACAAAAATGCAGCGACACGCACTGCTCCGAATACATTCTCTCCCACTAGGCTTTGTTCAACTTTTGAAAACAATATTTTATCGCTGGATTATTAAATAAAAGCCAATCAAAAAGAATACCATATATACTGTACTTGTCTCCAAACTTGGGAATAGAATATTTCTCATAAAACTTGCATTAAACTATTTGTCTCATCTTATTTTATCTCAAATTAATACCATGTCTTGAATAAATCAAACAGCTATCAAACTGACAGACAGATATTTAAAAAGATACCTGGGAGACTATGAAAGGTCTGTAGGTGTCCCCCTCTCCCTCTTTTAGGGTGAATCCCCAGGGCGCACCACCACGCAGCGTAACGCAGATGTAATCCCCGATGCCCATGCTGCGCACAGCTCCTCAGCCAAACCTCCACCGCGCGACCATCGAGATGTCAGCCTGACTAACAGCACTTTGCAGAAACCACCTCCACCACACCGCTGTATAATCCCCATCATCTGAGTTCTCCCTGAGTCCAGCCCGCTGCAAGAGACGTCACTGCGCACGGACCCGCCTTCAGGCGATGCATGCAACTGGTGGTTTGTCATGGTGATATCTTGAAGTTGAATTTTACAACCTGCCTCCAGCTATAGCTATCGAATAAACATCAGAGGACTTCTACACGACACTTTATTAACTAAATTTCACCCAGCCTCTGCAGAAAATAGCCATAAAAGCCTTCATTGATACTCCAAAATGATAAATCACTTAGCTGGAACATTAATTACCAATTATAGCAACACGAGCATATTTTATTCTGTATCAATGCATCACTAATTGTACAATCCTATCTTATTTCCAGCCGAATGCAGCAGTAAGGATGACATGCCTATGTCGTCCTTGTTTGTTATCACCATAATTTGAATGCTTTGGCTCCCTCATGTTTGCAGCGTCCAACCAACACCTTTAGTAATTCTATATAACTGTTAAATCATATATTCTGTAGCCTATTTCCTGTCATGATCTTATCAAAAATTTAAAGAAAAAATAAAACACTATAATTTGGGTGTAAATGTAGAACGGGATTATTAGAAAAAGGGTTTTGTGGCCCTGCAACTTGAATTAGAGTGAGTTCAGGTGATGTGGGACATTAGGTAAACATGTTAGGTAATGTGGGACAGCATTGTTCAGGTAATGTGGGACACCATTTTATGCCATATTTATGCTTTAAAACTACAATATAATCAGTTGTTAGCATGCCTATAAGTCTCACCCCGGGAATAACTCTTACCACCATCCCATACCTTTGCACTCATCATTGTATCAACAACAGTTAAGGGCTGATCACACCAATACGCATTGTTTGAAAAGCGTTGCCAGCAATAACATTGTTTACCCTATTGTATTACATTTTTCAGGTGTTTTTTGGGCAAGCAAAAGGTTAAATTATTTTCAACTATTCCGCTCAAGGCTCAGAGTCACACTGTTATCAATGTCACGCACACACTGTATGTGTACGCAGCCCTGCTCCAAAAGGCACTCCCAGCTTTTTTTCCAGATGCACTTCCAAGGCATTTTCGAGGGGTCATGCCTGGCGCGGTGCATGTTGCCTAAATCTAGTTTAGCTCACCTGTATATGGGAAGGCCCATCATTTAGGCTACGTAGACAGACAACATGATTAAATTGAAATGGTGATAAACATGGAAATATGAAATAGCTACTTTTGATAGGCTACATGGTTGAAATGAGTTGAATTTGACATTGTCCTGTTAAAATTTGTATTATTTTGATAATATAATTAGCATGTTGACAGAAGTGAAATTAAATGTTGATCAAAAATGATCATCAGTTAGTTGCATGCTATCATTGCTTTATAACTGTACTATACTGTTCTAACTGAAATGGCTTGTAGTAGCCTACATTTCGCCAAATGAATGTTAAATGAATAGCTCTTCCTTCTTCATTGAATTATAGGGTTGTTTTGTCTTTTATAACGGTTTTGGTTTACTACATAGGTGAGTAGCCTGTTTTTTAATAGAAAAATGACTGTCCCACTTTACCAATTAAGCTGTCCCACAGTACCTGAACTGACTGCGTGGGAGAGGGGGTCATGGTATGTTTAAAGGTGTGTGCCCTCTAGAAAATGTTGTATTCACATTTCATTCCAAGGAAAAATTGTCAGCAAGGCCTAAAATGATTTTTTTTGGAAACATCATTTGACTGATTAACAGTCTTCAGAAGCTTATACCAAAAAGTAAATTACCTGAATCCTTTGCCTAATCAATACATGTAAATAAATCTGTCATCATTTTGTTCTTTTGTCCTCATTAATATGTTGAAATTTGGTCAGGGTGTGCTTTTATCATAACAAAGAGTTAAATCTGTTTCGATCAGTGTACTATAAGGATAGCACAGGTCCACATCCCCTGTGCTGACGTGTATGGGTTCCCTCTCTTTCACGCATGCGTACAACGCCAGACACGACTCACGGCCCGTCACCATGCCACCCTCACAAGTCAGCCAAATTCACATGGACCAAGGCAGGAAGTTCGTCTGTTTACTTATAAAATAAAAGCATGATGTAATTTTTCAATACGAATATTGTGGCGGAAAGAACATTACGTTTATTTTATCAAGACGTAAAATTGTGATAGTAAGAAACTAGTTTTGTATACGCGTCATTAAAATCGTGTAAGGATGTTCAATCGTCGCTTAATATTTTATTTTGAAAGAAATAACCGGAAACACTTGCCTGTTTTAACACTGGGGCTTGTCATTGCGTTAGTAACGTAGGGACCGGTGCTTTGGTGGAGTTTGACGTGGCACTCTGCTTTCACTGAGAGCAATAGACAGTGAAGAGGACTCTGCCCAATAGTCAGGTAAATACCATTACGACATTATTTACACACGTAGCCGATGCAAATTTGAAATTAATTCTTGTATTATTCTTTATGTCAAGGTACATGTGCTTTAAGTAAATGCGCTTCTGGTGCAAAGGAAAACTTTGAAGTAATTTCCGCGTAGCTAGCAAGACGTTTTCTATCAATATGTTATCAACACTGGACGAGGTGCCGTCGCTGTCATGATACTGCGCTCTTTCGAAAAAATGTTAAGCTGTATGTTATAGCCAAAATATTTTAGTCATACTCGGAGGACATATGTGTCTGTTCAGCTTGATGTGAATGAAGAAGAGAGGGATGCTCAAATCATTAGCCATCATAACGGTCTTTGACGTGGCAATTCTCGGAAGTGGCAGACGCGATTACTTATTGAACTAAACAATTAATAACGATTATTTGCGGTTCTTTCTGCTTTTCGTTTGGGTAGAATATGTTAAATTGGTTTATTATGTTGTAATAAAGGGCTTTCATGGACTTGTCAGTGCGCAGCTGTTATTTTTGTTGACCCAGCTGTGCCGAAGTTCAACTTGTTTTAAAAGGTTTGACACCCGGAGAAAAAGTCCTCAGGCCCGTTGCTTTGATAACTTTTATCGTGAAAAGGTGCTGCTTGCTGCGAGTGTTTGAAATGGCCTTAATTAAGGGACTATATAGATATTCCCATAATTGTGCAAAAGTGAGGGTTATTGAATAGTAGCTCTGACAGCAAAACAGAAACAGAAAACCCATGCAGTCAGTAAAAATAATATTAGCAAGGGTAGGCCTGCCTTATCTCTCAATGAGCAATTCAAAGGTCCATGTTACATGGGTGTACATGATTGCACGAGGTCAAACATCAGTTGTTGTCTGGACCATGCTAGATTTATGAAAAAGGAGAAATAGACTTAAGAGTAGCACCAGAAAATGTCACTCTATATTTCTAAATACCGTGTTTACATTTTGCAGACTAACATTTGTTATTATGGCTTAATTATTTTTTTCCTCTTTGTCACAAATTAGGTAGAAACACCAAATCAAACATATACATCATCAGCCATCAACTTAAAATTTCATTCTTTCAGCTTAACAGGTTGTCAGAACTCATTCATTCTGGCATGAGAAGACAGTAACATCCCATCAACATGAGTCAACAGGGTTATGTTGCTGCACCCCCATACTCCCAGGCCCAGCCAGGGATGGGGGGCTACCAAAGTGGATTTGGAGCTGGTCCTGCTCAGTCCCTCTATGGGCACTATGGGGGACCGCCTCAGGCATTCAGCGCTCCACCAACAGGTAAAGGACCTCTGCTCTTGTTTTTGGATGTTTTCCCAAATAACGTGGTTGTTAACAAGTCCTATCTTGTTCCTACCTAGCATGATCAGCCCGTTTATTCTTCAGTTATATCAACAGTAGCAACAAGAGCTCTTTTTTTCATAACAACAACAACAGAAGCTCAGGTGTTTAGGCTGACATGAATATTTTTAATAGGGGCCTGAAATGCAGAAAATGAGTTATAGTTAACATGTCTCAGTACAGAGCTGGGGGTGTTTTGTTTTGTTCATTGTCTTATCTTATCTGTCACTAAGTGTTTGTTTATCTGGCCTTTAAATAATTCATGTGCTACTAAACCACTGCAATAGAATGCATGTTAAGTACCAGCAGCACAAGCTACAGGATACAATTAATTTATTCTAAATGTCACAGCACACTGACGCAAGCTCTGTTTGACCGAAGTGCAACCCAGTTCCTAGACTCTCAGTCGAACTACTGACATTAGGGTCTTAAGAAAAGAAGGTTAAGCTAACGTCAAAGAAACTGTCATGCTTTCTTGACAAAAGCATGGGGGTCCACTGCAACCACAGTGGACACAGTTGAAAGCACTATAATCAAATTTCTGTTTGGATCAACCATTGCAGGCAATATGATCTGTTCAGGCAAACTACACACTTAGCTGTATATAGCTTTCCTTTAAAACTCTGGTTTTAGTCTGCACATGTCCGCACTGATGAATACACCCTGACCCTTTAAGAACCCTAAGCTCACTTAAAGATTTATTTGAAAAAAATGAGAAACCACAGAGGTCATTTTTCAGATGCTTTGAGAAGCCGTGCTTTGGTGGAATATACTGTATAAAAGTTTTTTATCTAGAATTAAACAACCTATGATACTGTGTGAATACCATAAACTGTACACGTGTACACGTGGTGTCTGTTACTTACTGCAGGTATGATGAAATCCCCAGTTTCCTCTGCTGCTGGTATGCCTCCGCCTCCAGTGTCCGGTCAGTACAACCCAAATGTCCAGCAGAATGGCGCACATCCGCAAAGGTAGCAATCTTCATGACATGGCAACTGTGTGGCATGGTTTATTTTCTCTCTGAAATCAGCAGAAGGATATCATGAATGTGCATGTTAAAATACATGGAAAGAGATCTTTCTTTTCTCATCCCTTTATTTTTAAACTCTCACTATAAAAAAATGTTTTTTTTAATCAACAAGGATTAGATGCAAGAGATCTATTTTGACTATATTTGCAAAGTTTCATACAGCATTTTAAAAACTAAAGCGTATTAAGCTCATCATGAAACCACACTGTACCTGCTGTATTATCAATTAGTGTTGTTAAATTCCTCAGATACCCTGCTCCACCAGCTGTTTCTGCTCCTTATGGACAACCTCCTCAGTCTGCATACAACAACATGGCCTCTGCAGCCCCACCTCCTGCCCAGCAGCTCACCAATCAGATGGGTGCTATGAATTTAGGCAACTATGGTAAGTTTGATATTTAAGGATTTATACTTCTGGAAGATAATACAGTAGGGTGTGGCATACATAACAAAAAAGCCATGTAATTAGCTTTTATTATTATCATAATTAATTATAATCTATCAGACAGGATAAGACAGGGAATTAAAAATGTACTGACCAGATTGTATTTCTTCATTTTACTTCTTTGTGTAGCCTCAGGTCCCATGCAGAGCCCTCCTCCAACAAGCTCTGTAGCCCAGCAGCCTTTCCAAAGACCCCCTCCTCCAACGATGGGCCAGCCACAGATGCCTCCAGGCCCGCAGTCCCCCCAAATGTCTTCCCAGATGTCTCCACCACAGTCACCCCCAGCAAGCATGCCAATGGCCGGCCCACCGATGGCCGGCCCACCGATGGCCGGCCCACCGATGGCCGGTCCACCGATGGCTGGTCCACCGATGGCAGGCCCACAGATGTCAAGCCCGCCGATGGCAGGCTCTCCAATGGCAGGCCCACCTATGGCAGGAATGGGCAGACCCTTTCCGGGGCCACCTCCTCCAGGCCCCGGAGGTTTCCAGCAGCCTGGTCCTGGAGCTGCTGGTCCACCAGGATATCCACAGCAAACAGGTAACTGTGACACTGTAAACAAAAAGAGTTGAGATCACGCCAGTCAAAAGAATGTTAAAGGTTAATGTTAATGTTAATGTTAAAGAGCTATTACAGCTTTTTAACAAAAAAATGTGTTCGATACTTATTGGTAGTAATACTGTCATCAGCTCAGAGTAGGGATTTTGTGGTCAGAGAAATCACCTGCTCGAAAGACAGAAATTAATAACAGTTAACCACCACAACACAGTAAAACAAAAAGTCACCATTCACACAAGAAAATGTTTAATTCAGTAATTTTGTGTGTAGGGCTGCAACAGTACGAGATTTTATGATACGATTACTGTCTCCGAAAATATTGCGGTTTCATGGTATCAAGGTAATACCAAATTTTTGTAACTATAAGTCAGAATGACCTTTAAAGGAATGAAAATGTAAGTTGTGGGTGAACAAGCATTTTACTACAAAAATTTAAACTTGAAACTATTTTTTTATGTAAGTATATTTTAAAAGTCTCTCTTTTGAAAACAACTAAAATAAGGGTGAGATTCTCTGTCCAGTTCTTTTTTTTTTGTAATATTGTAGATAAGCAAATGTACAGAAGAGTTTGGCAGGAGTGTTATCAATCTGTATCCTTTTGATAAACATGAAAACAATGGGCTCTCATCTCATCAGCTCTGCTGCACACGATTCTAGTTTAACACTGTTGACATTAGGTGTGATTTAATGGCCAGTCTTTCCCGCTTTCATGCACAGGTCAGTTTGGGGGACACATGGCTGGGCCCCAGCCAGGCATGCCAGGGGCCTTCCCTGGATCACCAGGTGGACTGGCAGGACCACCTCAGAAGAAACTAGACCCTGACTCGATCCCCAGCATAGTGAGTAGACAGCTAATCCTCCTGAGACTGCATACCTTCACATTACAACATACCAAATGCTGAACCAACAGCTTATTAATTTCTGGTGTATGTAGGCATCGAACATCTTTTTTGTTAAAATTACTTAATGTTCATATTTGGGCATATAATCAAGCAAAAGCAAACTTGATGAACATTGCATTATTTGTTTGCCATTTAGTTTTGATGAAGTATTTATTTTTAAAAACATTGTATTTACTTATGTCTAGAAGAGTCAGATTGTTTATAATTCATAACTTTTCTGCTTTAGACTCAAGTCATTGAGGATGATCGAGTCAAACAAGGGGGGCAGGTCTACAGCACAAACATCAGAGGACAGGTTCCACCTCTGGTCACCACTGACTTCACAGTCGAGGACCAAGGTAACTCATAACAACATTTAAACTTTTCTCCAAGCAAGTTTTTTTTTTCTCTGGAAAGAATATTGAACCTTTTTTAAACAATTTCTACACACGTATGCCAGTGCACGTGTTCATGTAGTGCACATCAAGTCCAGTCATTTCTATGTCATTTGTGAGATGTAATTTAAAGGCTTTTACTCAACATGGAGACATTTTCTTCAGAATTGTAATTATTGACCATTTCTGGTAATGATACATTTAACATGCAGAATTATAGTCTATACTTGTTTCTTTGAGAGCGGTGACAGAAATGTGCTCTATCATGATATCAGTGTCACTGACCCTTTTTTTGTTTGTATTTTTTGTTTGGTAAACCCAGGCAACGCCAGTCCGAGGTTCATACGCTGCACCACTTACTCTCTACCTTGCACCGCCGATCTGGCCAAACAGTGCCAAGTGCCCCTGGCCTCCATCATTAAACCCTTTGCCAGTTTGCCAAAGAATGAGGTAAGTCATGGTTTTAGTTATAACTAATGGCCAGTTTCCATAACTAAAAATTATATCAACAATATGTTATCATCTACTAAGATAAACCAACAAAGAGAGTAAGATTGAGTAGATTACCAGTATGGTTGTAAAGTCCGACTCTTTCAGGGAATGATACATGCATTTATATATAAGTGTAGCCCATAGAGAATTCATTTTTGGCACTCAGCCTTGTGTTGGAAAGCATCTCACTTCATCACTTAAATAGGCAGTGATGCTGCATTGTGTCCAGAGTTTTGATTACTTTTTCCCCCAGTTCTGTATGTTTACATATAAATGCAACATATTAACAATCAGAATGCACTTTTGCATTTCTATACCTAGTTTTGAAAGGACAAAAACTTCTTGGGTGGGCCTAACTTCTATATACGGGAAACATTGTACGCTAAAACAGTCATCACACACTTAAGTAATTATATCTTTAGAGTGAGCTGTGTTTTTTAAATGTTGTAAACTGCCATCTTTAGAATGACTAATGAAACTGAGTTTTTTGTGATATTTCCCTCTATAAGTTTTTTTGTTGTATCTAGTTGTCAAGGAAATTTTTAGGTATTTAAAGCCTCAATTAAGACACATGCTTTTATGTATAATTTCCTACCATAGCATTTACTTGGAGGATAGAGACTGATACATCTACCTTTATTTTTTAAAGTTTATAGAACACCTAAAAGTCAGTTTGGGAAAAAAGGAGTATACAACCACCAAATGTTCTTTTCCTTTGATAGATGCCTCCATGTACTACAAAAGTTAAGCTGTCCTGTAAATGACCTCCTTTTGGATCATATGTGGTCCAAGAATCCTGCTGTAGATACCCCTCCCCCTCCACTCGCCTTGTCCCAGGAACCCATTGGCCTTTTTAGGCAATGTTAGCTTTCTCTCATCTGGCTTTAGGCTAATTAGCAAAAGTCAGAAGAAGAAAGGAGGTTTATACAAAAGGAATCAAACTTGAGTGTTTTGCAGTCTCAGATTTGACTCCATCGAGTGCAACAAGGAGCATAATCACTTAACAATTATAGTAAATAGTAAAACTTTATCAATGCTCTGAGTTTGGACATGACTGGAAATGGCATGCTGTTGTGCTTGGATGTTGTTTGAATTTGCTTTATCATCCAACAGGTTTTGTTCTATGCATTGGGTAAACAACTCATAGATAATGTAAAAGCTTAACTCTCCACCTTAAATTCTCCAGTATAACAATAAAGCCTACTTGCTATCTCGTCTGCATGTGTTTTATGGTATTTGAGTCCATTTTCAATTTAGTTTGCAGGGAGTATTGAATAAACAGTGTTCAGACAGTTTCTGTCATCTGCAGGTCTGCATATGGTACTTAGTAACAGTGCTGTGGTATGTGTATTATTAAATAACTTCTTGCAAGACATTTTTAATCTACGTCAGACAAATGTTCTGTATATAAAAGTGCAGTGTGTATTGTTTGGGTGCCATGGAATCAGTGATGCTTTAAACAGAGCTGAATTTACACGGGTTATAGTACAGTAGTATGTGAAAGAGTATAGTCTTAGAATGGTAAATACTGCTGAAAACATGGGAAACATAACAGGGGATGTACACACTTAAAAGTCAGTCTATAAAAAAAGAATTAAACCATGATCCTTATCTTTAAGTTGTCACGGTCATTCAACTTCCTTTTAAGGGACAGATTTTGAAATACAAGGGCCTGCTTTAATTTAGAACAGCTGTGGAAAACTTTACCATAATGTATTTTCGTTTGTCCCTGTTTAGACTCCTCTATATGTTGTGAACCATGGTGAGACGGGCCCCATCCGCTGCAATCGATGCAAGGCCTACATGTGTCCCTACATGCAGTTTATAGACGGGGGTCGACGCTACCAGTGTGGTTTCTGCAACTGTGTAAATGAAGGTACGGTGTAATGGGAAAGAGGCTAACTCTAACATGTAAAGCAGCCAAAAAAGATACATCAAGTTACTTTTTGAAGTCTAAAAGTAAATTTGTTTAATTAAAAGAACAGGAAAACAGGTAAACCATTTATACATTGGGCACAGTTCTATATCAAATTTTATTTCTTTATCGTCCCCTAGTGCCAGTCTTCTATTTCCAACATCTTGACCACATGGGCCGGAGGGTGGACTTCTATGAAAAACCTGAGCTGTCACTGGGATCCTACGAGTTTGAAGCCACTCTGGACTACTGCAAGGTACAACTACTTAAGCTCTATCGACTACCATTCAGTATACATGCAGATTGGATTAAGCTGAACAACAGAAACAAGCTCAGTGTTTCACACACGTAATTTTTTTTGTGGGGGGGGGGGGACCACAATTGAAAACATCTACCACCACATGTTAGTTTTTTATCTTTGGAGCTTAGAGGTACAGTGGGAGCGCGATTGGAATATATATACCATTCTGTTATTCATTCATTCTGTTAAGTGTAAGTTCATTGCCTGGGGTCTAAATGTTTGCTTTCACTTGCCTCTACAGCAGCTGCTACTTTCATCTGTTGATCTGATCAGTTCTGAACAGATAAATAGATCAATTGGTCATCCCATGATTCAAACTCCTAAATTCTAAGTCTGTGGAAAACACTGGGGCTGTATAATTCAAAGATTGTTTGCTGGCTTAAAGCCGACTTTATGCATAGATGTAACATAGAACAGCAAATACTTGAATCTAAAGGATTTCACGACTGATTTTTCCAAAGGACCTTTTGGCACACTAACATTTATCATGAACTTTATCAAAACTTAATGCAGGATAAACAGTGTTCAGCTCAGTTGTTTCGCAAACACAAGAAAGACAGCAATGCCATTGAGGTGCACCTCCCTACGGAGGCTGTGGTTGTTGAGAACAACATTAGAAGGTTTGAGGAAGCTGGCAAAGCTGAGTCACTCCACTGGCCTACTTTTGCTCTGTTTATTAAGATTCATAAACAGCCTCTGCAGGACAGCTATTAAACAAAAGCCTGCAAGGTGATTGTCTTGTCATGGATTGTAACTGTGAAAACATAGCAATGTCTTACTGACAATCCCCCTCTCTCACACACACACACACACACACACACATTGCAATCGGGGTCTCCTCCTCAGGGTCTCCTCACAGCTACCTTACAGCTACCTTAAGTCATAAACAAGCACCAACGGGAACCAAATCTCTGGTATTTAGAACTAATAATAGAAAAGACGGTGGACAGCACACAGGATGACCCCAGGTTTGTGCCTTTGTTGATTATGATTGTTGGTATGATTAAGACCTTAACTTAGAGGATACAGAACTAAAAAGTGGAATAATGTTTGCATATGACTTGTGTGTTCAAGAGCTTAGATTTGCATAAAAAACATTTTTTCTCATTTCCTTTTGAAATCAGGTATTTTATGCTGCATGCCTGTCAAGCTGCATTAGCTTGGAAAGATTTGAAAACAGCTAATTAATTACACCTGCTGACTTCTTCTCACACAGAACAACAAGCGTCCAAATCCTCCTGCTTACATCTTTATGATTGACGTGTCCTATAACAACATTAAAAGTGGACTGGTCAAACTGATATGTGATGAGCTAAAGACTCTGCTGGAGCATCTGCCCAGGTATGCACAGTACTTCAGAAAACCACACACACACACACACACACACACACGCTCATACAGTACAGGTAGGAATGCAATATTTATCATTTGCTACATTCGGTGCTATACATTTTCTATACTGATTGCTAGAGCCCAGTGCAAGAGACCACTGTCTGCTACTACAGTTTGCATCCGACATATGCCAAAAAAGGACTTACCTCAAATCTTAAACACCACGCCAACTATCTGTTCTCATCAGCTGAATATTCTTGCATGAAGTTTTGCAGATGGCTGGTATCGGTCAGGGTGGGCACCGAGGTTGCCAAAAATGGAAAATATTATAGTGCAGACTCTGCTCTCTAAAGGGAACCAAAAACAAAACAAAAAGCAGTGACAGACAGAAAACATTGTTTTTTTGGTCAAGCATAACTATGGAAGTTTTTGATTTAGAGTCAATGATGTACTTCACCTGCTTATTCCTAAAATAACTTAAAAATGGTCTTTTTCTTCTCTCCACTTCATTAGTGCCAGCAGCAATACATACTCATTTGTCCACTGCCATGACATCATCCTGAAAACACTTAGTAGAAGTGTACTTCTGATAAGCCCTCTCTTCAGCTGTGTTTGAAACTTCACTTTTGTTTTAAAAGGCACTATGTTAAAACATTTGGTTGATGTCATTCTGCACTATTTGCTGAATGCATGTTGAATTCACTCAAGATAGAGTGCAGTTTAAGTAAACGCAGATGTAGGCAGACTTTTTTTAATCATCACTGGCATTTTTTAATCACTGTCTGGCACAGTATGAAAAGAAGACAAATGATTTTTTCTTTACAGTAGAGAGAGAGAGAGACATCTACAAACTGGAGTTGGCATTGTCAGTAAAGAATGCTTTTCAGTCACTATGATGGTTAAAGGTTTTGATGTGTGGTTTTATGTTCAGGATAGGTACCACACCTCAGAAAGTTCTGGTAAATGTTACGTGTTTTCATGTTTTTATTTCTTTATGTGGCATTTATTTAGTTCTTAAAACAGTTTTTGGTAATCATGTATTTTATAAGTCAATAATTTATTTCTTCTTAAAGTCCCTACAAAGTTTTGAGGAAGGACTGTGTTTTGGTACTTATTAAAGGGAAATTAGACAGGGCTAAATTGTTTCACTTCATTATTATTCATTTATTTAATTTTATTATTTCATTCAAACTAAATGTATTAATACAGAAAGTCTTTTAGTCAGTGCACAGCAGGTCAGCTGAATCTGCAAAGACTTGAATAATTTGAATAATGAATTTTCCAATATTAAATTAATAATGAATGAATATTCACTTTTATTTACATTGTTTTCCTTTGTCCAAACGGCCAAGCTCGCATTATGCCGCTCACCAGCAGGAGTGTTTATTGATCCGGTGTAGCAAAGTGCATTGTGGTAGATGTATACCTCTTGAGTAAAAGGCAAATGCCACAGCCTCCTTTTCTCTATTTTCTCTGTTAGTATAGCACCTATATCAAAAATATTTGTGTCTTTCTGCTATACAGACAGGCCAGTTTCATGAAAAGATCATCTTTCTAGCAAAAATACTTATTAAAGAGAGGAAAAAGCACAAGTAGTATGTCTTCAACTAAATAATCTTTAAAGCCCTGGACAAAACAGATTTTATACATTTCACACAAACTGACTTACTGAAAACATCCTGGAACTCACTGAGGCTTGTTCTCTCTCCCTCACCAGTGAGGCAGGTATGGAGAGCTCTGCCATCAAGGTTGGCTTTGTCACCTACAACAAGGTCCTCCACTTCTACAACGTGAAGAGCGCTTTGGCCCAGCCCCAGATGATGGTGGTTTCGGACACAGCTGAGATGTTTGTCCCACTGCTCGATGGCTTCCTCGTCAACTATCAGGACTCAAGGGCTGTTATCTACAAGTAAGATACAACTTTTCATTAGTTTGTGGAAGAACTGTTTATCTTGGATGCCCCATGTAGTAGGGGGAGGCATGTTTATCCTGAGAATTCTCTGAAGTAATCCAGCTAAACCCCCCCCCAAAAAAGGTTTATTTTGGTATCACTAGATATGAAACTGTTTAATTTGGTATAGAGATCAACATTGCTTCAGTCAAATATTTACAAAACAATCTTTTTGAAGTAAAAAACAATATGTGGGAAAGACCAAATACTGAATCAATGTCAAGTTTTTTATTTAAGATACATTTCAGCCAGGCATTGTCATAGGAAGGCATTCAACAAGGCAGTGAGAACAATGTCACATGTCAGCCTTAATCCTGTCATCCTTCTCTCTAGCCTCCTGGACCAGATCCCTGATATGTTTGCAGACACCAACGAGAGTGAAACGGTCTTTGCTCCTGTCATCCAGGCCGGCGTGGAGGCATTCAAGGTTAGTCACAGTGTGACAACTGTCGACATGTAGCGGGAGACTAGGGGCCCGCTGCAACCTCTCTCAGTCATGTGTGTTTGCTATAGTTTTGCATGTGAACGATTGTCTTCCAACTCATTAGGACAGTTGGAAGCGTCCAGTTTTGCAAGCCACACTTGATTAGCATCAGTGTTAGTCAGTCTAACACACTTGTCATTTTTGTCATAATGCTAATGGATTCCAATTACATGTAGTGTAGCCAAAACACATACTGTCTTTCTAAAAACGGTCAACCAATTAAAATATAAAGAGAGAGAAATTGCACTGCACCCGCCCCCGCAAGATTGCTTTAATGTGTCAAAATATTTCAGACGTACTGCTCACCCCAACTTTGACATCTGAACTCATTCAACCTATCAACTCAGTGAAGTTTCTCTTTTCTATTCCTGATATGTTTGTGTTTACTTTTAAGTCCAACAAACTTTCCCAGTGAGATGAGGTCAGTCTTTTGGCGCTCACGGAAGGAAAAGTTCACAAAAGTTTAATTGGAAGCAGTTGTGGTGTTACACAACAGCAAATGAGTCTGTGACTTTCTGTGTTTGTTCATGCCTTTTCATATTTTTATTTTGGCTATTGCTTACATCTTAATCGGTTTCATTATCTGTTTATTTTGAAACACAGGGGAGAACTCTGTATATATTGTTTGTTATTATTAGGATAATCTGATCCTCTGCGGGAGTGGAATTTTGCACCTTGTGACCTCATGGTTTCATTGTTAAGACATGAAAAAAAAACAAAAAAAAACTGCATGAGCAATCAACACACTCCACACCTCGGTTTGGTCTTCATTTGAAATCATTTCTCTCTCATCGCTGTCTGTGCTCCAGGCTGCAGAATGTAGCGGAAAGCTCTTCATCTTCCAGTCCTCCATGCCCACTGCTGAGGCTCCTGGCAAACTCAAGAACAGAGATGACAAAAAGCTGGTCAACACGGAGAAAGAGAAAGTGAGCTGCTTTTTGAACTTATATTGTACAGCTTATTCAGAACTCCAAATTTAGACTGCTTGCAGTTGTGGAGTAAAAACACAGTGCCAGAGCTCAGTGTCAGTAAGCAAAGGAACTCATCTGCATGAGTCCAATGTGGTGGATGCAATCTTTGAGCTTTGTTTGAAATCTGAGGATTCTGCCACAGGAGACTTACCCAAAATTCTGTTTTTATCTTAGATCCTGTTCCAGCCCCAGAAAGGAGTGTATGAGCAGCTGTCTAAGGACTGTGTGGCACAGGGCTGCTGTGTGGATCTCTTCCTCTTTCCCAGCCAGTATGTGGACGTGGCAACCATGGCTGATGTGCCTTCGCACACCGGAGGCTCTGTCTACAAGTACAACAACTTCCAGGTACAA